>NC_141695.1:1174733307-1175933307 GCF_964263255.1 Lissotriton vulgaris | reverse complement strand
GGAGTAGAGGTAGAGAAAGTGGATGGAAAGAGAGCGATTGTGTGAGGAGATGAAAGTATTCTAATTTTCTTTTTTTAATTGTGTGTAAGTCATATTGCAAATGGTTTTAAGTAACTGCAAAAAAAAATAAAATTCATTCATTCATTCGAGATGAAAGGACACCTGTTGGTTTCAACATTTTTCCCAGGGCTGCTTTTGGTTCCCCAGTCTGTTCATGGCCATGGCTGCCTCAGACGGCATTCATAAGGTGTTTCTGAGTTTGTAGATTACGCTCCATTCTATATTTACAGTGTCACGTAATTCAGAACGAAGAGCAAAAATCATAGACTCCTTAGCCAAGGTTATGAAAAACGAGCTGGCAACTAATAAACCAGGTCGCTCACAATCCCATTCTCGAGAATGTTCTATGACAACCCAGACAACTCCATGAACTTTGTATATGATACGAACAAGGGGGTTTAAGGAAGATCTGTCTGGAAGTGCTGCGTGCCTTTCCCACACTAGAAAATGCGAAACAACATCAGTGGTAAGATTGGGGGCGATGTTTACAAAGTATGTAACTGAAAGCCTCTTGTTGAAAAGTTGAAGGAACGCATGGTTCAGGAAGTAAATTCAGTTTTCAGGAATCATGGGCCAGCAGTCGCAGTTTACACTTTGGCATGAAAAAGCTAAATGATACGCAAATAAAGCAAAAAACAAAAATGTAAACAATAAAAACAATAATCCTGCTTGAGTTTACATCAAAGAAATGTGTATCTGGGCTTTGGCGACCCAGGGTGTATATTCTCGATTTTCGGTGCTGTCCTTGGAGCCCTGGTAGCTAGCACAGTGCAGTGCAAAGTACTTAAAAAGCTGGAAAATTAGGAGTAAGGGACTAAAAAAAAAAATAAGACCTGCCTTGTCTGACAAAATATTAGAGAAAATTAGTGGAAAACCTGACCAATCTAAATAAAATGCAAAATTCAACAACGTCCCAAAAGACGTGAATTAGAAGATCTTAGCAGGTCCGAGTCAAAATCTTCTTTTGAAAGTAGTTTGCACACCACAAGGGAGGGAGAATAATCAGGTAAAGAAGAGAACTTGAGAAGGTGAACCGACCAGTAGTTTGCGTCTGGATTCATGTTTCAAACACTAATGTCATCTTCCTTAAGATATAAGATTTAATAGCATGGGCACTAGCTGGGAAGAGGAGGAGGTCCTGTACCACTCGTAATTCTTCAGAAGACCCTTTTACATGCACTGTTGAGAAAATTCAGGGGTAATTGAAATAAGTAAAACAACAATAGGAGAAAGCGTTTTCTTCAAAAAGTAGGGGTTGTTCTCGAGCTTCACCTGCAGCAAGAACATTCTGGTCTTTTATGGAAAACAACTGAAAATAATATAAGTAAGCAAGTTTTAGTCAATATTTCCCACGAAAGAAAACAACCTGGATGTTAAGTGAAAACAAGGAGGCGAGTATACTATGCAAATATTTGCATTACTGTATCTCCTAGCAGAAATATAGTGAGAAAGCACACACTATAAAGGCATCCACTCCCACTAAATGACTCTATCACTGCTAATGGCCATCAGATAAGTTCATATGCTCAAGTGGCCCTTTCATAATTCACCTCTTGCTTATCCTTTTTTCCCCTCTTAGATCTTCATTTTGCATTTGGTTGTTTGTGAAATCATGCCTTCGAAACTCCTCAATCCTTTGAGGTGTTCACTTCACAGTCGAATAGCATCTTGTACCCAGCACTGGCGTTTCTCCTTTTCTTTTCAGTGCTTGTGTATTGTGCTACTTATTTGTCACTTTGTTAGTTACTTCCCTTCAATTTTTTTCCTATGTGTGTTGAATTATTTCCCCCACCCTCATGTTTGTGTTCTTGTGCTCACCACTGGCCACTCGCGCCCATTGGTTTCTCCTCACCTTGTGCTTACAGCTGGTCTTTCCCATGCAACTTTCTCATTCTAAGCCACCTTTTTTGAGTTTATTTTTTTTAATTGGTATATAAATATAAAACAATGTCTAACAAATCAAAAAGAAGCTTTCCTTGCGTTTGCTAAACAAACATTTCATCTGCTCCATGGGGATGCTGAAGGTGCAATCTGGGGAAATGGGAAAGGAGAGGGGAAAGAGGAACGGATAAGATAGAGGATGAGGGGGTGGGTGGGGGAGTGTAAGGGGCGGAGTGGTAGCTACCTGCGTTTGGTTTTTGATGGGCAGGCGGTGGGACCGTCGTCTGTATCAGTGGAGTTGTCATATACTCGCATCATTTCACATATATATTCCCTCATCCGTCAACTGCCTTGGAGTGGCTAGGGTGTAATTATTGTCCATTTCAATCTTGCATGCCTTATACGGGGCACTCATAGGGAAGGAGGAGAGGAGAGAAGGACTTGGAACATTTCAGTATTTAGTTTGGATAATGATGGGAGTCCCAAGCATGGACATAGTGATGAGGGAGTATTCTGAGCTCCTCACAGTTTTTAATGGAGCACCTTGACAGTATGTTTGAGGAGGCGGTGCAGGGATGGGGGAGCCATTATGTGTTCCTAGATTGGCTTAGGTGCAGGGATTTGGGAGTCTTTACGTGTTCCTAGTGTGGCTGGCAAGTGATGTTCACTGAAAGTGAGCCAGGAACCTATAGACATATCGATATTCAAACATTTAGGGGCCAATTCCGATTCGGGAAACAAATCTGTACGACGATTCGTATTCAAAGCCGTTTCCGTACGAATCGTACAAATCCGTCCGAATCACGTAGTACGATCCGTAGGATAGAAATACGTCCGAATCCGTGCGAACCGTGTGAAAAACAAGGCTAAATCCATACGAATTAGACTCACAGTGAACCATACGATTCGTAAACATGCTGTCAACCCGTTAAGTACGATCGGGACCGGGTAATGAATATGCAATTCATACAGAACACGTCGCTTATAGGCAATTTGTACGGAGAGCCACACATTCACATACGCACTGTACCCCTAAACGCAAGAGGTGTACGCACGGGGTGTACGCACCGTACACCTACGGCCTTGGGGGGTACGAACTGTACGCCAACATTCATGGGGTGTATGCACGGGGACATACACACCATACCCCTGAAATCCAGGGGTGTAAGCACCATACCCTGACGCACCATACCCCTGCTATCATGGGGTGTACGCACCATACCCGGGGCTTCCGTTTCGCATGCATTTCGAGGCAAAATCTGCTTTTACGGATGTTTTATGCTCCCGTAGAAAAAGAGTCGTACGGAGTGTTGTGGATACGATTCGTACTTGCTGGGTCGGAAAATACAGCTTCGATCCGTACGGACATTGCGTACTGCGCGTTCCTAATGCGATTTGTACGGATCTGTGAGTTGTACAGTCTTCGGTACGATTCATACAGAGAACTGCTTTGGGTACACATCTTACTAGGTGGTACGTACGGGTACGGTTCTCCATACGACTCGTACAGGAAAAAAGCTCCGTACGGCTATTCGGAGGACATTTTCCTAAATCGGAATCGGACCCTTAATGTCCTAGGTAGCTGGTTCTGGTTTGTTGATGAAAGGTGGCCAGATTTGTGGATTCTGTGTTATCCTGATCTTTTTATTATTATTAATTTGCATGTTTTGTACAGCCGATGGCTACCTAAAAAAGGTTTGCCAGCGCTTCGCTCATCGTGGATTATGGGTCAGTCCAGAGTTCGGTCTATGGAAAATGCAGAGTTAAAAAAATTCAGGGGTTGAAATGGGCAAGTTTTAAGCAATTTGTGGAACAAGGTGATGAATGACACTCTCTCAATCTTAGCGGCAGATCATTCCAAAGTTTAAGTCCAAGAAAAGAGAATGCTAAGCCTCCTTGGTGAGAATTTTTATTTCTGGGAGTTGCGGCCAACCTAAGATGACTTGATCGCAACAAGCAGGCAGGTAAATACAAGTACACCACACCAATGATCTGAGGTAAAGTGGTCCAGTGTTTGATAGACATTTGTGCATGTACCATAGGAGCCTTGAATTGCACACACCGTTCGATAGGCAACCAGTGTAGGTCGCTTGGCATACTGGCTGTAGAGGTGTACTTGGGAGGGTGAAGCAAAGGACATGCAGCAGCATTTTGTACAATCTTGAGGTCGTTGAGTAATGTTTTTCCCGCCCACAGGTATAGGACATTCCCCTAGTGCATCCTAGAAATAACGAGGCTCTGCACTACAGTTCTCGTTGCAGAGGATGACAAAATAAGTGGCAGCCACTTTGTTGATCTGATGGCTCATGATAGGTTTGTCGTCAAGCCAAAGCCAAGGTTCTTTACAACTGGTACTGGGCTGGTGAGGTTACCCATGGTTGAAGGCCACATGTGTGTTCCCCAGGGGTTAGGGAGAATGCCACCCAACAGAACCTCAGTCTTCTCTCTGTTTAATTTCATTAAGTTGGCACTCATCCGTGAAGATCTAGTTTGAAAAAGGTCTATAACTAGTACACATAACACATAAATGAATAGTGATATAAGAACCCACTATATAAAAATGATCATGGACCACTTAGTTGTACTTTTATTCAAAATGTATTATTTTTGTTTGATTTTATAAAGAGTATATACTTTTTTTTAAAAATTGAATTTTTTTAGAAAATAGCTGATAAATAATTTTAAAGAAGCCTTTTATACATTTCTAAATCAATACTGGTTCATCATTAAAAGATGCAAAAACACACATATGACAAGACATAAAATCAGACAAAAAGAAGATGAATAAACATGATGTAGGCAAAGCGGTAGATACACACTACGCGCGTTTCGACTCGTTAGCCTTCATCAGGTGACCCGTCTTTGACTAAAAACAGCTTAAGATGAGTGGAAAAGTTGGTCAGAAATCCTAGCTAATTGTTCGTTCAATCTTGTAGACCTAACGTGATTGTAGGGGAAGTGCAGATACAGGATTGATATGTGAACGTATGATCTCCTTGACTGTATTTTGATCATGACGTAAAGGATTTCATTAATTCTAGAAATGAGTATGCATATATCCCGGCGTCTTGTGTCGGTTTTTTTTCCGACACAAGACGGCGGGATCCATTCGCTACGAGACGTTGAGGAAGCCAGACGACTGCCTAATATTTCCATAAGAAAATCGATCTGGCCCTCCTTCTAGATGCTCATATCCTAAGAGCCAATATCCACAGCGCCGAGATATTTGAAGTGATTTATTAATATCATCATATGCATACTCATTTCTAGAATTAATGAAATCCTTTACGTCGCGATCAAAATACAGTCAAGGAGATCATACGTTCATATATCAATCCTGTATCTGCACTTCCCCTACAATCACGTTAGGTCTACAAGATTGAACGAACAATTAGCTAGGATTTCTGACCAGCTTTTCCACTCATCTTAAGCTGTTTTTAGTCAAAGACGGGTTACCTGATGAAGGCTAACGAGTCAAAACGCGCATAGTGTGTATCTACTGCTTTGCCTACATCATGTTTATTCATCTTCTTTTTGTCTGATTTTATGTCTTGTCATATGTGTGTTTTTGCACCTTTAATGATGAACCAGTATTGATTTAGAAATGTATAAAAGGCTTCTTTAAAATTATTTATCAGCTATTTTCTAAAAAAATTCAATTAAAAAAAAAAAGTATATACTCTTTATAAAATCAAACAAAAATAATACATTTTGAATAAAAGTACAACGAAGTGGTCCATGATCATTTATATATAGTGGGTTCTTATATCACTATTCATTTATGTGTTATGTGTACTAGTTATAGACCTTTTTCAAACTAGACATTCTTTCCCTATATATAACTAGTGTTTTTCATATATAGGGGTCCCCTACTTCCTGAAACTACTCATCCGTGAAGAGACATGGGAGAGGCAGGTGTTAAGAGCATGCACATTCTGATTGTCCTTCAATGACAGAGATACTACAGATTGTGTATCATCTGCGTACGAAAAAAAGTTTTCAACTATTTCTACTAATGGTGTTGTATACAAGTTTAAGAGCTGTGGACTCAAAGTGGACACCTGAGGCTAAGGGGTGAGATTTTTACCTGTGATGGTGAGTATGGATCTGGAAGGTACGATAGTTTAAGAAGGATTTTAGCCAGGATGTGGCAGTGTCCGATACTCCATTGCCTCTAATCTTTGTAGGAGCGTAGTGTGATTTACAGTGTCAAATGCTGCACTGGGGTCTAACAGAATCAGTCAGCAGTTCCACCTTTATCTAATTGATGCCTCAAGACCTCAGTAACACATAGGAAAGCTGATTCAGAGCTATGAGCTGTTCAAAATCCAGATTGCAAAGGGTGAAGTAGGCCATTAAGTTCCGAGTGCACTGTAAGTTGTTGGTTCACTTCAAACACTTCGGTTACAATAGGTAACAGAGATATTGGTCTGTAATTTGATCAAGTGAGTGGATCCAGATTGTTTTTTTTTCAGTAGGGGGTAACCAAAGCCATGTTCCAAGTTTCAGCAACAATGCCCTCCAGCATTCATCAGTTGAATAGGCTGCTTCAGAGCGGGGTTGGAGACCTTGCCAATTACTGCAGGGGGACAGGGATTCTGTGGTGATCCTGATTTAATACTGATTTAATGGGTGCAAGGACCACCATAAAAGAAGGCACATTTAAGGGCTGAAACTATGCAGCAGGCTAGCTACAGAGAGCTGTTTGACTGTCTGTGATGGAAAAGCAGCCTGGACATCTTTTCTACGAAAAAGTAGGCTAATTCATCACACTGGAATTGTGAGAAGGAGGGACTGGTGCGATTCTGGTGGGGTTAGAGAGGGTCAAAATTGGTTTGAGGGCAGCTGACATATAAAACAACATTGTCGGCATAGAGAGACAAGAGGAGGGGGCCTGTATTAAACTGGATGCCCCTATGGAGATGCTTTTCTTGAAAGTGGCGAACCAGGGGGTCCAACGCTGATAAAAAAAAGTAGACGTTAAAGTGGGAAACCTTGTCTGGTGCCACGTGTAAGAGTGAAGGAGGAGGATAAAGTGCCATTCATGCGGAGCCTGGCAGTTGGAGAGGCATACAGCAATGCTGTGAGGTCTATAAAACCCTTGGGGATGCCTAGCTTCCTAATCACTGCCCATATAAAAGGCCATTCCATCGAATCAAATGCTTTTTCAGAGTCCATCAGAACTGCTGCAGCTGGAAGCTTAGGAGTAATTCTATGTATTACTGCAAACAATGTACACAAGTTCAGCACAATGGACCTATGGGGAACAAAACCGCATTGTACTGACTTTATGATGCAATCTAAGAGTAACACAAGCCTCAACGTGATCATTTTGGCAAGGATCTTATGGCCCAGGTTTAACAGCGAGAGCGGCCTGTAGGAGCAGCGACGCGATGGATCTTTCCCCAGCTTGGGTTATAACACAATTACGGCTTCACACAAAGTTGGTGGCAGCACTTTATTCTCAAGGGCCTCATTGTAGACCTCTAGGAGATAAGGCGCCAGTATATCTTTATAATGTTTATAAAAAATGCCCATGAAGCCATCCAGTCCGGGTACGGTAGTACCATTAAAGGCATCTATGGCTCTGACGATTTTGTCCTTAGAAAATGGCTCAGCTAGGAACTTTTGCATATAATCCTCGAGCCATACCATAGCAATCTCATCTAAGTAGGCCTTGCAGTCATCTTCGTCCTGCTTTGCGCGCGTAGTGTATAAAGTTGTGTAATAGTGAAAAAACTTGTTTCTGATTTCTGCTGTGTCTGTGCAGAGCCGTCTGCCCTCTGACTGAATAGACGCTATGTAAGTATTCCCCACGCAAAGCCGCAGAAGCTGAGCCAACATGCGACCCAGCCTCTCCCCCTCTCCATATCACCTGGCAGGGGCATATTTCTCCAGTAAGTTTGTCTCACTCTCTGCCGTCTCCCGAAATCTGAATATGCATGCAAACTGGTGAGTGATCAGAATACGTTCTAGGTAGGTGGGTCATGCTGCGAAACCAAGGAAGCATGCTACGGGAGACAAGCCAAAAATCCAGGCATGTCCAAGTGTCATGGGGTGCTGCGTAGTGCGTGTAAGCTGAGTTGTCAGCGTTGCGCATACACCATACATCAATGAGACCAAGAGTGTCACAGATGTTACTAAGTACCCTGTTGGCATAGGGTTTCTTGGTAGGGGAAGGTGCTGTACTGTCGAGGGTCAGTTGTAAAAGCAAATTAAAATCTCTCCCCAAGCAAACATAATCAGCAACCAAGAGGATCAACAAGGCATGCAGAGAATGAAAAGAATTGGCGTCATCCACATTCGGCACATAAATACACATCAAAACAATACTGTATCCCATCAACTTCCCCGTCATCAATGTATATCGGCCCGCCCTATCTGCTGTTACTTTATACAATTGAAAGGGTAACCGTTTATGTATGAGAATGGCAGTTCTCCTGGAATATGTGCTATAATTCGAAGACTAACGATGTGTACCCCAATTACTGGCAAATGAAGTAGGGGAGGAGGGAGACAAATGTGTTTCCTGCAGATAGACCACATCCCTTTTATGGCATTGAAAATAATTCAATACATGTTTACCTTTTTGAGTGTTGTTCAGACCCTGTACATTCCATGTAACAAAATTGATCTCTGAGAAAGTGGAGAGCCTACCCGCTATCGTCATAAGTGGCCATAACTATGAAGGGTACAGATGTGTCAACATGCAGATGTGGAACCTCATAGCGAAGCAAACCAGGCAGGAACAAGCAATACCATAACTCTAATTCCCAACCCCCCACCCCTCTACCCATCCATGGAAACATCAAGAAGAAATGTGCAGCCGTACAGGGGGACTTGCCACGCCTCGCCTTGTCCCCGGAGACCTATAAAAAAAGCATGCATTGCAAACAGAATGTATTAGGGCCAGAGCCCATAGTCCACAATCTTAAACCATCGTTAGCAGAAAAAACCCTGTTTTTCATTCATTGCTATGGTTCTGGGCATTCTTTTTCTATTCTCCTTCAATCTTTGTAATCCTTTGTTTGAACTTTTTTTGATCTTTTTTACTCATTATCTATCTCTCTATTTTTCTACATCTATATTTTGTGTTTTTTTAAACTTTTTGTTACTTTAATAACTACTTTTTTCAGTTTTTTGTTTAGCTCTCTCTTTTCTTTTCTTTACTTTTTTTTCCCCCATTGTTTCCTATTTTTCCTTTCTGTGACCCAGGACCATGGCAAAGGGAGCTGGCAAAAACCTAAAGGGGAAGGGTCCCGCACTCCGTAGCCGGCTCCCTCACGGGAGCTTAAGGGGGGAGGCAGTAACTGCCCGGGAGATCTTTAGCACAGTGGAGGTGGGCACACTGGTTTTCTTTGTCTAGCGCTACCTCCCCGAGACCGTCGCGGCAGTCGGCAGGCCCGGTACCGGGTACGGGCTCTGGAGTGTTACCAGCTATGGGGTAAGGTGTGCCGGGCCATGTATCGGGAGTCTGGGGTCCGGCGCACCTACCAACAGGCAACGCACCGGTGGTCCGACATCCAGGACCGGGAACAAGACCTGCTCGACCTGCTTGGCGTCGAGATCCGTGGGCTTGGTGAGTACTAGTAGTTATTTATTAACTACTTTGTTTTCTTCAGCTCTGTGTTATATTGCAAATATATGTTTTTTCCGGAGAGCAAGAATGCTGCTGATTACATTGCAGGTAAATTATGTTTCAAAAGCTTCTGTGATTGCAGGTGCTCGACGGCGCACTGGCGGTGCTATGCTTACTTGTTTTCAATTTTGTGCTCATTTGGCCTGAGTGAATATGTATGAGTGTACTTTACAGAATTGTGTAAAGCTAGACACTAGAGACTCAAGTCCAGTCCTTCCTTTGTACTCCTGCCACTAAGAAGTGATAGTGGTGGTGGATTGATAGTTTGAGTATATAATGACTGGTTATTCTATTCTATTCTATTCTATAGTTTAGGTAGAGCACAAACAGCTGCCCCAGCAATGAGGCGTCCCGGCGCTAAGAACCAAGACCCTGGCCTGAGCGGAAAAAGGATGAAAGGGAATTACGGGAGAGGCAATAGATACGTTTTTACTGCTTTCCGGAACGCCGTAGGCTTTCTATGGAGCGAATGTGTTGCGGCAGATCATTCCAAAGTTTGGCTCCAAGAAACCTGAAGGAGCGGGCGCCCATGCGGCAAAGTTTTATGCGCGGGACGCATAGAAGGTTTTGGTTGGAAGATCGTAGGTTACGTGACGGCGCATAGGGAGTGAGAAGTTGTCGAAGCAGAGGGGGGGTATCGAGTTTGAGGATTTTGAAGGTCATGATGAAGGTCTTGAATTTGATTCTGGAGTCAACGGGTAGCCAGTGTAGTTTTTTGATGGTCGCTCTGGCTGAACACCTGCGGGGGAGGCCGACCAGAGTTCTAGCCGCAGAGTTTTGCACGCGTTGGAGTCGTGCTACCTCACTTTTGTTGGCGCCAAGAAGGAGTACACTGGCGTAGTCAAGACGCGAGAGGATGGTGGCTTGAATAATAAGTTGGCGAGTTTTGGCGTCGAAAAAGCCTAGTATGTGGCTAAGGCTCCTCAGCAGGCCAATACAGGAGCCAGCAACTTTTTTGGTGTGGGCCTGAAAGTTGAGTGAGGCATCCATCCAAACGCCTAGGTTTTTCACTAGGGATTTGGGAGAGGGGATGGTGCCTAGGGAGGACGGCCACCAGTGCTCATTCCAGAGGCTGGTGTTTTTGCCAAGGAGTAGCACCTCTGTTTTACCAGCATTGAGTTGTAGACAGTTCATTGTCATCCATTGGGCAACCGCAGAGAGGCCGTTTTTAAAGCTAGAGGATGAGTTGGAAGGACCTTCTGAAAGAGCGATGGCCAGCTGTGTGTCGTCGGCGTACAACACTAATGTCAGGCCCCACTCTTTGGCCACTGCCGCCAGAGGCTGGACGTAGAGATTAAAAAGGGATGGGCTCAACGCAGAGCCCTGCGTAACTCCCTGTGCAATGGGATGGGGTTTGGATAAGAAGGGAGGGGCAGAGACTCGAAAGGATCTGTTTTCGAGAAATGATCGGAACCAATCCAAAGCATGGCCAGATACTCCAAATGTCTCCAAACAATTGAGAAGGATGTCATGGGATACCGTGTCAAAGGCCGCGCTGAGGTCCAGAAGAATCAGCGCAGCACTTTGACCGGCGTCTAAAATCGTTCGGAGGTGCTCTGTGGTGGCCAGGAGAGCAGACTCAGTACTATGGCCTGGTCTGAACCCATTTTGAGATGGGTCCAGAATGATGTTTTTGACCATGTGCTGGGATAGAGTACTGTTCACATGCGCTTCAGCGAGTTTGGACAACCATGGGAGCAGGGAGATTGGTCGAAAATTCTCCGGTTTTGATGGGTCTAGGGTGGGTTTCTTGATGATGGGTGAAACCCACGCTTGCTTCCAGGCAGATGGTACACACGCTGAAGTGAAGGAGAGGTTCAAAATAGAGGTAAGTGCCGGTAGGAAGAAGTTGAGTGACTCTAAGAATTGAGCCGGGCGCATGGGGTCAGCCGGGGAACCAGATTTAACTTTTTTGCATAGTTTGATGAGGTTATCGCCGGAGATTTCCGGGATGTAAGTCAAGGTAGAGTAGTTGGGGGGAGGAGAAGGGCTGCTGGTAGGGCTAGGGGAGTGCTGAGGAAAAGAAGTATAGATTTTCTGTACCTTGTCGACAAAGAACCTTGCAAGATCTTCGCATTGTTGCGCGGAGGAGATACTAGGGAGGGGGGATTTGCTGCTCTGAAGTTCTTGCACGAGTTTAAAGACTTCTTTAGCAGGGGTGGGACTAGATTCGATTTTGTCAGCATAAAAAGCAGTCCGTGCAGCACGGATGGCTTTGTGGTACGTTTTTTGTAGAAGTAAATAGTTTGATTTTTCTTCCTTGTTATATTCCCTTCGCCAAAGGCGCTCCGCCCTTTTGCAATCTTTGCGTAAGGTTTTGAGGGTATCGTTGTACCAGGGGTTGGATGGAGAGTTACGTCCTTTTGACCATTTTGCTGGAATGAGGATATCTAGCCCTCCCGTGATCCACTCATGAAACGCACTATAGTTGGCGTTGATGTCAGAATTGGTGTCATGGTGGAATTCCCCTAGGGTGGTGTGGAGGTCATTGCGAGACAGTTTGTGCCATTGTCTTTTTAGACGACGGGTCGATGCGGTATTGTGCCTGCTTTTATTGACCAGTATGGCCAATTTAATAAGGAAATGATCAGTCCATCCCATCGGTAAGGGTGTCTCTGAAGTAAGTTTATTTAGTAGGAAACTTTTTAGTGGACTGCAATCATGACGGACTGTGTCTGTCACTTCGCGTGCTGCGGAGTGCTGCCTGCCAGTCCTAGGAGAACCTATTTTAAGTTGGTTTAGTGAGTTACATAACTTTCCAAGTAGACGGTCCACGAATCCAGCAATACTAATATCCCAGTAGACCACATCAGATAGGTCAATAAATTTAGTGCAATTGTTGTCTATTTCCCCGAAATAATTTGTTATTGTTTGTTTTTTGAAATGTTTCATTTGGTTGACAACAATCATCCATGTTTGTGTCTTTCTTTCATGTTGTACATTAGCTCACCCAGGGGCAAGAGGACAGAGGAGGAGGTAGCTGTGCCGGCAGAGCAAGAAGGCCAGGATAGGTCCGCTGAGGGCTCCTCTGCTAGCCCCAGTAAGTTTTCCTGTTAATATTATTAATTATGCTTCCCTATCTTTTACAGCACCTATTTATTCCAAATGTTCCTCATAATTCTATTTTTTCCTAAATCGTTTTTGATCTTCTTGTGGACTGTTTCTAAATTCTTACCCTGCCTCTACTATGACTCTCTGTGCTACTACTAGATTATTATTAGTCTGTCTTTGTAGCTAGCTAAGCTTGCACAGTTGGCAAAAGGTGTTAAACAAAACTTCTATTCAGCAATAGCTCTAGGCACTGAGTGCAGTCCTCTGGGTTGTCCATAATGGCTATTGAAGTCTTCTAAATGTTTATGCTTTGACAATCCCCAACAATAAAATGACAATGGCCACCAAGAATAAGATACTAGTTTACTTTTTGATTGGATAGGAGACATACTACTACTGTTGCAGGGTCTATTCTGCACATACAGAACTATAGACAAGAAATAGGGCATTGGTGATAATAGGCGCAGTTAGACTTTCCACATAACTCAGTCATAACAGAAGTCGAACCCCCAATCACCTTACTGACTAGCTAGTGTGTCAGAGTCATTATTTAGCTCCCGGCTGCAGCAAGGATCCCAAATGATTATACAACCTAGAACATAAGACTACGGAGTCAGAGTCTCGACCTCTCAGAGTCATAAACTCATGCTTGCAAATTGCAAGCCCTTTTGCTCACTCACTCATGACCAAAAACCACAGAGTCTATGTAAGTTTTAAAGCTTTATTAAAAGTAAAACAACTAGCTCTGTGTGTACACTGTATTAATTTTCAATTGTGCTTTATAAACATTCATTAAAATTAACTTAATAGAAGATAAACGGTGAACTCATGAAAACTGAACAGTGGGTGATTTACACAGTAATTTTGGGAGGCCCCTCACCTGGTTGGAACTTAAAGTCTTGGTGGTGATGATGACGACTCTGACTAACATTCATATGATCTTGCTCTTGTTCATAGAAGGGAAGCTTCTGTCTGTTATGAGAAAAATGGTGCGTATTAAAAAGCAAGCATTCATCCGTTGTGCCAAAGTGTAGCATTGCATGTCATGGCTAAGCATAAATAAAAAACACCCTTCCCTGAAGAAATAGACATTTTTAGTTTAGACTAGAGAGTCACAAATTAATAAATTTGTTTATCTAGTACTAGTAACATATTTTTTCATTCCTAGACAAAATAGGGAGTGGTGTATATGGCATCTAAAAATATTAAATGTATTTTCTAGGCGTAACACCATCGCACAGCCCACCAGTGCCGGGGCCAGCGTGGAGGTGGTCACTCCAGGGGCGGATGCGGTGCCACAGCCAGCAGGAACTGCTGTGGGGGATACCACGGTAGTGGAAGGCAGTGGTAAGCTATTATATTCCTTACTTATCGAGATTGCAGAGTAAGCTCGCTGCAGGGGTGTATATGTTGTACAATACAAGTACACTTTACTGTTAAGAAGACTTACAAATTTAGAACTAAGTTTTTGTCAACCAGGTAGAAGACAGTCACCCTTGACTTTGCATTATCAATAGCATTAGAGGTGGGAGTTGACGAGTAACCAATGGCCTCCTCAAAATATTACTTCAACTCAGCTGTGAAAGTTTTATCGAGAAGCCAAGTAAGATCAGAGATGAACTTGATGGATGGGATGAACGAAAAGGGAAAGAAGGGTGTAAGCAAGGAAGGACGAGCGAGTTAAAAAAGTTAATGACTAGCAAAGAATGATATGTGTTTTTGAATGCTGCCCGAGGAGGCTTGGAATCTGATGCATGGCCGGTTGAAGGCTGAAGCAAGGATGGGTGGAAGGAGAAAGAAAAGAGGACTGCCTGGGTGGCTGAAACAGAAACTGTATGTGTGCGCAATATATCCTTTGGTTTAAATTCAAATGCAAGTCAAGCACGGATGCATGGCTGGCGGTTTACAAAATAAAATAGAAAGGGTGTTTTTCGGTGAGAAAAAGTAAGGTTTGTCCAGTTGAGACATTAAGAGGAATGATTGACATTTACTTTCAACGGATGGATGCCTGGATGGTATCTTCTTCATAGATAGCATAGGTGTATGTAGACAGAATAGATGGTCACGTGATGAAAAGTGTTACTTTGAAGAGCATGTAACACCGCAAGTCCGAGCCAGAGTAGCAAAGCCGAGGAAAGTAGAAGTTGTAATTTTTCAGAATACTCCCTTGACTAACAGTAGTTTGCAAGCACAGCATATATTGTATAGTTCACATTATCAAGTCAAGTCACAACTCACAAGTGCCTTCCTTCAGCGATTACGGGGACCACTCACTACCTCTGTTAATAATTTTTTTTCAACTGTCATTCATGTGTGGCCTATTGGTCTTCACTCAATTAAAAACAAAGCACCTAAAGTCATCCCATATGTAAGCAAATATCCTGTGAAGGGGAAGATGATCATATTATTTATCTTCTTCATTTTCCTTTTGTAGTAGTCAGGGGCAGGGCAGGGTGAAAGTTAAATTAATTAAGCAGTAGCCCTTGTAACAGAGTATGACCAGTGCCACCCGTAATAGAAAAGTAAGAGCTTCACCACCTGCATGTACTGGACTGGTAACAGTAACGCAAGTCTTTGTCATCATGGCTTGTGTCTGTTTTTCTCGGGTGCAAGTTGACTGCGCTGACATTATGCCGGCTTTCACAAGTTTACGTACCAATTTCGCTAAACGAGAGAAGAAGACTGGTGTACTGTCTGAGTCTATTGTAGTGAGTCCAAATAGTGCTAGTAGAATTCCTGAAACTCCCAATAATGTTTAGAGCAGAGGCCGACGAAGTGGAAGGTTAGATAGATACATACCACAAATGTTATGTACTGTGCTTGCAAATTGCTAGTGCTACTGTGACACAACTTTCTGCTGAATTATTTTGTGTTAATCTTAAAGAGCATTGGTTACAGTATGTTTTTCTTTCTTCATATAGATACTCCTTCTAAAAAACTAACAAGGAATAAGTTGGCTATATGGGCCCGGCAACGGAAGCTGGAGGCAATTGTCGCCAAATATCAGCGGCTGGTGGCCCAGGAGGAGGAGGATGACTCGCAGTCGCAGTCAACAACATCAACTACTGCTGCATCCTCCTCCGCTGCCCCTGGGTCATTCAGTCTGCGCAAACCTCCAGCGGTACAGAGCCGAGATCCGGTGAGGTTCCGTGACAATTGTAAGGGGTGTTTTCGACTCGCACGAATATAGTCGAGTCTGGTATCTATGAACCGCAAATGACGAGTTTAGTAAGTGTGCGCAGTTTCGCTGTGCTAACCTAAACCGTTCGTTTGTTACGTGGGCATTCCTATCTGTACCCACGGGTTCCATCTTAGATACGGCATCCATTTTGTCTCTTGCCCTCAAGTAGCCAGCGAACGCACGTTGTCCGCTTCGCGACCCTGGGACTCCCAAGATATTTGCGGAAGACACATGTCCTTTGAAAGTGTCTTTATGATGAGGGGGATGCTACTGTAAAGCAGATGGCGCCGCTCGAGGCTCATCTTGCCGCACGGACTTATTGTCTCAGCCGTGCATCTCATTAGGCACGTCCCTTTGATGCTCGTATCTCGTGTTTCTTTGATACCTCCCCTTTTTTTTACACCCGTTCCGATTTCCCCACTGTCTCCGTCTTCCTCTACACCTGTTCTTGTTCCTATTTCGATCTGTTTATTACCGATTGGAATGCACTAATGTTGGGAAGATGGGTTTTTACAGTTGGGAACCGCCAAATGTTTCCGCACTTATGTTCCGGACCTTGCGTGTTTCAAAGTGACCAAAGCGACCCCTCTGGGGGATGATTGTGGGAACCGGGTCATAAACTTTTGTGTTCAATGTAACTCTATGGGGAAATTGTGTATAAAAGGAGCGACTCACAGAACCAATTTGAAGCAGTCTCCCCAAGTTGCATGTGTGTTACTTGTCGTGACTTCTGTGTTCCCTGCAGTAAATAAACCTTGAATCTTTGACGCCGAAGGAAGTGTCCCGTGTCTCTGTGATTCGTACGCCGGAGCAGGTTACCCACGAAGGTTTCAGGTGTTGTGCCCTGGCACCGCTGGGTTCTAAATAACCCAGTCCTTCAGTTGGCGCCCACGTGGGGCTGCATCAGTGGTACCGGTCCAAGCCCGACGATCGTGAGGAACTTCGTGTGAAATCTCCGAGGGAAGGTGCACCCCGCTTCATCGATCCTGTTGTCGAAATAAGTGGCCCGAAGACTTTTCCCGCGAAGATTCCCGCCTCCGGACGGCTGCGACGGACTGCTGCCCTGACTGTAGACCTGTTTTGGCGCTTGGCGTAGACCTTGGTAGAGCGAGACGATTGACGGGCCTTCCTGGTGACGCCATTGATCTTTGAGTTAAGTATTTGTGGGTCGCTCCCAGAGTTCTTGGTTGTTGACACTTTAGCGAGTGTTTTTGTTGTTGACGCTGTGAAAGTGTTTTTGTCGATGACACTTTGCTAGCGTATTTTGTTGTGTTGTTTGACGACTGCAGCCGCCAAAAACCGAGGGTTTTGTTCTTTGCTGGGACTTGGTAAATCCCGTAACCCTTGAA
This sequence comes from Lissotriton vulgaris, assembly GCF_964263255.1. Classification (NCBI taxonomy): domain Eukaryota; kingdom Metazoa; phylum Chordata; class Amphibia; order Caudata; family Salamandridae; genus Lissotriton; species Lissotriton vulgaris. The sequence goes on along the minus strand of NC_141695.1, from coordinate 1,175,916,146 downwards.
GTTTGTGAAACTCGGCTAGTGTGCAAGATGCCCGGCCGCAGTACTTTGTTTAGTTGTTTCAGACCTTGTGGTACGGATTCCCGACTGGAGGACTCGTGTCCGATACCTCCGGTTGGAACTCCCACTTATGAACTGTACAGTAAACATGGGCTAGGCCCGATTACTTTTAATGAATACTGGATTAAATATACAAAGAAGGACGGTGACCTTCGTTGGCCACCCCATGGTAGCTTTGAGGCCCCGATCTTAGATAATCTAGAGATTAAATTATTCGAAAGGAAGTCAAGGCCGGCCATGTTTGATGCCTTTCGGTTGTGGCGTAAAGAAGCCAAACAGAAAGAAATCAGACAGTTAAGGATAAGGAAGTGTTTGATAGACTACAGCGTATGACCGTGGATAAATGTTATCCCGCTTTGCCTACGGAGCCGGAAAAGAAGGAAGAGTCAGTTGAGGATCCTTTAATGTCTTATCTTATGAAGTCGCCACCTCCGTATGTACAGGGTACCGCAGCTCCCGTGGTTCCTGCTGCACCTATTCCTCCGCCTATTCTTCCTGTGCCTGTTCCTCAACCTGCACCTGTTCTTCCGACTGTTCCTGCTCCTTTGCCTACTGCTATCCCTACTGCTCCTCCGCTTCCACATAATCCTGCTCCCGCTACTGCTCCTGTTCTGTTAACTCCTGCTGTTGCTACTGTTTCTACTTCTTCGCTTGTTAGTCCTGTGTCCTATACTTCTCCCTCTACTCGTTCTCGTAATTCTCCTCTTGCGGCTAGTTTCTTTCATTCGCTCGGACCTGTTCTTGGGTCCGCTGGTTCCGATGGTCCTCAGAGACGTAGTCAGCTCCCTGGTAACAGAGAACGCGCTTCGCTATATAATATGGCGATGGGTTGGATGATGCACCCTCTTCGAAATCCGCCACGTGTTGTACTCGACACATTTTGTCAATTCAATATACCAACTCAGAGATTTGTGTTCGAGGAAATGTGTAAGGTCCTACGCGATCAGATATCGGCCGATGCACCTGACGAGGTGCTGACCGCCCTGTCTGATCTTCAGCTTCAGTTCTCTAACGGACTGATAGTGGATACCAACGTTCGACGTGCTGTTGAGCGGTTGTTATCTTTCCGTCCCACTCCTATACCTCAAGCCTTGTTCGTTGAGGATGTTGAAAGACTGCCAGACGAGTCTGGTCAGTTTCCCATGCGAGAAGTTCCACCGGTTTGGATACCAGCTAATCCTACTGCTCAACCTCCTACGTTGGCGCATTTCCAGAGAGTATGGATACATCTCCCATGGAAACGCTCAGAGGTGTTACAGGTGAAGCAGTCTTTGCCCGACCCTCGCAAAAATCCTACGGGGTATTACAAAGAATTGTCGCAGCTCGTAGATGCTACGGTAATGAATCTTGCCGATATCGATATGTTGTTCGGCAATGTCGTACCGCAACCGGTATGGGCCAAGATTCGTCACGAAAACCACCCGAATGAATTAGGTGGTGCTTGGGCTGCCATTGTAGCGGCAGATGCCGGACAAACGGCTGCTGCTAAACCCGACCAGCTGATTGTTGATCTTCCTCAAAGAATAATAACATTAATGAAAACTCTTATGCCAGCTATGAGAGTGAATTGGGATAAATTATCAGCTTGTAAACAAAAGAAAGATGAGAGTGTCTCCGACTTCTTTACGAGGTTTGAGGAGGCTTTCATCGATCATAGTGGTCAGGATATGAGCACTGAGGGTGGTCAAAGGTTATTTGTGGACAAATTCGTCTCTAACTTATTGCCCGATTTGAGCAATAAATTAAAGAATTCAGAGAGTGCGTGGGCCGTTTCTACTTCAGCTCAGATATTGGCCACAGCACAATATTATGAGAACAGAGAGAAAGAAGAGAGCGACCGCGCTGATAAAAAGACGAAAGAGCTTAAGACTAAAGTGTTGCTTCAACAAGCGTATCCTCCGCGTTCAAATCAGAATGCATCCCAACAGAATAGATCGCAGTCGCAATCGAATCGATCGCAGCCGCGTAATGATTCCTCCTCCCAAAGATCATCGTTAGGGTACAATCAATGTGCTTATTGTAGACAGGAGGGACACATTAAATTCAATTGCCCTGCTCTGAATGATCGCAATAGTGGTAATTCATCTAAAGGAGGTCGTGGTGGTTCGCATCAGGTATCACGTGGTAGGGGTCGTGGTGCCCAAAATGATCGTTCTGAAAACTCGTCTACTTCTAATAACTGTTTCGATCAACGTGGATCATCGCAAGGACGATCTGCGCAGTACAATGTAGATGATTATTACGTCGATCAGGGAACTGACGACAGTAATTACTAGGACAGCCAAAGACAAGGAGAGGGAGTGGTATCAGTTCCGGTTGATCAGAGAGGGCCTTACGTCGCAGTTGCTACATCAGGCGTCGTTGAGCCTTTTCTGTTGGACACTGGTGCAGCGAAAAGTTCTATCATACATTCGAAACTCCCAGGCGCACCTTTGTCTGGCTTAACAAATGTTTCCGTTGGATTCTCTGGCGCCCCCGTTAGCAATCCAGTTTCGTGCCCTTTGCCCCTTACAATTGGGCCACGTGAGCTTCAAGCTCCGTTGATTTTGACTACTGGCTGTGGTGAAAATCTTTTGGGCCTGGATTTGCTTAAACGTTTGTATGCAACTTTGTATTGTTCTCCTGCGGGTGTAAAGCTTACGTTAGGAGAGAGGGTTGTCTCTCCTATGTATTTGTCTCTCGATAAGCTTCCACCGGAATTGAATTCTCTTCCTGCGTCTCTGTGGGCAACAGGTCCCAACGATGTGGGCCTGCTTGACATCTCCCCTTATGTTGTTCAGTTGAAATCCAATGTGCGATTGCCACGTATTCCCCAGTATCGTATCTCTCTTGATGGTGAACGAGCATTGTTAGCGATCATTTATGATCTGATCGAGAAAGACGTTATTGAAGAGACTCAGGGAAACGTGTGCAACAGCCCTGTACTGCCCATTCTTAAACGTACTGATCCTTCGAAGCCACCCGTTTATCGTTTTGTCATTGATTTACGGGAGGTGAATAAAATTGTGGTTCCTCAATTCCCTGTTGTGCCTGACATCACGGCGCTACTGACTCTGATTCCAGCTTCTGCATCGTGGTTTTCGGTGATTGATTTGAAAAATGCGTTTTTCAGCATCCCGATTGCCGAGGAGAGTAGAGACCTTTTCGGTTTCTCTCTCGGTGGACGCAGCTTCCGGTTTAAACGCGCTCCTCAGGGCTACTGTGAAAGTCCATCGATTTACAGTCAAGCCTTGAAGGGTCAACTGGATGCGTTTAGGTTGCCGGTCGGTGCGGCCCTGATCCAATATGTCGATGACCTATTGGAGGCTGCAGATACTCAGGACGTTTGCAAAATTGCTACGGTGTCGTTGCTGCAACATCTCTGTGAGTTGAATCACAAGGTGTCCCCTTCTAAACTCCAATATTGTTGTCAAGAAGTAACCTATCTAGGTCACTTATTGTCAAAGGAGGGAAGGAGGTTGACCCCAGAGAGGATTGCAGCGATTGCACGAATGGCTGTGCCAAAGACCCAAAGAGATGTGCGTGCCTTTCTAGGTATCACGTCGTACTGCAGGCAATGGATTCCTAATTTTTCATTGCTAGCGAAACCATTAGTGGCTCTTACGTGCAAGGATGTTTCAACTCCTTTACCATGGACGGAAGAATGTCAGAAAAGTTTTTCTGAACTGCGTGATTCATTGTGTTCGGCTCCTGTGTTGGGTACTCCCGACTATAGCAAGCCGTTTACCTTATATGTTCACGAGAGAGAAGGTTGTGCTTTGAGTGTCTTAACGCAACCTTTTGGTGGTAAACAGCGCCCATGTGCATATTTTTCCTCGACCTTGGACCCAGTAGCTAGAGCGTTGCCGAGTTGTTTGAGAGCAACTGCGGCAGCTGCGGTCTCCATCCGACAATCAGCAGGACTGGTCATGGATAATATGCTTACGGTGATGGTTCCGCATGCAGTCGATACTCTTTTGAATCGTACGAAAACCCAGCACTTGACGAGTGCGAGATTGTCTGGGTACGAGCTGACGTTGTTGGCAAGCCATATTCAGATAAAACGTTGCAATGTTCTGAACCCGGCAACTTTGTTACCAATTAGCGCAGAGTCAGATGAAGTAGTAGAACATGATTGTTACTTGAGGACAGAAGAAGAAACAAAAGGTCGAGTGGACCTTAAAAACACTCCATTAGAAGATCCGGATGGTACACTGTACGTGGATGGGTCATGTTTTAAGTTGCCGAATGGCGATGTGACTACTGCCTATGCTGTTGTAACATTGAATACTGTTGTTGAGACTGCAAGATTGAATCAGAATTCTGCCCAAGCTGCAGAACTGATCGCTCTTACCAGAGCGTGTGTGTTAGCGAAAGGGAAACGTGTGAATGTGTTTACCGATAGCCAATACGCGTTTGGTGTCGCACATAGCTTTGGACGACTGTGGAGAGAGAGAGGTTTCTTGACGTCGCATGGTACGAAGATCCAGCATGGCCAGCTTGTGAATGATCTTTTGGATGCACTGACGTTGCCTAAACAAGTAGCGATTGTTAAATGTAGTGCGCATCGTAAGGTGACGGATGATGTTGGTCGTGGTAATGCGTTTGCGGATGAGATTGCTAAGGAGACTGCCCGGAACCTTAACACTCGAATGTATGTGACGAGTTCGGTTAGGTGGCCTACAGAATCGAGCATGTGTGAAGACACTATTGAAAGTGTGAAAAAAATTCAGGATGAGGCCACCGAAACTGAAAAGGTGAAGTGGAAAGAAAGTACGGGAAAGTTGGATGTGAATGGTTGTTGGATTGATTTGTCAGATCAGAAAAGATGGTTGTTGCCCGATGCGTATGTGCTGGCCGTTGTGACAATGGCGCATGGGTTAGCACATATTAGCGCGAAAGGTATTTGTAAATTGTTGTCCCCCGTGTGGAAGAATGATGGTATTACGAAATGTGCTGAACGTTTGGTGAAGTATTGTATGGTGTGCATGATGTACAATCCTGGCAAAGGAACCCCAACTCCTCCTGGCAGTTTTGCTCCCCCTTCATGTCCCTTTGAGGTGATTCAATTGGACTTCATCCATATGGAGCGATGCAATAACCTGAAATACGTTTTAGTTGTGGTTTGCGCATTCTCCCGATGGATCGAGGCCTATCCTCTCAAAGACAATACTGCTTTGTCTACTGCGAAAATCCTACTGAAGGAATACTTTCCTCGGTACGGAATGCCTAGAATCGTATGGTCAGATAACGGAAGTGAGTTTGTGGGAAGTGTGATGAAGAGTGTGTGTAAGGGCCTTGGAATTAATCAGAAATTCCATAGCGCCAATCATCCCCAGTCAGCTGGATTGGTTGAGGGGTATAACGGTACCCTTAAACTGAAACTAGCAAAGATTCAGGCTACGACTGGTCTTTCGTGGCCTGACGCTTTACCTTTAGCATTGCTGTCAACTAGGGCGACTGTACACTCCCGAGTAGGGCTTAGCCCCTATGAAATAGTGTTCGGCCGTCCTGCGAATGTCTGGGGGGTTCCTAGGCCAGGAATGTTCTGTGATCTTGAGTATCCAATGTTGATCGATTATCTTCATGACTTGACTGCTAAACTGAGGTTAATTCACCAACAGGTTCACGACGCGCTGCCGACGCAGACGGAGGGTCCAGGCCACCAGCTCCAACCCGGAGATTGGGTGGTGACGCGGAACTTTTCGCGCAAGAACAACTTGGACCCGAGGTTTACTGGACCCTACCAGGTTCTCCTTGCCACGAGGACTGCTGTTCGTCTTGAGGGACGGAAAAACTGGGTGCACGCCACCCACACCAAAAAGGTCCCTATCCCTTTGCCGGCAGACCCGTGGGTGAGGAGAGGCATTGCATCAACTGAAACCGAAGGATTGCCGGCGTTTGTACCTTTTAGCGACGCACAGCCTGTTGGAGAATCCTCAGCGCAGCAGAAAGACTCTGTTGAACAATTGTCATCAAAAGACTCAAGACCAGAACACTCAACTGATCAGCAGGACGCTGTCTCTTCAACGGATCCTTTGTTTGGCGAGCAGACACGTCCTGGGAAAAGCCGATACTTTCTGCGATCTAGCACTAAAGACTAATAAAAGATCCTGCTTTGCTGTATTAATAACTGCATTATCCCGTTTTCCGTGATCAGTTTTGAACGTTTATATTATTGTAATTATTCCTGTGTATATATACATTGAGCTTCATTCCTTATACTTTTTGCTTCCACAGCCGAGAGACATTGTTTTTGCATATATATATATTGTGCATTAAAGGCCGTAGGGCCGCGCGCGTACTTCCTTCTGGTTAGTAGGTCTTGATGCTAGGTTAAAGACCGTTGGTTCCTGGGAACTCCTAGGGATTGACTATTGCTACACAGAACGAAGTGCGTCAAGAAACGTTGCGGACGGTCGTAGGGAATGGCATTTTCGAAGCTGATGGACTTGGAAGAAGCTCAGATACAAAGATTCAAGCTGCAACAACTTAGTCGTACGAAATGTTTTATGTTTCAAGTGTTTATGTTGTTTTTGACTGTTTCTGCATTCTTGGTGGGTGGGGTGTATTATATGATCTCTGGTCTTCTATCTCCTGTTTTACCTACTCCTACGCCTGATCCCAAACTTACTACTGTTGTTTCTCCCCATTCCTTTCATGTCTTACCCGAACACGAGCAGGCTAGACGTGCAGAATTCCGCAATAATTCCTTTATTCAGCTCCTTCACCAGCATCAGTTAGTGGTTAATACTACTAATTGTTGGGTGTGTGGGTTGATGCCACATACTACGGATAAGGGAATTCCATATCTGGTGTTACCGTATAGTTCCCAAGGGTCTGCTCGAGCATTTCAAACAATGTTTCGAAGCGCACTGGGTTTCCACCCCATTCGAGAACCTCGTTCCCCCTACTCTGGTCCTACCTCGTATCAAAAACCTTTGTCGATAGCAATAGAGGACTTAGACAGCGATATCTATGATCCTTCGCTTATTCCTGAAGAAGAGGTACAAGCCTATAGGGTCCTGAGTAGAGGCGAGTATAGTGTGTTCACTAGTGAAAAGCAGCTTAAAAGCTCACCTCCGATATGGGTCGTACCCCACATTGGTAATTTTTGCCTGATGGGTCGTGGCCGAAGATCGAAAGCCCGACTTGGAGAGAGTGCTTGCACTGAAAATTACATTTTGCCGATGGTCTTGTCCCCTGTGTTTCTGGCTGCCAAGGGTACATACTTTATCTGCCATGATCGTGCATATGCATGGTTGCCCGCTGACTTCATGGGCTCCTGCTTCATTGCAAATTTGTTGCCTCCGACGTTCACTGTAGATGCCGATTATCATAAGACTAGAGTTGTGAGAGGCGTAATTAGCGAAGAGGATACTGCCGGTCAAGAGGCAGGAGACTTTTTCAAGGGTTTCCTCCCGTTTTGGGGGCCTATGGTTAATAGTAGGAACCTGAGACAGTTGACTCGAGTGGTAGAATCGACAGCTAATATTACTGCCAGTGCCCTTGGTAATATCACCACAGAACTCCAGGCGGATAGACTTATGACGTTACAAAACCGTATGGTTTTAGATGTCATCTTAGCAGATCGAGGTGGGGTATGTAAGGTGATCCATTCGAGCTGCTGCATTTTCATTCCAGATAATGCTCCGACCGTCTATCAAGCCATCTCTAAGTTGCATAAAATCTCTGAATCCATACACGTGGATGTAGGGGATTGGACGCTACTTGGGTGGTTTTGGGGCCTGATGTCGACTTGGGGTTGGAAGATTCTGATGATTATCGGAGTTGTTGTGGCGTTCCTGTTCACGTGTTGCCTTTGTGTACAGTGCGGTCCTGCCTTATGTGGTCTCTGTACTACAACGTGTATGAGACAGCCGCCTGTCACCAATGGGACTCGGTTGGACAGAGCTATGTTACAACAACATCTAGATGGTCTGATGAATATTGAGTATGATTCCGACTAGTGCTTGCCTACATGAGGGCAAAAGGAGCGTCTGAGGTTCCGTGACAATTGTAAGTGGTGTTTTCGACTCGCACGAATATAGTCGAGTCTGGTATCTATGAACCGCAAATGACGAGTTTAGTAAGTGTGCGCAGTTTCGCTGTGCTAACCTAAACCGTTCGTTTGTTACGTGGGCATTCCTATCTGTACCCACGGGTTCCATCTTAGATACGGCATCCATTTTGTCTCTTGCCCTCAAGTAGCCAGCGAACGGACGTTGTCCGCTTCGCGACCCTGGGACTCCCAAGATATTTGCGGAAGACACATGTCCTTTGAAAGTGTCTTTATGATGAGGGGGATGCTACTGTAAAGCAGATGGCGCCGCTCGAGGCTCATCTTGCCGCACGGACTTATTGTCTCAGCCGTGCATCTCATTAGGCACGTCCCTTTGATGCTCGTATCTCGTGTTTCTTTGATACCTCCCCCTTTTTTTACACCCGTTCCGATTTCCCCACTGTCTCCGTCTTCCTCTACACCTGTTCTTGTTCCTATTTCGATCTGTTTATTACCGATTGGAATGCACTAATGTTGGGAAGATGGGTTTTTACAGTTGGGAACCGCCAAATGTTTCCGCACTTATGTTCCGGACCTTGCGTGTTTCAAAGTGACCAAAGCGACCCCTCTGGGGGATGATTGTGGGAACCGGGTCATAAACTTTTGTGTTCAATGTAACTCTATGGGGAAATTGTGTATAAAAGGAGCGACTCACAGAACCAATTTGAAGCAGTCTCCCCAAGTTGCATGTGTGTTACTTGTCGTGACTTCTGTGTTCCCTGCAGTAAATAAACCTTGAATCTTTGACGCCGAAGGAAGTGTCCCGTGTCTCTGTGATTCGTACGCCGGAGCAGGTTACCCACGAAGGTTTCAGGTGTTGTGCCCTGGCACCGCTGGGTTCTAAATAACCCAGTCCTTCACCGGGAGCCACCCTCCACCGACGAGCAGCAAAAACAACAGCTGCCCCCCACAGTACCTGCAAGTGCAAGGCTTGTGTGCACCGATTAACCCTGCGAGTGTCCAACCTTGAGCAGGAGGTGGCGAGGCTGAAAGCCCTGCTCAAGGACCTCCGGAGAGAGCAGCGTGACCACCTGGTCAAAGAACACCGCCGGCGGAAGTAGAGAGACTGTCCCTTGCCCCTTTTTTAAAGACTTTTGGAGGGGTGGGAATTGGAGCGTTGGGGTTTGGAATTTTGGGGACTGATTTCATGGACATTGGTTGGGGTTAGGGTTAGGGGTTAGGGGTCAGGTCTTCTTGTGGGATAGCTTATTTTTGTTAGGGCTCAAATAATTATTTATTTCAACTTAAACATAGCATACGTGTTTTTTTACTGTTTTGAGGGGGAGGCGGGGGGGGTTAACTTTACGTTTGTTTTCCTGAAACTTATCTGGCTGGCTCAAATTGTCTAATCACCCAAATTTGTACAAAAGTGCCACTGACAGAGTTAGTGAATTCAATTGTCCTACTACTTTACTAGTACTACCGTCAGTCTCTCCTCTCCTCCTAGTCCATTATTCTTCCTCCCCCAAAATGCTTATCTTACCTGTGATTCATGTTTGAGAATAGGGTTAGGCACAAGGCTGGCTGCATGGCAAATGGGGATTAAGGTTGGCTATGGAATCCTGGACAGATTAAATGTCATCGTTGTGGTGGTAGTAGTAGTGGTACACACTGGCAGTAGCAGCATATGAAAAAAAAGGAAATAAAACATTGAGTGGCCTGAGCGGAGCATTAGAACAGTATGATAGATAGTACAGTACACAAGAACAGTGCCATAAATTATAGCCCAAGCAATGCTAAAGTATTCCAAATATAACTACTAGTTGCGTGGAATATGGCTACTACAAGAAATAGTACTGAAGGGGAAGGACACAGCAGCTGTCATGTTTAGGAGGATGTTGTTGATGATGAATCCACTCGATGGCGGACCTGAAATTTTGAAATGATGTGCAAATACTCATGGGTGTGTGTAAAGCAGCATAGGAATATATCCTCGGATGCCTTCACCTGCCTTTAAATTGATTTTCTGTTGCTTTGACCTGGTCCTCCCCAGCAAGCATGTGAAATTATTGGTGTCATTTACTCACACACCTCAATGAAAACCACAAAGCCCAGGGGAAGAGCGTTAGGGTTTGAAAAATAGATGGGAATGGGGGTTTTTGGAAAAGTTTTTGGGAGAGAGAAAAAGAAAACACAGCATGGAGAAACAACAAATGAAGAAAAACAAATCAACAATACAACCATATCCATAAATCTTTTAAGGGACTTAAAGGAAGTGCATGCATGAAGTTGTTTGCTAAGTGGACGGTTAGGTTAATGAAAAGTAGTACTACTTATACTACAACTTACTAACTAGTACTAAACACTTAGGCAGTACAGGGCTGCAAGAATTACGCAATTTCACTTGCATAGCTGTACTCAGAGAGAATAAACACTTAGTAGTACATTACATTTGTTTTACAAATAGCAAAGAAACTTATCAAATAGCTGTAGGGATGAATTTGAAGCAGAGACCAAACGCACAGAGTCGCACACTCATAGAAGTCCAGAAGCAACAATAACATTATTCAAAAGGTAAGGACAAGTGAAGTGGATACTGTAACTGTAAGTTTTAGTTGTCCTGGTCAAATTGGGAAGTTGCATGCATCCAGCAATTCCTCTTATTCGCGGTACTCCTCCATTCCATCGGGCGCTCCGTTGATCAATCTTGGTGACCACACTGTCCACTGCCTGCCTGTCGGATGCGGAATTGCGGATTGCCATGGTAAATAATGTGTTTCCGATCGCACAGGGTAAGTGCCGGCCTGTAATTGTCGATGGAAAAACAGAAGGGGAAGGGATATTAAGACACCCTGGAGGAAAAATATAAGGTACAGTGTGTAGTTCAAAAATAACACTTTCACTTTCAGAGGCGACAGTATTACATACATGCATCATTTCTAAAGTGCCTACACTGAGTCCCTGTTTCCAGGATATCAATTAGCACACAGCAGGCCAGGGCCATGCAGACTGTCAAGCCAGGCACCACTGAGAGAACCAAACTCCATGTAGCATACCTCTTGACACAGACTAGACACTAGACAGACATGTAGTTCTGCTTCTGCTGTGGTTGTTGTTAACTTGTTTACCTGTTTGCCACTCACGAAATGGCCATAGTTCTTCCGTAAATCGACGAGGATGATCCATACATCCGAGTGAGTGACTGTAAAGATATTATGTAACTTTGGTCATCATGAATCATCATCATCATCATCATCATCATCATCATCATGGTGTTGGCAAACTCAATGTTGTTCATTCAGTCACAGTCTACACACAGTGAGTCCAAGGACATTTTCCATATTAAAAAATGCAACGTAGTGGCCCCTGCAGTAGAAGTACAATTTGTTTTAAACAAGGTAAACTGAGTAGACTTGAGTTACATTAGTGTGTAACAGATTAAACAATTACAGAACACATAGGATTCATTTCATGCACAACAAACAAAAAGCAATTGCTTTCTTCAGAGCAAGACAGCCAGTGTTCAGCCAGCGTAATCAGGCCATCTGCCTTGAGGGAAATGGATAGGGGTAGTCTGGAGGAGGAGGATATATACTAGAGGAGCATGACTGAGTTGTGAACTTGTGAACTTCAGGAATGCAGACAGCGGCACCTTCAACATGGATATAAGACGAAGGCAGTGCTGCTGATGGATTTGTTGTGATTAAAGTTTTGTTGTGATAACAGTTGGAAAACAAAGAAAGACACACAGAAATAATAAAAGTGAATAAGGACGGAAAAAAAAGTTAGTATTTCAGGCCTAGGTGTCAGGGAAGTAAAGCTCGTTCTCAAACTCTGTGAATTGAACCGGGAGTAGGTCAGGTTCATCTTTGTCAATGTAAACCTCTCCACATTTTCTGGCGAGAGGCAGGTCCTTTTTAAAGTTACAATGGCACCAGCAGCACGGAAAACACGTTCAGAAGACACGCTTGTGAGTGGGCAAGCCAAATAATGAATAGCCAGGTTGGTGATCAGTGGCCATTGAGACATTTTCCTATACCAATACACCAATGGGTTCTGATCAATGTAGACCTCTGTTGGGTCATACAGATAGGCCTGCAACATCCACTCAAGGTCCTCCAGGGGTGCTGTACTTTGTGTACCATCTGTTGCCAATGCCACATCAACACTGGAATGAGTAAACCCTTGATGAGTTATCCAATCCGCTTCCGACAATATTATGGCTGGACCTGGTGCAGGTGATGATACGGTTGCTGGTGTCGGTAACAGCTCTGAGAGAAAGTTACTGCCTTCGGCCACAGAAGTGGACCTTGACGCCGGATGGCCTGCTGCTTCAGTAGTACTTGTGGTGGTTCCTTCAATTTCCTGCTGCTCTTTTTCGAACCGAGTGGCTGACAGAGCTAGCCAATGTTTGTACTTAGAAACATCTTCTTCAGAAAAAGGAATGAATGTATTGCTGGCCAGTACCTTTTAGTACCGTGGATCCAGAATAGTGGCACAAATGTAAGGTTGTTCTGCATGTATTGCTTTAAGCCTTACATTCTCAACTAGACGGCTTAATAATCTGTCCGCCAACTTATATGTATCTTGTTTTTCAGCATCACCTCGGAACGTTGAAGACACCGCCGTCAATTGGTGCTCTAGCATGCGCAACGATGGGATAGCTTTGCCCACACTACAGTCCTCCCTGCTGACTTCACGCGTGAAGACCTCAAAAGGACGAAGCATGTCTGTCAGGCTTTTAACTAGGTCTCATTCCTCCACCTCTAGCCTCATGTCTTTTAAAGGAGCACCCCGTGCTTGAAAGACATACTCATTGATTACCAAGTACTGCTCAAACAGACGCTCAAGCATGTAGAAGGTTGAGTTCCAACGTGTTGCCACCTCCTGGATGAGTCCTCTGACTGGCACTCCACGGGCACGTTGAATTATCCTCAGCTGCTTCCGGGCCTTAAAAGAATGGCTGAAATGTGTGCAGATTCTTTGGCCAGTGGTCAGTAACTTGCTGACTGTGTTTTCTTTTTTCAAGAAATCTTGAACAACAATGTTAATGCTGTGCGCCAAACACAGCACTCTGAAATAGCCAACATCATTCATGGCCTTAACTATATTACTGCCATTATCCATGGAAACATAACCAATCATGCGCCTTCTTGGATGCAGCCATTGAAAGACCTTACTGTTAAACTCCTCCAAAATGTTTTCTGCAGTGTGAGATTTCTCCATGGCAAACATGGCTACTGTTGCATGTTTCCGAGTAGCTTGAAAAATTGTGACACTGTCAACACCTGCAGCTATCTTGTCTATAAGCCCCGCAAAAGAGACCCAGGGTGCAGTGATGCACATGTAATCAACGGCTTGGCAACTGGTCCACATGCCTATTGTCAGGTGGATAGTGTGAACAGCACTCTTCTGCAAAGCTGCCCCAATCACTTCCAGCCCATCTTGATGTAGTGCTGGAACCGCAACTCTGGCAAAATAGGACCGGCTAGGAACCGTCCATTTAGGGCATACAGTTGCCACGAACTCTCGAAAACCCACCCCTTCCACAAAAGAAAAAGAGAGAAGGTCCAGCGCATTTTAGCCAGCATTGCATTATAGAGATGTGCCGTTGGGTGGTTGCATTCAAATGGCGCCTCCGAACAAAACATGCTTTTAATGGTGGTCTGGGCCATTTTTTTCATATGTGATGATGATGTTCCAGACTTCGTTGACCCAGTCCGGCTCATTGATTTACTTTTTCGCATTGTTTTCTCTCCCACACTCTTACTATGCCACCTAGATGTTGCCGGGGTAGATGGTGTGGGCGCCACCACTGCAGTGCTGCTGGCTGGGCTACTGTGTGTACCAGAAAAAATGTTGCTCGCTTCTCAATCTTCACCTCCCCCCTGCACGATCTGCTCATCATCATCAGATGCAATATCAATGGATACATTTGGATTCGTACTTTTGGCTTTCTGGATGTTACTTAGGTGCGCCTCCCACTGGATGATGTGGTGTTTTTGGAGATGACCTCTCTGGCCTCCGGTACCATAGTTGGTACCAAGCTTACCCCAACTAACTACTGCTTTATAAATCGAACAAATAACTAGGTTTTCCGCCTTTTTGCTAATACTAAAGAAGTCCCAAATTAGGGAGTTGAGATTTCTGGTGGTGGTGGTGGTGGAGGTGATATTTTCAATGCCAGATGAAGTGGAGGATGTCCGTGACGGATTTTGACTCTGTTGCGCACTTACAGCACCACTACCTGAGGAAATGGAGGTTGAGCTGAATGGAGGTCCATGCCAGCCCTTCTGAACAGAAAATATGGAAGCTGTAGGTTGTGTTGGTCTAGTAGTTACCTGTGTTGTTGGTGGTGGTACTAGTGCCACGCCGCCCACATCCCACACAGCATTTCGGGATAGGGTAAAAATGTCTGTATGCTGCATGCCCGCTGGGGCTGGAGTGACGACTGTGATGACTGGGTTGTCATCGTCAGACTCTTCATCAGCAGCAGAAGACACCACTTCTGCTTCTTCATCACCCATAACTAAAAGCCTTGCAGGAACCTTCCATTTACCTAGCTTTGTCGGCTCATGGCGTGCCTCCCTCTCAGACTGAATAGTTGGTGGGTGCCAATCAAGATCTACATCATCAGAAGGAAGGGGGCTTGAAGAAGAAGATGTACTAGCCCCCCTTTTCCTTGCTGAGGATCTGAAAGACAATGGATCATCAGGAGTGGCTTGCTTGGCTGATACCGCCGCATGAATTTTCGATTTCCTGATGTGCCGCTCCTTCTGGAGGAACAAGTATTGTGGGCAGTTGTGGCTCTCCTTGTGCCGCTCCTTGCACCTCTCCATGTGCCTCTCCATGTGCCTCTCAATGCGCCTCTACTTGCACCTCTACTTGCACCTCTACTTGCACCTCTACTTGCGCCTCTCCTTGCGCCTCTACTTGCGCCTCTCCTTGCACCTCTACTTGCGCCTCTCCTTGCACCTCTACTTGCGCCTCTCCTTGCACCTCTACTTGCGCCTCTTCTTGCACCTCTACTTGCGCCTCTCCTTGCACCTCTTCTTGCGCCTCTCCTTGCACCTCTACTTGCGCCTCTTCTTGCGCCTCTCCTTGTTGCACCTGTGGTTGTCGTTGCGGCTCTGGTTGAACACTCATCAGATGAGTTAAACCCTGCATTGATTAGATGCTACTTTGCGATGAGTCAAAGCCAACATCACTGGTCGATGGTGAAAGAGCAATTAACCCCTTAAGTGCTGCTGACGGCCAATGGTCGTCAGCAGCGCTACCTCCCCAGTGCTGCGCACGACCATTGAACGTCCATTCAGCACTAGTTCTAATGGACAGCGCAGCACTGGGGAGAAATGTTTACACGCAGCTAAGGTGTTAAAGTGGCTGCCTCTGCCGCACTCATGGGCTTGGGCCTAACTTGACGTGGTGGCACTGAGATCAATGAAGCGGAGGTGCTGCTCCCAGCTTGGTCCCTGGCGGACACCGCTGCTGCAGACATTTTTGTTTTTCCCCAAAAAAGTGTCTGTCGGCACACCAGTCTCCTTGGTAAGTGGCGCCACTTGCTTCTTCGGCTCCTTCTTACTGGCAGTGGCACTGGCAACTTTCTTGGAAGAGGAGCTACGGCCACCTTTCTTATGGCCTATCTTCTTCAGATATCAGAACAGCAGGACGCAGTTGCATGAGTTGCAGAGTTGTCTGTGGCCACACGTGACGTCACGTGAGGTTGTGCACACACCGCAGCAGGACTTCTTCCTGGCACTACAACAAGTGATAATGATGAGGATGATTCCTGGTTCTTCACAGTCTTTGTGCACCTAAAAGCAAAGGAAGCCAGAGGAACATCAGTTTAATAAATGTTGTATATGTCGTGCTTCAATTAATACTATTGCTACTGGGCATTTATTATTATTATTAGCACAACACACCCAAAAACATAGAAAGACCCAAAATGAGAATTCCAATTCTAATTAAAAATGAATGTTTAAATTAATAAGAGAGACCACACAGAGAGAGTTGTTTCATGCACCCATTCATCATAACCCTAGGCCTAGTGGTTCGCAAGCTTGCCGGCCTACGGCAAAACTGCCTGGACTCAATATCCCCCCCCCCCCCACCCACATGGCCAGGCCCTGCACCAGGCCCCAACACCCCCAAAAATCGAAATACACATAAACATCACCCCAATCCAATGTCAACCATGCCCTAAATGACGTTTACTTTCAAGAGAGCCCACAGAAAGACTTGGTCCATGCACCACTGAGTACCCTTGGGCATAATGGATGAAAGCAAGGCAGACTGGGTGCAGGCCTATGGCACAAAGCACACTGCCTGGCTTCAAAATGGCCCCTAGACCCCCACCCACATGGCCAGGCCCTGGACTAGGCATAAAAGTGGCCCCCACCCACATGACCAGGCCCTGGACCAGGCCCCAATAACACCCCCAAAAATTGAAATACACACAAAAATCACCCCAATCCAATGCTTTCCATGCCCTAAATGATGTTTACATTCAAGAGACCCCACAGAAAGACTTGGCCCATGCACCACTGAGTACCCCTGGGCATAATGGATGAAAGCAAGGCAGACTGGGTGCAGGCCTATGGCAAAAAGCACACTGCCTGGCTTCAAATCGGCCCCTAGACCCCCACCCACATGGCCAGGCCCTGGACCAGGCTTCAAAATGGCCCCACCCACATGGCCAGGCCCTGGACCAGGCCCCAACAACACCCCCAAAAAATTCGAAATACACACAAAAATCACCCCAATCCAATGCCATCGATGCCCTAAATGATGTTTACATTTCAGAGACCGCACAGAAAGACTTGGTCCATTCACCACTGACTACCCCTGGGGCCTACTGGCTAGTGTGGCTTTAACACGCACCCCAAAATTGTAAAAAACTTTCACATATAACAGTGAGCTACTCAATAACATCAACAAAAGGAATCCACTAGGTGGACGGCGGTTGTTACCACAATGGTGGGGAGCAACCAGTGTTGTTAAAATACCCCTCACACACCAACAGGCCCCTTGGTGTCATGCTTCATCATCGGGGTCTTCGCAAACCTCTACGGAATGCGGCGTGCTACGACTTCACGACTACGCAGGAGCACTTTATGAGTGAACTATGTGTTTGGTGTGTGAAGGTACCAATAATGTGAGTGGTGAGGTGAAAAGTGAGGAATTAAAAAATACCTGGCACGTGAGTGCTGAAAAAAATTTTTATTTAGTCTCCGGCTGGTATTATTAAAAAAAGTGCTAGAGTGGTTGTGGTTTACTAATTAGGGTAACCCAACCAAATTAGTGCGTCGACATGTTTCGGAGTACTTCTTGGGGCGTGGTCCGTTCTACCCGTCGGAGCCGCGTGGAGGGGGAACAAGCCAGACAGCCCTGTGCAGAACCGTTGCCATATCGGGTAGAACGGACCACGCCCCAACACGCTGTGGCTCATGAGGCCATTGGACCTCTATTAATAAGTATCCTGAACCGCCAACTGGGCGCAACGGACCGTACATCCAACATAGATAGGTACATTATTCACCATATCTATTTTTGTAGAGCACAATTTTTAATATCTACACACATGTGAGTAAGGTGGGGATAAGTAGTGCATATTCCCGTCCTGAAGAAGGAGTTCCAGTACTCCGAAACATGTCGACGCACTAATTTGGTTGGGTTACCCTAATTAGTAAACCACAACCACTCTAGCACTTTTTTTAATAATACCAGCCGGAGACTAAATAAAAATTTTTTTCAGCACTCACGTGCCAGGTATTTTTTAATTCCTCACTTTTCACCTCACCACTCACATTATTGGTACCTTCACACACCAAACACATAGTTCACTCATAAAGTGCTCCTGCGTAGTCGTGAAGTCGTAGCACGCCGCATTCCGTAGAGGTTTGCGAAGACCCCGATGATGAAGCATGACACCAAGGGGCCTGTTGGTGTGTGAGGGGTATTTTAACAACACTGGTTGCTCCCCACCATTGTGGTAACAACCGCCGTCCACCTAGTGGATTCCTTTTGTTTATGATAGTTGCCAGGGGAGACAGAATCCACTTTTCCCTCTCCATCCCTCCTTTGTTAAAAACTACTCAATAACATGCCATAAATGATATTTAAGTTCAACAAAACTCACAGAAACAGTTTATCATGCACCCATGACTAACCCTGGGCCTACTGGATACTGTGGGTACCCACACTATTGGAGAAGTGTGGCTCAGGGGTTAGAGGCGGCAGACCTGGAGCTTGAGTTCGGCCCTCGACCAGGGTTCAATTCCCCGTCTCGGCGGGTCTTGGGCTCAAAAATTCCACGGACTCGTTAATTCTCGCTCCGGTGCCTTCTTGACTCACGGGTTCACACTCTGCGACTCTGGGCAATAGCTTGCTTAATCTCCACAACGGCCCCTCGCGGTGGGATGCCTGGCTTTCACCTTGTGGATACCCTGCCAGGGTTATCTCACAGGGGAATACCAGGACGGGTTCCCTAAGCAAGCGCGGAGATGCCCCAGGGTAAGTCATGCGCTATATAAGCTTCATTCATTTCATTTCATTTAATTTCACACTATATATTTTTTAAGTTGTGAAAAAGTTTATAAATTGTAGTTGCAGCAACTGCAATGCCCCAAACAAAAAACACCAACTTACTTGTAAAATCTCAAATCCAAAAGTGATCCCCCAAAAAAGTCCTCAAATACAAATATCCAGCAGCAGCCACATAGAGTAATCCTTCCAGCTCCAGCTCCAAATGAAAAGGGACCAGGACATGGACACAGCACTGGGAGGAGCCTGCTGGACAGGAAAAGGAAGTTCCAGACTGTGGGGCACTTCCTCCCTCACCCCCCCTCCCCAAAATGGACTCCTTGCACAAAAAAATGCAGCCAAATGTCAATCTGAGGAGTTATTCTGATCCAAATCATCATTTTCAGGAGGTTTATGCTGCCAGCGATAGATTTCTTGTGCCGAATTGCAATTTGTGCAATTTCGGGAAAGTGAGCTGTTCAAATCTCCAGCCGGATGTCAGCTGCACGTCGCATCTACGTCTTCGCAATTGTTATCTCTTGCGGTGCGTGATCGCGGGCCCTTATGACGTATTCGCGTTCAACAAGTCTTGCAGTGCAAGATGGAGGGACGCTATGACGCAGTCGCGGTCAAAAAGTCTTGCCAGATCACACAGCAAGATCGAAAACGGCGCAGCACACGCAAACCGGGAGGAAAACAACTCGCCAAACTCAGAATTACAGTAAGTCACCGGGCGCGCGAGATAGTATTTTTGAAGGGCGACCAAGCAAAAAAAATCTGCCAACTCGCGAATTGCTAATTCTTTGACAATTTTGCATGATTCGCTGACTGTAAAATTGTCAAATTATTCGCAATTTCCGCAAGCGGATGGATTTTCAGCCCATACTTAAGCAAAATACATTGTAGTACTTATCAATGTCCCACCATGATCGTCACTCAGCTGGCAGGAAACAGTTCCATGCTGGAGCCAGAGTTCGGTTTTCTGTGGCGATCATTCTGACGTGGGCAATTTTCTAAGCAAGACAGCTTTGGAGCAGAGATGAAGGAATTCCTGGGCTTCGGCTGGAGTGTCAAAGATCTTGGATCTGCCGTCTATGTCAAGCTTCAGACGCGCTGGATTGAGCATTCCATACCTTATGCCAGCCTTTTGAAACACAGCCTTAACGGTTGCAAATTTCCAACGGGCCTCTTGAACCATCGCTGTGAAGTCTGGCTACACAGATATGGTGGAGCTCTGCCAGTCCAGTGACCCACGCTCCCGAGCCAACCGCAACACCGTATCTCTGTCTTTAAAGTTCAAGAGTCATGCCAAGATGGGACCCAGGCAGATATCCAGGATTAGGGCGCGGGCCGAGAGTTCTATTTGCCCTTTCGACAATGAAGGTAGTGGTAAAGGACTCTTGGTCAAACAAGTCTGGTAGAAGGCCCTCAACTAATCCATCCAGCCGACCCATTTACGTAGACTCTGGCATGCCCCTGATGCGGACATTGTTCTGCCTGCGAAGGGATTCAAGGTCCTCATTCTTCATGGCCACGTTCTTTAGTAGACCCTCCATCTACTCCAGTTATTTCATTGCATGGGCTGCACCGTCCTCCAGGTCAGAGACCCTGCCCTCCGCTGTGTCCAGTCTTTTTTTATGCTGGTCCAGTCGGGCCTCCATTTTATCAAGGTGGTTGTTGTGGGCATCGAAATGAGAATCTAGCTCTCGGTAGCCCACTTTTAGTTCTGCCATGAGCGCCTCATTTCCATGTGCAGTAGCCTGGGGCGAGGGGACAGTCTGGTCACCACCCTCAACCATAATAGCACGCATCATGTCAGCACCCCCACTGTCTTCTCTTTTCACTACGTCGGGTCCCCTTTGCCCATGGCCTTGGAGTGGGGCCACAAGAGAGAACAACACAGCGATCAGGTGCAATTCAACAGGGACAGTTGTGTCCACCCATCAGACAGTCAATTGGTCGTGCTGAAAAGAGAACGACTCCGGCTGGTTCCAAACGCAATGTTCAGCGAGGTCCCCGAATCGGCGTGATGTACGGCATCCAGGCAGCACACGCTGTTTAAGCCCAAGTCACTCCTGCCAAAGTCTCATGTGATAAGGGGCCCACTACGTGATACTGTCCTCCCGATGGCGCAGACAGACCCGTTACTATGACAGGACCAACCAATGCCTCCAAATTTCTGAGGGCCGCAGGGCGCAAATTGTGGAGATTTAGCCCAAGAGTGCAGGCCGATGATCGCGCACTGCACAGGATTGCAGGGCTACAGGGCGGTGTCAGCAGGGGGACCAGTGCGCCACCAACGTTGAAATACATGGTTGGGCTGACCCAGTGCCATCTGGGGTGCCCGCGCTGATCCCGCGTCTAGGAAAGGGATCCAAGAAACAGAGGCCAGTAGTCGAGCACCCTCACTGGGCTGCAGTACCTTCGTGCATTTTCTGAAGGAGGGCCAGTGCGCCGCCAATCTTGAAAGTTATGCTCATGGTCACCCACTGCCATCCAGGGGGCCTGCGCCAATCACAGGTCTGGACCTGGGGTCAAGGATGTCACCAGTGACCCCGCACCTCCACCGGGCCCTCAGTACTGCAATGCTGTGTTGGCCGGGGGGGGTCAGTATGCCGCCAAATATGAAGCGAAAGCGCAGGCTTACCCACTGCCAACCGGGATGCCTGCGCCGATCTTACATGCCTCCAGAGGGAGTCCACAACCAAAGCAGAGGCATTGCAGCCCCAGCTGGGATCCGCAATCTTCTGGAGCCGGCAGATGAGGCGTGCACCAGTGCGCAGGGGAGGGAGCAACAGTTTGCCATGGCACATCTGCTGCAATTGAGGCCGCGGCTCAGCCCTGATGCGCAGGCACAAGCATGCACTTCGCCAATGGAGCGGTCCCGGGTCCCAAAACAGCAAGAGAAAAACACTGCTGTGTTCTGGACAGCGCGAAGAGCACTGGCATCGCTCTGCCACACCGCGTAGCTGCTCCTGGGCTCTGGGATGGTTGCGGTCCCCGGGGAGTTCGGGTGAGCTCCGAGACAACTGAGCCATTTTGCTCCGCGGTCCAGCCACGCCCGGTCAGACACCAAACTTCATCCACATTTGAGCTGGTTATTACTTCAGGTATGGAACTAAATTCACAGGCTTAAGTACTGATTAGCTTTCATTTGTTAAATCTCATACTGCACTCAAATGTACTCATGAGAGACCTGCTAAACTTATGTGTCAGGTCTTAAGATCTGATGTCACTTTCTGTGAGGTCATGGATCGTGATGCCACATATTGACATATTGTGATATCACTACCTGTGATGTCACATTTGATGTCATCCACCATGATGCACTTGGAAACTGTCCAACTAGGTTAGTCCCCCATTTATGTTTTTTAGGCCTTGCCATCTAGTTAATAGTTTAATACATGTGTAAAAAAAAAGCAATTTTCAGTAAACTAACACAAATATTTGACTAACAGGTTTTCTCTTCAATGAATAGTTCACGAATAGATTAACATATTTGGCAAATGTTTTATAGCAACTTAACAGTTTGACTCAGACTTCCTGCTGTTTTTTGACATCGGACTTCTGGGCATCTCGATTGAAGGAGAACCACGGCCGTACTGTCCTTTGCTGCCTACCTGCTTTCAGCGACTGCCTGCACCGACACCTCTCGCGTTTCCCGCTTTGCGGGAAACGTTCGCAGCTGGGGTGCCGTGGATAGTGAGGGGGCATAGAACTTCAACGCCCACAACACACCAGGGCCTGAAGCCGCCTCCCCGTCACGCCCCCCACAGGTGGGATAAAGCCAAGACCTGCACCGCGCACTGCGGGAGAACTTCCTGTTGTTTTTTGACATCGGACTTCTGGGCATCTCGATTGAAGGAGAACCACGGGCCGTACTGTCCTTTGGTGCCTGCCTGCTTTCAGCGCCTGCCTGCACCGACACCTCTCGCGTTCGCAGCTGGGGTGCCGTGGATAGTGAGGGGGCATAGAACTTCAACGCCCACAACACACCTGGGCCTGAAGCCGCCTCCCCGTCACGCCCCCCACAGGTGGGATAAAGCCAAGACCTGCACCGCACACTGCGGGAGACCTTCCTGTTGTTTTTTGACATCGGACTTCTGGGCATCTCGATTGAAGGAGAACCACGGGCCGTACTGTCCTTTGCTGCCTGCCTGCTTTCAGCGCCTGCCTGCATCAACACCTCTCGCGTTCGCAGCTGGGGTGCCGTGGATAGTGAGGGGGCATAGAACTTCAACGCCCACAACAGACCTGGGCCTGAAGCCGCCTCCCCGTCACGCCCCCCACAGGTGGGATAAAGCCAAGACCTGCACCGCACACTGCGGGAGACCTTCCTGTTGTTTTTTGACATCGGACTTCTGGGCATCTCGATTGAAGGAGAACCACGGGCCGTACTGTCCTTTGCTGCCTGCCTGCTGTCAGCGCCTGCCTGCACCGACACCTCTCGCGTTTCCAGATTTGCGGGAAACGTTCACAGCTGGGGTGCCGTGGATAGTGAGGAGGCATAGAACTTCAACGCCCACAACACACCTGGGCCTGAAGCCGCCTCCCTGTCACGCCCCCCACAGGTGGGATAAAGCCAAGACCTGCACCGCGCATCGCGGTACGCGCATGGTCGGCGCCGGGAGAAGCTGTCAGGTTCCACCAAACGCGCCTACCTAACCTGGAAACTACATCTCCCAGAATCCCTAGAAGGGGGCGTGGCACTATAAATGCAGGGCGGACTATCACCGCCTTGTTCGTGATTTTGTAACCACAGTACTTTGGAACCACCTCTGTGAGAATACTGGGCTGGATTATTCAGGGATTCAAAGAGAGAGTTTGTTTTTTCCCTTGCATTATTGTTTGCCTGCGCAAGAGGAGCAGGAGAAAGCTTGGGACTTTGTTTACTCGAATTTAGATCGAGTAGCGCGTAGGACGCGTAACTGGTGTATTACTTCTGGTTACCTTAGAGATCCAGTGTTTTGCCCGCAACGGAGACGAGAAAGGAGAGCATTGCGCTAAGAGCGGACAACGGACAGAGAGACGCCAGAAAGCGGCTTCGGAACTGTGAGTTAACGAGCGGCGTGTGTTTTCTCAACGCGTAGCTCGAACAGTTGTAGCAGACTTTCCTAAAGGGACATTTGTGCACGGCGAAGCGTGTTTTGGATTTAAAGTGAGAGCGGGGTGAAGTGGGAGATAACCTCCTGCTCGCTGCCGTTATGAAGAGAAACACTAGTGTTTAGTCGTGTAATTGCCAAAGCGGAGGGCAGTGGGATAAGCCTACACCTTACCGTGTTTGGAGCTTGTTATCCAAGGAGTGTGCTATTCTAAGTAAGAGCGGAAGTCAGTAGTTGGAAGCTGCAACTTACCGTTTCATTTGAGGATTATTGTCTGGGCATTCCTGAAGGAAGGAATCAGCCTTAAAGAGACAGACTTTGGTTTTTGATTCACAATTTTGGAATTTGACACTTGTTTTCTTTGAGCACTGAAACACACAAGGCAGGGTATGTGTTAAATTACTAGAGAGCTTTTAGCCACATGATCTTATGAGTAACTGTGAGTAACTGGTGTTAATTATTCCATAGGGACTATCATTGCTGTTCTTCATATCAGAAAACACAGGGGAAAGACGGAGCGCATAGCTTCAGGAAAGGTGAATCTCTTTTTACCAGTTGTGAGAAGGCATACGAGAGTAGGGAATTTCTGTGAGCATTTATAACCGGTGTGCCTGTTGTTTTTGTCTTTCAGCCATCCCTTCCCTGCAGTCCCCTTCCGTCCCCTCCTTGTTTTGTTTTCTTCTTTATTCCCTCGCTCTATCACTCGAACTCGCTGTGTTATAAGTACCGGCGTGTTGGTGAGATAGGGAGGTGGAGTCATATGTGCTACGATCGGATCCTGCAGCGTGGAGTCTGACAGAAGCCCGGGACAAGGGCGGGACAGTCTTAGACAGTCCTAGACTGGCCGGGACTGGACTGGGCCGGTCACTCTGTCTGTGCTACCACCAAAGAAAGCTGTTTAAAGTAAGACCATACCACCTATTATATATAAACAGTTAGCCTGAGATTGCACTTAGCGCGCACTTATCCGGTTGATACTAGTTTGTGTCGTATCGCAGCGCTTAATTCCATCTGAGAATATGCGAAAGAAAAATGTCACTAGAGCCTCAGAGACGCTTAATAATGAATGAATGAAATTATTTGTAGAGCGCACGATGGCCAAAACGGCTTCCTGGCGCTGAGAGCTCTAAGGAACAGAACAGACAGGGCCAGGAGGTTTAGCGGGGGTAGGCCAGGGCAAACAGAAAAGTTTTGAGCGCTTTACGGAAGTGTGAAAAAATAGGGATAGAGCGCATGGAGAGAGGAAGGGAGTTCCAGAACCGGGGTGCAAGAACAGAAAATCTAGTTCCACCAGTGCGAGTTTTGTGGAAACGGGGAACAGTGAGGAGGGCAGAGGAAGATGAACGGAGAGTGCGGGCAGGGGTGTGGAGGGAAATCAGAGAATTAATAAAAACCGGTGCAGAGTGATCAAAGGCCCGATAAACAAGGCAACCTAGTTTGAACAAAGATCTCTGCAGGATGGGTAACCAGTGCAGGGATTTGAGGACAGGAGTGATGTGATGGGTTTTGGGCAAGTGAAAGATGAGACGGGCAGCCTGATTTTGGATTGCTTGAAGGCGGCGGGTTTCGTAGGCAGGAATGCCTGCGAACAAGCTATTACCATAATCAAGGCGGGAAGTGATAAGGGCAGAAATAATGATTTTAAGGGAGTCAAGAGAAAAGAAGCGGGAGATTTTCCGGATCATCCGAAGGGAGAGGAAGCAGGAGGACACCACGGCACTGACCTGGCCATGCATGGACAGGTCCTGGCTGACCCTAATGCCCAATGTTTTAACGGAGGGAACCGGGGTGGGAGGGGGGCCAAGAATAGGGGGCCAGAAGGCAGGGGACCAAGTGCTGGATGAGCCGCCAGTCAGGACAAGCTCAGTCTTATCTGGATTGAGCTTGAGGTGATTGGCGCTCATCCACCCAGAAATAAAAACCATGGTGGAGCGAAAGAAAGACAGGGAGTGAGAGGAAGAAGAAAGATAATACCATGGATAACTACATGGTACAGGTGGTAAATGAAATAAACAGCCAAAGAAGGCAATCGTTGGGCTTGAGTCAATCCCCTATCCTTCATCTAGCGAGCCCCTCCACTAGTGGGCAAACGTTGGATATACCATTGCAAGATCCCAGATACCAACCTCCTTGACATTGGAAATCATGATCAAAGTATAGAATTGTTGGTTGACGTGGAGACAAATGCGGAGTCTGACCCTGAGCCTCAGGTGGAATTCATAGCAGAGGAATCTCCATCCTCAGCGCCAGTGACCAGGGCGATGAGAAACTGCAGAAAAATTCAGCCTAAACGGGGGGGGGGCACGGAAAGGGAGGAAAAGGACCGCTTCCCCACCAAAGTCTAAGGAAAAAACCCGGAGCGTGAGGAAGATAACCTCAGACAAATTATAGACGATGACCTATTCAACAGGATAGCGGACATGATAGATCAAAAGATAAAGACCATCATTAAGCCTCTGATTGGGAAAATTGATAAGCTTACTGAAGAAGTGAAAAGGATGGGAGGGCTGCAATGTAAGGTAGTAGAAGAACTAGAGAATGTAGTTACTATTGTCTCTAAACCAGTAGATATTATGAAAGGAAGCAATGGGAGTGATATAGTAGCAGAGGAAGGATTGTCAGAGACCATCCTGCCTGGTCAGGTACCATCAGCGGTACTTAGCCAGGAAGTAGCGAGTGAGGTCCCCATACTCCCATCTACTGTACCAACACCGCCAACCCTAGGGGATGACCCCTCACAATTTATAAGGAAGCTTCACCGCTAGTTTTGATACTAGCTAACGTACCCATTTTACCCCCTGGCCAGACAGAATCTATTTCATCCCTGACAAGTAAGGCGTTACACTGGTTGACAAACAATATGAAGATGACACATTATGGGAAAGAACAGTTGGCAGGGGAAATTGTAATGGCGAGGAGGATGACATGGATAGGGAACAGGCAAAAAAAGTTTAAGGGGGACTGCGTAGTGTTACATTTTTCAAGCGCAGCCGTGCTCCCAAATGTCCTGTCAAACATATTTCCCCCCCAACGAAGAAGTGGTTCCATAATCCCTCTTACCCTTAAATTCTTCTATAGTGAACAGCAAAATGCGATCCAGCCAAATGTCCCAAGATCAGGGTGGTCAACAAGAAGTAACAGATGGGGTGGGGGCCTTAGACCTTTGCATAATGATTATGGTACTGGTTCAGTAAATAGATTTGGTACAGGGCCAGGTGACCATCAGAATGTGTTATTTGCCAGGACCCCTAGATCACACTGGAACACAAAGAATAGGTGGGGGTTGGGTGCCCAGGTAAACGACTGGGGGAGCCGTGGAAATGGGCCTGGAGCCTGGCTGGCTGATGAGCAGTTCCCAATGCGTCCCAATACACCAATACCCGGGTGGAACATAGCAACAAATGGATGGGGATTGGGGGCCCCAACCCATGAGTGGGGGTTTGGTATTGAGAATAGGTTTGGGGTCTTGGCAAACTTAAATGATTGCGACTAACGCACGGGGGGTCCAAATACAATAACAAATGGAACAAGGGTCCCATGTATAATAAATAACCCCAAAGATAGGGGCAAAAGACTTAGAATTGGTATAAAAAGGAATGAGGATACAAGCTTGGAAGGCCGTAATGCGCAAGTCGCCTTAGAAAGGGAAACTGCTCCTGACCAAACCCTGGCCGAGACTGTCGGCGGCTCCCTTAATAAGAATGTTAGTAATAATGAGAATGATATCCCCCACGACCAGTTAAATGCAGTAGAGATAGTGGGCAACTTATCGGCTCTTGGAAGCCCCCATCTACGAGCAGTAGAGGGGGTACCCACTGACCAACTCTGTGGCGAAGGAAATTGTAGAAACTTGCAAGATATTAAGCTGGAATGTAGCGGTCTCAATTCCAAACGCAATGATAAGGAGTGGTCAAGTTTTGTTGTAAGTCACAATATTATCGCCTTCCAGGAAACCTGGGATGTGGTAAATAAAAATATAACCCTGTCGGAATTTCTATACTTAAACAAGGGTCATGCATATAATGAGAGGCAGAGTCCGTGGTGTCCGATTCAATAGGGCTTTATTTCAGTAACTCGAGTTAAGGGAGAATCGGGTTCCATCACCACTAAGGTTCAGGAAGGATCGTCATCTGAACTTTATTCACAGAGTACATTATTTATACTTTAAACATACATTACATTGCATGGAGAAGGCGGAGCGCTCCAGGCGGAGCAAGCGAAAGAGAGAGATAACGCTCAGGGCGTGTAAAAGGGCGTGTAAGAAGGCGTTCACTTGAGGAGTCATAGGTGTGTCATAGGTGGGTGGATACATGGAGGGAGTCTGCGTGGTCAGCTGGAACCTTTACCCTACTTGTGTGTGCCACTTGGTCATGACGTGGAATTGACGTATAACTGGAGGAAGCTGGGGGGAGCTGACTTTCGTTCTAGTAGAGAAGCCTTGAGTGT
This sequence comes from Lissotriton vulgaris, assembly GCF_964263255.1. NCBI lineage: Eukaryota > Metazoa > Chordata > Amphibia > Caudata > Salamandridae > Lissotriton > Lissotriton vulgaris. Next base: position 1,175,888,036 of record NC_141695.1, on the reverse strand, counting down.
CAGGACAACCTGCACGTCTGGTATTATCTGATATCTTGAGTTTTGGAGGATGTATGGTCTGAAGTAAAGGTCGCTCGAGCAAAGGTTGCTCATCACTAAGAGCCAGTGTGTGCATATATTTCTTCGTGCATTGCGTGGGGGCCATGGGCCTTCTATGGATGCAAGTTCTGTAAATCACTTAAATGGAGACAGAAAGGCTAGTTCTCTGTCAATGTTTAGTCCCAGATCAACCGCACGTAGCTTGATTAACCATTGCAATTCAAGTTTACGAAGTGCCAGAGTATTGTCACCTCTACATGTTTTCCTTAAAGAGTAATTTGATCTTTCTGTTATAATTGGGATTCTCTTATAATTTATAGATCTTCTCTGTTGTGTGTTTAGGACAATCATCAATTTACTCTGTTTTCTTTTAGGTTTCAGAACAAAAGTCTACTGTAGACCTTCTATATGTAGCAATCTTGTTTGGGTGTATATTTGAGGCAACTCTCATTACCATGTAAAGACAAAGGTTAAAAAGTCTACTGTTCATTATCTATATGTAGCAATACTTTTTTGATTGTATATTTTAGGCAACTCCCATTACTATGTAAAGACATAGGTTAGACACTCTGTTAAGATAGAAGATGTTTTGCTTTTCCATAACTTATTGTTTGCATTACACCCTTTTTCCACGATAAAAACGGCTGTTATTATGGGCTCTACGTGCACTCCGATAGTTTCTTTCTTTACTGATCCTTTTCCAAGATGGCGGCCATTGCCGGCGTCTTTTAGATGTACCTTACGCCTTTAGCGTACGACATTGCAATGTCCAACTAATTTCTACTCTAAATCTATAAGACCAGATATGTTACCATCTTTTATGAGTATTATAAAATTTTATACTTATATAATAGGGCATATACATTGGTTGTAATTTATTTGACGGGTATATTAGTATCGTCAATTTTCAGTTAGGAATAGGTTTAAAACTTTCGAGTCCTTCATCAGATTCGTCTTATAGACTTACCAGGGTGCAGAATTTGTTTATTTATACTATTAGGGCTAGTACTATATTACACCTCTTGCCGTTACAAGATGGCCACCATACATGTTGGTTAAATACTGTTCCGGATACTGGGTTTGTTTTGGCGGTCTTCCCGCGCCCACTTTTCACCACGTCCAATTTCCATTTAAATAGAACGCGGGAACTCCGTCCTGTTAGCTTCTAGCAGTGGAGATTCTCCTTCAATGCCGACAGATATGAGGTAAGATGCGGGTAATGATACGGAGGTAGTTTGCTATGTTAGACATGTTCTATGTGCTTTACGATCGTAGAGTCTCTTTACCATGGGACTTCAAAAAACTCCCCCCGCTTTTGTTGGCTTTAAATTGGTGCCCATGCCGTCTTAGTTAGATATATGTGTAATTTTGAATAACAATAGAGGAGCATGGGTTTCTCCATTTTGGAATTATTTTTCCTAGTGTCTTTACCGTGGGACCTTTAAAACTCTACCCCGTTTTTCTGGGTTGATTTAGTGTGTTTGCCGCTTAATGTCATATATGTGTATGCTCATAATAATAGTAGAGGAATAGTAGTAGAGTTGAAGATGACAGACTTCCCAGTATATGATTCTAAACCTATATGTTGTACATCACTTTACAGACTTATCAAGGTCCATGAATATGACTATGAGAAAATTTGATTAATCTCCACGCAGCAAGTCGCACAATTTAACAAAGTGAGTAGAAAAGGGATGACCATATACTATTGGTATTGTTATGTATATCGCATGAGGACAATTGGACGCCTTGGTATTTCTGATGTATTGACATTTAGAACTAGCCATCACATCAGGGTATTGCCCGTACTAAAATCATTTTCTGTAATTGAACTTCGAAAACTTCCCGGTATTTCTTTTGGCACTTCCAAATATCTGCCTTTAGTACCTGTTGACCCAATATGTTAGCTGTATAATGAAGATAGAGTGCTGAAAAAATATATGCCGTTACTCTTTGATCTAAATATAGATCCCTTCTACTGTTTTACTGGATTCTATGAATATTTTTTCTGAAACAACTTTCTGTTATTTTGGAATAATTGAACTAGGTCGGGGTAGTATCACTATCTCTGATATGACCACGCTTATTCTGGTGTTACAGTACACCTTGGATAAAATGTTAGAAGATAGAAATTATTATGTTTCCGTTTCTATTCTGACTTACAGGACCCATTTCTATGACTGTCCATTGTACAGGAAAATACAACTTGGGACACTATACTACGAAGTTTGAAAGGTGAGCTTGACCCTAGAATCATTCCGTCTTGATTATCATACTTGATAGGTAGGCCACACTAATCGGTATATCGCTCTAATGCACTTTCTCTATAGTTGCGATTCAATAATTTCTAAAAGTGCCCTTTTCTTTACACATTTTCATTCTACTAGGATTCCAATTTTCAGCACCATAAATTTCATCCTAAACATCTCTCTGATGAATAAGACCCTTCCGACTATTACATCTGACAAGAAATTTTATTGGTAGGTCTATATTTGGAATGTGTTTATATATTGGAAAGATTGATATGTGATTCATTCTCCCAGGGCGGGTCTGGATGAAGATCCATATTCTCCAAAGGGGAGACGACTGTGAGCATGAGTTTTAAATTATCAAATGGAATATACTGTATCGCATAACTTTTACACTAGAAAATATTAGGGGACTGTAAGCATGATTTTTTGAAATGTACTGTATTGCATAACTCTTGCACTAGAAAATATAATGTCATTGACTATTTTGCAATATCAGCAATATTTAGAAGAGTTCACATGAAGTATGAGTTGTCCGTTCTTTAGTGGTTTTTCTTGGGACAGACTGTTGGAGGTTTTGTAAATTTGTAAATATGAGACCATGTATTTTATTGTATAAAATTAGGGAAATTCTACATATTTAGTTCACATTTATTAGAAATACTTATTGTAATTTTTATGCTTCCAGCCTTGAAAAAGCCTCAGAGTAGGCGAAACACGTGTCGGCGGTGCAAAGCTGGAAAACTTTTAATGTGTTTGAAAATAAAGATTTTGAAGTACAACAACTGTTTTGGATCCATACTTTGAAGCCTTTGAACTGCAAATGAACATTATTATTGACAGTGGTGTAAAAACCATCAAAACTAATACTCTACATAAATATAGCGGAAATTTTCCTTAAAAAGAACAATTTAGAGAGTGCTTGAGTAACTTGGTTTTCCTAGATTCTTGATACTAGCATTTGTTGCTTTGTTTAACACCCCTGGTGGTGGGTGTTTTATCAGGTTTTCAGTGCACCTTCTCAAATATTTCACGTGCAACTTTTCCAGTGAGAATCGGTATCGACAGCAGGTGCGGACGCTTTCTCTTCTTGAGAAACACTACCACCAATATCTCTGTATAATGTTTCTTTCATGGAAGGCTTGGTAACTGACATTCTAACGTTGGACGGAAATGCAGAGGCATTATTATTACAGGCATGAGAGGGAAAGTGCATGGGTGACATGAACATACATAGGGTACATGCAGGAGACACATTGGCCACGTAAAATTTCTATTTCCTCATTCCCTCCTTGTCCCCTACTGTGCCCTTCAGGACACATCTATATTCATGATACCATATATCTGATCATACAACATCATTTGTTCGTCTTTTTTCTTTTGTATACGTGGATGGGGAATACAGGCAGTGGCACACAAGCCGCAAATCGCCGGCCAACATTGCAGACAGAGACAGCAACCGAATATAATAAGCAGTATCATTCCTAGGAATGACAACACTGTCCAACCCCATCCTGATATTACACTCCAGAGCCAACCGGACCAAGTCCATGGGTCTTGATGCATCTCATGAGCTATCTTGTGGAGTCTTGTTATTGCTGCATACACGGAAGGCGCGTTATTAGAAATAAACACGCAACAACTGGAGCCGATCACTCTACAAGCCCGCCCCTATCTGCCAGGATGACGTCAAGAACAAGGCGATTATGAAGAACAACAAGTCTCATGGCAGACTTCTCCTCGGTCAAGTTCGCCAGGGCAGAAGTAGTCTCATTCACTACTGCTTCTAAAGTTCTTGTTAACCTGCGTATGAGTTTACTGTTTTGGACGGGACCTATGAACCAGAAGTATCCTTTAATGAAATCTGTATATTGCTCCTAAGCTGTCTCAGTCTGATCAACAACTGGGGAATCGGTCTCCCTCCTGTGTCTAACATGTACTAGCCGTGAATCTCGATGATAATGGGATGGGGCTAGAAAAACGGGTGGCAGCAGGAACGCTATATAACATGTCCCACCCCAGTCTAAGGGCAGACGTACATAGGCTGTCTGACCGCAAATGAAATAGGAATGGCGGGAAGCTTTGAAAGTAGACTTTCCTTTATCATTGAACTCGACTACAGTATTACAATCACTGTGTCCTAAATGCACTGATCCTTTCTTTCTAACGCACAATTCACCTCTTACTGGTAGGACTGATATGAACGGTGGACCTGTATTTTTCTCGGACTGGACATTCAGAATCATAAAGTTAAGGGAAGCATTTCCTTGTTCGTACACTTCATTTTCTAGATCAGTCCCTTTCCTTTGGGGAAGACCGTCTTTGTCTGGAAAACATGCCTCTTTCATAACGGTATTCAAGTTTCCCCATATCCAGACACCCTGAGAAACTGCAGACTTTCTGTCTAATGATGACATTAAAGCAAACCATGCTCCGCACGAACCATTGTGGGAGAACGGAAAAGGAAAGAGGGGCAGAACTCCCTCCGTTTTCTGATAAGGTGGGAGTCGGCCACCAGCCCAGCAATTTGTTACATTGCTGGTCTGATGAGAATGGTGCAACATTCGAATAAAAGTATTGTTGCGCAGGGCTAGTCGATATGACAGTTCATGGGGTGACAGATCACTGAATGTGTGCTCTACAGTGTCATTGAAGGAAGAGTGTATATGTGAGGCAATAGGAGGAAAGAAAACATGTAGTGTCAAGCTGATACATATTATAGTGATGCTCAGAAGAAACATAAAAATCAGAGTTACTATACATCTACTGCGTAATATCTTGCAGTACTTTTCTTTCATTTCTCTCTTTCTACTATTCTGGTCTACGATCTTATACATGTCAGGAACCTGTCTAACCGATTCACCACCTAGTGGACTTAAACAATTAAACGCTGTCTGACTTACTAGATCGTAATTTGGACCTATACTCCTGTTGCAGAGTCTTTTCTAGCAAAGGGGGCTTTGAGTCAGTATTGTCGGGACAGTCTTTAGGCTTGATCGAAGTTCCGGAATCTCCAAAGAATTTCTTACAGTGCTGGGCGTGAATCCAGCCTTTGCGTCCCTCGACCTTGACGGCAGTCCTCGTGGTAAGCAGAACTAACTTTGGTGTTCTCCAGCGCGGCTCAAGGGGGCTTGAACGATCAAAGTTCCGAATGTAGACCAGATCACCCGGGACGATGGTATGCTCTTTGACTTGGGTGTTGTCGGGGAAAGTGGCGGCAACCTGTGAACGACAAGAGAGTAGTGCAGACATCAAGGAAGCCAGGTAATCTGTCAGCATGTTACTGTCAACATCAGTAATTTTCTTAGGCATAGGCGTACCCCACATATTCGGTGGTCTACCAAAAACCACTTCGTAAGGAGATAGGCCGGTTCTGGAATGAGCTACCATACGCATGTAAAAGAGGGCAACCGGCAAGGCTACCATCCAATCCACGCCTTTTTCTGCACAGACTTTCGCTAATTTCGTCTTAAGTGTCTGGTTATGTCGCTCGACGAGTCCAGCTGCTTCTGGGTGTCGTACACAATGGAATTTCCATTGATATCCTAACAGAAGAGACACTTGTTTCATTAATTCAGAGGAAAATGGCTGACCGTTGTCTGAGTACACGACACGGGGCAATCCGTACCGAGGGAAAAACTCTCGTACCAATTGCCTGGCGGTGGTCACAGCAGTATAATCTGGGACTGAGTACGCTTCTGTCCATCTAGATAGTGCACATACAACTACTAGGACATACTTGTAACCTCTACATCTGTCCATCTGGATATAATCCATCTGGAGGACTTCAAAAGGATGGTCAGGAGGATGAAATCCACCTTGTTCCACCGGAATGCCTTTGCCTGGATTGAACTGGCAACAAATCATACAGGTACGTACTTTCTGTTTCGCTACTGCACGCAGGTGCTTGTTAAACCAGATATTCTGTAAGCTGTCTAGCATCACCTTTTCTCCTAAGTGTGCTGGACTGTGTGCTGTGTTTATGATAACTTGTACCATAGAGTCTGGGAGAAACCATGTAGCTTTGCCCTTAGTCATTCACCCCTGGTCAGTCTGGACCCCTCCTTGTTCAGTCCATTTCTTTATTTCGTCTGGAATGGCATGTGTCTGTATGTCAAGTACATCTTGTGAAGGATCCCTGACTGTCATGCTGTTTGTCAGTAATGGTACTTCTGTCTTTGTCGTGTCTGTTGGTGTCTGGGTTGTAAGTTTGGCTGTTCGGTCTGCCAGGTCGTTACCCTGGGAAATGGTGTCTGTAACTTTCGTATGTGCTTTGCATTTCAGGATGGCTATGGCTGTAGGCAAATGTATTGCTTCTAACAGAGCCTGAATAAGGGGACCATGCTGAATTTTGGCCCCATGAGAGGTCAGGAAACCTCTCTCCCTCCATAACACTCCGAAGTCATGAACAACCACGAAGGCATACTGTGAATCTGTATATATGTTCACTTTCAGGTTCTTGGCTCTTATGCAGGCTTGTGTCAGAGCGATGAGCTCTGCTGCTTGTGCTGACAGTGTGTCTATTCTTTGTGTCTCTATGACTTCAGTGTCAGTGGTCACGGCATATGCGGCCACTAACTCTCCTGTGCTTGTTCTCATGCATGAACCATCTACATAAAGTGTCAGGTCAGGGTCTGGCAGTGCAATGTCTGTCAGGTCTTGTCTTGGTTTCGTCACTGTATTAATTACTTCCACACAGTCATGTGGTGCAGTGTCTACTGTGCTTGAGGGCAAGAGTGTAGCAGGGTGGAGAATATTGCATCGTCTGATCTCTATGTGTGGCTAAAATAACGTCAGTTCATATCCTGTCAGTCTCGCTACAGTCAGGTGCTGTGTCTGTGTCCTGTTCAAGAGAACTTCCACTGCATGTGGAACCTGTACTGTCAGGGGGTGTCCTAACACTATGGAGTCACTCTGTCTTATAGCTAGGGCTGTTGCTACAACTGATTTCAGGCACGCAGGCAGAGCCTGGGCCACTGGATCCAATGTACTAGAAAAATAAGCACAAGGCTTGTGTTTTCCTGCTTGATCTTGTGTAAGGACAGATAATGCTGTTCCATCTCGTTCAGTGACAAAAAGCGTAAAAGGTTTGCTGTAACAAGGAGTCGCTAAAACTGGTGCTTGACATAAGGCTTTTTTCAATTCTTCAAATGCAAGGGTATGTTCTTGTGTCCAAGGGAGGACAGTCGAAGACGCTGCCTCCTGTGTTGTCAACTGTATGAGTGGTTTGGCTAGATAGGCATACTGGGGAATCCATTGTCTGCAGTAAGAAGTGAGGCCAATGAAGGCCCGTACTTCCTTTTGTGTCTTGGGCTGTGAAAGGTTAGCAATTAACTGTATACGTTCTTGTGTCAGCTGCCTACCCCTCTTGGACAGCAAGTGTCCAAGGTACACCACTTGCTGTGCACAGAATTGCAACTTCGAAGGGGACACTTTGTGCCCCTTGTCTGCCAAGAAGTGTAAAACTGTCAGTGATGCATGTTCGCAGTCTGGTTCTGATCGTGCTGTGATCAGGATATCGTCTACATACTGGAGCAGTGCAGTGTTAGCAGGCATGTGAATACTGTCCAGTTGTCTCTTTAATGCTTTGCTGTAAATGCTGGGACTCTCTGTAAAACCTTGGGGAGCTCTCGTAAATTTAAAGCTGCGTCCATTTAAACTGAATCCGAAGAGATATTGGCTCTCTGAATGAATTGGGACACTGAAGAAGGCATTCTTCAGGTCAATTACAGTAAAGAACGTCGCCTCAGAATCAATTGCAGTCAGTAATGAAGAAATGTCTGGGACCACTGGGTATTGAGGGACTATACATTTGTTCAGTTCTCGAAGATCAACCACTAGTCTGTAGACTGGTGGTGCATTAGGGTCTGTTCTTTTAAGAATAGGGATGACAGGTGAATTACATACATTCAAGTCAGTCTCCACTACCACTCCTTGTGCAATGAGTTCGTCAACAATTTTCAGTAAGGCTACTACGGCATCAGGTGGCAACTTGTATTGTCGGATACGTGGTAGTACTACTCCTGTTTTGAGAGTGACACGGTGTGGTGTAATGTGCATGTAACCTACGTCAGTCGGACCTTGTGCCCATAAATGCTGTGGTACATTCTGGAGTCTGTGGTCAAAATCTTTCAACACATAATGTCCTTTAAAATCACGTAAGAACAGTTGCACTCCTTCCGGAGAACAACATATAACTGCTCCTAGTTCTTTCAATGTCTTTATACCAAGCAAATTTTCTGGACATGACCTAGTAAGCAACAAGTCTGTGGTACGTGACAATGGACTGACCCCTAGGGAAACTGGTTTCGACACTTCGTTAACAATAGGCTTTCCTGAAAATCCCAGGGAAACATTCTGGGAGCCTGAGAGGGGTGCCCCTGGAACCTCGTCATGGCTGATGGTAGTTCTGCTCGCCCCTGTGTCAATCAGAAATGTTCTGTCTTTTCCCAATACACGACTATGTACATAGGGACCCTCTTGGTCTACAGGAACCTCAATAAGGGGCAAGCCAACTTCCCTCTCTAGGCTGTTTCATGAGAACTGTGGGTATTCTGGATAATCCGACTGTGTGTACTGGTACATTTGCTGGGTGGCTTGTTGTGTGGCAGCTGGTGGTGGGGGTGGAAATTTCGCTACTGCCTGTTGCGTGTTCTGTGGGGTGCTATTCTGTCTAGGAGGATGCGGTCGTTCTTTTGTCTTGCCTGTAGCTATATTGTGTTTCAGGACAGCACATTCATTTACATAGTGACCTGGTTGCTTGCAATAATTACAGTTCCCTTTAACAGTTGTCGTGCCCTTTTTATTCGCATTAGCTGGTACCGATTGTGCAACCAGTACTTTCATTTTCGTATCTTTCATGCATCTCTTTTCATGATCCTGTTCCTCTCTAATTCTGTTCTGATGATATTGTAGCATTTGCAACATTTGGGAAGGGTTATTTGCTTGCCAGGTACTCTCAACCTTCAGTACTCTATTCTTGATCGGGGGTAAGGAATTCTCTACTAATTTGCTCACGAAAAGATGTGGATATGATTCGCTACTGGGCTTAAGGCCGCTATTAATAGAAAAACATTTCTCAAATCTAGAATAAAAATCACTTGTGTCCTCGTCTTGTTTCTGCTTACAGGCTGAAATAGCATCCCAATCTTCCTTTTTAGTAATCAATAGTCTCGGCAGAACCTGTAACAGGAGTTCAGGTAGTGCTTTAGCTTTGTCCCCAAGACCAACACCAGGGTGCCGGTCTTTATCCTCTGCTTCCAATTCTGCCCAACTTAACTTTTTCTCTCCCACCTCCCAGTCTTTTTCTTTAAGCTTTTCGTAAATACCAGCAGGCAACAGTACTTTCAATAATTTAATGATGTCAGCGTACGTGTAATCCCCTATGCGGAGAATGTCCTTTAATTCACGGTGAAACACCCCCGGGTCTTTATCATGGCAGGGCAACATCTTTTTCATTTCCAGTATTTCTAATTTCGTCAAGGGTGTGTAAACATATACTTGTTGAAGCTCACCGCTGTATTTTTAACGGGATGTACCTCTCGTAGGGGGTTCTGTCTGTCTATGTGTAAGTTCTTTCTGTCGTGGTGTGGGGCGGGAATCATACATGTGGTCAGAGAAGTCAAGTACTTATGTCGTTGGTCCAGAATAACATTAATTAATTCAGTACCTAGGTCTGTCCACCTTTCTAGAAGTATATCGTCCAGTAATTTATACAAGGGACCGGGATCAGAATATTGACTCTCATACAACGTTATCAAATGTTGAACCATGTAAATACCAGCCAAACGCTGTTCGTTCGGCGGAAGGCTCAAAAAGGTCTGGGCCACTACATCACTGTTATATATATTAGAATTAGACACCCATTGGACGGCTGACCGGCCTAATTCCTGTTTGTGTGGGGTGTGAGGTCTCTTGCACTCTACCCGTCGTTTCAGTGCCTTTTCAGTAGCTTGGAATAGATTTTCGAGGGAATATCTTTCTTTTATAGAATGTCCCTGTTTGCGGTAGTCGAGACACTTGGGCCTGTCAAACTGTCGCGCTTTGCCTACGTAATTTATTTTATCCTTCTCCTCCGCTTCTGGCTCAACCTCTTCCGTTGATGACTCATACAGCCCGTCAGAATCTTCCTTGTGTATTTCTATAATCGCCTTTCGTATTTTCTTGTACATACATTCTGTCTGTCCCTGTCTATCATGCTTACCGGCAGCTATGTTGTCACTCCAATCCGTCAAAACTTTCTTTACCTCCCTGTCTGGTTGATCTTGTTCCCTGATCAGACAGTTAATCAAAAAACGTAAAATCATGTTCTTAACATCCACCTTTCTTTGTTCCATGGCATCTTCTATACTCTCGGGTCCCTTACCAGTTCTAATGAAATCGTATATTTTATCTAGGTGGTCCTTCATGCCTGGTAATGTGATCAAATAGTCAACGGCATGTCTTAATCTTAGTGAAAACACGAGCATTGCACCCTCTCCTGGTACTGGATCATATATACAACGTGGAATCGTTACACCTACATACTTAAATGGTGTTGATGTCATTTGTGGCGTTCGTGGTTGCCCTAGCCCTAGCGGGGTTCGTGGCATTGGCGGTGTTCGTGGCGTCGGCGGTGGCCCCCCTCTCACTGCCCCTTGCCCTACGTCGTCTTTCACGGCCACGGCCTGCGGAAGAGAAGCCTGCGGAAGCTGAAGTTGTAAAAGCTGATCCTGTGGTGGGGGCGGAGGGAATTCTGCATTTACATAGTCTGGTGCGGGCTCTTCTAGATAGGAGGAAATAAAAGCTTCAGAGGCTGTCGGCTTCTGTCTACGTACTCTAAAGGGTACTGGTGGTGGCGTATGCGGTCTACGGGTTCTGTCTGAAGGGGTCACTTTAGCTAGTTCTTCTGTGAGGACGGGATAAATACCTGCAACGAGGGCATTTCTTTCTCGATCGGCCTGTTCTGCCTTGACCCGTTCCCCCTCTTGCCGCAGTTCTTTTTCTCTGGCTTTTTCAGCTGCTTGTTTACTTCTCTCTGCTTGGTGGAATTCTTTTTCTGCTCTCCTATGCGCTTCTTTACGCCATAACTCAATGGCATCTTTCTGGGACGGTCTTACTTTCCTTTTCCATAGCGCTTCCTCTACTTTCATAATGCATTTAGCATCCCATGTTCCTGAAGCAGGCCACCTATACTTCTCCTCTAGATCCTTCGTGTAATCCACCCACAAGTCTAAAAACAATATGGCATCTAGCCCGTGTTTCTGGTACATAAAATGACCAGGTGTGTCTCTAGGCGGGACGGGAACTGACTCTTCGAGTATCCCTTTCCTGGTCCCTATCTGACGTAATTTTGAAAACAGTGGCATGTTGGAACTAACGTAATGAAAACACAATACACTAAAATAGACTGACTGAAACAACCATTCACACTACAACACTAAAACATTAAAAACAGATACAGTTTGACTTATACATGGGGAAAACATGAACTTGAAAACCGTTAACTTTATGCACTGGCATACAGTACAACCATACCGGTCTCATAAAGAGACACGTCTTTACCGTGCCCACCGAAATGGACCTGTCTTTACCGTGCCTGTGTGACCAGACACGTCTTTATCGAGCTCAAATAAATGAACCCGTCTTTATGCGTTCCCAATAACGGTACTCACCGGGAAGCAGAACTTGAAGGCCTCGGAAACTCGATACTGCGTGACTGTGGTGCTGTTGCTGCTGCGCATGCGCCTCGGAACAGGTGGGCCTCGGGATACCTCGGACCTTGCTCTCTCACGGCTTGGGCTCTGGTTGGGATGGTCTGCAATCCTCACCGCCTCGTGTGGATGCCTGGTCGCAGTCCGTCTCCTCGGTGGGCCTGAGGGAGTAGGCAGGAAGTCCCGCTGTCGTGTACACTTTGAAGTCCATGACGGCTGCAGAAGGGGGCAGGGGCTGGACCTACATCACCGGCATGTGCGGAAGGGGACTGGTTCCTGTTCGGGCGCCAGATTATGTGGTAAATAAAAATATTACCCTGTCGGAATTTCTATACTTAAACAAGGGTCATGCATATAATGAGAGGCAGAGTCCGTGGTGTCCGATTCAATAGGGCTTTATTTCAGTAACTCGAGTTAAGGGAGAATCGGGTTCCATCACCACTAAGGTTCAGGAAGGATCATCATCGGAACTTTATTCACAGAGTACATTATTTATACTTTAAACATACATTACATTGCATGGAGAAGGCGGAGCGCTCCAGGCGGAGCAAGCGAAAGAGAGAGATAAGAGCACATGGGCGTGTAAAAGGGCGTGTAAGAAGGCGTTCACTTGAGGAGTCATAGGTGTGTCATAGGTGGGTGGCTACATGGAGGGGGTCTGCGTGGTCAGCTGGAACCTTTACCCTACTTGTGTGCGCCACTTGGTCATGACGTGGACTTGACGTATAACTGGGGGAAGCTGGGGGGAGCTGACTTTCATTCTAGTAGAGAAGCCTTGAGTGTCAGGACAACCTGCATGTCTGGTATTATCTGATATCTTGAGTTTTGGAGGATGTATGGTCTGAATTAAAGGTCGCTCGAGCAAAGGTTGCTCATCACTAAGAGCCAGGGTGTGCATATATTTCTTCGTGCATTGCGTGGGGGCCATGGGCCTTCTATGGATGCAAGTTCTGTAAATCACTTAAATGAAGACAGAAAGGCTAGGCCCTAGCTTCTGCAGGCGGATTATGTTTACCTTCTTCATTAAGCAGGATTGTGTTTCTGTGGAGCAGAGCAGATAACTGTAAGCAAAATACTGTCTTGGCAGGCCGGACTGGGCACCTCTCGGCTGAGCAGAAAGTATGCGAGAGGTCAGAGTTACATAGCTAAACTGCAGCTTTCAGAGTGTCTGGAGGCTTGGAGCCTGAATTCGGGTCCTGGCTCGGCTGAGCCACAAAACGGGTTCATCTCGACTTTTAAACGTGCACCATGCAAATGCATTGGCAACATAGGCCTCAGTGCAGAATTAACGTTTCTTTCATGGAAGGCTTGGTAACTGACATTCTAACGTTGGACGGAAATGCAGAGGCATTATTATTACAGGCATGAGAGGGAAAGTGCATGGGTGACATGAACATACATAGGGTACATGCAGGGGACACATTGGCCACGTAAAATTTCTATTTCCTCAGGGATACTGATGGAGCGGTAATTTCTTCTGGTAATTTCTCAATGCAAAACCCTCATGCTACCTCTAATTTACCGCTCAAAAGGTGTTGGGCCCTTCACACCATGTAATACCTTCAGGAGACTTTAAATAAAGATGAACAGTCAAAATTGCAATTATTATTTTAAGCCAATAAAGAGAGTTGTTGAGTATTTAAAGGGTTTTATTTTCTAGTCAAAAGTTAATTTTTCTCTGACCCTTTATTCATTAATCAAATATCAATCAGGTTACAGAATTTGGAAAACAGGAAAAATAGCATTAATACAGAACACATTACAGTCTGCATATAGGCATAACATGTAGGAATGTGGCGCAAAATGTCATTCAAGACTCAAAGAGTTTCTAAGAAAAATATAGTCTTGCAAGGCTAATCAAAAATCAAATAGTTTGCAAAAATCTCCCATTAAGAAAAATAAATGCATAAGTCAAAAAAAATCTTTTCAGACCTAATTAATTTGTCTAAGCATAACTGAAGTTTAGCATCTAATTCTATTTAATCAGCTGTTCTTCTGCATCTGTCTGTGTCTAAAGAGCAAGCAGGGAGTGAGATAGCCCGCCCTTCACAAGACCTCAAAGGAATGTGGCCAAGATATGACGTGGAAGCAAGAAACCTCCCCCTGACTCTCCTCGGACGCCCATGCAGCACCCGTGACGATCTCGTACCTAACCCAAAGGCTGTCTGGCCTAATCTGTTCCTTCTCTTCAAGAGCTCACACACCCCCTAATGAGCCTAGAAGCCAGCTGAGCTGAGAAAGCCCGCCCCTGTCAGTTTTTATACACAAAATTTTGGCAGACTACACAAAATGTTGCATTTCAGGAAAACCTGTATGTTGATTGGTCAATCATGATGGCATGAGTTTGCACTTTCCTGACGCATTAAAAAAAAACAGTTTTAACAAAAGAAGCATACATGAATAATACATTTATAAACATTTGCAACATTTACTAGGGAAAATGTTTCATCCTTCCTTTTCTCAGCGCAGTAGGACGGATACTTTAGTTAGCTGGCACATTGGCACAATCAGAAGAATGTACAGTTCAAGCTGTCCTTCACTTCTTGGCATGAGGAAAGCTGCCACAGTCTGCGCATGCTCCCTTCTCATTCAAAGCAAGCCATAGCTTTTGATGGTTTCACAGGCAGCCATTTAATGGTAGGCCCCAAAATAAAACAAACAAAAAAGATAATATTAATGTCATGTATAAATGTTTACCTAGCCAAGCTACTAGTGTAAAGCAGCTTTTCTATTATTTATGACAACATGCAAAATAAAGGTGCAATGTGCAACATAGAAAAATAGGTGTTATTAACTGAAAATATTTATCAAAATATGCAACAAGTCAAAGTTTATTAGGACAGAAATAGTGAATGTAGATTGCATGGGATGAGCTGGGAAGAGAGAAACATATTCTATTAATCTTCAAAGCTAAAAAGGCCACTTTTCTCTACATTGCAAAAACACATGTTAATTCAGCAAAAGCATTTCAGAAAGACTAGGTGTCACTTTTATATTTTTCATGCGCCTTTGGTTTTAACTTGCACCAAAGGTGCGTGGCAATTTAAATGCAGTTTGTCTGAAGCACAAAAATAAAACAATGCCTGACTGCAGATGAAATCTGCTTCATCAATCCACCCTTCTGATAATTCAAATCATAATAAAATGATTTATAATTCATCACATATATTTCATTTTCACAAGTGACATTATTTTAAAATTGCAAAAGCTGAGCATATAACAATTTTAAATCTATTTCTAAGGCAAACACAAGTCTATCTGTAATCAGATCATATATAGCCAAGCTCAAATGTTTTAGTGCAGAGTTCTGTAAGTAGCTTCTTGGAACAGTTAGTCTTCTTTAAAATAAATAACTAAAATAATAAAAAAGGAATTCAACAGGACAGTTTCAGCATTTCTTTTCTCTTTGTCATCAGCTTGCCATCAGAATGGCTCATTGGCATTCTGTACCTTTTTCAATGCAAATTAGACTACTTAGGTGCTGAGAAACTCGGACAGAGCACCATCAATCCTTTGCACTTTTTCAACCAATGCCTTTCACTCTTATCTTCACTTTGATCAGATTCAGATGATTCACCACTTCATCTCTCAGACCAAAGCCGTTGCACCATCCATTATGCAGATCTTGTGTAGCAGCTGCAATCTGGTGAGAAACTGCACACTGTACATCAACCTGACCTACACAGCCATGGCTAGTGTTCTCCTCAGTGTTTTCCACAAGTGCATTTGCATATGCATTTTCAAGCCACTTTGGTGTTGGTGAGACACCGTCTTTGGCAAAAGGTAACTCAGTGCTGCCATTGTGTTGCTTTATTATGCTTGACACTTCAGGCAGATAGCTGCAATCCATTCCTTGTCCAATCTGTTGTTCTGCACTCATTATCTTTGAGACCACATTATAATCTGATTTCAGAGAAACTGGCAATCTATACCTGGGCATCAATCTTTGCAATAACACTTTTGCCACTATGCAGTTGTCACTTTTCTCAAAAACAGTTCTGATACAACCCTGTTGTGCTGCTACAAAAACATTTTCTTGAGCCTCTTTTAATACACCTGTGAAGATTCCATAGAATGTGCATGCTAACAGAACACAAATGTGTGCAACTGAATTAGCATTTCTCTCTCCCATGACAACAGTGACTCTCATTTGAGCAGATATACTGCATGTTATGGTAAGGGCAATCAATTTCGAATTTTGGACTGGGGCAACTACTAAAAGCCATGAAACTTTGACAACATAATGTATAAGGAGCACAGCATGTGCTGCTTTTAATGTGTCACCTTTCAAACACGGGCCATCTACAAAATGGACATTGTTGGGCTGACTCAGACATTCATCATTAAAGTCTGAATTTGGCTTTATGCATATTTTCATGATATTTAGACACTCATATTCAGTTTCATCACAATTCAAATCATTTGCTGACATTTCTGTGAAGTTAGGGTCAAAGGTCATTGGGCAATACATCACAGAGCTTTGAACACAGTCATCTTTTTGAATAGGCAATGAGAGAGTGCAGCCCTCCCTCTCACTGCAAATTGGTGTATTTTCTTTTAAATAAACTTTAATTCCTAGTGCTGGGGCGCAACATTCTTTCTCTTTCAACTCTAGGAATGCTTTTGTGCAATTGTTGTCCAATGGAAGCGGATCAGACACACCTTTGTGTCAGCCTCAGTAAAGGCTTAGCCACTAGGGAAAGGTTTAGTAACCACTCTCTACAGCAGCTAACCATTCCCAAAAATGTCCTGACTTCTTTCTGAATTTGAGGTGGATTTTTCTTGGAAAACATTTCCACCCTTTCTGGTGACACCTTTCTACCTCCCTTTCCAATTTTGTGTCCCAGGTATTCGTCTTCTTTTTGACAGTACTCCTTACTATTCTCATGCATTGGCACTGTTACATGGACTTTGCAAAAATCATTAAAAGTAAGCCATTCTTCAGCACATGGAATGTGAAAAAATATATTGGCTGGATTCGGTACCACAGGACAACATGGAAAAAATATGCTTTTAATCTCATGCACTATTCTGTTCTTTTCATTTATTTTCTGTGAACCTGTGATCAGAAAGTTACACAAACTTCCAATCAAGTCCATCAAAAATCCTTTTATTGGTAAAATTCCTGCAACTGATGGTGTCCCTGAATGCATGTCATTTGGTTCTAATTTTAATAAGACATGTTCTGCACATTTTATTAATCTGGCATCCTTCTCTGTGAACTCTCTAATTTCTCTTTTTTCCAAAGCAGAAGGTAATTTTTCAACTGTCTTTTCTGAAAATAATGCTACAGCTGTTTCTTGTTGGGCCATTTTAAAATGCACATCGTCATCAGGAATCTGAAAAATAACACTATCTGGTGTACAGTATTCTGTGCTGTTTAATTTGCAAAAGAATTGTTTTTCTGCTAGGCCTGAATCACAGACAACAGTTTTGCAATCTTCCTCAAATGAGCCTAATTTTGGTGCAAATTTTTCTAAAACTGGGTTTGTAATTTCTTTGTTTACAACTCCTGCATTTAAATCTGGACTTTCCACTGCCTTCACAATGGACTTGGTAAATTCAGAATTGTGAGTGTTAAAACTCTCATTTTCAAACACAGCAACCTGTTGGACTGGGTTCTGATTTTGCCTCTGGAAAAATTCACATTTGCTCTGGACACCTTATTTAAATTAATTTTAGCATTTTCCATATTTTGTGGGACCATCTTTGCTTGGAAAATTCCTGCCATAGGTACCTGTTTCTGAACTGACATTTGCATTTGCTTAGCTTGCATATTTTGCATCTGCATTTCTCCATGTTTTTGTGCATCATGTTTAAATTTATTTTTCTTCTTCCAATGCTCAAATCTGTCATAAAGATGGCAAAAGGACATATTTTCCAGCAGTACAACATCCATCCCTGAATTTTCACAAACCAAAACACCTTTACTTCCATCCTGTGTTCTTTTAATCTGTATCCAATCAACATCCTTTACTGGCACTCCACCCTTCAGGAAAGTAATCACTGCTATATTTTCCTCCATAACAACAGAAAATAATGGTGCATTCATGCAAACCCTTTTCACTGTCTCCTCACCTGGCCTTTGCAAAACTTTAGATTCAAACCACAATTTAGTCAGCATAGCAATGTAAAAGAACATTTCCAAATTAATGCACAACTCTTTTAAAATCTCAACAAATCCATCAACATTTGGGTACCACAGCATAATTCTGTCTCTCAATTGTGGCATTGTGTTCAGAAATGCTGCAAGTTCACTTTTATTCGGTGGCATAGGAACATGCACTTCTCCCACCTTTTCTCTCAATAAGTAAGCAAAAGCTTCTCCCTCATTCTGCTTATTATTTTTCTCAACTAAATATGGTGGCTTCTTTTCCTTATCCAGTTTCAATGCAAGGTCTGGTGGTTTCTTTTTCTTCTCATGTTTTCGTGCCCATTTGTCTCCTAATTTCTCAAACCCATTGCATTTAAAAATATATTTTATTTCTGCAATGTGCAATTGCATTCCTGAAGAACACATTTTCTCATTTGCTTCATCATCCATATGTACCCTAAAACTTTTCTGAAATGGGAAACTTCCTGAAACATCAATTTCATATTTTTGAGACAAATCTGTCAGGCCATTATGGGTAGTTAATGCACATGCAACTGTTTCCTTACTCAGGGAAATTAATTCTTTTTCCTGACACTTGTTCACATTTTCATTATTTAAACAGCATGGACTGTTATTTTCTCCATGTTCAAGTGCTGAATTTAAAACACTAAGCTGTCTCTCTTTTTCGGTGCCTGTGTTAATATGTTCTCCCATGTTTTCAATATTTTTAATCACTGCTGCTTCCTCTAAGCAGGTTTGAAAAATAACATTTTCAATTACATTTATTTTATTTGGGGCTGCAGATGTTGTAAATACCATGTTTCCCTCACCTTTCAGTGCTTGGGGTAATTTCTGTTCAATAATCTGTGTATTGTGAGTTTCTGAAATAAACCCTGCCATAATCACTCCTTCTGCAGCTCTTTGAACCTTTTCAGTAGGGACCATATTAATTGGGACAGTCATAATTTTTCTATGCATTATCTGTGCATCTGCAGTTAGCAATTCTTGGACTGAATCAGGCACATTTGAAGCAGTAACATCTGGAGCTATCACTGTAAGTGCTGAATCAACAGGTAATGGGTCAATATAAAATGTCTGCAAAGTTTTCTCAATCTGTGTTTTTCTCTGCTCAACAGAAGCAGTAGCCACTGTAGTGCTTACTAGTACACTATTTTCAGTATTTTTAATGGGAACCACATAAAGTGGTGGACACTCAGTTAACAATGCATCCATTATTTTATCCCCTGAATCATTATTTATTTGAAGCCGTTTATCATCATTAATTCTCTTCTCCTGTATTTGGTTCTTTACCTTTTTATCCTCACTTGCTTTCTCTCTTGCTGTCTTTTCCCACAAGCTTAAGGCCTCAAATTGTGCAGCTTTAGATGGCGTCTTTATTTCACATAACACTTCCCTTAATTTGTCAATAATTTGCAATTCAAAAGTACCATCTTTTGGAAACCTCAAAACACCCTCTTTTTCAGTAATCTTGCACCATTGGTGAACCCACATACATGTATTTTGTCCCGAATTGGTAGACATAAAATGCACAGGTGTTCCTTCAGGAGCATCACCAATAAAAAACGAATTTTTCACTTTACCTCCTAACAGCTTCTTTAAACCTTCAAACATTTTCATTTTTGTAATAGTTCAATGCAATTTCTCTTTTACAAAGCTGTCAGTCTCAATTTCAGTCAGTTTTACTCCTACTACTGACCCTCCACAAAACCTTACTGCAATATTTCTCTGAATCAATAACTCTGTTAGTAACAACATAAATACATTCGCTACTCTGTCTGTTGTGCTAAATAAAGGATAGATTTATATTCACTGCGAGTAACACATTCCGCTTACCCTTCACAAAGTAAGACCTTCCGTTTACTCTTCAAACACTACAGGTAAATCCCTTCCGCTTACCTGTCACACAAGCTCAGAAGAACCTGCTACTCCTTTGGACTTATCCTTCAGGATATATCTTAGTCCAAAGTTTCACCAGCGAACCCTTTTGCTGTCACTCAAGCTCAGAAGAACCTGCTACTCCTTTGGTGTGACCCTTTCTAGGTGATATCAGACCAAAGTTTCACCAGCGAACTCTTTGCTACAATCATTCACACAGAAAATAGTCCCTAATTTAACACTGCCAGCCCTATCTAGCTTCTCAGTGCTATTCCAACAGACGAGTAACCTCAGTGCAGTGTGGCTTCCATTTACCACCCACTATTCCTTCCCGGGATTCCACAGGTGTGCATACCTGCGTGTTCAGACAACATGGAACACAACACTAACTTAACATGAAAAGTTAAAACATGTAATCAATAACCAAAAAAGTATGTCCTATGAAATTACCAATATATTTCAATAACACCATCAATTCAAAATGAGCAAAATGTCACCAACAGTAAAAAAATCCTTACTATTTTCAACACTTCAAAAATACATGCTAGCATATTAACAACATTTCACAACCCTATTCATACTCACACCACTTCTTGCATCACCTTCCAGTATACTGCTTTGCCAATCTTCAGGTTCTGAGCATTGGAGTCAGGAATCAGGACTTGGACATTTATCTAACTTGGGTAATTATTTTACTTCCCTCTTAAGGTCAATGATCCATTAGTTGAGTAGTTGATGGTGAAATCAATAATCATTAATCACCAAACTAATCAATAATGACCATCCTCTGATTACCAAAAACTGATGGAGCGGTAATTTCTTCTGGTAATTTCTCAATGCAAAACCCTCATGCTACCTCTAATTTACCGCTCAAAAGGTGTTGGGCCCTTCACACCATGTAATACCTTCAGGAGACTTTAAATAAAGATGAACAGTCAAAATTGCAATTATTATTTTAAGCCAATAAAGAGAGTTGTTGAGTATTTAAAGGGTTTTATTTTCTAGTCAAAAGTTAATTTTTCTCTGACCCTTTATTCATTAATCAAATATCAATCAGGTTACAGAATTTGGAAAACAGGAAAAATAGCATTAATACAGAACACATTACAGTCTGCATATAGGCATAACATGTAGGAATGTGGCGCAAAATGTCATTCAAGACTCAAAGAGTTTCTAAGAAAAATATAGTCTTGCAAGGCTAATCAAAAATCAAATAGTTTGCAAAAATCTCCCATTAAGAAAAATAAATGCATAAGTCAAAAAAAATCTTTTCAGACCTAATTAATTTGTCTAAGCATAACTGAAGTTTAGCATCTAATTCTATTTAATCAGCTGTTCTTCTGCATCTGTCTGTGTCTAAAGAGCAAGCAGGGAGTGAGATAGCCCGCCCTTCACAAGACTTCAAAGGAATGTGGCCAAGATATGACGTGGAAGCAAGAAACCTCCCCCTGACTCTCCTCGGACGCCCATGCAGCACCCGTGACGATCTCGTACCTAACCCAAAGGCTGTCTGGCCTAATCTGTTCCTTCTCTTCAAGAGCTCACACACCCCCTAATGAGCCTAGAAGCCAGCTGAGCTGAGAAAGCCCGCCCCTGTCAGTTTTTATACACAAAATTTTGGCAGACTACACAAAATGTTGCATTTCAGGAAAACCTGTATGTTGATTGGTCAATCATGATGGCATGAGTTTGCACTTTCCTGACGCATTAAAAAAAAAACAGTTTTAACAAAAGAAGCATACATGAATAATACATTTATAAACATTTGCAACATTTACTAGGGAAAATGTTTCATCCTTCCTTTTCTCAGCGCAGTAGGACGGATACTTTAGTTAGCTGGCACATTGGCACAATCAGAAGAATGTACAGTTCAAGCTGTCCTTCACTTCTTGGCATGAGGAAAGCTGCCACAGTCTGCGCATGCTCCCTTCTCATTCAAAGCAAGCCATAGCTTTTGATGGTTTCACAGGCAGCCATTTAATGGTAGGCCCCAAAATAAAACAAACAAAAAAGATAATATTAATGTCATGTATAAATGTTTACCTAGCCAAGCTACTAGTGTAAAGCAGCTTTTCTATTATTTATGACAACATGCAAAATAAAGGTGCAATGTGCAACATAGAAAAATAGGTGTTATTAACTGAAAATATTTATCAAAATATGCAACAAGTCAAAGTTTATTAGGACAGAAATAGTGAATGTAGATTGCATGGGATGAGCTGGGAAGAGAGAAACATATTCTATTAATCTTCAAAGCTAAAAAGGCCACTTTTCTCTACATTGCAAAAACACATGTTAATTCAGCAAAAGCATTTCAGAAAGACTAGGTGTCACTTTTATATTTTTCATGCGCCTTTGGTTTTAACTTGCACCAAAGGTGCGTGGCAATTTAAATGCAGTTTGTCTGAAGCACAAAAATAAAACAATGCCTGACTGCAGATGAAATCTGCTTCATCAATACAACCACTAATTTTTGGTGGGATGGGTTCACTAGCTTCGCTAAGGCTGCTATTCCTAGCCGCACTGGCAGAGCCAAGGGAGGTCTGTTAATGTTATTCTCTCTAGAATTGAAGGGCTCCTTAAAACAGATCAGCACAGACTCGTATAATATCCTCATAGTGGAGAGAGAGATCAACCCTACTAGGAGGACTTTATACATTAATTTTTATAATTCAGGGAATAGGGACAATAACAGTAGCAATATCGCTACCTTAGACGATATACTACGGTCAGGCAGTCAGAATACACAGCTTGATACAGAGTATATTTTATTAGGCGATTTTAACATTCATTCCTGCATGTTAGCATGCAGTTTATATAACAAGGAATGGGGTGAAGGCCTCGAGGGACCTCACTTCAAACACACCACAGAAGGAGTGGAGCTAGAAGATCTTCTGGCAAATTTTTATTTGTATGAACCAGAAGGTGGATTAAGAATAGCCACATTCACAGGCACCAATCCAGGAACCATAATAGATTATATCTTCACCCCCCAAGGTATCCTAAATCAGGTGATTTCCTATTGTACCGTGCCATCTCACCACAGCGACCACAACCCTGTCTTACTTGAAGTGATTTGGGGAGATTATATGGGGCCAAATCCGGGGAAAGTGAGTTCGGATCACACTTTGCGTACCACTGATCAGGGTAGGAGAGTTAAGTGGGCTAAGGTGGTCCCAGAAAACTTCTATGCGGAGATTTTTCCGAAAATTAAGGAACAGGTTGAGGTGTGTAAGAACCCTCGTGCACCGGGCTGTGAAACTATAGGGGCCTTTGAGTCGATCTGTGGCCAGGTGGTGCTGGATCTCTTGGCTAAGCTAATGAAAGGAGCACCGAATAAGAAGCCGAATAAGAAGCGCTGGTTTCCAATGCACACAGGTCTCTGATGGTAGCCTTGAAAAAAGTACCAAGGGTAAAGGGCGAGATTGCTAGTTTGAGGAAAATCTACAAGTCAGCTATTAAAACTAGAAAAGACAGTATAAAACGGGAAGCTTGGGAAAATCTCCTATCTATGGCTGTCCTGAAGGACAGTCGGAAATTCTGGGAGATAATTAAACAACCATTCTTTTCCGACCAAAGCAACGAGGCCATGGACTGTGTCATCCCAGACGACAAGTGGTTGTCTCATTTTAAAAATGTGTATGGGGACAACGATCAGGCAACCCAAGATGTCCCGCTGGCTATCTTAGATACCTTAGATGCCACTCCAATACACTTTCATAGCATTGAAGTGGAGAAAGCTATCTTACCCTAAATGAGTACAAATCCCAAATAAAAACAGCACAATCGACCTTCTTCGCTGAAAAGATTCTGAATGCTAAATCAAAACCTAAAGAGATCTTCCAAATCATTAAAAAACTAACCACCCCCCCCCCCCAACAGCCCATGTCGAGAAATCGGTCACCCAATGTGACGACATCGCCGAATTCTTCTACCAGAAAATAAACAAAATCTATTCAACCTTTTCTTCTTCAAACACTGACCCACCCACTCAACCTAAAAACCCCTCCAACCCACCACCTCCCCCCTCCCCTCAAAAGTTAACACACTTCCCCCCGCTATATCTCTCGACTTTAGAATCACTGGCCCTCAGTGTTAAATCAGGCTCCCCGTCCGACCCTGCCCCTCCGGACATCCTAATGGCAGCATCCCATACTACCCTGCCTGTCATCAAAGAGGTTCTAAACTCTTCCATCTCCTCTGGCACTGTCCCACCCGAGTGGAAACGTGCCATTGCCAGGTCTCTGATCAAAAAACCCAATCTGGACCCGTCTGATTTGGCGAATTATCGCCCTATTTCTCTTCTCCCTTGGTTGAGCAAGGTATTGGAGAAATATGTAAACCAACAGCTGGTGTCCTATCTTGAAGACCACCATATACTGGATCCCACCCAGACGGATTTTCAGACCCAAGCACAGGACAGAAACTGCGCTCCTCATGGTCATAGAGGAAACGCGAAAAATCTTGGATCAGGGAGGATCAGTGGCAGTGATCCTCCTTGATCTAAGCGCGGCCTTCGACACAGTGTGTCATGACACCCTATTAAGCCGCCTGTCTAGTGTAGGAATTGTGGATGGAGCCTGGGCCTGGTTTGAATCCTTCTTGAGGAACAGGTCTTTCAGGGTTTTTGACGGTGATTCAGTCTCCTCTAGCAGACCACTAAATTGTGGAGTTCCTCAGGGCTCCTCTCTGAGCCCGGCCTTGTTCAACCTATATATGAGACCACTGGCCAGCGTCGTCCGCCCTTTTGGAGTTAACATCATCTCATATGCGGACGACACACAGCTGGTGGTCTCACTGGCACAAGAATCATCTCGAACAGCGTCAGGTGGGCTCAGAGAATGCCTGGAGGATGTGAGGAGCTGGATGACGGCATCAGCCCTTAAACTAAACGGAGACAAACCCGAGCTAATGCTCCTGGGACCCTCAAAACCAGCTTTCCCCCCCTCCCTTTGGCCCTCCAGCTTGGGACCGCCACCAACCCCAAAAAATGCAATCAAAAGTCTTGGAGTGTGGCTGGACAGCTCACTCTCCTTCAACACCCAAGCCACTAAACTCTCAGCTACATGTTTTTCCATTCTGAGGGTATTAAACAAAATCTTCCCCATCCTTCCCCTGGAAGCCAAACAGGCAGCCATCCAAGGACTCATCCATTCCCGACTTAATTTTAATAACGTACTCTACCTGGGTGCACCTGAATACACCCTGCGTAGGCTGCAAACTGTTCAGAACAGCGCTGCTCGCCTTTTACTTAAAATCCCCCACAGACACTCAGTCAGGACTTGCCTAATAAGCCTCCACTGGCTACCGATCCGACAGAGGGTTCTGTTTAAGGCGCTATGCATAGCCCACCAAGCCTTCTGGAACACGGGTCCCACCATCACCCGTAACCTGATCTGTCAATACATCCCGAAGCGGAATCTCCGGTCGAGCCAGACCCTTCTGGCAATTGTCCCAAGGATAAAGAGATCCAGAACAGGTGGCAGAACATTCATGTACAACGCAGCTAAGGCTTGGAATGCTCTACCACTTCATCTCAGAGCCACCCAGAACCATAATTCATTTCAAAAACAACTGAAAACCCATCTTTTCACTTCTGGTTGCTAACTCACTTCTGTGTCTTCTTTATGTGCACTGCAGGTTTACAACTCCCTCAGCGCTTGGACGCCGTCGGGCAACAACTGCGCTCTACAAATCCCCAAGTTTACAAGTTTACAAGTTTTGGCCACATCCAAACATAAGGCCCCGGGCCCCGACGGGGTGCCAGCCGACTTTTTCTTACATTCCCCAAAGCTGTGGGCAGAGGTATTGGCCAATGTTTTTACTGCCGTTAATAGCAACCCTACACCATCCTCCTGGGACATTTCAACCATCGTCCCCATTTTTAAAAAGGGTCAGCGGGACGATCCCGGGTGTTATAGGCCCTTATCCCTCTTGGACTCGTCAGTGAAGATCTTAGGCAGAGTCCTGTTGTCCAGGTTGAGGGATAATGTGGAGAGTTGTGGAGGGTTGTCAGAGATCCAGTATGGGTTTAGAGAAAGGAAAGGCACAATCGAACAATGCTCTAACTTGCACCTGCTCATATCAAAGTACACGGTGGCCAGGGAGGGGTCCTTATTTCTAGCATTCAGGGACCTCTCCTCGGCCTTCGATTTGGTGAACAGGGCCAAGTTATGGACGACCTTGCTGAGAATGGGGATCGACGAGGCATTGGTAAGATTCATGGCTTCCCTACATCAGGAGCTCTTTGCGGCTGTACGGGTCACAAATGAGGGTAGGTGCACGGCCCTTTTCAAATCCCTGAAGGGGGTAAGGCAGGGCTGTATCTTGGCCCCCCTGCTCTTTACCATTTACATTAATGGTTTGGGTGCATACTTGGAGGGGAAGGAAGTAGATGTTCCGCCTGCAGGAGCAGTTAAGATTCCAGCGCTCCTGCACGGGGACAATGCCGTGCTAATTGCGCGCACAGGTGTCGGTCTTCAACGCCTCCTAAATGCCTTTGGCACATTCATGGAACAGCTCGACTTAAAAATAAACGCTAGTAAGTCGCATACCATGGTGGTGGGACGAGAAAGTAGTAAGAGGAGATCAAAAACCTTCACGTGTAGAGGGGACTTGGTTACTAGAGTCTCCACGTTCCCATACTTGGGGGTCCTCTTTGATCAGAGAGGAACCTGGGGTCCCCAAGTGAGGGTGAAGAGGTTGGCGGTTATAAGATCATCGTCTGCCCTCCTGGGCTTTGCGGGCAGGTTGGGGGCTAGGCCAATGGAAGCGTTGCTAAAAATCTACAAGAGCAAATCGGTCGCCCTTGCTTCATATGGTTCTCCACTCTGGGGCTATGTAAATGTGGAACCAATCCAGAGAGTGGAGAACAGATTCATACGGTCACTCCTCTCTGTGCCGCAGTCAACACCAACCTACTCTATACACATAGAGGTGGGCCTAGATTTTTTAACTGATGGGCTGAATATGGCTCACCTGATCTTTTGGTTAAAGACGTGGCTTAATGAAGACCTCCCGTTGAACCATAAGATCATGTCCGACGTTTTGTCCCTAGACCATTTCAAAAAGATCCCTTGGCTGGCCTATCTACAGAAGGCATTCTCAGATTTGGGGCGACCAGAGCTTTTTACCTCGCCCCAAGACACTAAGGTCCAAGACATCGATCATGTCAAAAAGCACTTTATGGGGCGGGCACGAGCATCTCGTGAGGAAAGGGAGTTAGCGAAATCATCAGTAAGGGGTCATTATCTACTTGTTAATTCATTTTCTTTAGCTCCCTATCTTGGTTTTGTTACAATCCCATTCCATAGGTTTCTTTTGATTACGTTTAGATTAAGCATGGGCGAAAAATCCGTTACGCTCGCGGATTTTGCGGATTTTCGGTAAATTCGCAATCCGCGAGATTCGCGAATTTCCCGCAAAATCCGCAAATTCGCACGCAGCGGATTTCTTTTCTTTGCGGTGTAAGTTCGCAATTGCGAACATGTAGGTGTGGCGGGCAGCAACACTCTCGCACTCGCGAAATTACAAAAATTGCAATTCTGCACAAGAAATCTACTAGCAAACAGCATAGACCTTCTGAAAATGATGATTTTTATCAGAATAACTCCTCAGGTTGACATTTGCCTGCACTTTTTTGGATTTGAGGCCTTTTGATTTTCTTTGGATAACTTTTGGATTAGAAATCAACTTTCTCATATAAGCTTGGTGGGGCATTACAGTTGCTGTAATGCTGTTCTGCAGAAAAACGAGTTTTGCAAAAGTGAAAGCAGGTTCAAAAGTTCAAACTCATCATTAGTAACCGTTCCCTGTAGTGCTTCCTGACAAGGGCCCCTCCAGAGTTCAGTTGCTAGTTGCAACAATTGTATGACCCTGCTCTGACCCTCACAGCAGGCTCATAGAATAGCTACAAGTAGGCCACAAAGGTCCTGGGAAAAAAAATTGCACTGCAACAGAAAGCAAATTACAGATAAGGAAGCAGGTGCCAGACTGGAATTTTAAAACAGTGACACATTAATAAATCAACCCCAAATTAATTAATGTCAGTTGAAGCAGGCAGGTGTGCTTGCTTTTTCCCCCCATAATCTACAGTGATGATGAACCAGAGGGTGGCATAAGGCATTGATGTACCAGAGGGTGGCATGGGTGAAACAGAGGGTGGCAGGGGTGAAACAGAGGGTGCTGGGAACCTGTGATGATGAACCAGACGTAGAAACAACATAATCGTGACCGTTGCAAGCCGACATGTAAGTTCGCAATTGCGAACTGGTACAAAACCCTCGCGAACTGTCAGAAATCCTTGCGAACTGGCAGAAATCCTTGCGAACACAAAAAAAAATCCGCAAATTCGCGAGAATTCGCAGATTTTGCGGATTGCGAGTTCGCAAATTCGCAAAATTCGTGAACGCCAGATTCGCAAAATTCACCCATGTTTAGTTTAGATTTAATTTGTTACATTTTTATTTGGGCACTTTTAAAGCATGGGAAAAACCGGAACTAGCTCCACCCTGCAGCTGTGATCATTTTTCATTTCAAGATACTATGCATTTTGTTATGTTTTGTGGGTTTTATTTAGAGCCAAGAAAAAAGTATCTGGTACCAGTCCTGAAGGAGGCGGGCTTCACACAAGTGAGACCGGCCTTGCTCTTTTTACAATCATTGACCAACCCACGCATTACCTTTTGTATAGCTAATTTCTTGGTAGCTGCAGCCAGGATGAAAAAACATATCCATTAGATCCATTGTTAATCCTTTTTAACTTTTGTATGCCTACATCTGTTTTAATGTAATTGATGTTATTGTTATATCTTAATATGTATGCAACATAATTAAATTCATCGTCATATCTTAATATGTATGAAATGTTCCTAAAAATCCCTGCATGAAATGTTTTTAATTCTCTTTGTATGACTTTTAATTAAGTCGAATAAAGATAAATTAACTGACTGACTAACTGACTCAGACTCAAAATACATTACGCAAGATGTTTTTTCCTCACAAAGTTATTAGCCAGTAAAAAAGTTAATTTTATTGAAGGTAATGCCTGTCCCATTCCTACTTTAAGTCTGTTAAGGAAGAGTACTTCAACCAAACAATTACTTTGTCTTTGCATGTGACATTGAGCATATTCGCGCGCATGCGCGCAAGCTTCTTTCTAACCTTGCCAGTAAACTTTGCTTTGCGAAGCCAAACACTGCTCTAATTTCCTCCCTGGCATAATAAACTGCCTGGCTGAGACAGTAGAAGCATGATGTATACATTCTGTGGGAAGTAGACAGTCTGACAAGTACAAGCTGTTAATGCCTCTTCTCGGTTTGGGTGGTTCGTAGAGTTCGTCCACCCATGGTTAGCATGTGCTCATCAATACAAAGAGACAAAGACAAGCATGATACCTGTTTTTTAGTTCTCACAATGTTATTCCAGATATGTTTAGAATGCCAAACCACGTGAACCTGTCATCATCCAATCAGCCGTCTGGGCTTGTTTGCAGATTCCCGCCATTTGCCAATACTCTCAAGGGCACATATTTTTCTTTCCAGATGGAGGTTCTCTCATCCCAGACGTTTACAATGACAAGCTGCGGAGTGAGGGTGATTGCTGGGAGAGCCAAACGCGCCAGGCAATCTATCTTTCGGTTCAGAGCACAATAATCAAACTTATGAACATTCCCAGAACATATGGGCGTAATTACAAACAGGGCCCTCGCTGGTCCAGCAGTTTTTAAGACTCAAGTAAACACACTGTGAAGATTCTTTCTGGGATCAAAGCGCAGTCTTTCGGGGCAAGTGTCACTTTTTAGAAAGTCGTCAAAACTTGTTAGTCTTTTATATGACGAGTCTGAACCCATCACTAGAATTTAGATTGCTTTAATGAAGGGGTGAATGTGTCCGGTGTTAATGAGTTCCCCAAATAACTTACCGTAAGGGCATTCTGCTCGACTGCGAGAACAGCTTAATGAGGCGAGGCAGATAACTTCAGGAAGCGGCATAATTTCTGATTAGCGTTTTCTGCTTCTCTCTCAATATCACGTACTTTGCATTTTATCAGCTGCTGCCCCCCTGCTGACACGGCCTGCAGAGTGTTTCTTTTATTTATTTTCACATTGCCTACTCTCATTGTGCGGCGCCAACTTATCATCTCACTGCCCCTTGAGGGAAAGTATTAGTGTAACTTACTGGCTACCTGCTAGCGCAAACTATAGACACAAAAAGCAAAATGTTAAGTACAAAACAAATCCCTACAAATAACGAAAGGAGATTGGCAGGGTGTGTTCTATGAAAAGCACTGCGCATCGCGAAAAATCTAATAGCCCTTTGAGGTTTTTTTGTATTTGTTTTTTAGCCACACTATATAAAATTATGCTTTTTGATGCGTTTTATAAAAACAGGCCTGGGAAAACTGCAAAAGAAATGCTTACTCATCAGATTGTGCCTGTCTACCTGACTAGGACTTGCGATGAGTTACTGGGGCTAGAATGGACTTGAAGTTCAGTGTGGCTTGGTGGATTCCTCTTGCAATACCAAGGCTTCTACTTGTGAAAGTTTGGATGAGACCTAGACAACTCTATTTTCTGTTTGGGGCAGGCACGTGGAAGCAATCATAACCTTGTGGGGCAGTGGTGCTTGAACAATTGTCAGAGTGGGGGTGCTGCAGCAATGTGACATCACTGAAGTCATAGGGAACATTCCAAGCGTCACACGCAAAGAGCAAGTGTAGCAGATATATTCAGCAGGACAGTGGTAAGGGTTTGGTATGTAGCTGGTGGTGCTTTTTGGAGAACACTGCTGCAAACCTATTATGAAAGCATGGTTCAGTAGTGCAATGTCATTTACAGGCAGCACATTTTACATTGAGATGGCCACTAAGTTGCTCAGACATACAGTTTTTTACTGATAAAAAGCACGCAATCGATAATGTGTGGAAATCAGGTTTCAGGAAATAAGTATGTCTTGATTTATTTTGATCCTGTTAAAATCTTTGTATTAGTCGCACTTTAGAATAATAAATAAATGTTGCTTCGTTTCTGTTTTCTGAACTGCTAATATAGTCTGTACAAGTATTTACATTTTATGATGTAAAATAAATGACATTTACTGTACCCCTGCATGATTACCAAATAGTTCACTTCACAAAATCATCTCACTTTGCAGTTAGAGAAAGTAAACACCAATCTCCATAATAAAAGAAAAACAGCCAGAAGCTATTGACTGACATCTGAACTCCGCACAGCAAATATAGCCTGATAAAAACAACATTTAAAGACATCTTTATTTCTAATTCATATTCTGAACTCCGGCATGGTTATTTTGGAGGTGCTGCAGCACTTTCAGCTCCCCTCCATCCAGTGCCTATGCTTGAAAGATACTGCTATATGCACTGACTAATAAATGGAAGGCTCCATTAGTTTATTATTCTCAGTGAAGCTGGTAGGCATTTTTTGGCTGCCATTATGTATGTACCGCACAATGTATTTCCAGAGATAAATAAGATGAACTGAACTGAAAATTGTTCAATTACAAATGGGACAATGCAAGAAATAATGATCCCATAACAGAAGTATCAACACAATGCCACTGGACAAAAAAAGTAAATCCAAGGCTAAAATAAGCCTTTAAAATACACTGACATCCACTAACATGAGTCAACAAGAGCCGTCAAAACACAGAAGCACCTACAAACAGAGGGATATTATCTACCTCCTGGAAAAACATGACCATCTACCAATACAAGCAACAACACAGACAGGGAAAACAAATTAGCATTCATCTAGTTCCTGTGCCAACAAGACGTTGGGTATTATGTCAAAACCCATAAGCACATCAGCAAACTAGACATTGGACAACACACCAACATATGATAGCCTACATAATTTATAACTATACTCAAAATTGCACCTTGGACGACTTGGAGACTTGCACTTTTTCCTCAATACAGATCTTTGGCTAAAGAGTAGAAGATTTCTGTAATCAAGTAACCACACACTCCATTTGAGAGTGTTTTTTTTTTATTTACAAGTGAGCAACAGTGAACACATGTTAACAGTCATTGCTATTAAGTCATTATGTATAATGTGCTCTTCAATAAACTCTTCGCCACAGTTCTGAAATTCCACTGGTTGCATGTACACATTTCTTACAGGTTTCCTGAAACGTATTAAATATATGCCATGGTGCCTATGTTGCAAAAAAACATGTTTCTGACTGACTTAAACCTGTAAATATAAGGGACTCATACTGTTAGAACCGGCTGTCTCTAGTTGGCAGAGGTATACACTTCTGACGAATAGGGACACACCTTTTCCAGTCAGGGCAAGGGGATCACACCCTTCGATAACCCCTGCTCACCCCCTTGGTAGCTTGGCAGAGCAGACAGGCTTCTATCAGAGGCTGTGTGTTAAGCAATTATGACCACATACAGTAATAAAGTGAATACACTACAAATGGACACGACACAGTAGTATTATAAAAATAAGTATTTTTATATAAGGCTTAGCACAAGACCAAATAACGACAAAGAATGTACACAATCGTAATAAATACTCGGGGAAGGGAAAAAGGATAGTTCAACGGTAGTTTCTTCTTTAGTACAAAAGTCTTTAGTATCAAAGCAAATCTTCTTCTTGGCAATACAGTTCTTAGCAACAGGGTAACTCACACGGGGGCTACACGACGTCAAGGCAAAGTTAATCCAAAGGTTCGGCGTCGACCGCGAGGAGCGCTACGTCGAGCCGGGAGTCACACGGACCCCCAACAACACAGTACCTTTAGGAAAATGAAGCACACGATGATCAGCGGCGTCGAGCAATCCGGCGTCTCGTCTTCGGTGTCGATCAGGCCTCAACAGGCGTCGTCGTCGATGATGCGGTTGCACAGAGTGAGCAGCGCTCACGGCGTCGAGAGGGCACACAGTTGATGCGATCAGCAGCGGTGCAGACACGAGGTCCTCTGGAGCTAGAGCCGTATTCCCACTCACTGGCGTTGCTGCTGGCGTCGGTCGGGCCCGGCGGCCGGTCGTTGAGGAAGCGGGACACTGGGGCCGTTACCCACTGCGTCGAGCTGGATTCGGCGACGTCCATCGGCGTCGAGATTGCTGGTTCTTTCAGAGGTGCTGGATTCACGATTCCAGCATATAGCACTTTAAGCAGATGAAGTCCTTTAGCCCTGTGACTTCAACAGGAGACTGGCACTCTTCCAGTCCTTGGAGATTTTCTTAGCAAGCGTGAGAGTACACACACAGTTCCTCTCTCCTGGTTCCTTGGCAAAAATAAAGAAGCACTGCAGGATTCCCCCCAGCAAACAGCACACTGGCAGAAGGGGTAGGCAAGTCCTCAGATCAGCAGGCCTCTTGTCCTTGGTTACAGGGTTCCTTGTCAGAAGTGATCTAAATTCTTGGTTCAGGGGTCCTTCTCTTATACCCCTTTTCGGCTTTGATCCCTTTGTCCATGCAGGGGAATTTCCCAACATCCTGGGTCTGTTGTGGGTGAAGCCAGGCAGAAGCACCTGGCCTGTACATTGCGCAGGGCTGGGTCCTCAGACGCCCAGCAGGAGGTGGAGCCAGCATTGACACTGGCAGGAGCAGAGCTATCGGCCTCCCGGCAGGAGGTGGGGCTAGGATCGTCCATGGCAGGCACAGAGCCATCAGCCGCTTGGCAGGAGGTGGAGCCAGCATTGTACCAGGCAGGGCAGGCTATCAACAACTACTCTCCCCCTACTCTCAACGCAAATGTCCCACTCATCCCAAACTGACTCATCCAGACCTGTGGAGCCACCTAGCTCCTGTCACACACACGCAAGACCAGCAGAATCCAGATATGGTTAGACAAGAAAATAGACACTTTCTAAAAGTGCTATTTTCAAACCCAGAGTCCAAAAACCATCCATACCAACGGATGCGTAATTAAACCCTGAGTTCAGGGATACCAAACTCGACATTGCACCATGCTCCCCGAGCCAGCTAGGATCATAGCATTAATAATCCCGGCGGCCCATTCTACCCAACGGAGAGCAGGCTACCTCGCAATAGTGAAGAACGAAGATGGCTGTAATTCACTATTAGGACATGCCAACTTGGTCAGGCGTGTCCTACCTTATACTTACAATGCACCCTGCCCGTGGGCCTACCATAGGGGTGACTAACATGAAGTCAAGGGAAAGTTTGAGGGGCTGGCAAGTAGGTATACTTGCGCAGCCTGCGTGACAGCACTAGGCTGCACGTGGGTCTCGCAATGACCGACCCGTAGACATTCTTTTACGAGGCCGCTCCTGTGGGTGGCACAACACGTGCTGCAAGCCCACGAGCGGCATTTGTATTTACAAGCCCCGGCACTCCTGGTGCACTTAGACTAGGGACTGACAGTAAACCAATTAAGCCAAACATGGATACAATAGATACATCAATTTAACATAGGGAGCACTTGCGCTGTGGCACGGATCAGCCGTGGCACAGCGCCCAAAGCATATACCAGCAAAACATCGAAAAACAGTGGAGGCAAAACAGAAAAAATAGAGGAGAGACTCAAGCCAATGATGTCAGGTCTAACACATACTTTCATAGTTTACAATACATTCGCTAAACAAAAAAAACAAAGGTAAGTCAGTGATTTATGAGTGCCTAACATAGGTATGCATGTGTAATATAAGTAATTTTCTTTTAAGCTTTTCTTGAGGGAGTTTGTAGGGATAAGTCAGGGGAATGGTTAGATAAATCACACAAAATATGTACATTTTTGATATTCAGTCCTTTTCCTACACTTAAGGTAAAACTGGAAGCCCCCGACTGCTGAAAGTGTGATCATAACCACCAATTACATCAACTGTTACAGGAAATATGTTTCTAAAGTTTGAGAATGCAAGGATATTGAACACCCTCTATAGGTGTAACTTTAAATGCGGACACATGCATACTTAAAGAGAGTCATAAAATACCTATGTTTCTGTGAATGGGGCAGTCAATATTTTGAAAATGGTTTACACAGGCATTTGTTCATAAAACTCAGGACAGATTAAGAAAACCTGAGCTAGACTTTGGGTAACACTACCTAACAAATGCAGTTACCAAATATATGGTATGATGATTGCCATATCCCTGAAGAACTTCAATTTGACCCACTCGCTCCATAAAGCTTAGACTCCATGTTTACCACATTATGTAAATCTACATTCTACCTCATTTTATCTTTCATAGTATTTCAGTTTTTTGCCACCTTCCAAATCATGCCTTGTTGTTGCTGAGCAGAACATTACCCTTATGCATTGACTTCAAGCAATAACAAATCTATACAAAGATTATTCGCCATGATTCCTGTCTGACCAGGTGCTAATCTTTCTTCAAAACTCATTTTGAAAAGGGATAACTTTGAGAAAGCTTTTATTGCAAAGAATGTTGAGTAGTCTACTTTCTCCCTTGCTTTTAATGGATCACAATCCTTGTAATTGAAAGTACGGGGTTACCACAGTTCCAAACGTCCTTTCCTCATTTATACTCTGTTACTTCAAATTTAGTTAAACAATCCCTCTTGTTCCTCATGCATCTAAGCCATGCCATGGCCTTGACACAATTATCCCCTCACAGGCCTTCAAGCCCACACAAATCATTAAATAAACCCTTTACAATTTAGATAGGCTTTTTAGATCATATAATTCATGTTGACTATTCAGCGCCTCATTTTATTGCCTAGCTAGCAGAAGTATGTAAACTTTGACAAAAGATTGAGCTTATTTTGCATACAAAGAGGTTGTTTGTCTTACAAAAAGTTCTTGTCTTAGATTTGGCGGGCTTTACACTCAGCTCCTTAATTTTACACAATCTTCAAGAGATTGAAATGTTTCTTAAGAGCATGATGGTTTGTATCCAGAAGGACTGCATTTTTCTCATTCTGTAAAACTCCTACGTTAGTATCCCCTATCTTTGGGTGATATATACCAATAACCATTTTTTCTTGGTAAACCTGCAATACATTGGTTTAATGTGATAGGTGTCTAGACGCAGCGCTGGCGTTATGAATTTCGGTCATCCTTCATTGAGTAGTTGTTGCATTCTCACTCTTTTTTCCACTCCACCAAGTTCTTAAAGTGCATGTAAACAATTAATATTATCTCTGATAGATCACTACCCTCCCTTTTAGCTTTGTCCAAAGAAGGATCGGTTCACTGTGTCAAGGACAGAATGAAAGTCCATGTAGGCGCAGCACAGATATTGAGTACACTATTTAATATGTTTTTTATTAACTAAGCCAAAGTGTTGTCATGAATCATTACGCATGTTTCTGACATGGATTCTACTTGACATGGTGGAAGAAGTCTATTGGTTCCACTATCCTATGAAAAATCCTCTTGTCAAAGAATTCCAACATAGAAATGAATCAATACATAATTATTAACCTGCTTCATTCTTTTTCATGTAAATGATGTATACAGGGCCCCTTCCAAGAATAGAGAACCATTCTGGCTGAGCCAACCACCCTTCATCATAGAAGAAAGTAAGTTATTGATATTGTTCTAATCAGGCTTCCAGAATTAATC
Organism: Lissotriton vulgaris; assembly: GCF_964263255.1. Lineage (NCBI taxonomy): Eukaryota > Metazoa > Chordata > Amphibia > Caudata > Salamandridae > Lissotriton > Lissotriton vulgaris. The sequence continues at coordinate 1,175,851,543 of NC_141695.1, read as the reverse complement.
AGACAGACAGTTTGGGCTAGTGATTTTCCTCTCAATAAAGATTAATTATTTTCTTATTATACAGGAAACTGACATATTACTGTTTCTAGTTTTTTTTCCTTATAATGCTGATATTTTTATTGTCATATATTAATTTAGTTTACACTTGCATCCTGCAGTTTCCCCTGTGGTTATCTTAGAGACAATTTGCTTGAAAGTTTTGTAATACGTTTTATAGCTTAATGCATCTTTATATGTAAAAAAGTTTTAAATTAAATGTTGCCATTCAAATATTTTCATAACTATTCTCAGTACTTCTAATAAATTACTCCAGTCTCTGCCCTTTATGAATGAATAGGATCCACTTTCCTTGCTTTATCATTATTTTAACCGAAGACAACTATAATTATAAAAGCATTTAGATGCTTTTAAGTTACTAGATAATTTCTTCAGGAGCTGTGCTTATAAAGGTAACATAGCTACTTCAATTAGCCCTTCAAATACCTCAATGACTTTAATAGCATTGTTATGCGTGGTTCTCATAGAAAGCCGAATTCATTTATTTCAGTTTCTGAAAGTCATAACTCATTGCTAAGACATCACAGTTGATAACAAAACTGGTTATTGACTGTTATGAGGTCAATTAGGCCTTCCAGGCCTGTTCAGTGCTGCTTGTCTGCTTTAAAAGAAAGCAAAAACCACAGCTGCAGGAAGCTGGAGGAAGACAGGGATGCTAGTGGGTTTTGGTTAAGGATAGCAGGTAAAATATTTATTTTTCCTATGTGCATCGAGAAGGAGAGGGCATGTTAGGTTTAGGTCTCCCATTATCCTCTGCGCCTGCAAAGTAGTTGAAGGCAGGGGCAGATGATTTCGGGAGCACATATAACAAATTATCAATGGGTAAAAAGTGAATTACTGGGATGTCTTTCACCTAATAGTTCTGAGTGACATCATAGACAACACTAGCTTTGCTCTCGTTGTCTAATCAAAGTCACCCAGAACATCTTAGTGAAAAATATCCCTGTAATTCACTGTTACTCATCTAAAATTCTATATAGGATCATTAACAGTTATTAGATCATTGGAATGGTTAGAGCTTAATTGAAGACAATGCAGTGACTCGTGCCAATAATAACGGGGCCTGACTTTCTGCTTAGACACTCCCATGCTTCTCTTTCTTTCAGTTTATTTTAAAATATTAAACACTTGATGAGGGAAGTGTTCTAACAGCTTGGTAGGCCTCAGCTTTGGGCCATATAATAGTTGTTAAATGAGCCCTCCCGCATTAATGGCCCTCCCCTGTGGCTCGGGCCTATAACTAAGAAGAGGACGTTTGACAACTGTTATAGCCCCCAACAACGGGGTATAATGCTATATTATTTATAGTGCAATTTGTATTTCTTTGGAGAAGTATGGGTTTACCTTCGTTTGGCTTATTCCACATTATCATGTAATGGATCTCAATTATTCAGAGAGACAGTGCCCCACAACACCTCTCCAACAAGCCCTCAACCAGCCAAGAGCACAGAGAGGGTTGATACTCTTGGAAAGGCAGAGGATAAACACATTCCAGGTTGATACAGCTTTTAGTGAAAAATACTGGTCATTGCCAATAGTATCATAATATCGTTCAAACCAAAAGGGAGATTACTTAAAAGTAGTTTTGTGTAAGATGGAGGCCTAATTGATAGAATGAAGGAACTACCGAAAAAAGTTAAAAGAATGGAACCAAGAGAAATAAATGTTTGCTGTTGCCAGAATCCAGTGTAGATGAATCCACTTTAAAGCCACTATAAACAAAATACCAGAAAGGCAAACATCCTAATCTAAGAAATGCAGAGGAGTCTAACATTTTTTAAAAGGGGAAACAAAGCAGTACAGGAAAAAGTTAATGTAATTTCTAAGAAACACAGTCATTCAGCCAACCAAAACAGCAGGGGAAACAGAAAATCGCTAATTAACAATTGCAATGCTGTACCTGATAATCCTATTATTGTTCATTTTTTCCTACATTTAAAGCTGGGATGTTATGGGCACTGCTTTTTCTGTGCAGTAATGTAATGTGGTTTTAACACTTTCAGGATTAGAGACCATCTCCAGGCACCATGTAACTATGTATGCTGAAACACACAGGTACATCTGTAGAAGTTTTTGAGCCTTAACTTGACATGAGTCCAATCATTTTCATTGCTTGGCCCAATAATTCAAAATAATCTTTAGCCAAGTCTCATGCTTCTGTGTCATGGTGCTTGACAAACCTCAGCCAGTAGTTGTTTATCTTGCTGATTCACTGAGATCATCTTGAGGTATTGAGCAACAGGAGAGCGTTTTATCTTCACTTGCAACAAATAGGGAAAAGTAATGTTATAGTTCAAAAAGCAAAAAAAAACCATTACACTTCAATGATACAGTGCAATTATAAGGAAAAGAATGATCTAACATATACATAAATTCATGAAAATGGCAGTATATCATAAGTGATATCACACAGCAGTTGACCCACCAATAGCACTGCAGCATTGATGCCCTGTTTTCCTCTCAGTCTTCAACAACTGCTTATTTGGCAATGAAGGCCTCAGGAATGGCAAGAAGTTGAAACTTCAAAAGGCAAACAGTGCTTGCAAAACCCTGTTTACTTTCTGTTCCCAGCTCTGCCTTCATGAGCTCTGACACCATGGGTAACAAGGGAAGTGCTAGAGGTACCAGCTGCTACCTCAAAGTATGTTGCCTGATTGATGGCTTTCTTGCTGCAGTAGTACTTTGATACTTGGCTCAGGCAGACACTGCCTCTATTTGAAAATAATCAATGGAGCTATGGATCCAAGATCCATAACATGGTGGTTTCTCAATCGAAGCCCAAGCCCCTCTGGGGCTGAGAAACCCAAATCCTCACATGGTTCTACAGAAGGGGGGTGAAGAACCACCAATACCATTGCATGGACGCCTGTCAGGCAGAAGGGCCAACACAGTATCTCTGGTGGGCTCTGAGCCAAACTGCAATGCAGCCCGGCCTCAGTGGAGGATCCGTTTATGGCCCGGCGGTAACCCAAGCAGTTGCTCTTAGTTGCTGTGCTGGCCCCCTGCATGTTACATCCAGGGCTGGGGTTGGGACGATGGTTCAGTGGTCAGATGGCCCCAGTAGGGCATCTCCTCAGGCATGGACTACATCCTGTAGAGTTGAGCAGAGACACCACCCAGGAGCGTCCCACTCTGCCGTTCCCCATCTCGTCCAGTCCTCAGGAGGCGGGAGAGTCCCTAGCCAACCTCAGACCACCCAGGAGCTGGTTGAGAGCCCCCTGTGCCCCACCGCCTCTTCAACTGGCCCCCTGTGGGAGCAGTTGGAGGCCTTGCTGGTGTTTAGGCCAGGCCAGGGACAGAGCTCAGCTAATGTGTGGAGGCCATCTTTGGCAGTCAGCCACACCCCTGATAAAACTTAGGGGCCCATTAGGATGTCTGGCGGATCGACACCGCCATGCGGGCGGTGGCGATCCGCCAGACATCCTTACCCACCCGCCACCCATTTCCCCCCGCCATATTACTATGGCCGGGGGACCGCGGCGTACGGAAAGACCGTCCGCCGCTTTTCCGCCCCGGCCGCAAGGTTTAATATGGTCTATCTATCAGACACCGCCAGCCATATTTGCATGGGCCAAAACAGATGCCTTAAAGGCAGGCGGTTTTCACTGCGGGGGCCCCCCTGCGGGCCCCCATGGTGAAGGCGAGGTGGGGGGTGCACATGGGGGGTACCTGTGGTACCCCCCTGCATTTGCATATGCAATGCGGCAGGCACCGCGCGGTGCCTGCCGCTTTGTGTATGCAAATGCATATATGCATTTTTAGCATTGTGGCGGGCGGTGCTGAGAGCACCGCCCACCACAATGTTAAAAATGCAGGATTCGCCCGCCACTGTGGTGGGCGCATCCTAATACCCCCCACGGGACCCCTGCCCTAATGGCGGGCGGTCCCATTATCCAATAGGATGGCGGGCGGACTAAGTGCACCCGTCATCCTAATGACCCCCTAAGTGTTATATGTTACGTCCTCTGATCCCATGATCTCACTGTCTCATTTGCGGTAGGGGGGATAGGTGCGCGGGTTGCCCAAGGAATGGCACTTGCCCCCCACGAGCAGTTGCACAGTTCTTCCTATTGAACATTGGTGTCTGTGCTACTGCCTGCAGGGAAAGCCCCATTCCTTGGAGGTACCAAACCCCATTCTTGGGGCCCTCCATTCAAATGCTTTTCACTAGAGCTGGCACTGAACAGCATATAACGAAGTGACTAAACTGTGTCGTATACTATAACAAATAACTTTAATATATATTTTAGTGACCAATCGCACTTGCAGTAATTTTAAACGCAGCATTGGTGCTGTCTTCAGTTGCATCAAGGACCAAGGTTAAGAGCCTCACCCCTCCTCCCAGTCAGTCATCCATCACTCACACAGGCTGCATTGGAGCTCATGAGCAGCTGGATCGAGGCGAAAGGGGAGCCAGTTTGGTCTATTCTGGTCATCGAAGGGAAAGCGCTGTCAGAGTTAGCTACTGTGACATACGTTAACGAGAAACAGAATGACAACAATTCGAGTCTAGGCCTGCTTCCAGCGAGACAAGGGCGACAACCCTGTCCATTTGAATAATCTGACTGGCGCTGGCTGCGTCCACTGGGAAGCCCCCAATGACCATATCTCACCATTATGAAACGTGCTGGGATTTTTTTTTTGGCTGAGTAGCAAAAGCACGTACATCAATGTCGGATTCAGAGTATAAGAAATGAGGAAGCTGTCCTTTTAGCACCTTAGAAATATTTGAATGAGGAGTGGCAGCTTGCAAAGGAAACGCGAGGGGAGCAGGTCCAAAGAGACTCAGCGTCCAAGACACACTATCACCATTTTTGGGAAAAGTGTAATTGCCCGTATGTGACGAAACAGCAGACAATTTAAAAGAGTATAACGTGTAAAAAAAAAAAGCTAAAGACCAGATAAAGATGACAGCTGCCGTTATGCTCGCAGAAAACCACCCTCCAGGCTCGAAAGAAGAGCAGTCAAGCTGCCAACTTGTCTTCTTTATTGGTTATGATAAAGGCAGCAAGGGAAGGCAGACGATGTATGAGAATCACTTGCTGCAGTTAATGCTGCGCAGGGATTTCAACTAACATGAGATATGGACCGTGACTTAAGATGCTTTTTTCTGCTTTTCTAGGGAAAAATGCCTGCTGTACAGAATTTCATTAGGAAAGTAAGCCGGTATCAGAGGTTGAAACGTAACATTTTTATCTCTCTATATATTTGTGATGTGGAGGAAAATCTTTGATGGGGCATCTGCTGAGCAGGATTATCTGCTACCTTCAGTCAGTTCCATAACGCAAAATAATGGCGCCCCCCTGAAGAATGCAATGAGGGGCACCCGCGTTTCCTATATCCCACAGATATTCATTGAGCTTCGACTGAATAGGGCTCCCTTTGAACGGCTGGGGGCCCACCTGTGCTCCAGGGGCTGCAGAGGCCTGCCTTCCACCCCTGCCTACATTTTTGTATTAACTACTAGTTTTTATATGAAGTCATTCTCATTGTATATCTTTTACAATAATTGTATTTAACTAATGTTTTATATGCTAATATTTCCAATCGTTTTAATTAACTGAGCAATAAAGATTTACTTACTTACTCAATGCACCGGTGATACACAACTCTACGCTGCCTTCACCCCTCACTATTACTTATATTCGGGTGTTGCTTTCTTTGGTCCACGCAGTCTCTGCCCTGTTGATCTAGTGGAGTGCTTGCGTCCTTTCTCTTTTGTTCCTTTATCTCTAGCGAGAGTGTGTTTCTTTTGGCAGTATCACTTTGGATGGCCTCACTTTGTAGCTCTCTTTTATATGTGAGCTTTGTAAGTTCCCTGTAAGAAATAAACAATAGTTTTTTTTTATGGTCCCAACCTTCTCTCCTGAACTAACCCCTTCTTTAAATTGAGTTAGACCCTCTTCTAGTTCGAGTGCTCTCTTTATATCAGTCGACCTTAATGTGTACCTATTTCTAGGCACTCTCGAGGAAAGTGTTACAGTGCACACGAAAGGGCTGGGACACAGTAATTCTGCATGCGGGTGGACTTCTTGGGCACTCTGCTGTTTAGAAAATGGGGTTTCTTTAATACAGTTAGTAATACTGGCACTATTATCTACCTTGATAGTGTTAAAGATGTGTTTTGTTGCCTTAGCCACTGAGGCCGAGTTCTGTTGCTGGCTCATCCGTGGATATCTACCTCAAGCCCCGTTACACTCCCCGCATCGTCCTTGTACTCTTTCTGGCTCCTCTGCTTCCTTTGCCCGACATGGACCTGCATAGGACAACTCCTGTCCCTGCCGGAGCCGCCCCATAGGAATATGCAGCCTTAGCAAGTGAAATTACAGAAGCGGAAATAATAAGACAAATATACAAATTAAAGAACGGGAAAGGAGGAGGACTGAATGGGATCCCAGGCATTCTTTATAACATACTAGTAAATGAGTTGGTGCCAATGTGGAAAATAATGTTTATCTTAATATTCCTTAATGATGAAGATGTTCCCCTGTCTTGGAATGAAGCAACATTAACAATTATTTTAAAACCAAATAAGGGTCCTACGAAAACACACCCCTGCAGGCCATTATCGGTACTAATAATAGGGCTAGGCGAACAATTCTGGTCCGCCAGAAGAATTTATGGAGTTTTGCCCACTCCACTTTCCTTTTGGAATGCAGAGTTCTGGCAAAACTCCGCCAACTGCCACGTGGCAGAGTTTTATCTTGTGTGCGGCTAGCCAACATTAAGTTAGAAAGCGAGAATTTGTGTCGCCTAGCATGATTTTCGGGTGCTAGAATGCTTCTCCAAGAGAGCCGTTATGGCTGGTCACAACCATTCGCGGTGAGAAGGCTACTTACTACTCGAGCAATAGAAAGAAGCAGCGCACTCTGGCATGCCACGTGGTGCCGTTCCTGCTGATTTTACAGAGCAGAACAAGCTCTGGGTGCTAAAAATCAGCTAGAGCAGCGCGACATGCCGAATTCCACCCACTCGCAGAACTCCACGGAGTCTCGCTGAATTTTCATGTAGCTAAGCGGAATTCAACAGAGTAAAACTCTGCAAGTTCTGCCCACCCCTAATTCAAAGACAATTATAAAGGCTTCACTGGCAATATAGCATTAGAGCCAAAAGACTTGTGGATATTTAGCCCTCAATTATACATCCTAACCTAAAAGGTTTGGTGTCAGGTACACAACTTAAGGAGTTAACACACATTCTGATAGGGTCACCAGACATGGCAGAGGATTGAGGCATACCATTAGCAATAACCACCTTGGATGCAACCAGGCCATTACTAGGTTAACTCGGTATACCTTTGGGTAGTTTTAAAATCATTTCAACTTAATCAGAATGCAGGGAACACCATAAAGGCTCAATATAAAACTCACAATCAGCAATAATTCTTACAACTGGTTAATTAAGGAGTACATTTTATACTACGAGTGGGACGAGGCACTCTTTCACCACTACTATTCAACCTATACATTGAGCCATTTGTGCAGTAAATTCAATTAGACTGCAGCATCATTCCATTTGAGGCCTTAGGGTTGTCTAACAAGGTTACTTTGTATGCAAATGATATAATTATTTATATATCCGAACCAGTTTACTCAATAGCAAAAGTAGAGAAACTTGCACAAGAATGCGGGAAAATGTCTGGTCATCAAATTAACAAAAGAAAACTCTTGAAAGCCTAGAACAAGTAAGGTCACTCATAGCCCCCTTATTGAGGAGGTCCTGGGTGATCTATTTCTCATCAAGACCCCATGAGATAGAAATGATAATTAGTAATTATCATCTAGATCAGGCTTCTCCAACCAGTAGCTTATGAACTACTGGTAGCAGGACAGCTACTTGTAAGTGGCTCTCCTTTGTGCAGCCCAGGCTACTAAATTAGAAACTTTTCATTGATTTAATTAATATAGGTATTACAGAAATGAGAGAATCTATTTCATAAGAAAATGTATGTATCTTCAGAACTCATAAGCTGATATTTGGAGAAAAATGCTGAATGTCCAAATATATATTTAAAGCTGATATTTGAGTGATAAATCATGTGCCAATGGGGAGACTTTTTACACATATTATTACCTTTGCCTGACCCATTGCAGCTACAGCTGTTCTTTATTATTCATATAGAGGGAAAACATGTTGACAAAGGCTCTTTTCACATTCCTGCTGGCAACAATCCCATGATGCACTGAAGTGATCACTGAAAATAATCATGAATATGGTGGCTAGTTTTGTAATCTTGTCTGATATGGTCACTGTTGCAACACTATAAACATTAGTAGCTCTCGATGAGTTTCATTGGATATAAGTAACTCTCATGACAGAAAAGTTTGGAGACCCTGGTCTACATCATACTCAGGAAATCATGATAGAGTGTATAAGCTTATGTACCCTACTTAAAAAAAATGTTGATGGTGTTTCTATTAATATTGAAAATCCATTGAGCCATAAAGATGTTGCCTGACCCTAATGATTGCAAGTAAGGTCTGTATAATTAGGTTATCAGAATTCAGATACCAGATTTCGAATGAAAACTGGTGAATTTGTTGATGAGGTCTATTGTTAAGATAATTAGGCTCAGGTGAAATTTAAATTACGCTGGCGTAATTTGCTTAGTTTTTTGTGGATTTCATATTACGCTTATTACGTGGAAATCCTGACATCCCGAAATTCTGCCATTATGACACACGCTAATTCTGGTAATTCCACGTTACTCTTTGACACTGAATTAAGGATAATAATGCAATTACTTTCGCTAGTGTAATTAAGAGTATTTGGGGGGGGGGGTAAGCATGAGCGGATTTTGCGGATTGGCAATCCGCGAATTTTGCGGATTTGCGGATTCGCAATCCGCAAAATCCGCGAATTCCCGCGAATTTGCGGATTTTTTTTTTTTTTGTGTTCGCCCGTGTTTCTGCCAGTTCGCGAGGGTTTTTACAATTTCGCAATTTGCGAACTTACCTGTCGGGTCGCAAGTTTTGCGAACTTGTTGTTTCTACGTGTCCAGCCTGTTTGGGACACTCTTCTTCATCACTGCCACTCTCTGTCACCACTGCCACTCTCTGACTACTCATGCCATCCTCTGGCCCACCCATGCCACCCTCTGTTTCATCACTACACCCTCTGGTTGTCCAGTGTACATTATTTTCGGCAAAGCAAAGCACACCTTCCCTGCCTCAAGTGACCTGAATTAATTTGGGGCTGATTAATGTGTCACAGAATATTTTTTTAGCTGGCACCTGCTTCCTTAGTGCGCCCTGATTAGTGATCTTTTGCACTTGCTAAGTGCTTTCATTGTTGCAAAATTAGTTACAACACCTGCCCTGCCCCAACTGACAATAATGAATTAGGGGCTGATTAATGGATTTTAACTTCCAGCCTGGCTCCTGCTTGTCTCCCTTAGCTGTAATTCAGGACCTTTGTGGCATATGTGTAACTATTCTGAGGTTCAGAGCAGGGTCACATAATAGTTTCAACTGGCAACTGAACTCTGGAGGGGCCCCTCAGGAAGCACTACAGGAAATGGCTACTAATGATGTGCCTGAACTTTTGAACCTGGTAAGTAGTTACTTTCAGTTTTGCCAAGATCGTATTTCTGCAATTTTGCACTTATTCGCGGGGCGCGAACTCACGCGAACAGTGCGAGCAGTGCGAGCAAAATCCGCTGCTCGCGGATTTGCGGATTTTGCGGGAAATTCGCAAATCTCGCGGATTGCGGATTTCCCGAAAATCCGCAAAATCCGCGAGCGGAACGGATTTTCCGCCCACGCCTAGGGGGGGGGGGGGAATCTTACCGCAAAAGCACATCTGGCAAGCGTCTGCTCATGCTTGCTATTTGTTTTGCATTGCATTTAGCACTATTGCGTATTGCAAAATATAGTCTCCCACCAATTCTGAATCTGAAGGTGTGTTTTGCACTAAGAAAATAATGGGAAATCCAAGAGTAAATGGGGGGATTTCTACCGAAAGTGCACATTTAGCGAGTTGAAGCGGCTGCTTGCACTCTGTATTCAAGTTCTGTTGCATTTAGCTTTATTTCATATAGCAAAATGCATCCTCGCATCCATTTTGAATATGAGGGGGGGGGGCATTTATGTGCCAAGAAAATAATGATAAATGCATAGTTACTCTTCTCACGTAAATCCGCCTAATGTTGCAGAATTTTGGGGTACTTTGTGTGATTACGCTATATGGAGTTATGCAAGTTATGTAGAAGGCCTAAGCTCAAGTGTCATTATTGAAATTGAACCATTTTTAGTGCTGCAAATTCATCAGTAGTAAAGTTTAGTGAGCAACCCAATATACCCTCGAGGGTTTGGGCCAAATGAAATATTATGGTAAAGGTACCTTCAAGGGATTTCATTGAGAAATATTTTTTGTGTATTAAAGAAAACTTAATTCATGAAGCACATATATTGGAAATGTATGAGCCATATAGAAGATGTAATGTGAAAACCTAGAGATTTGTGACTTGTTTACAGATAGTTGATCTATATCATCAGCCAATGATTGCCATCATTCAGACACCACATGTGGGTTTTAAGTCTGAGAATCCATTTTGGGCATTAGACAATAATATCTTACTTGCTTTGTATTGGTTAATAGGGTATGATTACTTGTCAATATGATGTATCTCAACTCTTCCTCATTGTGTCCTTTTTTAAAGAATGAATCGTCAGATTTGTGGTACATTATTGACATTGTCTGTTGCTCCTGTGTTATCAAATATTTATCTGAACCTTCCTTTTGGTCATACCCACATATAGGAGTCTGCATGGAGAAATTGACAGTAAATGGCATTCTCAGTTTTGAAATTTGTATATTTGAATCTGCATTTGCTACATTTAAGAAATGGTCAGTTGCACTGAAAGCTAAGTGATCATATTTGGTCTACTATGTCCCAGGTTATCTCTTAAACCTTATCCCTGCTTGAAAGCAAACAAAGGTTTCTTGTAAGGTCTGCTGCCCTATTGAGTATTTGTCAGAGAGCCTTCACTAATTTGTTTTAAAGGAATTGGATTGTTATTATGTCCATGCTTGAGTTAGTCTGATTTTGGAAGTTTATATATATGCTTCAAGGACAGTGTTGTGAATATTGCTGTAGGTACCCTAAGTTTTGCTTTTTTACAAGATTCATAGGGTACTTTTTGTGCAGAACATTGCTGGCGACGTTGTTGGTCTGTTCCTCAAACCTATCAGCATCAACACAATTACATACCACTCAAAATTATTGTCGACTTCAACGTTTTTCCTTAAGTTGCTGTGGCTGGAAACTGTTGAACTGCAAGAGAGTGTTTCGACCAGTGAGTTTGAAGTATACTTCTGGTTGAAGAGTACCATCTGCATAAATGATCAGTAAATCAAGAAACACTAGTAGTTTCCTGCATATTGTGTTTGTAAATCATAGATTGTGGTACTGTGTGTTATTCCACTGTGTGAGATTGTTAACATCACTTTCATTCCCCAGTCAAAAAACTTAACATGATTCAAAATCATGCACATACAGAAAGGCCAAGCTGGGAATGAAGGTGTTGCTTATCGAAGCGTGTTAAATTTGGAGGCATATGCTTTCTTTCAACTAGGAATCATTTCCTTTTAGGGCTATGGCTGCACATTCCATGATGGTAAAAATAACGTCAAGTATTCCCATTTAGCACTGAAAAAATAGCTTTTGTATTACCTGCAGCGTTGCGTCTTGAGGGATTGTTGCACATGTATCTAAGCTCATCAGTATCTCAGCCTGAGGCTCAGAAGGTAAATTCTTCAGAAAGTTCATGGCATGTTTTGTGTCACTGAGGTGTAAGGGCCTTGCTTTGACTAGTTGTCTTAACAATAATTAGTAAAATATTGGCAATGGCTGGACAGCTAGTCCAATGCCCGAAACAATTGGTCTACTTGCTTGTGGATTCCTAGCTTTGTGTATTTTGGACAATATATAAAAGCAGTGAACAATATGTTTCTCTGCCAAAAGCAATTCTGAAACTTGTCAGGTAATTCATACTTCTCAGTGATAAGTCTCTTGATAGAGGTAAGACATGTCACGCTTTGACTGAATGCCTGCTATGTAATTCACAATCTCATTCTGCCGTCTCCTTTTCTGTGGATGCATTATATTGCTGAATGGAATTTATTGTTGTGCAGAGACACGCAATACAAGAGTTTTACGCCTTTTGTTCAGCAAAGAACTGCTCCTAAGAGGGGTATTAGTTGTGGCCCATTCCGGGCCCCAGTTTGCGGGAGGACTAAATAACAACAGCCTTTTGCATGTCGGTTTATTACAAAATACCTTGGCATCTCCTTTGAAATGCCTATCTAAGGCCAGATGTTTTATTCGAATACATGATACCAACATTTACCAGGGAAACGTAGGTACTATATTTTGGAATGCGTTGCAATTCAACATGCAAACATGGCGGCTGAAAACACAGTATCTAACAAGGATAGCAGTAGTCCTCTCTCTTTGTCCAAATGTAATCCTCCAATGGGAGCCTGGTGTGAGGAATTTAAATGAAATTGGCAAACTGATATCTATTTTCACTGAAGCAAGCATTGATAAAGACAGGATGCCGAAACTCATTTGCATGCCATGAACAATAAAGGGACATGAATATTGGACCCTGGAGGTGCTTGTCTTTTCCTTTTGGAGGTTTTTGATGATAATACGTGAGTCCACCCTCACGAACGTAGCACCTGTCCTGGAGTTAGGCAATGCTAGTGGAACTGATATAGAGAAGAAGAGACGCGTACACGAGGCATGTATGGATCAGGCTTATTTATTGTTGTTCAGGTCTCCCACGACCCTGCAGAAAAAGAGAGATGCGTTTCGCCTGCGCAGCAGGCTTTATCAATCTAGTTGGCGCCATGACATTGTTGGTATATATAGCCCTCCTCCCTCCTTCAGGCATACATAAACATAGAAGATAGACTGCGAGGTTAGACATTCTGGATGGAAGTTATATTGTCCTGCGACATATGCATCCCTAGCAAAGTGCAGGATATTCAAAGTTGTAAATAACTGCATATTACACTCCAAACAGAAAATACCAACAATAAAACATGAACTAATTCATGATGTATGTATAGAAACAATTATATGCACCAGTCTGTTTTAGCCTGAGGTATAGACAAGTCAAAATGGCCTGTCGAGGTACTGTCATAAAAAAAAATCATACTGGCGCCAAATGCTCTCAACATGTGCTGCCTTCCTGATAATAAATCTACTATATACAGAAAGATAAAAAAACTGCTTAAATGCAAATTGCGCTACCATTCTTAAAAAAGCGTACACACTCCCACTTCATTGTCGCTTAATTCAGCAATACAAAGTCTATCCGGTACAGTCTAAGAAGAAGACACGCTGAGCAATAGTTCATAAAGCAATGCTTCCAAATGTTTCCAAATGCGCTCGAAAATATGCACTCTTAAAGAAGGCACCATGAACTTGTAGCACTTCCCCGGGGCTCCGAGTTGCACATGCTGTGCATATTTCCAACGGCGATACCAGACTCCGGGTACTAACTGCTGCTCCGAGTGGGACTACATCTCCCATAATCCCCTCAGACGGCTATACTTGTCAAAGTTTTATCAGAAACCCATACGAAAGTTCAAATTGCCACAGCTTCACAAACTGATGCGGTCATTATCGGAACATTGTCCCGCAGGGGGCTCAAAGACAAAGTTGCAAGTTATTGGTGCAGGGAGTATCGCAAATATCAGAGTTGCCAGGCAGCGCAAAGTATGTTAGTGTTTAGCATATGAACAGGGTAGTAGGAGACCAATGAAAATAAATTTGATATGCCCAAAACACCTCACCGCTTATGCATCAGCAATCACAGTGCCCAATCTCCAATGATCGCCAGCATCCTGGGCAAAGCATTTCCTGCTGCGGAAAGCAGACCAACGTGCTGGCAGTCGGCAAAGACCGCCCGCTCCGCAATCTGGAATCCCCACAGCTGCCATCCTTAGTCCTCTCCCTAACAAACTCTCTGGGAGCTCTACAGCATGGCACTACCGTGCTCCTCACAAAGTTTGTTGCGGTATATATGTGAGGGGCTCACGGCCCCCCGGCAGCACTCTGGACCGCCACCCCTGGGGCTTGTGTTTTTTGAAAATAAAAATGCAAAAAAAACTGTGTGAGGGGCTCGAGGCCCCCCATACGCCCTGGGGACCACCACCTCCCCGGGGCTTTTGAAATGTTCGGAGGGGGGCTATGTGGCCCCCCTACTGGAGCCCTTGATGGCCCTGGGGACCACCACCCCCCAGGGCCGGCTCCTTCAGTGTCCTGGGGTAGTTTGCTATGGCAGGGCGGGGGGGCGGGACCTCTCTCTTTCAAAATGCAAACCAAATAGCTTTTCCACATCTTAGCAGCTCCCCATGTGGAAAAGCAATGCCGGCTCCTGAGGGACACGATGAGCCGGCGGAACCGTGGGGGGATTGGGGACCCACCCACCGTCACCAACGGAGAGGGCCAGCCCCGGGAGATGGGTCCCTGGGGCCAAAAGTTGCCTGAGGAGGGGGCAACGCAGCACCCCTCCAAAATAATTTAAATAAAAAAAGGCCATGCCCTGGGGGATGGGGTCCTCGGTGTCGATTAAGGCCCCGGGAGGGGGGGCACGCAACCCCCTTCCAAATTTTTAAATAAAAAAAAAAATTAGGGGGCAGGTCCTGGGGGATAGGGTCCCAAGGGCCAATAAATTTGAAAAAAAGAAGGGCCACACAGCCCCCCTTCTTAAAATAAATAAATAAATAAAAGACCGGCATTGCTCCGGAGGCCATGCCCCCTCCCTGGTAGCAGTCTGTAAACCTGCCCCCTGGCACGTTTGCAGATGGGGAACAAATTCCCCTTGAATACAGGGGATCCCTGGGGGCCAACTAGCCCACCAGGAACCTCCAGTATGTGCCAGGGGGCTGTGTTGCAGAGAAGTGATCTGAGGCCACGCCCCTTTGTACACCTCTTTGTAACACAGCTCTGTGGTGCTTAATGGAGGTAGCTGGTGGGCTAGTTGCACCCCAGGGACCTTCAGGATTCAAGATGAGTTAATCCCCCAACTTAAAACGCACCACGGGGTGCGTTTGCATAGTGGTGAAGGGAGAGGGCAGGATCTGAGGTGACATGTGTGCAAACATGCCCTGGGGCGCATTTTAAGTTGAGGAATTAATACCTCTTCAATACTGAGGGTCCCTGGGGGCCAACTAGCCCACTAGGTACCTCCAGTAAGCCCCACAGAGCTGCATTGCAGAGTGTTGTAAAAAGGGGCGTTGCCTCTGAACACCCCTCTGTAACGCAGCTCTCTGGCGCATACTGCAGGTACCTGGTGGGCTCGTTGGTCCCCTTCCTTCACCATTGTGCAAACCTACCCCATGGCGAGTTGTAAGTTGGGGAATTAATTCTCTGTCAATACTGAGGGTCCCTGAGGGCCAACTCGCCCAACAGGAATCTCCAGTAAGTGCCACTGCGCTGTGTTGCAGAGAGGTGGTGCAGGCAATGCCCCTTTTTAAACCTCTCTGCAATGGCGCTTACTGGCGGTACCTAGTGGGCTAATGTGCCCTTAGGGACCCTGAGCATTCAAGGGAACTTAATCTCCCAACTTAAAACGACCACAGGGTGTGTTTACACAGTGGGGAAGGGAGGGTACAGGGCCTGAGGTGACGTGTGCAAACACTCCCTATGGCACGTTTTAAGTCGGGGAAATAATTTGCCTTCAATCCTGAGGGTCCATGGGGGCCAACTAGTCCACCAGGTGCTTCCAGTACGCGCCACTGTGCTGCGTTGCAGAGAGGTGGTCCAGGTGATAATTTGCCCTTAGGGACCCTCAGCATTCAAGGGAACTTAATCTCCCAACTTAAAACGACCACAGGGCGTGTTTACACAGTGGGGAAGGGAGGGGACAGGGCCTGAGGTGACGTGAGCAAACACTCCCTATGGCACCTTTTAAGTCAGGGAAATAATTCCCCTTCAATCCTGAGGTACCCTGGGGGCTACCTAGTCCACCAAGTGCTTCAAGTAAGCACCACTGTGCTGCATTGCAGAGAGGTGGTCCAGGCCGTGCCACTTTTTACACCTCTCTGCAATGCAGCTCTGTGGCGCTAACTGGAGATACCTGGTGGGCTAGTTGTACCCAAGGGACACTCAGGATTCAAGGGGACTTTATCCACCAAATTAAAACGGCCACAGGGTGTGTTTGCACACTCAGCTCAGCCCCACCCCCTTCACCAGTGTGCACACGCGCCTGTGGCACGTTTTAAGAGGTAGTTTTAATCCCCCTGCCCTATTATATACTAGGGGCTTACAGAGGAAGTCATGCTAATAACAGGGGTACCCCAATGCATAGTGTTCCCTAGTGTATGTTGGTGTTTTAACTGTATTCTAAGTGTCTTTTAGCATAGCACTGGCTCTAGGACTGATTTGTCAGAGTCAGTTACCACCAGAACCCATCTGAAAAAGTTGAGGGTACAGGATGATTTTGCAACAAGCCATCTTTCTGCTCCTCTGTTTGTTCTTTCTGCATGTCTTCCTTCTTCCTGCACTTTTCTTTGTCTTTGAGGACTTATGTTGCTTCTTTTCAATTTATTTTTCTTCTTTCTTTGTGTTTTTCTTCTTTCTTCACATGTCCTACCTCTGTAAGCACAGTTAGAAACTAGCATTTAAAACACCTTAGAAATTAACTGAAAAAACCATAGGTTTCAGACATGTTATAGTTACAAATTAGCATTTAAAAAAACATTGAAATTAACTGAAAAAAACATAGGTTTCAGGCATGTTAAAGTTAGAAATTAGCATTTAAAACACCTTTGAAATTTCCATGAAAAAAACAGGTTTCAGGGGTGTTACAGTTTGTTGGACATTTCACTTGTACAAAACCATTGAAATTCCCCTGTTATAGTTAGTTCAGCTAATTATAACTCACGCTGCCTGCAATGAGCTGCTGATGACGTCACATATTACATCACTCATGACATGGTCAGTGACATCACTCATGACATCACTGATGACATCTTAAATATTATAGGCCTCTCCTGACCCAGCTATCAGGAGAGACGAGTTTCGGCTGTAACAACATCCTTTGTCAATCTGGGGAGCGTCACTTTTCTCATACAATATATAGTGACAACTTACTTAATAGATAAAGTAAAAATACTACATGCTGATTCAAAATAATATATAATGCCTAATGCATAAAAGTACATTGCAATATGTGCATTCTTACAGAAAATCCTGTGGTAACACTGAATGGCCTCTTAAACTTACAACATTGCAATCAAGGAGGTAAACTGCCCCAATTATTGTTTTGTTCCGCATACAAGCGTGCTCCCATAATATATCTAATCGCATTGCACATTAAAAATGAAGTATAAAAAACAAATTTCAATTGTTAAAAGCACTTATATTCATTAACTAAAAAGATTAGCGCAAACCACCTCAAGTAATACTAATATGTCACATGGGCTTTTTTCTGTTTGTGTTGTGGTGTACACGTGGATTGCCTTAACTGATTAGATATTTCTGCTTGCCTCACATTTGCTGAACACCATAGTTCTAAACTGTTGTGTCAAAATACGTAAAGTACTCTTTGCCTCAGAAACAGTTATGTGTTTATATATATATATGCTGTTATAAGATTTCATATGTGATATTTATTCCATGCAATAGGTTGAACAATTATTAAGCATTTAAGCTGTTATAAATTATCACAAAGACATGAAAGCGAAAAATATTTCTTCTATGTCTATAAGAGGTTGCACTGCACTGGCACTTTAAAAGCGATGTAAAAAATCAATGAGATGTCATGTGATCAAGTGAGGGATCTCCCGAAACGCGTCATGGTGGCATTGGCGAAATAAAATAAATGCACTTACGAAACCTGGTCCACACTTGTCTGTTCAGTTTGGAGTTGAAGTAGAAGGCGAGTTGGAGTGATATATATATATATATATATATATATATTTCTATATATTTTTTTTCTTTCAGCAAGTAGTCCTCCAAGGAACCAGTCGGAGTACGCTAACTAGCATAATTTTACCACTTCAATTGTATAGCATTTCACAATTGCGCTTTACTTGTTTTCATGCGGTTCCCTGTGCTTTCGTGATGGTCGCATTAGCAAATTAACATAAGAGATAACAGGGCTCACGACATAACCTAATGCGCACAGTAACACACTGCTTAGTCGCGCCTTTAACACATGAAAATGTTAAATTGAGATGTAAAATGGGACGAATTGGGTAGACATGCGTAAAATACAGCGCGCAGTAAAGGGCACTCAGCCCGTAACCGCACCCAATCTCTTATGTTAATTTGCTAATGCGACCATCACGAAAACACAGTGAACCACATGAAAACAAGTAAAGCGCAATTGTGAAATGCTATACAATTGAAGTGGTAAACGTATGCTAGCAAGTTAGCAACAATGAAATGTATAAACTACATGTCCCGAAATGCATTACTTATGTCCAATGTATATATATATATGAAAAGTGAAAAAGGACAACTGTATGACACTGCCGTGAGAAGGAACGTTATGTTCGAAACACGTAGGTGATCACAGTGTGTGGAATAAACTGATTCAAATTACCAAGCGGAGTGCCAGAATTTTTCTTTTTTGGAGAGTGGATTAATTTCGAGACCCTGTCCTGGTATCGATTCTGGCACCAACTCTGAGGTGCTCCCTCTGCAACAGGACAGCTTGTGTTGCATATATATAAATATATATTTATATATATATATATATATATATATATATATATATATATATATATATATATATATATATATATATATATATATATATATATATATATAAAGATCCACAATCCTGAAGCGCCGAAGACACCAAACGGACACAGCCAGGTACAGACCACAAGCCAAAGATTTCAGAAGAAATAATGTGCTTTTATTCCATCAATGGGGATGGCAGCATGCCGCGTTTCGTCCGGGGAACCCGGACTTGATCACATGACAAGACCCAGAGACATAAGTGGTTAAATACTGTTACAGAGACGGAACTCCTCCCACTTAATAATGGACATGAAAGAGATATCTTCCAAAATATAAAGTGGAACATCCAAATACGCTGTACAGTGTAATGCAATGCATAAATGCATACAACTATAACAACACACTATACATTATATAAATACTTAAAATCAATTAATAACATAGAGGGCAAGTGCCCAATGGATGACCACAATATTAAAGTGCATGTGTTTAACTAAATGACACAAAAATCAATGTCCGGTGGATCCGTTGTCTGTCCAGTAAATCGATCTAAAAGACCACTACTAAATATTAAAGTGCAAAGAGAAAAGTGCAGGGTGCATAATCCCCAAAATTGGGAACAAACACAATTTTATCCAGGATAAAACCTGGAGCAGAAAAGTTGTAGTGATGAAGTGCAAAATAGCAATAAAAGTGCAAAAAGTTCGGCAGTGCATAAATATAGTTAAAGGGGAGATGAAACGGTAATTACATCTCAATAAATTCATGTGTAGCAGCAGAGACTTTGGAATACCACAATTCGTAATGATACAACTGGATTGAAAATACACAATATAAATACAATATTATCAATGAATTGATTGTATAAATAAACAGAGTAAATCCTCATAAACCAACCTCACATGAATAAATAGATTAAAACCATAAATAGTTAAAAAATCCATTACAAGAAATCATGCATATGGTGGAGTAAAATATTTACAGAAAGATGTTACAAAAAGTTGTTAAGGTCTTCTCCCATGTTCAAGCCATTAGGGATCTTACTGTTTAGCCTCAAAATGTATTGACTTTCTAGTTGTCTAAGTCTTTTCTCTCTATCACCACCCCTTTTGTTTGGGGGAACTGAGTCAATAACATAATATTGCAGGTCATTAAGATTATTCCTATGCACCAGCTTAAAATGACGTGCCACTGGATAGTTGGGGTCAGAATTAACAATGGCACGAAGATGCTGTAGAATTCAATTAAATACCTGCAACTTAGTGCTGCCAACATAATGTAAATCGCACGTACACTTAAGAACGTAGACCACATGGTCTGTTTTGCAAGTATACACATTCTTGATAGGAATCACAGCATTGGTTAGACCTTCAACAAACTCGCTGGTGTTCACACCGAATTTACATGCCCGGCATGAACTACACTTCCGAAAACCTGCTTTGTTTGAGAACCAGTTAGGTTTAACAATGGTTTCAGGGCTAGTTTTAACCAGAGCATCCCTCATAGAGGGCGCTCGTCGAAAAGTAATGTTAGGCATATCTTCCAACAAAGGGCCCACCACAATGTCTGTTTTTAAGATGGGCCAATTAGATTTAATGATTTGCCTCATCTTTTTATGTTGGTTATTAAAAGTGGTAATTAGGCGAATGGAAGATTTCTCAGCTATAGAAACTCCCTCTTCAGGAATAACTAAAACTGGCTGCTCTAGCTTGGCCATTATTTGAGTAGATAAAGCCCTTTTCAGAGAGTTAGGGAGGTTAGGGATTTCATAGCCTCTACGTAAAAATCTCTGGTAGGACCCATTCAAGCAGTTCATGAGGTCAATCTCATTATTACATATGCGTCTGATTCTTAAAAACTCCCCATAAGGGATGCTTTTAATAAGATGATGTGGGTGGTTGCTCTGAGCATGTAAAATTGAGTTTCCAGCTGTAGTCTTTCTATACATCCTAGTCATGATGTCATTGTTTTTAATGTAAACCTCTACATCCAAAAAATTGACTTTTTCATTGCTTATGGTAGCACAGAATTCTAAATTCACATATATACTACTGGCGGTAGCCAGTAGGTAGTTATAGTTAGGATTTTTTTCAATGCAAAATCTCAAAATTCTATTTGGAATAACTTTGGCGCCGGTTGACGAATCTGCCTGAAAACGTCCTCAAATTTGCCTCGTCGAGCTCCGGTACTTCCCTGAAAGTTTGGGGGGGGATTCGTCAAGCGGGGGCCGAGATAAAAGGGGGTTCCCAAAACGTGTTTTCCCCCTTTTAATCTCCATAGGGCGATCGAACTCACTTTTAGCCCGAACGGCTGAATGGATTTCCGCCAAACTTGGCAAAATTGTAGGGACTGGTAGCCCGATGTGCCTTTGCTATGTCTCAAGATATGTGCTCCAGTGGATTTTGAGTAATTTAGGTTCAAAAAAATATATATATCTATAAGCGCTCCCCGGTACGCCGCGCGACTTGCGTACGGAAAGCTGATTGGCTCTCGGGTGTCTGTAAACATTCAAAACAGTCCGGAGCAGCCGCCATCATGTGTCTCGGTAGGATCGAGACACAAGAGGTGGCCAAATCAAAGGGGGAAATGACCATAAGGGGGCAGGGTAGACCCCCCTGACCCCCTAGGTTTGATGTGGGGGCTATAAAAGGGCCCCGCGGGGCAAAAACATTTTTTTTTCGATTTTCGCGGAGGGAGCGCCCGGTATTGCCACCGGGGAGCGCACCGGGAAGCGCACAAAAGAGAAAAAAGAATGTCAGAGTTTAAAATTTTTAGCAATATTTTATAAATGGGAGGTAGTTGTGATAAGGACTTTTTTTTAAATTCTTTTTGTTCTTTTATATTTTTTTATTTTTTTTTGTATTTTCGAACAATTTTATATTTTTTTGTGTTTTTTAAGGGAACAAACAAAAAACAGGGAATTGGAAATGGCTCAACAGGAGCAAAAAAAAAGAAAAGAATTACTGCTTCCTTTTCTTGCTGTATTGGTGGTTGTCCACAGCATTATTTATTAAGGTGACACTAAGTTCACCATAACATAACGTTTTGCCACAGAAAATGCAAACTATTTTTATGGTGCCAAATTTTTGTTGTATATTTGTCACCATTTGGCATCCTTCAGGACCAGAAAGTGAGTCTTCAGTAGAGAAGGTGCTGGCTACAGGGGGTGGGTTGTTCTGAAGTTCCTGTACTTCAGCCTGGGCTAAGTTATTGGGATGCCACCTCTCCATGTGGCGGATCATTGTAAAATTACCAAATGAATATTTTATTTTGGGATTGCCCCTGGAGAGGACTCAGCCACAAATTAGACAGGTGACTTTGGGGGCGTTCACCTTTTTCTGGCCTTCAGGGAATGAAAAGAATTGCCAAATAAAGTGCACTTTAACGTGCCTTTGCCTTGGTTCTTCAGGCAGGAAGCGCCTTGGCTGTTCCTCCTCCTCCTCTTCTTCCTCCTCTTCTTCTTCTCCTCCAAGGAACTGTGGTGGTGGACCTTCTTTTCTTGGTGGTGGTGATGGTGGTGGGGGTGCACCAGCTGCAGCTACAAGTGATGCTATTGCACTGATCAAAAATAGCTCTTGCTCTCTCAATGCAGAAAGTTAGAATGAGGAAAAAAGGAGGGGGCTTTCATCATTTGGAGAAAAAAAATGATGAGAACCAATGAAAAGTGTTATTTTCAAGTCACATGACCCGATGCGCTTACGTTACGCGCTCCGGCGCGCTTACGTTACGCGCACCGGGCCGCGCCGCGGAGTGCTTCCGGGTGCGTTTACGCAGCGCGTCATAAGACACATCGCACGGCAACGCAATACGTCGCGCTTACGTGACGCACCATAAGACGCATCACGCGGCTACGCGATAAGTCACGCTTACGTGACACCTCACGATGTTGTTTTCGATCGCGGCAATAGCGCTAACAGAGCGCTCACCGGAGTGCGCACCGGGACGCTCCACGAAATTGCACTTACCGGTGCACTCCCCCAGGGCGCGCACCGGGAGCGCACCGGGGCAAAAAAAAAAAAAAAAAGAATATTAAACATAAAAAAAAATTTATTACATACATATAAAATATAGTATACATTATAAAGAAGAATATATATTACAGCTATAGATATTTGCTATTAAAAAACCATTGAAATTCACTGAAAAAACCATTGGTTTGAGACCATATATAGTTAGAAATTAGCATTTACAAAACCTTGAAAATTCACTAAAAAAAGCATAGGTTTGAGACCATATATAGTTAAGAATTAGCATTTACAAAATCTTATTTTACTCATACAAAACCATTGAAATTCGCATATATAGTTAGTTGGACTAACTGTATTTCGTGCACCCGCAATCCACTGCTGATGATGTCACATATAGTGGCATAAAACAGGGACCCCCTGAATAAGATCAGATTCCTGGATCAGGGCTAGACAATTAATGGTGAAAAAACATCCAGGCAAAAACAATGTAATAGCTGGCAACTTATTATTATCAAAATATAGAAACACAAGCAAAAGAAATATTTTAAGACAACAAATGTGATCATACATAAAATGTAATCATATTAATAACAATTGATAAACATGTTCAATCAAAGTACAAAATTTATATAAAATGAATAAAATCACAGTACAGTATTTAGTTTATAATATCTCTAATTTCAAAGGGATCAGTTAAGAAGTATGTGATTGTTCACAGCTGATTGACAAAGTAGATGTTTTTTTCTGCCAACGCGTTTCGACGCAAACACTGCGTCTTCATCAGGACAACATCAGCTTTTGTTCCGTCATAGCTTCCTATTCATTTTTTTCAAAAAGGAGGTACTGATTCCAAATATTGCCAGAGATAAATGATACTAGGTTCTCGTTACGTCCTTGTTATCTGTATTTTCAAGTTCACAGAATCTAGTGTTGCTTTGTCAATAGCGTCCTCATCATGAAAGTGACCGCCGACTTATCAAGGCTGAAAGGGTTAGAATGTGATAATAATAAAAGCGTCCGACCATTTAAAAACAGATATAGTCGAGAATAGTGCAGCACATAACAAGCCGTGTCACTGTAACATCAGTTATCTTTAAATAGACAGGCTCTGTCTATTCGTGTTTAGGCGCAGTATACACGGGAGTTAACGTCCAAAGTCAGTTATTCTCCTGCGAAGCTCCAAGAATCGGTGTTCAAACAGAGCCTGGTTCAGAATAGAAGTCGAGCGTGGTCTCTGGCGGCACCTGGATTCTTTGTTACGAATCCAGGTGCCGCGTGAGCAAGGCGAGAGTTGAATCGCCGAAACGCGTTGGGTTTTTGTTCCATGTTTTCCATGTATTTACATGCTGGAACCAAAATGAGGAAATAAATAACAACTTGAGAACACGCGCCTTTCTCGTTGATAATTTTGTGAAGGACTGGAGTGGAAGTGCATTCGCCATTCGCACAGCGGCTGCTGTGCTTGGTGAGAAACATATATATATATATATATATATATATTTCGCTCCACGAGTGCCGGGAGAGATTCCAAGGCTGTCTGGGCGGTCCGAGTACCAAAGCCGGCGCTTTGTGAATATCCGCTCCCAGGTTCCAAAATTTGTGAAAGAACCACTCGGACACCTCGAGTGCTTTAGCTTTTGTATATTCAGCAAAAGGGAATAACAACGCATTTCGGGGATCAAGGGTTCATCCCCGAAACGTGTCGTTATTCCCTTTTGCTGAATAAACAAAAGCTAAAGCACTCGAGGTGTCCGAGTGGTTCTTTCACAAATTTTGGAACCTGGGAGCGGATATATATATATATATATTTTTTTTTTAATTATATATTTTTTTAAGAGTAGGCAGTGGGCCCTAATCCTTTTTTATTACAATTTTTATTTTTTTTAATGTATTCTGTTTTTCTTTAACCCCTTCGATGCTCATGACGAGCTCAGCTCGTCATGAGGCATGGTTGAGCTGTGCTCATGACGAGCTGAGCACGTCATGAACAATGAGAAAAAATAATAGTCAGCATAGGAGGGGAATACCATCAGCAGCGATGGTGTTGAGGAAAATGGGTTGCAATTTTCAAAAACAATTGCTTATTTGAAAGTAATCAGAAGTACGCTGGTCAGCAGACATCAGCAGATAACCATTCCTGCGTTTGCTGAGATTCATAGTGGGTCGCAATGTGCCACCTACCTCATTAATATTCATGTGGTAGGTCAAAAACAATTTCACATTTTGTAATATTTGCAAAGAATATACAGAACTTTACACACACCCCTAATTCAATTAGTTTTTTCTTATATTCAATTAAAGCAAAGTTGACTGATTTAGCCTGGTGTTTCTCCATAATATTCAAACATTAATGTCCGACAGTAATGCTTTATTGATGTTTTGTTTTATAACTTCAAGAAGTTACCTTCTGTTTAGCCCGGAAAAGATTTTAAGATCCTCTGGAGAATTGGATAAATTGAGATGTGGGTAGTGGGTAAAATGACATAAAGATACAGGTGCAAAGGAAGAGCATATAAAACGTTCAGGGAAGTTGCAGAAACACAATGGCAGAGAGCAGATCTAGAAGGCAGGCTATAAAATACAGAGAAGGAGAGTGGCAGACGTGAACAGATGTTAGTTTGTGCCTGTGCACAAAGGGCAATTGTATAGGGGTTAGAGTCAAAAGAACTAAAGCCATTGTGGAACAACAACTGGTGACATATCGAGTACCTTACCTGTTCCAACTAAAATGGTCAACAATCTTGTGGTAATTTTGGACAGGGAATTGTCTTTGTATTGGAAGGTCAAGTGAACTATGTCCACCTGTCTCTGGCTAATAGGAATGTTAAAAAAAATCTTTCCTTTTATTCTCTTGTCAGCACAGAAACAGGTTGGTCTGGCACTGGTCATGCCAAGAATTGACTACTTTAATGCGCTTTTACCTTGGCACTAACAATAGCATCTTGGCCAAACTTCAGCTACTGCAGAATATGCTGGATATTCACCCTGGGCATTCATAAACGTCAGTCAGTGTCCAAAGAACTATTTGATCTACACTGGTGGCCTATAAAAAGTGTATTATGTTCAGGGCCCTATGTATTGTGCACAAAGCCCTCCACCAGACCAGCCCAGAAGGAATCAATGTGATGCTTCACTGGTATTTGCCTAGATGAAATTTTCGTTCAGCCCATCTCAATTTGGTTACTGTGCCCAGAGTCCAGAAGAAGAGATGGGGAGGTAGAGCTTTCTTAGTCACTATAGCTAAGCTGTGGTACTCTCTCCCTCATCATCTGACTAGCATTAAAATGCATTCTCTCTTTAGAAAATCTTTAAAGACCTGTTTGTTCACTTTATAGATTGATCTTTTAGAATTCCTTGTTTGTAGGTGCAGATGTCTCCAGGTTGTTTGGATTACCTTGATTACAGCACGTTGACACCTATGGGTGTTTGTTGTGCTTTATACATTTTATTCAAATTAAAGTAAAATATAGATGTAGATGCAAAACTGATAGAAGGGGAGATGGAATTACAGGTGGGTACAGAAGGTAAAAAGCCATGTGGATGTAAAAGCAACATTTATGGGGACCACCTTTGGGAGATTTGGGTGGGAGTAAAGTTTGTGAAAGAAAGTCAATGGGATAGTGATAGTGAAGGAAGGGCAGGCATCTACAGGTAGAATATGGGAAGGCAGTGGGTGGAATTGAAGAAAAGATGCTTCCCTTCTATCTACTCTTGCATATGACCAATGTCAGCTCTTTCTCACATCAGAGAGCTCAGACACACAGGGGCATAATTACAAGCCCCTATTGCCACAGGAATGTTACTTTTTTTGACTTTCCTGTGGATGTAGGTTTTTGCCTTATTCACAGGGTAGCGTTAAACCACTTAATGTGGCTTAATGTCTCCTTGTGACTAGGGCACCCTTTCACACTATACTTGGCATGAAAGGAGTGGGCAATGGGTGTTGTGGTAGGCGTTCCACTACAACACACATTGATTTTGACGCTGCCCAATATTTACAAGAGTGGCACAAAAATGGGACCGTGCCAAAATTAAGACCAGAGAAAACCTGGTCTTAAACAGGTGACATGTGGGGAAATGCTTTATTCCTCCTCATGTTTGCTGTGTCTATGTGTGCTGCATTGTGCAGCACACATATAAACAACAAATCTTCATGTATGACTGTTTACGTGCAGGAAGGTGTCCCTTCCTGCACATAAACAATAATTCACACAATGTAGGCACTCTTGCACTAAGATGCAAGGTTGCGTGCATTGGTACAAGGCAGCTAATTTTAGCGCCAGCGCAGGGAAAATATGGTGCAGCCCTGCCTTTCTAAAGTGATGAAGCGCAGAGTTAGCCTTTTTGGCTTAACGCAGCGCTTCGCCACTTTGGTTGTAAATATGCCCACAGTCCTATAAACATGTGGACTCTACTAAACTGCCCGTCTTTTAGAGTTTAGAGGTGGTGGAGAAGGTTGTGAGCTTATAGATGGGCATCCAGGAAAGAGCCTTACTTTTTAGCAGGGCAATAGGTTTGTGAAAAGCATTTTGGTGAAGGGCCAGTGGCCTAAGTTCTCTTCAGCGGGATTGTTATTAATGTTGTTTATTTATGAAAATAAAAGTAATAATAATAATAAAGAAATTGTCTATTGTTAGTCACTAACAAGTAATAGTTTTGTCTTGTTTGGAAGCATATATATGCCATTTCATTTTATCCTTGCTAACTGCAGCGGGGAAATAATGTACAGAAGACAAATGCAAACCTCAGCAAGAAACGAACCTAAATGTCCACACCTTTTTGCAAAAGGTGTGCCACTTCTATTCTGCATTTCTCAGAAATGATTTAAAACCTGTCTTGTGAAACTAAGGGGCCAATTATGATGCAGCTCAGAAGGCTCTGACCGACAGTCGGAGAATTCAGAGCTGCATCTTAATGGGCTCCTTTGTTTACGTTTCAACCGCCACATAATGATCCTGGCACTCAGAAAGTAAACCGGCCGGTCATTCCGGTTGGCTTTCGATGGGCTATAGGAGCCTGTTGGCCAGTGAGAAGCAGGCAAGTAATGTCAAGTGTGGACGTTTCCGCCCTTGAGAATATTATGCACGGTTCCCGGCATGGTTTCCATGCCAGCCTGTCCGACCTGGAAACCATGTTGGAACGCGTGTTTGGGGTCCCCCAGCAGTCCCCATGGTGTGCGGCCTCCGGTTGGGGGGCTGAGGGCACACCAATGGTGCCCCCCAGTTCATTTCTGCACTCCGTGGCAAGCGCCTTGGGGTGCCTGCCACGGGGTGCAGGGATGAACCACACCTCCCATTTCCCTATGGGGCATGCATTGCAGCCGGTTTACAGCCATAAAACATGCTTCCGTAGGGAAATGTAGGAATGTGGCCAAACAGTGTTCGGTCGCAACCTAATTAGGCCGTCGGGACCACCGACCAGGTGTCAGCCAGTCCCAGGACCAAGTGGGTGTCAGGCAGAAGCAATTATACCCAACATGTAAATCAGCCCCTAAGTCTAAAAGTTTATTCTGTGATCTTGAGGCCTCTGGAAGCATCAAGTTCCCAAAAAGAAAAATTTCTATAGAACCCTCCTGGAAAGCTTATAGAAATCTAAGTTCTCACAAGGAGGCACTTTAAGATTCGAACTATCACATTTTAAAAAGTGATAAAAAAAATGGTTGGGAATTTCGTACATGATAAATGTCCTCTTAAAATAACTGTTCCTGGGAGAACACTGACATGTAGACATGAATTTTACAGAATAGTAAAATGATTTTTTTTCCTGACAAACAATGAATCATTCTTTGCACTCTGCTTCAATTATAGTTAAAAGTGAAGGATCTTTGGTTTGGTCTGTAGATAAAATTGTTAGGTGCTTCCAGAGGACATATTGACACCATATGAACAATATACACTTCTTTAATCCCTGAGGTCAACAACCAAAAAATGAAAGACAATCTTTTAATCTTTAAAAACTATCTTGGGGTGAGGTGTGCAAAATCCTAATTTTTCTCTCAAGACTTTCTCGAAATTCTTGGGAATACTATAGTTACTACTTGTAGGGCATGAACTTTTCCACATGTGGGTTTTGATGTAAAAATCTCGACTACAGTGCTCCCTTTAAGCTGTGGTGAAAATATAAACATTGCAAGCATTAATCCAGAGTAAACAGCACATCCATTTTCAGCGCTAAGAAGCACTTGTGAGTAAATATTGCCAGTTTGTGGGAAAAACATACAGAGGTCCTGAACTTTGAAAAAATAGGAAACGTTGTGAACAGCAGGAAGCCCAATAATAGTAA
The DNA here is from genome assembly GCF_964263255.1 of Lissotriton vulgaris. Lineage (NCBI taxonomy): Eukaryota > Metazoa > Chordata > Amphibia > Caudata > Salamandridae > Lissotriton > Lissotriton vulgaris. Next base: position 1,175,822,527 of record NC_141695.1, on the reverse strand, counting down.
TCTATGTCAGACTTCACTCACGTAATAACAGTTTCACAATAAACCATAAGCACGAACCATGTTAGAGTCCATATGCAGCTTTTTCTGTCACTTTTTATCATTTGAGCAAAACATTTTTTTCTTGAAACCATCAAATTATTCAGAAACAATGCATTATGTAGCAATCACAGCATATTTATAAATCTAACACAGTAGCAATGTAAACGTGCCTTGGAAGCGCTTTACCAGGCACATTTTCCTCACTAAAGCATTAGAGCTTCATTGAACGTGTGGTAAATTCTAAAACTTACGTTAAAAACTATAACTGAACACCTCCACAAAAAAAAACAAGTAGGGTAAGTGTAAAGATTAAGGGCCTGATGTAAACTCTTTGGGTGTCCCGCCATCAGCCAGTGTGGAAAAGGGCATTATGTTCACCACCCTCATGGAATACAGGCTGCCACATTTAGAGTTCACCACTGCTCCCACGGTGATCTCTGTGCCGCGGTTCCTCTGATGGCACTACAAGTTTGGTAGACGGCTGCTGTCTGCTTAGTGGCTATTCAACAAACTCATTTTTATTTTTCAGAAACAGAACTCAAAAGTTGTAGTTTTTTCTGAAAAACACAAAAACTAATGACCTCCTCACCTTGGGAGTTTTCTCCCACGATGTTGTGGCTCATAATTTTTTTTAGGTCTCCCCTAGACAGCGCTTGCACTGTTTCTTCGAGACGTGCAGTATTCAAGCTATGGGAATGAAGCTCAAACCACTTTCCGCCCATCTTTTTAATTGCCTTCTAACCTTGTCATTTGTGAATGGTGGCTTTCGATTTCTTATTAGCCTTATTAGTCCCTCCTTAGTACCCCCCTTTCTTCTGTTTTTAACTCCCATGAGGGTTGGCCTTTTTACATGTTTGGTTACTCAGTATGTTTTATTTACTGTTAATGGGCACTATATTGTTAATCAGCTAAGTACTTCCCCAATGATCTTAAACAATTTGGGCTGTGCGGCTCGCTCAGCTCATTTAAAAAATATATATCTTAAATAATGGCTGCCGTGTGTCTTGTTGTGCACGACTTGCCCAACTCATTTTTTAATACTTCTTTTTTAGTTTCAAAAGAGAACTTTATTTGAAAGTATAGGGGTGTCAGTATACAACACATATGATTAATTATCAAACAATGCGATACAATTGTATTCCAGCATGAATATCAGAATTAAAAATGGGGTAACAATCACTACAATGAGTAAGCAAGGAATAGTTAGGAGAGCTATGGGTGTTTGAGTACTTCTTGTTGGAAGGGGTTCAGTAAGAAGTGTTATTTAGCACTAATCATGATCGGAAAATCCGTTCCGCTCGCGGATTTCGTGGATTTTCGGTAAATTGGCGAATTTACTGAAAATCCGCGAGATCCGCGAGGTGGATTTCGGGGGCAAAAGTTCAAGCCTGTCGAACTTTTAACTATTTTAGGATGGCGCCGGCAGCTTGCCGGCGCCATCCTAAAATAGTTAGTTAGGATGTTAGGATGTTTGATGTGTCTTTTGTCGAGGCTGGGTAGGTGTGGGTTCTCCCCATATCTATCGTCGAAAATTAGCTATGATGCTTGATGGAGGCCTTTGCATAATTGACTTTCACTAGCTCAATCCCTGTGCAGTTCCTGTGACCACGAGCTTCTCTGATTCATGCCTGTCCTTTTATACACACAAGAGGCATGTGAACTCGCATATAAGCCCCGTCCGTTTGGCCCCTCCCCACACACTAGTGGTGTGTGCACCGTCTTCGCGCCCTTTACCCCCTTGATGGACAGCTCACTCGAGGGACCCCGGCGCTCTTTGGTGTGATGGCAAAGGTAATCAGCCCCCCCAAAAATGTGTGTTTTGTCGAGGCTGGGTAGGTGTGCGCTCTCCCCATATCTATCGTTGAAAATTAGCTATGATGCTTGATGGAGGCCTTTGCATAATTGACTTTCACAAGCTCAATCCCTGTGCAGTTCCTGTGACCACGAGCTTCTCTGATCTGTGCCTGTCCTTTTATACACACAAGAGGCATGTGAACTCGCATATAAGCCCCGTCCGTTTGGCCCCTCCCCACACACTAGTGGTGTGTGCACCGTCTTCGCGCCCTTTCCCCACTTGATGGACTGCTCACTCGAGGGACCCTCTTTGGTGTGTTGGCAAAGTTAATCAGCCCCCCCAAAAATGTGAGTTTTGTCGAGGCTGGGCAGGTGTGCGTTCTCCCCATATCTATCGTCGAAAAATAGCTATGATGCTTGATGGAGGCCTTTGCATTATTGACTTTCACGAGCTCAATCCCTGTGCAGTTCCTGTGACCACGAGCTTCTCTGATCCGTGCCTGTCCTTTTATGCACACAAGAGGCATATGAACTCGCATATAAGCCTCGTCCGTTTGGCCCTGCCCCTCACACTAGCGATGTGACCGGCCATTCTCCACACAATCGGCAAAATCAGCGAATCCGCAAATTCGCGGATTTTGCGGATTGCGAATTCGCAAAATTCGCAAATTCGCAAATTCGCAAATTGCAGATTCGCAAAATTTGCCCATGCCTATTTAGCACAATTGTCAAAGAATGCTGTGACAGGTATCCATAACTACATTTTTTCATAGCCAAATGTGTGGGTGAGTTGGAGAATGTGTCTAGTCTATGGTTATGACAGATATCATACCACCAAGCCTTAAATGAAATTGTTGTGAAGTCCTTCTAATTTCTAGTTATTTGTTGAAAAGCAACTGCTGTTCATAAGTCAATTATTTTAAAATTAGTTACATTACTATCCCAAACTGGTGAAAGGCTATCTAAGAAGATATTTGATGTAGAAAATCGGACATTTGTACCAAAAATGTAATTAATTTGAGACCAGACCCAATTCCAAAAGTTATGTACTGGTAGGCATGAGAATAACATGTGGACTAGATCAGCGTTTGGAGATATACATGACCAACAGGTATCCGACGTAAATGGAAATCTTTTGTTCAGAATGTGTAGAGATAACAGAAGTCCATTGTAAACATAAAATAATGTTTGTGTTAAGCTAGCTGATCTTGAGGATTTGTGTATCTTAGTCCAAATTTTATTCCATAATGTAAAAGGCCACACTGTATTAAAATCTTTGTCCCATGCCTCTTCAATGCTTGATTTCTTTCTCAATGTGCCAGTGGATTGAAGGAAAGTATACAAGGTTGATGCTTTGGGTTGAGTGTGTAGTGTTGAGTGTGTAGAAGGATGGCCAAATCCCTATGCATGTGGGTAGTATGGATGTTAGAAGCTTTGTTCGAAAGCTGCATGTATACATCAGTTACAGTCTTGCGAAGAGTATGACATTTGGTAATCAATGAGGTGGATAAAGCGTTCAACTGTTTAAGTGAAGAAAAGGAAAGAAATTCTGTATTTGAAAATAATTGATGGATCCATATTAAGCCTCGTCGTCTCCATGTTTCCAGTTAAAGGGTTTGTTGCGTATTAATAGAGTTTTGTTATGCCATATAGATGAGGTCAAAAAGGAGTCAAGAGTATCGTGAAGCGAGGGATATATGGGGCTTAATCATATGGAAGTAAACTTAAATAATGGAGTGGATAGAGTTTGGGGTTTACCAGAATAGGAGAGATATTCTTGAAATGAAAAAAGTAGAAAGGAACGATAGTTCAATTGATGTCCATAGGGGATAATCATCCGTAGAATCGAGCAGCCAGTATGAATGTTGTCGTAAAAGAAAAGCTTTTTAATAAGCAGAGAAATTGGGAAAATTGACTCCACCTTCAGCTTTAGGACGTGATAACTTGGAAATAGACATACATGGTTTCTTCTTGTTCCATAAGCAAGAAGATAGTATTGAATTGACGAATTTAAATATTTTAGTACAAATGGGGACTGGAATGTTAGAAATGGTATATAAAACTATGGGTGAGAGCATCATCTTGATAGCATCTAGGAGTCCCCACCAGGATAAATAAAGAGGGTGCCATTTATTGGTGAGCTCCGAGAGTTTTTGGATGCAAGTATTCATGCATAATGTGACTGTGCCTTTGATTGTTGGTGTAAAGTTTAAACCTAAGTATTTGATAGAGGATGATTTACAAGTAAAATTGGTTGAGTTGAAATCGGCTTTAAAGGTATATTTAGTCAAAGGTAAGATTTTACATTTATCGCTATTTAATTTGTAACCTGAGATTAGTGAAAAGGATTGGACTTCCCCTAAAAAGGCAGGAATAGACTCATTAGGGTTCGAAATAAAAAGCAATAAATATATCGCCAGCATACCCTGCGAGTTTAACATTGGTTGTAGAAGTTTGAAAACCTTTAATTTGCGTGTTTTGACGAATTTTTGAGATGAAACGTTCAAGGGCTAAATTAAAAAGAAAGCGGGATAGGGGACATCCCTGACGTACCCCTCTACCAAGGTCCAAGAATGGTGATATTAGACCTTTAGCACATACAGCAGCACGGGGATTGGAATATAATAGTGAAATTAAAGAAATGAAGTTTGGGCCAAAACTGAACCATTTTAGGGTGTAAAATAGGTAGCCCCATTCAACTCTATCAAATGCTTTCTCAGCATCTAATGCTATAGATGCAAGGGAATGATTCAAGTGTTTAGCTTTAGAGAGAATGTTGAAAAAGTTTAGTATTGTCTTGTATAACTCGTCCTTTCACAAAACAGTATTGTTCCTTACCTAATATTTTTTAAACGTAAGGCTCTAAGCGAAGGGCGAGTGCTTTAGAAAAAATCTTATAATCTATGTTGATAAGCAAGATGGGTCTAAAGTTTTTCCAATATTTTGGATCCTTTCCTTCCTTGGGTATTAAATATATGAGAGCGTCTATGAATGAGCCACCAGACTTTCCCACACATTGAAAGGAGTCAATTAAAAGGTGTAGTTTGGGTAATAATAAATTGGAAAAATGGAGAAAGAATTCAACAGTGAATCCATCTGGCCCAGAGGTTTTGTCTTTTTTCAAGTGTTTGAGTGCATCCAAGAGTTCGTGCTGTTTGATCTTAGTTTCCAAGAGTGATAGGTCATCGGATAGCTGTGTGGGTTTTTGTATGGATGAGAAGAAATGTGAAAGTATATGGTCTGCAGGGTCTGTTTCAGAAGAATACAGTTTTTTGTACAATAAAGCAAATTCATTTAAAATTTTCATATCCTTGAACTTTAAAGTAGAACTATCATCATAAATAGAATCAATATTCGTTTTGTAATGTTTCGTTTTTAAATATTTAGCCAAAAGCTTCCCTGCCTTATTTCTACCACCATAAAACTTTGCACTAGATTTCAATAGATATAACGAAGCATTATCTGTTGATTCCTTATTAAACTGTAACTTTGCTTTCATAAGGGCATTAAGAACATCTTTTGAGTTTGATGTGTAAAAAGAATGTTCCAGTCTCTTAATATCTTGGAATAAAGAGCGTTTACGGTTGCAAGCAATGGTACATATTTTTTTGTTACGTAGGTGATAATAAAATCCCTTCTTGAGACTTTAAAGGCGTCCCAGATAATTGAGGCTGGTAGGGATTCAGTATGATTGAGAAGGAAGTATTCGACAAAAAAGGTTTTGAAAGAGGAGGAAAACTCTGGATCTAGAAGGAGAGAATTATTAAATCGCACCCTTCGAGGAGCGGTGGTTTTGGATAAAATGTCTAAATCGTTTGACTTTGGAGCGTGGTCTCATAATAATATAGGGCTTATTTCCACACATGTAAGTGTTTGCAAAATGTGATGCGAAACAAAAAAATTATCAAGTCGTGATTGAGAATGATGCACCGGGGAATAAAAAGTATATTCTCTCGTAGTTGGATTACATAATCTCCAGGCATCAATAAGTTTATTTTGCGTAATCATATGAGTAAAATATTTATGTGACTTGTTAGGGGTAAATGACACTTTAGAATTTCGATCAATAAAAGGATTGAAAATCTGGTTACAATTACCTGCAAGTATGAAATTGTCTTCCATGTGAAGAGTGATCTGCTTGGCTACTAAAAGCCAAAAGGGGGCATCGCCGCCGGTAGGGGCATAGACAATAAAGAAAGAGACTGGGACATCCTTTAGCATTAGTTTAACATTAAGCCAACGGCCATCTGCATCTGATTCCTGTGAAATTAGTTTAAAATGAAGAGACTTCTGACACGACATCATAACTCCATTACGTTTACCATCACCGCTGGAGTAAAAAATTTCTCCTGCCCAACCTTTTTTTAGTTTTAATGACTCATTTTCTGTACGATGAGTCTGTTGCAGAAAGACTATATCTGCATTTAACTTAGCCAAATGAGATAAGACTCTTTATCGTGAGAGAGTTAATCCCTCTAATATTCCATGAAACTAACTTTAACGGCATGGTGGTTTGAGGGGGTTAAAAGATAATAAGAATGTATAATGATAAACCAACTTAGCTGAATCAATAAGAGAAGCATAAGGAATAGAAAATTGCTTACAAATAATAATCATGGCTGGAGAAAGGAGAAAATAGTTAATAAGAAATAGTACAAGGAAAGGAAGTATTAGAGAGAACAAAATCAGTAAATAGAAAAAGATATAGCAGTAGATAGAATTTGAATGAAAAAGGAGGGCAAATAGTTGTGGAATAACAGAATTGATTAAACAATAGGGGTTGAAAGATATAAAACCCAATGACAGACTCAAATCGAGAATACAAGATATATTGATAAAAAATATCACAGAGAAAAAGAATATCAACAACACCAATAAAGAAACAAAAAAGAGTAGTTTGAAGGAAAAAGAGAGAAAAGGTTAGAGATAGAGAACATAATTAATAAGTGAAAGCAGGAGTATGTGGAGATACATATTTAAAGCTGCAATTCAAATTGAAAAAAGAAAAAAGCGATAGTAAAAAGAAAAAAGTGAATAACACTGAAAACTGGAGATAGATGACCTCTATATTGGAAGGAAGCAAAAAAGGTAACAGAGTAAAGTACACTAAGATTGAGGAAATTAACGACATTCAGAGAAAGGGTAAGAAAAGTATGTAGAAGGGAAAGAAGGAAGAGAATGAGGAACAACATTAGGACAGAGATGTAGGAGGACAACATACCTAAATGAGGAAAGACCAGGTTGACATGGGGGGGTGGAGCCACATGGAATGGGTAACACATCCAGGGTCAGCTAAACGGAAAACCAGAAAGACATCATGAGATAGGGGTAACAGACCTGTGGGAACGAGACAAAACAATACACAGATTTGCAAAATATGAGCTCTGATTAAAATAACAATAAATAGAACAAGAACGAGGAAAAACAGTTCTTGAATTACCAAATATTATAATGCGGAGAACAGGACTCAAACAATGTAATCAGTGAACAACAATGTCAAACATTAAAACAAAGAAGAAGGACAAGATAAATCCATAGCAGACTGTTTGCAGGAATTGATGAAGCTTTGTAAACACAGAGGATCATCATATGTGGTTGTTCTATTGTTGTAGGTGACTTTAAAGAGCCTCCTATTGAGCGAAGATTAGCTCTCATATTTAGAAAAGCCTTGCGTCGGTTAGCAGTAGCTTTAGCATAGTCCTGTGCGAAGAACAGAGATGAGCAAGACCATGTGAGTTTTGGAGAGGCTTTAACCACTGCAAGAACCTTCAACAAATCCATGTATTCTAGGAAGTATAAAATAACTACTTTTGTTCTTTGTGAGGACAAAGCACTTGATGGAGCGTGACCTAGCCAACGCCCTCGTTGAATGTTAAGTATCGTTCCCTCTGGCATGTGGAACAATTTAGGGAGAAATTATTTGAAAAAGGCAAGCGAGTCATTCCCTTCGAGGCCCTCTTCAAGGCCATAAATACGTAAATTGTTTCGCCTGTTGTGATTTTCCAAGTCCTCAACCTGTTTCTGAAGTGTAGAGACTGGAGAGAGGATGGAGTTGAGAAACGTTGGCATAAGTCTCTGTTAAGGAGGAAATATTTTTTTCAACTGACGAGACCCTTGTTTCCATTTGAGACCAATTGTCCATCAAGACTTGCAATTTGCTGTTAGACTCTTCCATGAAGGGTCTAAGAGCTCTGATTTCCTCCAACAATAATTCCATAGACACTGGTGAAGTTGATTTTGGTGGTGATGGCGGATACTTTTTGAGACGTTTAGTGTTGGATTTCCCTAGAACTGTAGGAGAGGATTCCATTGTTAGTTCCAAACTCTGAGAAGAGGATGCCAGAGAATCCTCTAATCTGGAGAACTCAGAAAAAATCTTAGAGTTCTTTACGAAAATGTTCTTTGGTTTAGACAGTGGAGTGTAAGTTGATTTTTATTCTGCCCATAAATCACATTTGGCACACTCCATGCTGAAGCGGACGCAATGAGGGTCAAGTGCGATAAGAAAGAGACCGTGCCAAAATAAGTGGGTTTATGTAGAGAAAACTCAGTACTGTGACATGTGAGAACACAGTCAATATCGAGTAAAGAAGTCTTTTTTTTAAAATAAAGATAACAGTCGTCGAGTAGACTTCAAGCCCTCTTCAATGTTTTGGTATGGGCGAAATAAAAGTACATGTGCGAGAGAGACATTTATGATTCAAAATGGTTGTACTACAGCTGGTATTGCCAGTATGGAGCAGGAAACATTTTTTGAAATATAGCATAAGATAATAGAGTTGCAGCTTGCAATAAAATAGTTCCCCAATCCAGAGTATGTGGAGAGCAAAAGGATGCTGTTGTCTCAGAATGGGGGTGTTTTACAGCTTAAGGGACTGCTGTGTAGACTGAGTGTAAGCACAAAATGGGCGCTGGAAAGATTGCTCTAAAGAAGCTTAAACAGGGTTCCTTATAAGTTACTCCTCATTAAACTCCACAATTTCCTCAGTAACAATATACAAATTGTCACTTTAATTGTCATTTCTGGCATATTTGTAATGTAATAGGTGGCGCTGTGAAGATGGGCGTCGTTGCAACATCGTTATAGAAATGCGCGCGTTCACGCAATAGATTCAAAATGGCGACCCGTTAAAATTGAATTGCGAGGACATTTACTGCGGAGAAAAAAGTATATTTACTGCCATAAAAGGAGTCACCAGGGGCCTCCGGGTGCGCTCTGAGACTTCAAGTGTCCATATCCATCTTGGACAGAACTGCAGTTTGTTGCTTTGCGCTGAGTCTTCCCGTCGAGCTTCACCCATGTGCTTCCATTTGGCTCAGGTGCCAAGCCACGCACCCCTTTTTTTATACTTCTTAAATAACGACGGCTGTGCGTCTTCCTGTACACACCTCGCCCAACTTGGTTTTTATACTTCTTAAATAATGGCGACCACCCTTCTTATTGTGCGCGCTCGCCCATCTCATTTTTTTAATGCTTCTTTAATAATAGCGGCCACACGTCTTGTTGTGCACGGCTCACCCAACTTGTTTTTTTTTTATACTTCTTAGATAATGCCGGCCATGTATTGTATTTATAATTAAACGGAATTGGAACTTATGAAACGTCCATGCACCCAGTGCAGACATTGGGAAGCCAGTCATTTTTATTAGAAAACCTAACACTCGCCCAGTGTTACCAGAATACTAAAAGATATGTCTGATGCATTTCCCTCATCTGCAGAAACTGGATAGTGCGTACATATGGCTAAATGACTGGTACAGAATACTGGCTGCACCCTTAAATTTGATATTTACATCTGATGAAGTGACCCATGCAGGGACAATTGCTGCATTATTCTCGTGTTGTACACTCTGTTCGTCTAATAAATTGAATCTCTATCTCTGAATTGTAATTAGTAGCAGGCACCTGATTACGTACATGCACGCATGGCGTTCCAATCTTTCTTGTGTTCTGCTAATGAGCCAGTGGTGTGGCGAGTGCATAAGAATGCCCTCATGTGTTTGCACTATTTTCCAGTCTGGGTCTCTTTTTGTGTTGGTTTAATGAGTCACCAGTTTAACTCGTAGAAGCTGTGATTGATGCGTTAAGACTAAGACATTGTTAAAAAAAGCATTACAAATGTAATATATCTAGCATTTGTTGGAGTTGGAGTTATTGGCATTATAAATGCCAATGATTTTTACCTATCCCTGTGGCACAGTGCAGTACCATATATCCCATCTGGTCCCTCTTTGGGCCATATATGGTATTGCACCGAGGCAACATGGGTAAGTAAAAAACATTGGCCTTTCTAATGCCATTGACTTACCTGGAAGGAGCCAATATCTTAAAACCTAATAAATCAGGTTTCAGGCCTCAGCACTCGACGGAATCAGCCATCCTGTACACCACTGAATCCCTTAAAGCCGCCCTAGATAAGGGTAGGAATGCTGTGTTGGTCTTATTAGACCTATCAGTGGCCTTCGATACGGTCTCACATGTCATCCTCTTGGACCGTCTCAAATCATATGGTATCTCTCATCTCGCCCTGGCTTGGCTAAAATCATTTCTACAAAACTGAAGGCAAGTCATTACCCTTGGACAATACCAGTCAGCAGAAAAACTGCTCTCCGTGGTTCCACAGGGGTCCATTCTCAGTCCAGTGCTTTTTAATGTCTATGGCCCCCCTGATTAGTCTGATATCATCCTTTAACATTGAGCCCATCTCATATGCGGACAACACATAGCTAATTTTAGTCTCAGATAAAAATACCACACTGGGTGAGGCAAATCTCTGTCAATGTCTCACAGCAGCCTTTCATTGGATGAAAGCAAATCATTCAAAATGTAAATCAGAATAAACAGAAATCATACCACTGGGGAAAGAGAACACCCATTTCCCCTAGTCAAGGGTGGCCCTCTGACATCCCCCTCCCCCCAACACAGTAACGGTAGCTAAGAATCTGGGAGTCAAATTTAACTCAGCACTATCCTTCTACCAGCAATCCCTAGCAGTGGCTGATACCTGCTTCCATCTGATAAAATCACTTAAAAAGGTAATTGACCTATTTCCCAGTATAGCGAGACAGGCAGTCGCAGTGGCCCAATCACTTCTAGACTGGATTTCTGCAACAGCCTTTATGCAGGAGATAACAAGTTGGTCCTACAGAAACTACAAATGGTACAACATGCAACCGCCCGACTAGTACTAAAATGGCCCAGGAGCTCACCAGCATTTGCTGCACTGGAAGCACTACATTGGCTACCGATCCATAAAAAAATCCTGTTCAAGATCTTGATAATTACCTTTAGAATCATACATTCCTCTGGTCCCCACTACCTTCAGCCTAGGTTTGTGCGCCATGTATCACACCGGACTCTCAGATCATCTAACACAAATCTATTAAAACCCCCAGCCTTCAGATGTGTCTCTAAAGGGGGGAAATCAATTGCAATGATTGGGTCCAAGGCCTGGAACCAACTCCCGAATCACCTTTATTTCATACAATCAGAAACTCATTTCAGGAAAGCTCTTAAAACCTAGTTTTTTACAGCCTCTGATGCACTACTCATCTAAATCATTTCCCAGCCTCAGTCACCTTGTCTGTCAAGTGATGCGCTCAGTGCAAGGATGCTCCTCGGAGTGATAGTTTGCGCTTTACAAATTCCTTTTAACATAACATAAGAATAACTCCAACTTTGCAGGGTGCAGTACCATAGGACCTCTTTCAATGACGTATGGTACTGTACCTTGCTACGCGGGTATGTAAAACACATTGGCATTTATAATGACAATAACCACAACGCATGCGAGACCTATTGCATTTTTAATGCTTCTTCTCTAAGTGATCACCAGGGTTTTCATGGCAGTGACAGACAGGTAAAAAAGAAATAAAACCATCTGCTTCAAATGCTTCAAATGAGTCTGCGGTTTGATGTCCTTACTTTGATGGCCACTGCTGACCAGGGCTGCATTGGCCGTAGGGGGCATCGTACGTTTCCCCTGGATGCTGGAATGGTGGGGGGCTGCTTTGCCAGTATGCTGCAACATTGGCCCCCCAGTAACGTAAGCAGCTATCAGTGCTTTATACTTGCACAACTCCACCCCCCGGAGGGGGGTGGAGGGATTGGTGGTCTGACAAAATTGCAAAAGCTGCTTTGGGTTCCCAGTCTGGCCCAGCTGCTGACACAGCCTATTAGAGTACATTTTCCAATGGTGAAGCCAGGAGGGGCAGTGGCATCAAAACACTGTCAGAACCACATGACTCAGATAGTGTAGGTGCATCAAGGATTTGTCGGACAGGGTACTCTGTCACATTTGCAACCGAGTTCTTCTGTTCTTAATTACAGTTCACAGCAAGATGTACAGACAGGCAACATTTTTTATTTTATTTTGTCTCCAGATTTGTATTGAGCGTCTTCTGAGAAAATAAGTGTGAATGGTACCATCTGAATCTGTGTCTATTAAATACGCCTCTGCTTTCACATTTTATTCACTGTAGAAAACAAGTCATCCCTGGCAGCACAATTTCACTGTTTGCTTTAAAGATTTGCTGTAAATAAAGAAAAATGCATTGTGGGTTTTTTAAGTTGTTAAATTAATTTCCATACTGATACATTTTATGTTTGGTGAGTGGTGTTATGACTATTAAAACTGTTGTAAATTTATGTCAGAATATTTATTGTAAACTTTGGTTTGAGCGCTATATCAACATGCAAGAACAAGACGTATCTTGTGATCTGGCCCAGTTTTATTGCTGCTGCTGGAAGTGTATCTCTGTTATATTTGTGGTCCAATGTTGCTGTTTAAAATAGAAATATGTGTTCCCCAAGTATAAACTCTTTATAGTTGGTGATAACAAACAATGCATTCCTTTTGAGATCACAATATTCCTAATCCCCCAAGGCCCTTAGTACGAGTTTTCGATATTTAGTTGATGGGATAACGGTGAAGAGTGGAGGTGAAGGGGTGTGGTATCTGTAATTCTAGGAACCATCTCAGCAGTGAAATCCATGGGTTTGTGAGTTATATCCCCCCCAATTGAGAATGACACGTGGTCCCTTGAATACTGGCCCCATTTATGCATGTTTCCCCCCTTTCAAGGAAATGACATGCCCAAATCTGCACACATATGCTACTTGTTTAGAGCGAGTGGTAAATAGTTGTGGTTCAAGTTTGATGGATCTGGTTTGATTGAGGGCATGGTAGATAGTAGGGCAAAGTAGGTGAACAGAAATCTGGGAGAGCCTTTGCTGTGCCCGCATAGTGCAGGAGGAGGGTAGGTGGGGGTCGGATGTAACAGATGCTTGCAGGCCCTGCATCCCCCGCAGCAGCACAACAAATCTTAGTCCAACATTTTTGGGCCCAGATTACCAGGTCAGTATTTTTGCAGTGTGTTCCAGAAACACCAGAGAACTAAGAATGGCCTAGAACAGTATCCCCTTACAGGATACTGCTCCAGGCCACTTGTAAGGAAGGACTCAAGAGGTAAACCCCAGCCAGAGAGTTTACATTAAGTAATTTTGTTGCACTGGAGATTAACCACTGTCCCTAAAGGTGGACCAGTCAACATCTGTTCTAATCTTTTGTGGTGTATCCTGTCACAGTCGGCTCCATGACACTCATTCCGATTTATTAGTTAGGGTGGTATGGCACTGGACCTAATTTTTATGGGGATATCATCATGCTAAAGTAGCCTCCACCTGATATATGACATACAACTACTTAACAGCTATGGTCCAAACCGACCAGGGATTCTGGGCAGTGAGACATCCCGCAATGCACTGCAACACTTTGTGCGATGGATCAGCAGCTCCAAGCTTCCAGCAGATCAGCCTTGGCTTTTGATCTTAAAGTGTTCCAAAGTTATCAGATAAACTAATTCTACATTAGCATTTCTGGAACTGTGTAGATAAGCTTGAACATTGATTATTTTTTGCTTAAATAATAAATGTTATGGTTGTCTCTATTAAGTCACACTGCAAAGTACTCGAATTTTAATGCTATTATAACTTTGGAGAGCTCATCGATGCTTAAAGAAGATCTAGCAATTATGTTTATTAGGATAGAGAAGATCCCGGCTTCTGCAGTTTCTCAAACGTCTTCCAAAAGTGACTCATATAGGCGGGCGGCTGTTGGTTTGGAGATCATATTGAGGAGAAAAGTTAACAATGGTGGTTTTCCATAAGAAGCACGTTAAGCATGGATTTGCCAGACCAGCCAATTGCATAGAGCAATAGATTTAAAATGGATTTCTTCATACAGATTTTACAGAAAGACTAGGACCCAAGAGCATTTTTTGACACAATTTGAGAAAGATGTATATTTCTCTGACAGGATTTTCCCGCTAGCATGTTTGATGATTTTATGCTGGGGGCTTCATTACTCTGACATTCAAGAGCATATCATTGTTTCACATTGATGGAAGAGGCAGGCATATCTGAGGTGACACTAGGTATTTGGTACATCTTAGCGCCTGTTCCCTGGCTTACATTGTTACTCATAGTATACAATGCATGCATGTCCTTTACGGTTTTTAGAATTTTTACATCAGTGGTGTGTTATGATGTTATATTTCTCTTTTTGTCTTTGTGCTTCTGCTGCGCGAGGCTGACCATGCAGACATGGAACACGTCTGCGTTCTAGGTGGTCCGGTCATTCTTGGAGTAGCGGTTGCTGGAGGTAGGAGTCTGGGAACCCTGTGTTTGGAGAAGCATAAATAAACTTACTTTGTTGGACCTTCTTCGTGTCCAGGTTCTTTCTTGAACATTTTGGCGAAGATCTTCCTTGAAGTTCTTCATCAGCGGGGAACAAATCTACCTTCTCGTCTGCCTCGATTCCAGAGCTGCTGTTCTGTAGTGCTGGATTGTCTCTTACGCCGTCCTACTGGATCCCTCTGTGGTTGTGAGCAAGGATGTGTGACACACACACACTGAAGGTACTGTTTCTTTGATTTTCTATTTTCCTGTACGGATCACGCTTTGATCTGCACGCGCACCTCTCTCCAATGACGGGGCATCGTGCGGTGCAATATCATTGTGTATCCTTTGCCCGCAAACCATTTCTCTCCACCAACCACATGGTCATCACACCCAGGTATCTCGCGCAGTGTGCGGCCATTTTGATTATATTTTCTTCTACTTTTGTCAACCATTGCCAACCACAACCTTGTATCAGGACAACTAGCTTATTCTACAGTGCTCAGCTGTTCTTTTGTTCACTCCTCACTCCAGCCTGTAATCGCATAAATCTCCATCATCCTCAATGTCTGCAGATCCCATCAAGCAGTTACTACGGTGATCCGCACACCATGTCAATTTTATAAATTCCTCTATTCAGCAGATTATATGGTGATCTGCACACCATTATAATTTCAATATTATTTTGAGGCCTCTTCATATTTTAGTACTTCCGCAGTTACCTGCTCTTCCTTCAAAATTTCTCTTTGGCAAGTACTTTACTTTACACTTTGTTTTTCTTATTTTTGCTATGGCTGCCAGCCAAAGGATAGCACCTCCTCCAGCCTACCTTATTGAAGGGGACACTCCTTCAATTGAATGGGAGGAGTGGATTGGAATTTTTGAAAATTATCTGGAGGCTATTGATGGCCTTAGTTTCCAAGCTTCAAGAAAGAAAGCCATATTATTGAATTTATTAGGAAAAGCTGGTCAACATGCTTTTAAATTTTTACTGGACTTTTCAGGTGCTGATGGGGAACCTATTGACAATCCCTTAATTGAGGCTAAACAAAGACTTTCAAAGTACTTTGGGAAACAAGTCAACATCATTATGCAATGGCATAAATTTTACACTGTGCCTCAAAAGGACAGAGAGACTGTTGGCCAAATGGTTACTCGTATAGGAGAACTTGACAAAAAGTGTGACTTCAGCCCCATTACTTATCAACTCATTAGAGATCAGTTGATAGTTCAATGTAAAAACAAAAGGATGCAGGAAAAACTTTGGACCGCCAAGAACCGTACACTTCTGGAAGCCATCTCCATTGCCAAAGTTGTTGAAGAATCAGGCAAATGTATGCAGGAAATGCATTCTCTTTGGCAAAAGAAAGAAGACACTGTCAATGTTGTCAATACAAATGAGAAAGAATCAGACCATGATCCAAAAAGAATGACTCCAAATACAAGTCATCTACTTCTAAATTTAAGTCTAAAGTTTTGTCTGATAACAAAAGCAAATTTGTTGACTGTTATCGTTGTGGAAGTATGGGTCATGCTGCTGAATATGTAAGAAATGTGGAAAGAGAGGTCATATTAGGAAAGCTTGTAGAAACCCATCTAAGAACAGAGTTGCTTTTGTTGAGGAAGATCTCTGTCTCCTGATATTTCTTTGTGTGTTGAAGACAACTGTCCTGGTTCTTAGCAGAGACCTAAAGCTACCTTTCTTTTGAATGACTTTCCCGTAACACTTTTGGTTGATCCAGGTTCAATGTTTACCATTATTCCTTTTCACATTTTTAAGGAGTGTTGGCCTAACAGCACTCTTTCGACTAGTGATATTACATTCAAAGGCTATGGTGGTGAGGTTATTAACATTAAGGGTGTCATGCAAACCACATTTTAATTTAAAGGGAGATCCTCTTCAGGTAAAGTTTATATCTCTATGATGGGCCTGCAATACTCGGTTGGGCTCAACAACATGATCTGCATATTATTATAGACCCCAGATCTGATGAAAAAGTTTTGGTTGTTGAAGATTTTTCCAATATTGATTCTGTATTATCAAAGATGTATTCCACACAGATCTAGGTAAACTAATTGGGTATGTTCATGAAATAAAGCTTAAGGACCATGCTCACCCTGTTAAAACATCGCTTAGAATAAGTCAAGGAAATGCAGAAGCAAGATATTATCAAAACGGTTGAGGCATAAGAATGGCTTTCTCCGGTGGTACTAACTCAAAAGAAAGATGGTAAACTCCCCTTCTGTGTGGACCTCAGGTCCCTTAATCAGAACATAATTGTGGATAAGTTTCCTCTCCCTAACATCTCCGAGATGGTACTCTGGATAAGGCAACAGTTTTTTTTAGCAAGCTTGATCTTAGATCAGCCTATCATCAAGTAGTTTTACATCCTGATTCTTGCAAGCTAACAGCATTTTTGACTATTGAAGGAGTGTTTCAATTTAAGAGACTTCCTTTTGGGCTAGCCTTTGCGGCTAGCTTTTTCCAATGCTTGATGCATTCTCAGTTGAAAGGTCTAAAACATGTACATTACTTCCAAGATGACATTCTTGTCACTGATAACGGTGAATTAGAGCACAATTGTAATTTAGCCAAAGTGTTACAAATTTGATTTAATACTGGTCTCACTTTGAGAAAAGATAAGTTTACATTTTTAATGACTGAAATAGACTATCTGGGCTATACTATTTCCCAGACTGGTGTCAAACCAAAGGAAGATTTATTGAAAGCCATTCAATTTGATTTGCAGCTACTCCTTCTAATAAGGATCAACTTAAATCGTTCATGGAGTTAGTTGAATACTACTCCAAATGTCATAGTAACTTTGCTCACAAAACTGAAGCGTTACGCTTGTTACTCAGAAACGGTACACATTTTTCTTGGGAGGCCCCACAAAATGAAGCTTTAAACAAGATCAAGATGAGATTAATAATGCTGGTATTCTTACTACCTATAAACCTGGGAGAGATACTTTTATCACAGTTGATGCCAGTGCCCATGGCATTGGTGCCATTCTGTCTCAAAAAAAGTATGGGATTGATTAATCTGTTGCTTTTGCTTCATGTATGCTCAGCAGTTCTGAACGTAATTATGCTCTGATCGAACGTTATGCATTAGCTGCTGCATGGGGTGTGTTGCATTTTTGCACCTATGTGTGGGGCGCACATTTTACTTTGAGGACTGATCACAAACCTCTCATTAGGATGTTGTCTCCAGGTGGTGCTAACAATTGTTCTCCTCGATTAATGAGGTTTGCTGCCAGGTTACAAGAGTTCATGTATGATATGTAGAATATCTGTTTGGAAAAATGTCCAAGCGGATTGTTTATCTTGATACTGAACAAGGTTTTGATTTTGATAACGAAATGGTATGCGTTATAGTTTGGGGTGGGTGGAATTTGTGTAATTGCGTTACGCAAATCTCTGTGAAACAGTAAAAAATCTCTGCAAACATGCAGAAATTCCGCGAAGACACGGAATTGCTTGTTCGCAATACTTTTTTACTGCTCTCAATCGCTGTGTGCGCGCTAATGGGGAAATATCTCGCGAACAAGCATTTGAGAACGCGAACAAGCAAAGAATTTCACGAAGTCGCGGAACGCAGAATTTTGGGCAATTTCGCGTTCTCCGCGGAACGCGAAATCACCCAAATTCCGCAAATTCCACGAAACGGAACGGAATTTACCGCCCAGGCCTAGTTATAGTGAGTGTAGAGGATGCATGTTCTGAGGAGTTTAAATCTATATCCAAGGATGAGTGGAATCAGGCAGTCATTGATGATCCTAATTTTGTTGAGTTGGTTAGTTATATTCGTCATGGTTGGAAGCGTGAAGGGGATGTTAAGCCTGCACTACGGAGCTTTGTCAAATTACAAGAGGAACTCAGTGTTGGAACCTCTGATGATTTGGGTAAGAGAGGTGAAAGGTTTGTTCCTCCCAAGACTCTCAGAAAGAAACTTTTCTTCTTAACTCACAAAGGTCACCTTGGACAAACTATTACTGTGAAGCATCTCAAATGTAATTTCTGGTGGCCTGGTATTGATGATGAAGTTTGTGGTTGGATTGAAAATTGAACATTACGTAAGGAGAGTAAGAAAAGATTGAAGGTCAACTCACAGACTTCTGGTTCCATTTCATGTCAAGCTGGCTTGCCATGGAAAAAGGTCTGTTTGGACTTTATTGGTCCTGTGGATTTTCTTTCTTCTGAGTATCGCTTTGCCATGGTTCTAGTTGATGTGTTCTCAAGATGGGTTACTGGGGATTTTTGTGGAATATCACTACCAGTAATGTGATCAAACACTTGAGGTCCATTTTCTTGAAGGAGTGTTTTCCCCATGTGCTAGTTACAGATAATGACACTCAACTTACTTCTTTTGCCATGCGCAATTTACTTTCAGATTATGGCATCAGGCATGTGTATACCTCACTTTATAACCCCAAGGGGAATGGCATGGTTGAACACATGAACAGAATGGTCAAAGGTAATATTCAATTGGCTGTTCAAGGGGCTCGTGACATTCAAAGATGTGTGCTGATATGATATGTTTTAAACAACAAGAGAGCAAGGTTAATGTAGTCACTCTTCTACCGCTAGAATAGTCTATAAAGCAACAACGAAAGAGCAACAAAGTGGCGCATAAAAATTAATTAGACAATGCAGACCATACAGCTAGTTGTATGGTCTGCATTGTCTAATTAATTTTTAGCACCACTTTGTTGCTCTTTAGTTGTTGTTGCATAGATGATATGATATGGTCATACAATGCCACTGCCCATAGTGTCGCCAATGAAGTTCCATTTGAAAAAATGCATGGAAGAGTACCCAAAACTAAACTCACTCCTCAATGGATGCATGAAGAGTGCATGTCATCTTCTCATGTTGTGATATCCAGTGGAAGTTGTAAAGTCGAAGTGGGGGATCTTGTTAAAGTAAAATTGGACAGAATAGAGCAAGGTTTCAACACATTTTCAGTGCCTTTAAAAGTCAAAGAAGTACATAGGAGGCATGTTGTTTTAGTGAATGGGCACAAATGGAATTTTAGGAGGATTGCTCTTTATTCCAAGAGAGATGTTCGAGCATTTGATGGTAATCCTGTTGTGCAACAACCTATTCTCATCAAATGGTGTTCTGGGGTTAAACAGGTACGGGAAACTCCCATTGTACAACAACCTAATCCCATCAAAAGTTGTTCTGGAGTGAAACAGGTACGGTAAACTCGCATTCCAAGGAAATATAGTGATTTTATGTTGTATTGATTTTGTTGTATCATGTTTTCACTTTGTAAACATGCACTTTCTACATTGTTTATCACTTATGTTTTTGTACACTTGCCTTATGTTTTGCATTGTTTATTTTTTCATTGTTTATTTCTTTTGTTTCCTGTAAGAGAAGAAGATGTGTTATGATGTTATATTTCTCTTCTTGTCTCTGTGCTTCTGTTGCACGAGGCTGACTGGTCAGACTTGGAACACTGCTGCGTTCTAGGTTGGTCCGGTCATTCTTGGAGTAGCGGTTGCTGGAGTCTGGGAACCCTGTCTTTGGAGAAGCATAAATAAACTTACTTTGTTGGACCTTCTTCATGTCCAGTTTCTTTCTTGAACAAGGTGCATATCTCTTTTGCATCAAGGGACTGTCAGATATTCTTTGACAGTTTATTGGTGGTGGAATTGCTGCATCCTGGGCTCAAATTGATGAATAAATCTTTGTTCAAACTGTTGTTTCTCTGTTTTGAACATTTACCAGAGAGTATTCACAATTTTACTTGCAGACCATTTCATTGCAACATTTAGGGAGTATTATATTGTTTAGAGATGGTATATGTAAGAAATTGGAGTATTAGTTGAAGGTTGAGAATGCACCTGAAATCAGAATTACAATCCTTGTCAGGGTAGACCACCAAAGTCACTAAATAAATCTCTGCTTAACCTTCTGGTAGCTTGGCAAAAAGACATCGGCTTAACATAGAGGCAAAGTGTAAAGTATTTATGCAGCACTTATGCATTATTCAAGTGAAAACACAACATAGGAAAAAACCCACATGAATTTTATATTGTATTGCCGCTTTTAATGGTATACACCTGAATAAACCTTTGATATGATAATTTTCTGCATTGTGATAACATTGATGTTTATCTTCTTTGGGTTCTTTTAAATGCTGTGTATCAAATGTATTAGATTGTATATATTCTCTTTAATTCTCTTATCGAGAAATTATGCATTATATCTGTATTTTTGTAAAAATATCTACTCTGGGTCTGAATAAATAAAAGAAATTAAAAAAAAGAAAAAATCCAAATACATTTAGAAAAATAGAGTACATTTTAATATATAAAATCACACCTATGTGACAAAATCCAATGCGCAGATATAAAAATAGCTCCAAAATGTCAACCTTAGTTATCTGGTTGCGCTAGACCGGGTCAAAATCAAAGGTTCAGGTTGATTGCAATGGATTGCTGTTTGGATGAAGGGACCAGGTTTGTAGTAGTTGAAACTTTACCTTCAGACTTAGAAACTTTTATAGAGAAAAAGTGGTTGTCAGCGAGTTGTCGTCAGGGCAAGTTACAAGCTGGATCCGATGAGGGGCTCGATGGTGGTAGGTTGCTTAAATTGTGGGTTCAGGTGCGGTCATTGACAAAGGTTGGAAAACTCCAGGCAGGTGAAGTCCAAAGTCTGCACCCAGGAAGATCTCGACATCAAGTGGTTGCTTCGGCATATGTCTTGACAAAGCCCTCTACATTTGGACGTAGAAACTTTTCTGGAAGTCAGATTTCCTTCAGCGGGGCAAACCAACAAACAGATACCAACTGGTGATTCAATGGCTTCAGCATCAATGGTGGTTCCAGTCTCTGACAGTTCTCCAGTCAGAAAGGTGGCAAAAAGTTTCCAAGTCCCATTTTTTGCATTTTAGAGGGCAGGAGGAATGCACTCTAACACCAGCCAAGGGTCCAGAACCTGGGAGCCGCCACTTGGTGGTTATTACTCAATCCACTATAGGCCTGCAGCAGAGTCAAGGGCATGCCAAGTTGGTACTGGTCAGCTAGGCAGTTGTGTCCCTGTAGCTCAAACAGGAGGTCAAACAATTGACCCTTGGAGACTCTTCTAAGGCCCTGGGTTCACGGAAAGGAGATACAGTATTTCTTCAGATTTCAGATTGCAGGGCAATCCTTCTCTTCTGTTCTACAATGGTCCAGGGATGTTATGAGGAGGGTACTGGAATATATCACAGTTATGTCCAGTGCAAGTCTGTGAGAGGGGGAAACTCTTGAACTCTCCCTAACAATGAGGCAATCTTACCCACTTTTGCAGCATGTTCTAAGTATTTTACTGAAAACTATGCCACAGTACTTATCTATACCTAAATCCAACATGGCAGAACCTTTCTTCCCCTGGTGAAATCTCCATGTGTGCACCCAAAGACTAAAAGGCAAGGTTTCCCTTCTGGTCCCTCCAAGCCAGTTCCGGGGTAGCTCCCCCCTCTTGGTGGCTTTAGAGACAAGAAAAAAGGGAGGTGGGTTTCGGTGTGACTACATCTGCCAGTGACAGGCCAGGGATTCTTTGGAGCTCAGGAAGAAGCTGGGCACAGACACCCCAGGTCATAATATTCAAGAAGAAAAAGACCCCTCCACACTTAAACCCTTTACGTAACTAATTCATTAATGTGTTTTGGGAATTCTAGCAATCAGTCATAACATATCATACAAAGCATGATTCTGTAAATATGAAGAAAAGTGGCAGGAGTGTCAAGTTCACAATAAAATCCTCAGTCCAATACTGTAGTCCATGTTTTTTATTTTTCAAAATCTTTTTCCAAAATTCAAGTTTCCAACAGAAAAATATCCAAACCAACGTGAATTATTCAATCCAATACAGGAAAAGGTTTCATCCTAATAAATACTTCCTTGTCCACGAATATTCACAACTCAGAAACAGCCTACGCATTTCATTCGCCTAGGACATCCTCAGGATGTGAAATAATGAAACAAAAAATCATAATCCAGGTCTAGGTGTACAAAATCTAGTTGATACATATTCATGCACTATACACGTTGATATAATCAACAGTAATGCTAACATAACATTGTGTTGCTCATATTGTAATGTACTAAAGCAATCATCCTGCCTAAATTCGATTCTAACATGTAGTTTGATAAGACAGAATCCACCACCCTCAACATAACATGCAACATTCTTGCCAATAACAAATTTCATAACTAAGAAAAAAGAATAAATATATGTGTCGACATACCTCATCAAAATAAACAGCTATAATACGCTGGTGACTAAAACATACTTGAATTGGGGTATAATATATTCTTTGCCGCAATTCCCTTACACCGGGGTCTGTGTATTCAAATGTCCTATCAATTTAAAATTCAATAAATGAACATTACAAAACATTTGTGATCTCAATCAGGTTTGGTATTATTTCATAAGTACTACCCCTTCTCAGCCAAGAACTCCTATTACCTGCTAAAGTTAAAGAATCACATATATCGGAAAGGAGTCTATTAGTCCTTTGAATAAAATCCCAGTTCTAAAGAAGTGTATCAATCCCTATTTCCAAAGAATTACACTGATTCAGCCTCATCACTAAATACTATTCAAGAGTGAAACTTCTCACAACAAAAAAGGTCCTGTTACTTGACATGCTCTAGTCCACAGAAATGTCTTCAAGCTATTCCAATTATACAATATGTGATATCTAAAAAATGGAAAAAGCATACTAAGTACCAGCCTTCATAAAAGAATTTTACACCAAAAGAATATTCACTACAGTCCCTTACTAAAAAAAGTTCCCCCTTTCTGATCTACAGAATGTTTATTTATTGAATTTTAAATTCCAAAGCTGCCAGAGAATTAAAAGCTGCTCTGAAAGCAAATCCCAGGAATCAATCTCAGATTAGTGGTCTCCGTAATAACTACAAAAAATAATGGCTAATCGTAAGTCAGAATTGAAGGAGGCTACCTGGCGGGAACTCTTAGATCCTTCCACATTATGCAGTAGCTCTAGATTCTGGAGCATTGCTAATAGACCTCTCTTTGAAAGGGACAGAGCTGAGGATTTGAGTACCCATATACCAGAAGAGGAATGGGTAACTCACTTCAGCAGTATTTTTAAAAGTGCCTCAATCTCACCCTGGTTGCAGCCAAGAACCTAGGAAAACGACGCAATTATATTTACTCAAAGAGAAGTAGAGGAAGGTATAGTTATCCTCACATGCAACAAGGCACCTGGCCCGGATGGTATCCCACCGGACCTTTTTAAATCTAATCCCTCTCTCTGGGCATCGATCCTGGTGGCAGTAATTAATGCTACAGCGAAGGAAGGGTGTCCAGGGTCGTGGGGAATCTCCACAATCCGCCGCTGATCCAACCGCCATCCTAATCTGGCGGTGGGTGTTTTGATGGGCTGCAGCGGTGATTCCGCATCCTCCGGGCCGGCGGCCCGGAGGATGCGGAATCACCGCAAACCTAATCGGCCCCCAAGTACCGACTGGATTATTTCCATCTTTTATTAGCCGTTCCGAGGGGGTGTCACAAAAGACAAGTGTTAGCACCCTGTGGCTGCGACAATTTGTCTCCTCAGAACTTGCTGCACTTTGTGTTCTTTTGTAGTTTCTATGATGCCCCTCGGAGGTTCTTTTTAAAATAATTTTAAAAAAAGTTAAATTTTAGTCAGGTTCGCCCCGCTCTTTATTTTATGCAACTTTTAAAGTCAGATTGTATACCAGTTGTGGTTGCTTTTCTGAAATCTTGTTTTAGGTACAGAAACAATGTGGACCCCTAAAAATTGGTTAATGTATTCTATCAAGTGATTTCCCAAATCTCGTTGATGTCGTGCCTATTGAATTTCTCTCTTCTCCTTTTATAAAAAAAAAAATCTGTATGTACTGGGATATTTGCATAATATGTTCTGATATGTATATTTGTGGTTTTTATATTTTTAAGAATGAATTGTGAACCTTTATGGTTTTCAAACATGTAAACCGAATAAAGTATTTTGAAATGAAATTAATTTTAAATTGATAGGCCATTTAAATACACAGACCCCGGTGTAAGGGGATTGCAGCAAAGAATATACTCTATCCCAATTCAAGTATGATTCAGTCACCAGCGTATTATAGCTGTTTATTTTGATGAGGTATGTCGACACATATATTTTTTTTCTTTTTAGGTATGAAATTTGTTATTGGCAAGAATGTGGCACTTTATGTTGAGGGTGGTGGATTCTGTTTTATCAATCTACATGTTGGAATGGAATATAGGCAGGGTGATTGCTTTAGCAGATTATATGAGCAACACAATGTTAGCATTACTGTTGATTATATAAACATGTATAGTACATGAATATATATCAACTAGATATTGTACACCTAGAACTGGATTATGATTTCCCCTATGGAGGACAAAATGCTTAGGCTGTTTCTGAGTTGTGATTATTCGTGGACAAGGAAGTATTTCTTAGGATGAAACATTTTCCTGCATTGGATTGAATAATTCACGTTGGATTGGATATTTTTCTGTTAGAAACTTGGATTGTTTGGATTTTGGAAAAAGATTTTGAAAAATAAAAAACATGGCCTACAGTATTGGACTGATGATTTTATTTTGAACTTGACACTCCTTCCACTTATCTTCATATTTACAGAACAGTTTGGTTTTATGGTAGACCATTGGAAGAGAAGCGCCCGAATCAGTACATATAACCTTGAACTATTTGTGTATATCTCACCAGTGCATACCTGGCACAGCCCTTACCGTTGGTCTCAGATTCACAAAGCATGACTTGTTTTTGGGTCAATACGGGTCAAACGGAAATCAAACAGAGCGTACTGCTCATTTGCAACTCGTTGGTGGTGTTATGTGCAGCTGTACACCTACCTGATCTCGTCGCAAGGTAGAATCATGCTTTGAGTTGTACGTTGTGGCTGATTCCTAGAATTCCAAAAAAAGATTAATTAATTAACTATGCAGTAGTTTAGGTTGTTTTTTTCCGGTCCTGAGAAATTGTCAACAGACCCTTTGTGGGCTAAAGTAGGCAAGAAACATGTTGACCTAACATTTTATAAATTAATCATAACTGCTTCTTAGGACCATTGTATCCCAAACAAGCACCACTATTTTTCAATTAGGGTAGTGAGCTCCACTAATAAAGTTTATTCAAATCTAGCATCACTAGACCTATTTTAAGTCACTTTTACCACACCACACACATCTTACACCCCACATTCCCACACTTCATCAAATGGCAAAATCAAAACATCTCCTGCACAGAGCCCCTTCGCAGGTGCCCATCGGGCATTGTAGCCCCGGTCCAACGAGGAGCATGCCCAGATGATGAAGCATGACACGATTCGGTGTGTGTGAAGGCACTTGCTCCTATTGGAGAGTATTCTACTGACTTGACATACTACTTGTACTTAATCTTTGTCCAAGGAACTGCACACTTCTGCATTTCATTTACTGTCAAAGGGAGCATGTGTGCTGGACCTATCTAAAAGCTCCTGGTTTCTCTTATTTAAACTACTCTGATCAGGAGGCCAGCCAACTAGCCCTTGGAGTCACTCTGGTGGTCCTAGGTTCAAGATGCATGTCTAGTCCTTTCTCTCAGGAAGCAAGGCTGCAGAGTAGCAGTCCTTCTTGCAGAGCAGCACAGCAGTACTTCTGAGCCTTCTACAGGTCATGAGGTGTACTGAAGAGTTGGGTCTAATGATTCAATATTTACACATGGTGCCCAATTTGAAGAACGAGAAGGTTCTAAAGATTTCCACCCCCAGAGGTGTCTGGAATTTCCAGCCCAAACTTGTCTGGGGTCACAAAAAACTAGTGTCAAACCCTTTGTGATTGTGCTCAGTCAGAGTCTGTGTGATGTGCAATTGTGGTAGGTGACTGCTCCTTACCCTCATCAAGTCAGAGATGGCCCATCCTGCAAACATCTATGTCCTCTTTGTCTCATTGTCTTTGAGTAATGCACAAAGACCAACTTTCAGCTACACTTAGTCATGTGACCCAGAAGGCAGGATGCAGAACCCAAATGGTTAGGACAAGAAAATGACAGCTTTTTAAAGGGGTATTTTCAGAATTGTGACTTAAATCCAAATTTAACATTGAAGAGGGTTTCAAATTATAAGACCGTAGACACCAAACTTAAACTTCCCTACCTGCTCCCAATTGAAAGTCATCCCTTATTAAATGTAATAGGTTAACCAAATGTTATCTAATGGGAAAGGAAGACCTAATTAATGTAGAAGTTTTTCACTACCAGGAGATGTAAAACTTACAAGTACATGCCCAGCCTTTTAAATACACTGTTCCCTGCCCTCTGGGCTGTGTAGGGCCTACACTGGAAGTGTTTATATCTAATAAAAAGGGATGTTTAAGCCTCACAAGACAAACTTTTATTTTAAACTACACACATAGGCTGCAATGGCCAGGCTGAGACATGTTTAAAGGGCTCCTTAAGTGAGTGGCACAATAAAGCCCATCAGTAGCATTTAGTTTACAAGCCCTGAGTATATGTAGTACCACTTTACTAGGGGCTTATAAGCACATACAATTTGCTAATTGGGTGTAATCAAACATTACCATGAATACAGGAGATAGCACAAGCACTTTAGGAAAAGAGTAGTGGAGGGTAGGAACACTATTAACTCTGTACAGTGTTCAAAAGGTGGTGGACAGGGACTGTGAAGGTAAAAATTGTTTTTTATGTATTTTAAGGGCTATTTATATAATTTGCGTGGGGCCTACAAATCACAGTGGGAAAATAACAGCGTGTGTTGCGGTCTCCTTTTTATTAAGTCCGCTGGTGGGATACTTCCCAAGAGCACATTTCACTTAGAATGCTGTGTTTACTTTTCTGACGTTAGGTGTGGTTGCGCCGCAAAAATTTCAGTCTAGGTTTGAAACAGATTTGAATAAGCAATCACAAATATACCTTCTTAGGAAAGTGAATCTGTATATATCAGAGGGGTGACAATTAAAAACGAAACTCATAAAATATCCCTTAAGCGTGGCAACACCCTGCCTTCTTTTTTGTCACCTATAGTTTGGAAAGGTGTTGCCCCATATTCTGGTAATATAAAAGGGCATCAGTTACTTTTAGATAAAGTAGAAAAGAAGTGCTACAAGAAACACTCCCGCACTACATCATCTCAGGTCACAACAACAATGAGAAGTAAAAAACAGTTAAACACAAATGACATCATATTACATAGAAATGTACTCTTTATCAAAATATTAAATGAAGCACTATGTATACAATTTTATTTTAGCAACTACTATTTTATAAAACATTAGCAGTGTTACAAAGTGTGAGGTAGTAAGTTCTCAATGAAAATAACTGTAGTATGTGTTGTTAATTTCTCATAGATCTCCAACACCTTTGAACTACTATAAAGTTACAGTATTAAAATATACAGGGTGAGTTTATAGTATTCCACGGGAGGACAAGAATAGGGACCACAACAAAAAAATCTAAATGTTTTCAATTTCCATTCTGTAGAACTCAGGAGTGTTCGTAGTACTTAGAGGTCGCTCACTGCTCTGCTAAGAGATCACATCATCCTTTAAGAACATATAGCATAGTAGTATGATATACACTACTATTGGTATCTATTCTAAAGGGAGAAGGAGAATATGAACTACAACAGAGAAAAAGATAAATACCAAAATATCATTCATAAATGTAGGGTTTATCAAAGGCATTCAGTATGAAAGTATCTATGCAAACCATCTTTTTTTAAAGTGCAATTCCAAAGAATATTCTCATTGTAAAAATATCTGATCAAGTAAGGTATAAAGGTCAGTAAGCTGTATTTCAACAAATTTCCAACTCTTGTTGTCTGAAAAAATAACACTGTACTACAATATACAGAGTGTCACTGATGCCAGACAATAGTAAAAGGATAATAAAGTTATGAACACCGGTAAATATGTTCAAAGCTTCTTTTCGCCGGGACTTCGAAATCATTAGTCTACGCGTCAACGGGTCATGAACTCCACTGAAGTCAGTATGAATGTGAACATTACAATATACATACTCACACTATATGATCCCATGGGGGAAACAGCGTAAGAACCAGAAGCTGCTGATGTTACATATACATCTTTAGTCTTCGCGCCCTCAGGTCACCAACACCTCTGAGGTCAAGTATAGTGTCAACATTATAATATACAAAATTAAACTATATGATCTCAAAGGAGCGAGAAAAGGAACAGTGTTTTCTCCATTCTGTCTGTTTCAGAATACAAGCTGCTGACATTACATATAAATGGCAAAAACAATCAATAACACTTTTTTCTAAATACAAATCTTAAAATATTCACAAATAGCTATGTATATTAAATATCTGCTATGCCATAATCAAACAACTTACAACTCCATAATATTTGGTGTTGTCGCAAAAGAAGAATCCGACACTAGAAAACGGAATCTGCATCACAGAATGGACACACGTAAATAAATCGCGAAAACATAACTAATCGATCAACGGGTGTAGTTTATATACTTTTTGGTTATTGAGTAGTCTATGGAAGGAACATGCGGCTCCTCCCATTTAGATGTCACGTTTTACAGTTGACACGTGCTCATGTTTTCACTGTTTAACTTGTGCACGTGTTGGGAAAAAGTTACAAAATGTGAAGCGGTAAAGGTTTCGATTTTGATCCTCACACTTAAAATCTCCTTAATATGTACATATATTGGAGAGCTTAAGAACTGTTACCCGGTAAACCATGTCATTTCCTTTCTCGTGACTAAAACATCTATTAATTGCCATAATTGTAAATAGAAGATATAAAAACAATATAGTTCAGAATAGAAGAAAATGAAATATGTGCTAATATTTCTCATCACTATGGTTTTAAATTAAAAAAATGCCAGTATTTGTAAAGCATGCAGCTACCTCCAGAGAGGTGACCCGGTGCCCAGGGGCAATGGGAAAATTAAGCAAGGTATTGCCCACAGTGACATAGTGGTGGGCTAACGTGCCGCCAGAGCCGGGAATCGACCTGTGAACACTGTTGTTCGAATCAAGCATCATCGCTGCTGCGTCACACTTATTCCACACTTAGATATTAATTAGTGCTAATTAAATTTAAACATTGTTAAATTATAACTTATAACAGACTACTGTTACAGTTAGTTTTTCAATACAAAAAGTCTGCATTTTTAAAAAAACAATTACTTAAAAACAATGTAGGTTTCAGGGACATTGTAGTTAGAAATTAGTATTTATAAAACCTTCGAAATTCACTGAAAAAACCATAGGTTTTAAAAATGTTATAGTTAGAAATTAGCATTTTAAAAACCTTAGAAATTTACTGAAAAAACCATAGGTTTTAAAAACGTTATAGTTAGAAATTAGCGTTTATAAAACCTTAGAAATTCACTGACAAAACCACAGGTTTCAGGCACGTTATAGTTAGTTGGACTTTTCACTTGTACAAAACCAGAAAAATATGGCCGTTATAGTTACTTCATCTAACTATAACCCGCGCCCCTGCAATGCACTGCTGATGAAGTCACATATTACATCATTCATGACATGGTCAGTGATATCACTGATGACACCTCAAATTACATCACCGATGACATCATCCACGTGAAAATCTGATGCACCTCCTCACGCTCTAATATAACCTTTGATACACCCACTGTTAAATACAGACTACCATTTTCAAAACCATAGACACACCAATACCAGTTGCTACATACGTACTCACTGATTTCTAGGTCTATACACACATCTACTCATTCACCCATACATGCAGTCACTCATCAATAAATACAACACTTCATATGCACTCATACACCTATACAGACACTAACACACCACCACTCTTCCAGAGCTACTCCCACACTTAGTCAGTCTTGTAAAGACTCAATTACACTTCCTATACAGTTATACACAAACCACATCACATTTTGAAACAGATACTTAAACATACTTATACAATCACTGATACAAGTACACACTCATCCATACAACCACTCTCACAATCGCTGACTCTCATATATAGTCATTTATATACTCCAACTCTCACATACACTGCCTTTCACATATGCAGTTACTCACACATGTACCACTGAGACACCCATTCACTCACCAACACACTCACACACACACCCCCCATACAGTTTTTTCCACCTGCACTCTTGAACCCATACACCCAGTGAATCAATCACACACATCTATGCACAGAGTCACACACCTTCCAAACACACACATACACACTCAGTCTCCCATACAAATACTCATGCAACCAATTATTAACCCATATAGGCACTCATGTAGCTACTGACGAACCCATGCAGCAGCTTACACAACAGCAAACAAACTGATACAGACATTCACAAAGTTTAGTCACTAACCCATGCATTCACTAAGACACATTTATTCACTCACTTATACAGTCAGTCATGCACCTACTAAATTCTCCGTCCAGACAGTTATACACCCACTCATTCTTCAATACACCTTGGTATATATATATATATATAAAACATATTTAAACTTTAAACAAACACACAGTCACTGGATGATGTCATCAGTGATGTCATTTGAGATTTCATCAGTGATGTCACTGACCATGTCATGAATTATGTAATATGTGATGTCATCAGCAGGACATTGCAGGGGCGCAAGTTATAGTTAGCTGAACTAACTATAACGGATAGATTTTTCTGGTTTTGTATGAGTGAAATGTCCAGCTAACTATTACATGCCTGAAACCTGTGTTTTTTCAGTGAATTTCTAGGGTTTTTTTAAATGCCAATTTCTAACTATAACCTTTTTAAAGCCTATGATTTTTTCAGTGAATATATATATATATATATATATATATATATATATATATATACATATATATATATATATATATATATATATATATATATATATATATATATATATATATATATATATATATATATATATATATATATATATATACATAGACCTGCATACTTGCTTAACAATATCACATATGGCTGCAAAATGTTGGACATACCATATGCATTCCATCTGCAACATAAGGAATCACTGAGAGATTACAGACTGAGCATACCTAAAACGTACATGATGCTGCATCAATGACAAAGAAAAAGACAGCATCATCGACAACTCTATAAAAACGCTATGTGGCACAAACATTAGCTTCATCAGATAGACTGTATGTTGCCTACTGCAAACAGATGCCTCCATCCTATTTATCCTTCGCATTGTCACAATGTATGAATTGGCACTAATTATTTTGAGTCTAAAGTAGCAGTTATCAAGATAAGGACTCCTCCTGTTGGAAAAAGAAAAAGATTTATTTTCACAATATGACAATGAGATCTTGAAGAGAATAGGAACAGCCGGCAATTGGTTGTGGTAGAATGCCTCCTCGCACACGAACATTCCTCAGACTTAAAACCTATAACATTCTGATTCTATTACCACTACATTCTACATTCCATGTTTCTTACACCAGAGATATGATAACATAATAGTAATGAATAGTAATTATTGATTTTATGTAATAATAACAAATAATAGCGGTTTAGTTAACAAGTACAGATGATAACACTTTGCCATGATGGGCATTTCGCCCCCATACGGAGATCTCTAAACAATATTTTATGTACCTAGAATAATTTCAAGACCCGAAGAATATACTACTGGCAAGAGGCTGGCAAAAGCATGTGCCTTGTAGCAAACCCATGCAAGCACAAACCACACACTGCCGCAAAGCACCTTCAACCCAGCAGGTCAAATTCCAGACAACTGATAAGGCCGCTGACGTATGGGCACATCAAACTCCTGGTTCTCGTGTGTCACAAACTAGGTACACAGAGCATGTGTAGCCAGACCCACAGGGCATCATGCCTGAGAGGGTAAACGCCAAGACTCAGAAATGCTCACTCTTTGTATGTTAACATGCTTAACTTTAAAACCTGTTTTCCAGAATGTGTTTCTTCAGACAAACAACAAACGGATCCTTCATTTGATTTTACACTGCACAGATTGCGAGAATTGCGATTTTCACGTAGTGTCATTGACGGCAAAGTTTATTTCACTGCACCCTGAAAGGAGATTAAATTGATTGATCCTATCTGCATGTCTTGGCTCATGAACTCAGACCAGTGTTATTAAGCCCGACAAACAGAAACAACACCTATTGCACCCTACAGGCGACAGCCGTTGCACCAGCTGAGAGGTAGAGACTTGCCAAAAGTGAAGCAGTCACTCGACATCATTGAGGGACACAAGTGAAAAAAGCACAGCCTATAAACATTGCCACAGGGCACCAGGGGAACAAACCTGCACTGTAACCTCAGACATCACTATAGAGGGGTACCAGTAAAACATTGGTCCATTAGTCAGAATGTGTCAGTGGCTTCTAGCGGGTGCCTGTCAGGAGTGCTCTACGCCTATGCCTAGCGCTCTTCTCGCCAAGCTCCCATGCTGTCCATCCGGTCTCCTCAGGGTATGTCACAAAAGCTATGAGTGGCGACAGATACAATATTTGTGCAACTAAATATATTTTATTTCATTTTATTTTATGTGATTTTATATAGGATGAACATTACCTTCTAAACAGTAAAAATAAAAGACGCCTTGTTTCGGAAGAGCTGAGATTACACAATCCTCACCTTATGCTGCTATCCGAAACGCATATAGCTGGCAAGGATAAAAAACGACTTTGTCAATTAGGATATGACATAGTAATATGCTCTACTTTCGGGGCTTCAACTAGAGGGGTCGCAATTCTTAAGTAAGGATAAACGATTCAAGATAGAAATTTTGCAATCTGCTCACGATAAAGATGGTAGATGGGTTATTGCTCAGGTGAACATTGAAAACCATAAATACGTTTTTTGTGCGGTGTACGGCTCAAACCAAGATGAGCCTAGGGTTTTTGACCATTTAAATGTAAAACGTTTAGACTAGGAGGGGGAGCTCATTATAATGGGGGACTTTAATTGCATCATGGATTATCAATTAGATACTACTAGGCCCGGGAGCTTCCAGCGGATGCGCAAAACCAGAGCTTCTATCTTAGATTTATGCCGCACTCATAATATCAGAGATGCTTGGCGGTATCTACATTTAAACACTCCTGGTTACACATAATATTCTGCGCCCCATAAACTATGTTCACGGCTGGATATGGCTTTAGCTAATGTTAATCTACTGAACATTAGTCTAATGGAGGTATGTCCTCGAATTTCTTCAGACCACAACCCCATAATGCTGATATTTGATACTCCACATACTCGTACATGCCCCAGACCATTCTCTTTCCCCAGATATTTAACATCAGATTCTGCCTACATTTCACAGCTAAAAGCTCATCTCACTGATTTTATAGAAATTAACCAGAACTCTACCACATGTAATGTGGTCTGGGACGCTTGCAAGGCAAGTATCCGAGGATTCACGCAGGAATACGTGTTTAGACAAAATTCTGAACGCCGAAAACTAAGTGAATCCCTGATCTCCAATATCACTGCCCTGGAAGTACAGCTGGCTTCAGCACTACGGTTAAACTTGCCAACAACAGTAGAAATAGGTCTAAATTAGGCCAATTAAAATCTGAAACAAAAGCAAAGTTTATTAAAAAAAATAGCGCTAATATACACAAATTTAAAATCGCACAATATGAGGGCGGGGATAAAATTGGCAAAATCTTGGCTTACAAAGTAGCGGAAGATAGAGCCAGCTCGTTGATCGCTAATATCCGAGGTTCTGATAACAAGCTATATGATCAACCGCACGATATATTGGAACAATTTGTAGATTTTTATAAGACCCTGTACACTCCCGAATCTACCCGGAACGATGTTACAATAAAGAATTATTTAGATGAGACCTCAATAACTTTAGTTGATATTTCAGAAACAGACCCACTGTCTGAAGACATCACTAGACAAGAACCATGCCAAGCTATTGCTGCCCTACTTGCAGGAAAAGCCGCAGGGGAAGATACCATTCCTCTCGAGATCTATAAAATTTGTTTAGAGGAACTAGTACCCTTACTATTACAGGTTATACAATTTATCGGGATGACCGGAAGGGCCCCCAATTCATGGAATAGAGCTAAAATAATATTCTTTCTTAAAAAAGGCAAACCAAAAGAAGAGAGGGGGTCATATAGACCCATTTCTCTGATCAACACCGACGCAAAAATATTTGCGAAACTTTTAGTAACTAGGCTGGCTCCTCTTATGCCCAAAATAGTTAATCCACAGCAACATGGATTTGTGACTGGGAGAGATACTACCACTCATGTCAATATGGCCATAACAGCATTTGACCTGGCCGAGACTGAGTCCATCCCACTAGGCATGATTTTGTTGGATGCCGAAAAGGCTTTTGACCGAGTGGGGTGGGACTATCTTTGGCACGTTATGATTAAAATGGGGTTTAGTGGACATTTTTTAAAATGGATACAGGCGCTATGTGATAACCCCTCAGCTCATATTAGTTACGGGGACAGACCTCCTCAGATTTTATGATTTCTCGGGGCACCCGTCAAGGTTGCCCCCTATCACCCCTATTATTTCCTCTTTCACTCTAACCATTTTTACATGCCCTCCAGGCGCAACCCCAAATCGCACCTTTCAGGTCTAATGAACAGGTATTAAAAATCACCACTGAGGCTTGTAAATTCGGCAAGGTATCCGGTTACAAGCTTAATATAAACAAAACACAAATCATAGCTAATCATACACCAGTG
The DNA here is from genome assembly GCF_964263255.1 of Lissotriton vulgaris. Classification (NCBI taxonomy): domain Eukaryota; kingdom Metazoa; phylum Chordata; class Amphibia; order Caudata; family Salamandridae; genus Lissotriton; species Lissotriton vulgaris. Next base: position 1,175,787,285 of record NC_141695.1, on the reverse strand, counting down.
GTAAGGGTTCCGGAGATCTGCAAAATTGCTACATACCTAGGTGTTAAAATTACTTCTAAAATAAGAGAAATAAAGGATATCAACTATAATGAACTAATTAAATCTACTATCTTATTGTTAAAAAAGTGGCACAGATTGCCTTTGAATTTAATCGGCAGAATTAATCTCATCAAAATGAAGGTACTACCTAAATTCTTATATCTTTTTCGCTCCATCCCACTAGCACTAAACAACTCTTTTTTTAAGCAACTAGATGGAATATTTAGTAGTTTTATTTGGGGGTACAAAAAAAGCTAGAAGGTCGATGAAACTCCTTAAAAACAGCACGGATAAGGGGGGCCTAAACTTTCCCGATGTTAAGCTGTACTTTTGGTCTTCATTTGTCAGATGCCTCCGGTCCTTGCTACATAATGAAGATACCTTTTTTTTTCATTCTTTTTTGCAAAAATCCAACTCAAACATGTTTTTACTCCGAGCTAATGACCCTAACTATTACAAGAGGGTGAAATTCAAGACCGCCAAAGATATTGTTAGGATATGGGTTAATATTTTAGCCTACTGTAATACTTCTTTCTATCATCCGAAATTGCAGCAATGGGGCAACCCGGGTCTCCCGGGGATTTTCAACGATGGTATGGCCCTCGGATGGTCTGCTCGGGGAATTAATGTTTTGGGAGACCTATATGGCGCACAGGGGTTTTTAGATTTTCACACACTTCAAATTTTGTATGACTTGCCGGAAACAATGAGATTTAAACACTTACAAATACAGGACTTTTTAATAAGGAAGAATCAAATACACAATATCCTAGATTGTGATATTTGGAATTGTTTATACTCTACTAAAAACAAGTCCATGATAAGTGAAGCTTACAAACACTTTTGCACTTTCAAAACCGATGACTGTCCAAAATTAGCCGAAAAATGGAGCAGCAAAATGGGCCTAAACATAACACCCAAACAAATAACATGTTCTCTAACCAATATCAATAATTCTGTACGATCATCTAGCTTAAGGTTGCAACAGTTTAGACCAACTTGTATGTTATATTATACACCGGAAAGGATTTCCAAGTGGTCTCTTAATAATATCCAAGGTGATCGTACTAAATGTCCCAAATGCTCCGCTGACGCAGCAGATCTGGAACACATGTTGTTTTCTTGCCCAATTTTGAAAGACTTTTGGGGGGGAGTACATAAAGTTTTAGAAATCAAGAAGATCTTTCTACCCTCTCTTACTGCTTCAATAGTACTACTTGATATACATCCTGTCTCCCTTCCCCAGTCTGCCCTGGTATCAATTCTTATATCCTGTGCTAAACTTACATTAGCCAGAGCATGGATTTGTCCCAAACCCCCCAACATCTGGGAATGGTGGTCACTAATCAACGAATTTCACTCTATGGAGCTCGGGCTAGCAAAACTCAGAGGAGTTCGTTCTCCCCAAAAAATTTAGAAAATTTGGGGTAATTTTACATGAAGGCCTCGAGGCTATTTAACATTGTCTGTTGGATAGATTCTTTGATTTTGTATATAACTATATCATTTTTGCTGTTATGCTTTCTGTTTGAACAAAATGAACTATGCTGCAACATGCTCCAAGTGGAAATTGAAACAAGTTCTCGTTAGAGAACGAGCTACATTTACTTTGTAAATAATTGTTTTCTTATTATATGTACATTGATTTGTCTTCCTCATCAGGTTGTTAATAACCACTTTTTTTTAAAAAGGATGAACATTACCTGAAGGTGTCAGAGCGCTTTACAAAAGAACCAGTTGCGTTACATAAGGACTTTTGATTACATGAGTTACATAAGAGATATAAACAGGGAAATAATTGCAAATGTACAAGTGGAGTGAAAAGAGGGATACATTGCAAATGTACAAGCTGTAAAGTCACTCAAAGAAAAGATACAAACAGATAAACTCTAACCACACATAGGAATGGTAGTAAGTACAAAGGTCTACTACATATACTAGTGGTTAGATATAAATATGTATACAAATTGCAAATTCACTCATGATTACATTTTAACAGTGATTAGGCTTGGAAATTATATATTACATATTTACAGAGCAGGAAAATCTCACCATTGTTCAGCCAGGTGTTTAGGTGGTGTTGCAACCAAAAAGTGGTTCTTCGGTGACTAAAAGTCTTGGGTCCAGAAACGGGTGGGGTGAGATGATGAGGATGGCATGATAGGAAAGGGTATGTAGCTCGGCTGCCATCTTACAGTGGCTTCACTCCTGCATGTTGCTCCTCTTCTGTACTGCGGGCATCAAGTCATAGTCAGGCAAGGCAAGGCAAGAAACTTGACATTGTCATAGCTTTTTTTACTGTGCGTTATTTTAGTGAAGGTAATTTGCACAGCATGGAACTGCAAGGGTGCACTGTTATCATCATTCCACTTAACGTACTCATTTTATCTACTCGAGAATGAATACAAACTTAGTCAATTTGAACCCAGATCCAACGTATGCACTGTTCTCCTGGGTTTGAGCATACCTTTGGTTCACTTCTTGGGGTCCTCCTCTGGCAGCCTCACCCAAGGTCCAGAATATTGAACAAATGACACCCGCACAGGTCCATCCTATCTATCCTTGATAGGGTGACCAGGTGTCCCTGATTTGCCCGGACAGTCCCTGTTTTTCGGCAGCTGTCCCGGCACCTTTCAGGCAGTTAAGCTCACTTCCCGGTTTTTAGAGAGGGTCGGCTGAAAACCGTGGGAGGTATCTTTTTATGTTTTGTAAACCAGGGATAGTTAGCAGCTGTTATAAGAAAACAGTCAAGCTACTGGTGTTAACAATGGTATTTTATGTACGTTCTTACTGCCTTTTCTGTTATTCTCTGCTAAGGAGCGCTGTCATTCTGTGCGCTGAATGACAGCCAATTTTGGCCTGTGTGAATATCCCTAGGGCACAGCGGTACCATCTCGAGAATCAAGGCATTGTGAACACTGTCATATCGGGGTACAACCCTGAAATCGATCACCCGGTGCCAAGATTTGGTGTCCACCAGGATATCATCTAAAATGGAACAACTTCCCGGTCTGTTGTATGTGTAACTCACCAGGGAATCACATTTTGTACGCCTATTACAGGCCCTACGGGAGTGGTTCATTATGAGGGTTTTCTTTTGGAGTACCAATGGGGTCCAGGCCCAGGTTGCTGGCGCATTCGACTCTTGAATGGCCCACTATTGGTCCTCCTCACTGGCGTCACCCACAATCAGGTCTTTAAGAGGTTCGAACTGACAATTAAAGTCACCAGCTAGGATCACCAGAGTGTTATCAGGAATGGTATGTAAAAAAGTTATCAGATGCTCTAGGGTTGTGGACTCCTGGCCATGGCTAACTGGGTGGGAATAGACATTGTTTACAGCTATTCTAATTTTGGTGGGGAAGCTCAAAATAACTCGGGAGGGTGCCTCAACTTGTTTGGTCGTGCTCCCCAGGTTTACCGCAATCCAGATGCAAAGTCCCCCTGCAGGTCTTCCCCTTCCCCCACTGGTAGCTGCCAGGCAAAAAGGTTGCATAGCCCAGTCTGTGGGTGTCCTCCGTGGCCCAGGTGTCCTGGAATATGCAAATGTCATTTCCTTGGATGAAAGCTTCCCACTCTGGATTTCCTAGTTTAGGAGTGAGGCCCACAATGTTCCAGGATGGAACATAAAACTTGGGTGTGACGTTTGATGGCTGTTTTGGAGTGCTAGGTTATTCTGCGATCGACCTAGAGCCGATCCCATTAGTGGGGCAGTCAGTTCTGGGGGGCGTGGTTTCTATTATCACCCGCTGATGGCCTATGGTTGTCTGTGATGGGCTCGGTATTGTGCCTATTATAGTACAATTGTTAAAGGACCCTTCCACTTTCTGGCTTTGAACTCTTCCCCCGCCTACAACCCTCTTGCTGACCCAATCAGCTTTCTGTCTCAAAGTAACAGGACTCTTACACAGCTCCCTCCATTCAGGGAGATCCCTCCAATAATACCTTTGTGAATTTGGTTCCATTTTCAGTGGCTGTACTATTTAGTCAGTCTACTGCTTCTAGGGACACAAATCTATTTGAAAGTGGGAGATTAAAAAACAGAGGGCTTTGTTGATCGTGCCCCAAAGAGGTACTTTGCTGGTACTGGTGTCTAGACCCTACTCCATTGCTGCAGACTATTTTCTGGGTCAAGTCCCGGGGGGGTTAAAAGTACCCCAGTGGGAGAGGCCTAATACCCCCTTCCTGCCTTTGCTGGTTTCGCATTAGAAGGGTCCTTACAACCTGGGGATTTCTAAAATTAATCACAGTGGTATCGCCAGGTATATCTTTCGGCCTCTGGCCCACCCATCTCACCCTGTGTGGGAATAGGATTTCACTAGCATCCTTGTACAAAAATGTAAGTTGTTTTGACAACCAAAAAAGACATTTTTTTTTTAGATCATAATGCGATACTCTTTGTCCCCTGTTTAATTCTGGGACTCTCGTTAAAATCATGACATACGATGTTGGGTTTGGGGTGAGATTGATACAAGGTGGGGCTGATCTTCCCTCTACTACTTCTATTCGAGTGTCTTGCCCCTCCTTTGCTCTATACTTTGGCCCCAAATTCTGCACATTGGCTTCAAGTATAAACATTTCTGGGCAGGGTCTTTGCTTCTTACGAATCTTCCAACCCTTTCTGGGCTCCTGGCTTTGTTTTCTAGTGGTATCTTTTGGCTTACTATGAATAATCGCATGTTTAGTTGAATCCTCCTTGCCACTCTGGATTTGTGGGGCGGGCTCAGGTAGCTTTCCGGTGCGTGGTCTACACTCGAATGGGCGGGACGGGTTTGGGACACACACTGCTGGGGGGGTGGGGGGGGGTTATCCACCCTATAGTTAGCATCTACCTTCCTAACATAAGTTTCTAACAAGGTTGTGAGTTTGTCTACCCAGGTGGTCAAGGAGTTTAATTCCTCCTTGATGATTTTTCTTATTTGCGACTGCAGATCCATTACCAAATTTGACACCCATGGTGTCTTTTCTGTACCTTCATTCACATGCCCACCCAACCCTCCCTCGTTAATGTGTGGTAGTCTGATGTTTTAGTCATAAATTAATACACCCCACCACCTGCTCAAATCTTCCTTAGTATTACTACTCCAGTATGGTACTTTGCTTTGGGGTTGTGGAAACCCTTGCACTTCCTTTGACCATTTCCGGTTAAATATCTGTAGTCTCTTGAAGTTTTCTTTACACACGGATGGCAGAGGAAAACAAGCACAACCAAAATTTGCACCTGTTTTTGAATTGCAAGCGATTAACAGCTAAGCGTGCCCGCTCAGGGTTTGTCCTCACATATAAAACCATCTGCTTGTGAGTGACAAAACAAGGACTAAAAGCATAAAATATGGGCAATGAATGCACACAAAACGGGTACAAATAGCGTCTGCATACCTTATTCGACAATCTTTATTCTGTATTTAAATTGAGATCAGATACTCCGGACATATGGTGTAAATGTAATGTGCACCCAGGTAGTGCTGCATCCAATTTTGCACAGATTTTGAAACAACAGCATGCACAGTTTACCTGGTTTGTTTTCATCGTTCGAAAAGTTCAACATTCACAAACCGCGGCCGGACTGTTCCTGAGGTTGATCAGTCTCTGGAGTCACAAATCAATCTCCGCGTGTATGACACTCACAAATATGCGTGGATGTGGTAATATGTGATTGCTTAATCAGCATACAAAGTAGGTACATTTCCGTAAATGAATGTGCAATGCAGTGCAAAGGTGCCTCGTTACCCTCTCAGAAATTAACACTGACATGTAATCTATTTAAAAGTGAATATTTATTAATATTCCATACAAATCTTGGCGCTATTGAGATGAGAAGTGAAAAACTAAAATGATTAAACACTACAGGCTCACGCCAAAACACCAAGGAATGAACAAGCTGTTTAGAAACCGTACTAAGCTGGGGTCCTCAACCCACCGATTAGTAAAAATACTGTTAGGACTACAAAATGGCCAACATATGCAAATCACCTACATTCAAATTCATAATATCTAAATCTTCCTCATACATATTCATAGTGGGTGTCCTGAAAACCTGACTGGGTTTGATTATTGGATGGGTCGGTGATCTCAGCCGCAGGCCCTAGTGACTCGGCCCTGACAGTGAGAGGAATAGCAATGCATAGCCTGCTGGTGTTTCTCTCAATTTACGCGGTATTAATAAATTTGGGTAACTTTTCTCACAATGCAGCTTCAGTGGCCTCACAGAAGGAAGCTTCTTTGACATCTCTACCAGTAGTTGCACTTTAGCATAAAACCCTTTTAGTTGATGCCACCCGCTCTTCTCCAAAGCGACCCTAACTCTTTCTTTTTTCCGAAGTCTTGGTATTGTCAACACTTCTCTCATGCTTGCAAGAGTATTTCGCGTTTGCAAACAGACAAATGTCCGGTCATCTGAACCCTTGTTACTGACATTAGAGGCCAACTCGACCTTCGATCCTTTGGAGATAGAACTGCGCCATGAAATGCCTAATTCTTTTTTTTATTCAGTTGTGCACTTCTTAGCTTTAGTTTTCGTGCCCTGTCCAATTACTGATGCTTTCCTCTGACACTCCCCTTGTTATGTTGTGGGTCCTAGGCCCACCTGCCTAAGAATGATGGCAAACAGACATGTTTGTTATTGTCTAGTGTAGTTGCATGACTGCGGGTCCGTTACTTTTTTCTCAAATTTATCATTTTGTAGCTTTTGCGAGTGTGAAGCGAGGCTCCACCAATACACCCCAAACCGATAAACCATAACAGCGAGAAGGGTTCCTTTCATTTGATAGCTGCCAATCTCCCTTCTGACTACTGTTTCCATTCTCTGACTGATCAAACAATGGCTACCAATTGAGTTCTAGCCTTTGATGAAGAAGAAATTCAATCTATTTTAAACGACAACCCTAGTATGTTAGAGTCCATGCCCGTCCAACCAGTGACCAACGAAGACGGGTGGTCCAAGATTCTCATATTAAAAAAGAGTTACTCCCGCACGTGTGTACATGGGATTGCAATGGCTGAATATCTTAGGGGAGACTGTGCACCATCTGGGCTGATAGTTACTAATGCCCCTAGACTCTTTCTAGACGACAAAGATTTTTTGCGTGACTGGTCGCTGATTGCATGGAAATGCACTCGCGACTGGATCGTTCTAATAATTAAAACTGCAAAGAGGGTCGCCGACAAGATTCTAGTTAAGATACAGGTACTGGAGGGTCAGATTAAGGCAAAAATCACAGGGAAACTGTTTACTAAACACCAAGAGGAGAGTAATAAGACCAGTAAAGAGTTTAAAGACTCAATCCTATTTGCCAAACTTGAGAAGTGTAAAAAAGACTTGCCCAAATTTGCTATGGATAAAATCTATCCTTACACCAGCGCCACCTATGTACCAACCCCGTACAATAAGAACGGACGAAGAGGTGGCTCCACATATGAGACTTCTACTTCGGAGGATACCTCTAGTGATTCTGACTCGAGCAATCAAGGCATTTCTACCAACCAACAATGTGGTAGAGGTAACAGGAGAAACTGGAGAGGCCAAAACTACGCCCTAACCAATTCAACCCATGGTGGTCACCAAATCCATGGATGACTGGAGGCCCTTTTCCACCACAACCCATGGGCCCTTTCAGCCCGATGCCTTTCCCTCATAACCAGAATATGCTGACTTTTTTAGGCTTTGGCCAAGGAAGGACACGGGGAAGAAGAAGAACCTCCAGAAGACAAGTACAGTGGACTGTCCCACCACAATCGATGGGCTTACGGAACGGGAAGCAAATACCTCAAGACCAAGCAGGAACGAGATCAGGGACAGTTTGATCATTAACCTGAGCTTGAGAGAGCTTTCTTCTACTGAAGCTCAAGTATTAAATCGAGGACTTGGTTTTGTACAGACCACAACTGGTGATCCTTTTCAGACAAAAGTAAATCTAGCCAAATTCTTTAGGAAGGTCAGATTACATTTCTTCTTTTTGAAATCTGAGTATCTCCCCCATCGGAGAACAAAACACGGGACTCAAGAAACCCTCTACTTTTACCCCCTTACCTAATACCATCCCAACGAAGGTCATAACCTTCGAGGAGGCAGTACAACACGACATCCAGACCTTGTTCTCAGGAACTGACAAATCATTCACGAATCTTCCAAAAAAAGAACAAGAGGCTCTATCTAAACTGGCGAAAGACGACTCAGTCATTATCAAGCCTGCGGACAAAGGGGGTGCCACGGTGCTTATGGACACTAGTACATATAGACAGGAATGTCTTAGACAACTTAATGACATCAACTCCTTTAGTCCATTGCCAGAGGATCCCACAGAAAGACTCTCCAACAGCATCGAGCATCTTGTTGAAGAGGCACTATCAGACGGCTGGATCACTGCCAACGAGGCCTCCTTCCTATGTACTTCAAGTCCGGTGATGCCATATTTTTATGTGCTCCCAAAAGTTCACAAGGAAAAACGCCCTCCGCCAGGACGCTCAATAATTTCCGGCATTGGGTCGCTTCTTGAACCTCTATCGACATTTGTTGATATTTTCTTGCGACCGTTGGTTAAATTGATGCCAACCTACATCCAAGATACGAAGGATCTTCTGAGGATTCTTCCCAATATTGAGTTTGATACCAACACGGACATATTGGTGCCTTTTGATGTAGAGTCCCTCTATACCTCGATACCACAAAATGAGACACTAGAAGTAATCGAGATGTTATTACAAGAAAAAGAATGGGACTCCATCACCCCAGTATCTTTCATCATGGAACTGGCTACCATGGCGATGAAAGAGAATTTCTTCCGTTTCGAAGAGACAGTGTTCCTCCAGACATCAGGGACCAGTATGGACAGCGTTTTTGCCCCCAGCTTGGCAAATTTGTATGTCCACAAGTTTGAACAGGACCGTGTATTGTCATCTATGAACCCTTATTTACCATCTATAAGGGTTTGGAAGCGCTACATAGATGATATTCTGGTTGTGTGGCGTGGAACTGAAATTGAACTTAATTCTTTTCACTTGTGGTTGAATGAACAGAACTCTTTCTTGCGTTTCACAGTTGAATATTCTAAATCAACTTTGACATTTCTAGATCTTCAGATCACTGTAACCTCTGGAGGCTTGGTATCCGAGCTATACAAGAAGCCCATGGCGCGGAACTCGTTGCTTCAATACGATAGTTGTCACCCAAAAGCGCTGCGGGACAACCTGCCCTTTGGGCAGTTTTTGCGCATTCAGCGAAACTGCACTACAAAAGAGAGTTTCCAAAAACACGCGGGAGCACTAGAGAATTGGCTCCGAGAGAAGAAATACCCCAAGAAATTGATTCTATAATCCAAAAAAAGAGCTTCGAACAATAATCGTGAATCACTACTGGAATTGACCCCTCCTAAACCTAAGAATGAAAGGATAGCGTTTGTCAATACCTTTAACACGAGGTCTAATGCCATTCAGAAGATCGTGAGAAAACACTGGAAAATCCTCAACACTGGCCCTGATATACTTCCAGAGCCTCTTTTTGCATATAAAAGAGGCACTAGCATAAGAGATCGGCTAGTACACACTAGAACAGGACCCAAGAAGACCCATCAGGTGGGCACATTGTGGGATCTACCACCAGTTAAGGGACATCATCCTTGCGGGAATTGTGCAGCCTGTCCGCAAACCACTCACTCTACAAGCATTGACATAGGAACATCGGAACATCCAGGCGTTGGGAACAAAAACAATTTACCAACTGCAATAGCACTAACCTCATTTATTTGATCACATGTCTTTGCAATATGTCGGAATGACGACGAGGAAAATAAAAACGAGGATCTCGGAACATAAAAGCACGATCAGGTGCAAAAAGCAGGCGACCCGCCTAACCAATCATTTTTTGGAGGTAGGACACAAGCCAACTGATTTCGTCTGGATCGTTTTGGAACAACCACGGATACCCCCTCATGTCACAGACATTACTAAACATCTATTCAAATTGGAGCAGAAATGGGTGTATCGTCTGAACACTGACAAAGATGGCCTAAACGAAGACATTCCATGGATGGCGTTTTAAGAATATAAGTGAATTGAACCTCCAGTGCAGTGTTTCCTCTGAGGTGATCAGTCGGTGGCCCTTTCCGCTGTGCATAGTATATCTATATACACATTAAATACAACCTTGAGTGTAATGATTAACTATGCACAGATTAACATTTTTGAAATATTTTTTGAAAGATAATTCATCTTTTGAAAGTCATTATTTGTTGAAACAAAATATGGTTTTCAACATTGACCAATTCTATAAGTAACCATATAAGTGCCCGTGGATATTATAATGAGCTTGTTCATATGAGTAGTTATTGATCACATTACCCATCAGCATGTGATATATCCTGATGTTGTTGAATGTGATATTACAAATTTTATGTATCCCTAATAACCGAGTGGATGATTTCTATGACATCTATATTAGTCAATGGACAGAGACCACATACATACGCATTATGTCACAGACTATATACTGACATACTAATATGATGTTGTGTTCGAACCCGCTACACAGCGTTCTATCCCACAAACCACATTTCCCAGGAGTCTATCTGATGCACGTTAATGATATCAGACGCAGGGGCCAATGGGCGCTGGATAGACTCTCGCGCACTGTCGCGCACTGTGGCATATGCAGATGAGAAGAGTGATATCACAAACTTTATGTATCGCTAATAACCGAGCTGATGATTTCTATGACATCTACATTAGCCAATGGACAGAGACTATATACATACGCTTTATGTCACAGACTATATATGACATATTTATATGATGGGGTTTTCAAGGGAGTCAATCTGACGCCCGTTAATGATATCATATGCAGCGGCCAATGGGCGCTGGATACACTTTCGCTCATTGAGGCACATGCGCATTGGGATACGTACGCGACGAATGGGGTTTAACTAGCCTTTAAATACGGCGCGGGATAACACCACTGCGCCTTCCCGAACAGAGCAGATGCCTGACTGGAGTACCGACGGATAGGTAGGAACAATAGTAGCTCTCTTTGTATATGATACTGAACTGTATTTCTAGTGGAGTTGCGCTCGTGTACCACCCCCTTGTGTGTGCCTAGTACTTCACAAGGCATCTCTTGGTATTAACCGCGTTTGTAGAATTGAGTGGAATCTAAAACAAATTACTTAATCCTCACATAATACATTCGCAATATTTTCTAATGATATCAGAGCAGGCTCACGAGTGTTCTGAGACGTACTGATGTGATGAGTATGGTTTTGTAGATAATGAGTATGACTTCTCAGTCTCATTGATATCAGATTGATTAACAATAATGGACGGGTCGGATTGTTTGGTTGGCAGCTGTCGTGAGAGTTTCTCACTATCGACTTTATGGTTTTTATTAGAGCGGTGCCCCAATTTCCTGAGCTGTGGCCAGGTGAGGAGTGGCGCCGGTCTCTCTAACTCGAGGTGAGTGAGAGTAAAATCCAAATGATAAAGGGTTGGGTTATGTTCTTGAAACACACCAGTTTATAAGTTATTATACTATAATGAAACCCATGAGAGATAACCTTTTCACTAATTTGTTATCTCGCTTTCTCTGTTTTCTTTTGTATGTGTCTTCTTTACATGGCACCTCTTGTATGCGGACATCCGCTTCACCTTAAAGGAGTATTAAGAGGACGGAATCAGGTGATATCTTTGTATATTTTGTTTTGTTATGCACTCACCCATTTTTTGAAGCAGTAGCAAAGTAGAATATTGGTCCTGAAGAAGCAGGAGATACCGTTAGGATCTATCAACTGCAGAAACATGTCGACCCTATCATACATGCAGTAGATATTTGTTATGAACTACTGTTACTTTGCACTTTATGTTTTTAATCTTGGAAGTGGTCTGCTTTCTATTAAAATTATTAGTGCACCCACTATCCAATTTTAACTAAAGCACCTTCACTCACAGTTCTTTGTTTAACACTGCTTCCAGTTACCACTATTCAGTATATTCTTGCCTACAATGTGGACATACCACCTTGTGAAAATTGCCCAAATGAAGACTACAAGGGCGGTTAAGAGTGCATAACTGATGGGAATATATATCACATTGTGATGAGTCCCGATGTATTTCACAGAATCTAAAAGAGGTTGTAGATTAGACACTGTATGAATACAGAGCCAGTAGTTTCCATAGACCCACAGTTATTTTTTGTATATATAGGCACACAGACACAGCCTAGGGTTCTAGGACCAAAAATTGGCTTTAGACCTGGTCCCCACAGACAAATTGTGGTCTATTCTATTAAATTTAGGGGGCCCTCTGTATGTTTGCCACCAGATGTAATGGCTTCCTGAATGTATTTATGCACGAATCAGGCATGGGAAAAATGGTGAGCTCACTGACCCCATATCTATAGATAGAGGGGTACGACAAGGGTATGTGTTAGCCAGACCCTTTTCTGGTTCTTTATTAATGGCCTAGTGGAGGCCCTTATTGCTGAGAGGGGCATAGATACTCCCACGTTGGCGAACCTCAAGATTACCGCCTTGATGTTCGCCAACGAAACCCTCCTACTCTCTAACTCCCCTATGGGAATACAGATGGGCCTAGATATCTTCCATACATTTTGTAAAAGTAGGGGTTTAGAGATAAAATCACAAAAAAAGAAATACATGTCTTTTAATGCAGGAAACACCACACAATCAAATCCTCAGCTAGACGGGAAACCACTAGAGAAAGTTACTGTCTTTGAATTCTTAGGAATAACAATCACTGAGAAATGGACTGGAGCGCACAAATTAAGAAGGCTAGTCTAAAGTTGGCCCAGACAGGGGGGCTTAGCAAAGTTGCTTAGGACATGCACTAATAAAATGGTTGGACCAGTGATGAAAATGTATAAAGCCCAAGCAAGGGGGGCAGCCTTGTACGGGGCAGAAATCTGGGGCTATCAGCCATCCAACCCCCCTTTCCAAGTACTAGAATTCCTTTGCCAGGCAACTCCTAGGTCTTCTCAAAAGTACACCACTTACGCCACTTTGAATGGATCTTGGGGTTGGCTGAATTGCAGAGGAAGTTGTCCTTAGACTCCTCTTACATTGGCAAGGTTTATGGAGTACCCCAGAATTAGTAGCCTTTAAAGAAGAGCTGGAGGAAGTGTTAAACTTACAGGGAGCTAGAAAAATCCCATGGCTGGCCTGTATTAAAAACTCTTTAGAAGCTATGGGGATGGGCGACCTATGGGCTAACGCTGAAGGAAGCTGCGTGTCATTTTCCCGGAAGGCCCTATCAAAGACCTTTAAGGAATACAAACTTAATCAGATAAAGAGGAACCCCGCGATGGGTATTTTGACTGCATCCTTCCTAGAGGTCAAAGAGCTATATAGGCTAGAACCTGCTCTTGACATCATCCAGCCTTCCCTTGCTAAAAAGCTCTAGCTACAATTTAGACACAGGATATTGCCATTTCGAGCATCTTATCACATTTCTGTGATTACAAACTTTTATCAACCCCATCTTTTTCATATTTTAAATGTGTCAAATAAGTATTTTTATGTATTTTATACATTTTAAAACTTTTGTTCGGAATTCTTTGACATTGTAATTAACCCTGGGCGTAGTTCACGTAGTAGCGCTACGCGTAGCTACTAGAAGTGCACTTCGCACTACGCGAGATATGCGTAGCACTACGCGAACTGCGTAGTGCACTGTTCGCCCTGATTGCACGGTGCCGGATGCTTGTCCGCACTATACAATCATTGAGGACGGCATCTTGCACAGTGCAAGCTGGCGTTTTCTGCCGCTCGTGTAGCTTTTTACTCGAGCAACAGCTTTCTCAATGGGGTCTTGTAGTTTCCCATCGCGAGCGGTCGTGAGCACACGCAACCACTCGCAATGAGAAACCTTACCTCCCCGCGTTGAGAATCTCGCCGGGAGGTTTCATTTTCCACGCTCCCGATCGGCAACTTGATGTTGCTGATTGCGAACGAGGAAAAAGTTTTGCCGGGTTGTAAGTTTGCTCGCTCGCGGTCGCCAACTTGACGTTGAGGACCGCGAGCAAGCAAAAAATTACTGCGATGTTACACTACGCTATGTGTTTGCACTGTGCGCGTATTGCGAAGTAGCGCAAACTTCGCAAACTACGCGAGCATAGCATAGTGCTTTTTCCAGGCTTAATTGTAATGCACATGCACTTTACCTTTGGGAAATTTAAATGTATGAACTGTGTTGTACCTTTTATTTGTGCTTTTATATCCATAAAGGCCGAAATAAAGATCTCTTGAATTGAATTGAATTGAATTGTTGAACTTTTCGAACAATGAACACAAACCAGGCACTTGGTGAAAGCTGCTGTTTAAAAGTCTGTGCAAATTGGGTGCAGCACTACCTGGGTGCACATTACAATTACACCATATATCCGGAGTATCAGGTCTCAATTTAGATTTCAAAGTATTTTATTGATGTTTATAGACAAGTTCCCATGTTAGCCAATCGTAGTTTGTACAACAGTGTTAGCAGTCACTTCGAAACATATGCTTAGCTAAACCTACCTGACGTGGTTTAGTGAGAGCAAGAAAAAAGATGAAAGAAAAAAGCAGGAGAGAAAGGGGTGAAAGAAGGGCACAAGGAAGGTTCTATAATTGTAAGGCTTATAAGCGAGTGACTGGTCGCCACATCACTGGCTTGCTTATGGCGAGATAGGGAGACACGTCGGTCCAATCGCTCCGTAGGGCCATATTGATTGCGCACATTTACATTCTTTTTACTGCATTTAACGGGGGCAGGGGGGGTGTGTCGCCGGGGCGGATTGGTTTCATGGGGGTTCATAGCAGTTTAGGTATATGTCGAGTGAGTTCCACATTCCTCTGGTTGCTGGTTTCCAGGGCGAGTTCTGTAGTGCAATATTGTCCGCACCTCTGAGGTGAGTAATCCAGTTGAAACAGCCCTTGTATGAGGTCTTACTTGTGTCCTTCCAATTGGCTAGGACCATTTTTACCGCTGCGGTCAGCAGCAGGTCAAGTAGGTCCTTATCATGCTCAGATCTTAGTTCTGTGGTCATAAATGCAGAGGCAAGGGAGGAGAATTCAGTTGTTAGTGTACAGCCCAGTACCCTGTTACAAATCCAAAGATTTTCTCCCAGTAGGTGTGGAAAGTTGGGCATTGGTAGATAAGGTGTGCTAGATCCCCTTTTTTAAGCATGGGCGGAAAATCTGTTCCGCTCGCGGATTTTGCGGATTTTCGGTAAATTCGCAATCCGCGAGATTCGCGAATTTCCCGCAAAATCCGCGAACGGAACAGATTGGGTCAAAAGTTCAAGCTGACTTTTGTAACTCTTTTAGAATGGCACTGGAAAGCTGCCAGAGCCATTCTAAAATAGTTACAAAAGTCATCTTCAACAGGAAGCTCTAATAGATAAAGTAAAGCAGGTGCTGCTCAAATTCAGTTACGCAATCATTAATCACCCCAAACTTGGGGTGATTAATGATTGTGTAACTTAATTTGACCTTCAACTGGAGCACCTGCTTTACTTTATCTATTAGGGCTTCCTGTTGAAGCTATTTCTAGCTATTTTAGAATGGCGCTGGCAGCTTGCCGGCGCCATTCTAAGTGGGGCTGAGGGCAGAAGGGCACAAAAGTGGGACAGAGGGCAGAAGGGGAAAAAAATGAGTGGGGCAGAGGGCAGAAGGGCACAGAAACGAGTGGTACAGAGGGCAGATGGGCATAAAAAACAAGAGGGTGGCAGTGATTAAGCAGGCAAAAAAAAAACTAGCGAAATTGCAAAGCGCCTCGCGAACACCCGCGAACACGCAAAGCGCCTCGCGAACACCCGCGAACAAGCAAAAACAAAAAAATCCGCAAATTTGCGTGAATTGACAAATTTTGCGGATTGCCAATTCGCAAATCCTCAAATTCGCGAATTGCGAATTTGCAAAATTTGCCCATGGTTACCCTTTTTCCTTGCTTCAGTTCCAACATAGCTCGTTGTCCCTGAGACCTAGAGAGAATAAGCATGCCGGGGTCCAAAATGCCTTGTGGGGTAGCCAGAATTTTGTATGTGAGAGCACCAGTAAGATTTTAATGCATGAGGCAGAAGTCCATAGTGTTGAAACTCTTGTTCGTCCAGTGTTTGTTTAGTTTGTTTTTCCCAGTAGTTAATTGTCTTAGTGTTAAGATTGGTCGATCTTGGGCATAGTAGTTTGTATAGGTGTGAGACCTGGTGTCCTAGTCTGTTGATGTTTGCCATGTACTGGTATATTAACGGCTGTGCGGGCGATAGTCTGCATTTGGACAGGGCCGTTTTGATTTTCAAAAAGTTGTAGAAATCAATGTCTGATAGGTTATGTCTAGACTTCAATTCTGAATTTAAATACAGAATAAAGATTGTAGAATAAGGTATGCAGACGCTATTTATACCAGTTTTGTGTGCATTCATTTCCCATATTTTATGCTTTTAGTCCTTGTTTTGTCACTCACAAGCAAATGGTTTTATATGTGAGAACAAACCCTGAACGAGCACGCTTAGCTGTTAATCGCTTGCAATTCAAAAACAGGTGCAAATTCTGGTTTTGCTTGTTTTGCTCTGCCATCAGTGTGTAAAGGAAACTTCAAGAGACTACAGATATTCAACCGGAAATGGTCAAAGGAAGTGCAAGGGTTTCCACCACCCCAAAGCAAAGTACCATACTGGAGTAATAATATTAATTTAGGTTTGAGCAGGTGGTGGGGTGTATTAATTTACAACTAAAACATCAGAGTACCACACATTAACAATGCTTCTGAAAGTCTCGTTTGAGGTCTTAGGCATTTTTAACATGAAGTGATCACAAGCTCAAAACCTAAGCAAGCCATTGCTCGCAGCTCCTAGCTGGCAATACTGCAAAAAAGGTGCGCAAATACTGGTCACAAGCGCATTTTTTCACTATCATCGCTGACTCAGTGGTTCAACCAGGAAGCATCAAGAGTGCTCACAGGATTTTCACCACCCCCACCAAAGCACACATTTGCAGACTGCATCTGTCCAATTTTTGGCTTGTAATTCCAATTTAGGGTCCACCTGCTTGAGCGCACTGAATGCTCACTTTGTGGTGCCTTGACTTAGTACCAGTAGTGCCTTTACCCCCCCTAGGGTCAGTCCTAATGACTATAACAATGCTCTGTGTTCAGCATTAATAATTACTGATGACACAACCCTCTTCCATGAGCATTGCCTCAAGGGAACTTTAAGGAGCAGGGGATAACTAAAATTTCCCTAGTGCTCACCCATGAACAGTCAGGCCTTGAAAATGGTAAGTAAATTGATGCTATTTTTTTGTTGCATTGAATTATGTAAGCTTTCACACAAAATGTTTTTGAATGTGTGCCTTATGCTGAGAGGTATTTTATACTTCTTTTTAAAAAAAAAAAAACAGAAAATCCTGTTTGCTGATTTTTTACACGGTGGCTTCAGCTTGATTGCGGCTATTGAAATATTCAAAAGGCTCCTGCTTACCTCCCTGTTGCTATCACTGCAGGAAAAGTTGCTATTCTGTATTTGGCAGTGTTGGTCGGTCATTTATTTTAGAAATGCAGAAATAATTGCTTAACTCTACAATGCAGGCTATTATCAGGAATAATTGTCACAGTAGTAGCCTGGCTCTACAGCACACACATGCATAAGGGAGAGTAGCTACAGAAATTCAGAAAAATGTCACTGTAAAAAGAATTTTAGTCTGATGGTTGAACTGAAGGACAGAGTAAAGAAAGTATGGGATCAGTTTCGAACTCTAAAAGAGATAATCGATTAAGACACAGAAATTGTCATTAAAAATCTAAATTACTGAGAGTACATTTTAAAACGCGGGAGGAGTGAAATATAAACATTTGGCAAGACAAAAGGGCAAGTTAACATGGAAAGAGGAATAGGTGATTGTTTTCAATACTATATAAAACTCAAGAGACAACAGGGAAAGGGGTTTGGGGGAATCGCCTGAGAAGCACTAAATAGGTGTCAACTTATTTAATTTTTACCTTATTTTTAGGAATGTCTTCTTTAAAAAGCTCTGCTTGCCAGGTCTGCTACATCTGAGTGCTTTGTAGGATTCGTTTCATGAGGATGTCTGCATGCAGCGACCATCAAGAAGCACGTGCAGCATTCCACAGTTCCCATCAGCATGTGGGAGTCCAAATACTTGCACACCTCAAGTCAAGTCAAGTCAGGGCCATTTGTATAGCGAACATATCACTACCAAGAGTCTCATGGCGCTTGCAGATGGCTCTGAAAAAGAGAGGAGCTTAGTTCTCAAAAAGCCATGTCTTCAACTTCTTGCAGAAACAGTGATAACTGGTGATGGTACGCAGGTATAAAGGCATTTTATTCCAGGATGGAATTCCAAGAAAGGAGAAAGATCGGCCCCTTTCCCAACAGTACGAACTCTCCCAGGAATAAGCAGTGCACTCACCGCCTCCTTCGTAAGACCTTCAAATGGATCCCCCTCGAACACCGAAAGACAGTCCCTCATGCCCTGGTCACCAGCAGACTCGACTACGGCAACGCACTCTACGCCGGAATAAACAAAAACCTCATCCGCAAGCTACAGAACATCCAGAACGCCACCGCAAGACTGGTCCTCAACCTGCCAAAACACTGCCACATCTCCCAGCACCTGCGCACACTCCACTGGCTCCCCGTTGAGGCGAGAATCACCTTTAAGATGCTCACCCACGCACACAAGGCCCTCCACAGCACCGGACCAGCATACCTGAACAGCCGGCTCATATTCCACACACCCCAAAGGACCCTACGATCAGCCCAGCTCTCCTACGCCGAGCCCGAGGTCCCCCGTACCAGAAAGACCAGATCGGGAGGCCGCTCCTTCTCCTTCCTCGCGGCCAAAGCATGGAACACCCTTCCGCTCCAACTCAGACAGACAACATCGCTCCCCATCTTCGCAAGAAACCTCAAAACCTGGCTCTACGACAGACCCCCTCCTTGATGGAATGGAACCTGCACCCCCCCCACCCCTAGCGCCTTGAGACCCTTACGGGTGAGTAGTTGCGCTTTAACAAACTCCTGATTGATTGATTGATTGCTGGATCTGAGAGTTCTGCGTGGCTGATACCAGCATAGTTTTTGCGACCAGTATTTTGGACCATCTCCATACATTTGCTTGTGTGTCAGACACAAAGTTTTAAAAAGGAATCGTTTTTTCACTGGAAGCCAACGAAGAGCTTTTAAACAGGGAGCAGAAGAGGATCTTTGCGGAAGGTCAAGGACTAGCTTGGCTGCTGTGTTTTGCAGGACCTGAAGCCTACTTAATAGGTTTTCATTAATTGAAAGCAATAGTGCGTTACCATAGTCCATTCTATTTATGATCATTCCCTGTATTAATGGTTTCCGCGCCTCAATAGGAATCCATTTAAAACCCTTCCGCAAACTGCGCATTACGCCGAAACAGGTGCCAATGACATGATTTATTTGTTTTTTCATGAACAGTTGATTGTCCATGTGAAAACCAAGATTTCTGACCGTTTCCTTAGGGGTTGGACAAGGACCTAGATTGGGTGGCACCAATCCTGTGACTAGTGTTCCGCAGCCTTACCAAAGAGCATAATATCTGATTTGCTACCATTCAGTTGAAGGTGGTTAGCCCTCATCCACTTGTCGACATGACTTATACAGTTTTTAAATCGCTGCTTGGTTTCAGTGGGATCAGGATCTAAGGTAATCAGGATCTGCGTGTCATCAGCATAAGATATGACATCAAATCTGTAGGCTCTAATCACCTTCGCCAGTGGGGTCATGTACAAATTAAAAAGCGTTGGGCTCAAAATAGAGCCCTGCGGTACTCCCATCTCCACCGGTCTCTCACATGAGATGATGTTTCCTATCTGGACAGTTGGTACATGGTCAGATAGGTAGCTTTTGAACCATTTAAGGGCATTTCCCCAGACACCTATCTCCCAAAGCCGCTGTTCTGAAATGCTATGGGAGATGGTGTCAAAGGCGGCGGACAGATCGAGCAGGACGAGGATGACTGACTGGTGTTTATCTAAGGCCAGTCGGACGTTATCAGTGACCTCGACCAATGCTGTCTCCGTACTGTGAGAGCCCTGAAGCCTGACTGTGGGAGGTCTAAAAGTCTGTGGCTTACAAGATGGTCAACGAGCTGTTTGTTAACAAGAGATTCCAGCATCTTCCTGAGATAAGGGAGTAGCAAGAAAGGACAGTAATTTGAAAGGAGTTTTGGATCAGCCATCGGTTTCTTTAGGATCGGCCTTACTCTGGCTGCTTTCCATACTGTGGGAAAGTCCGCTTCCGAGAGTGACTTATTGAATAGGCCGGTTAGTCGTGCCAATAATACCAGAGAAATGATGGAAAAAAATTTGGGAGGGACAGGGTCGATGGGGGAACCAGATTTTATCTTCTGCATGGCGGAGGTGACTGTCTTGTAGTCACATTTTACAAATGTGTTCAGAATATGAGGGGGATCGGACACTGGACAGGGCAGGTCTTCAGGGTATGTGCTATTCTGTTGGGATATAAGAGAAAGATGAATAGCTGTGATGCTTGCCTCAAAGAATTTGGATAAAGAGTCAGTCCAGTCTTGGGATATGGGCATTGATGGCTGATTACAGGGAATTGTAAATTCCTTCAGAATTTCATAGAGTTATTTAGAGGAATTTTCTGAATTGTTTACCCGATCTATTAGAAATGTTTTTTTCACCTGTTTTATTTCATCCATGTAAGATTCTTATATATTTCACCGTTGGCTGGGTCTTTACTTTTCCTCCACTTTCTCTCTGCGGTTCTGCACAAAAATGTTTTTGTTTTTAATTGGTCAGTAAACCAAGGGGCAGTTCTGGTCTTGATCTTAACGTTACTAAAAGTGGCAATTTTATCTAATGCAGTCAGAATTGCTTTGTCAAAACTTTGTCCTTTGAGTTGTAGTTTTAATGGCAAAGTGTGGAATCTGAGAGCCAAGATGTTGAGGCAGTCTATGTTGTTTCAAAGGGATATAGGGAGGTGGGGGGGGGGTACTGGAGTCCTAAAAGGAGTTGCTTTGCATGTCTTACAATGTGCAGGCCAATAGCCCAGCGGATGGGGCTGAGTTTTCAGGCATTCACTGATGATTAGGAAAATCTTCTCTAGTCTCAATGGAAAGGGGTTTCAATGAGACAGATCTTAGTATGTCAAGAGACATTTCACCTTATTGGCTACACTTAAGCAGGTGACAGTTGCAAGGTTATCTAAGCGCCATTTCAGTGGAATTTAATGTTATTATGGTAAAAGGATAGAGGGGGACTGGAGTGATAGCAGACAGAAAGCAGAGCCTACAGGGCCAGCTGGCAGAGTGTGGCTCCTACTGCCTCTCCCATTCCTTATTAAGTAAGAGTGTAGTCTAGAAACAGAAATATGAGTCCAACAAGAAAATAAACTGATAGTCCCACTGGGATGACCTAAGGATTGTGGTTTCCTTTGAGAGGGCCTTCTCGCATCAGTGTACATTCAAAATAGTTGTGTGGATCTGAGATAGTAGGAAGGGACACCTGGTGCATATGCAGTCCTAACTTTCTACTGAAAGTATGAGACGGGTTCGCTTGTAGAAGCCATTGCAATGTTTTAATTCGATGCTGGTGAGAAGACATTCTGACGTCACACCTCTATTTATTGTTCTTACAATAGCCTTACCTAGGGGTCACTGAATATCAGAAAATCTTTGTCTGTACCTCATGCTGAACACAGTGTTCACCGTCAAAAAAACCAAGACAGTATGATACCAGCATCCCTTCCTGAAAAATTGAAATACTGCGTTTTAGAAACTAACTTTAAATTACAGGGCAAAACCTGGTCCTCATACCTAGAAAGAGCAATGGCTTGCCAGACTTTATTTTGCCACCTTTCTAAGAATTCTTCGTGCGGTTGCACCTTTCATCAAAGGCTAAAAGAAATTTCACCCCATCACTCAATTGCTGAAGGAACTATGGACCTGATGTTGAACAGTCGTGGCTGGTACAGGTAAGCCCAGTGGGGTGGGGCGGGGGGAGGCGACAGACAATGGTTTTATTTATTCATTTATTTTATTTTCCCTATTCCGCCATCTGTTGACTTCCCCCTGCCCCACCCGGCCCACGCCCTGCCCTACTGTGCTTACCTGCACGGGCCTCAACAGATTTTGAAAAGGCAGGTTGCAAATAGTGGGTGTAAATTGCGTACCAACCTTTAGCAACTTACCTTTCATTTTGCAATGCAATCTAGGTACTAAAAGGTAGTGTTGAGGGGGCGTGGCTTGCACCGATATAAGATGGCAGTGTTCAAGTGATTCTTCTTGGGACGGCGCAGGTGCAGGCAGCATTATGTTGATTTCTGTTGTCGCTAACCATTGAAACCTGCGTCGCAGGCATCACGAATGCTGGAGGTAACTTTAGTTTGAGCTATATTAATTTCTATGCACCTAGGAACTGCCGTTTCTCCGCTGCGTGGCTTCCTACAATGCCCCACACCATCTTATAATGTCCGGGTCCATGCTGCGGTGACGCTAGAAATACGGCAGTTCCTGTTCTCATCAGCCGTGGAGTTTTACAATTCAAACATCACGAGTACTGGAGGTAATTTGGGTCTATGTCATCTTCACTCCACAACACTTAAGAGCCTCAGTATCTTTACTGCGCGGCTTTCCTCACAATGCTTCGTGCCATTTTATAATGTCAGAACTCCTGCCATGCATTGCTTGGTTCTTTCTGTGAGACATATATTCCTCTGCGCCCTCAATTGAAGAATTGCTCATTATAATCTTCATTCTGAGTCTCCAGAATTGGTGAAAATGAGACCTTTTTCCATTTTTGAGTAATGGCTATATAGGTTTCTGATTTGCCTATATAAAATTGCTCTTTTTTCTTCTATTTTGAGGTGAATTGCTACCAAATGTCCCACTATTTATTTTATTATTTTCCTTTTTCTGTCATTCAGGCATTGTTGGGACATTATTATACATGGGTGTGCCTCAATACTGCTATTATTTGCTATTTGTGTAAAGGAGAATCCATTTGAAAAGTGACTTAACTTGCTTTTTCTCTTCTCTTTATGGGCAGAATAAAACAATGTAAATCTTTGTTATCACCTTCAGCTCATAAATTCATAAATCACTACATTTTTTTCACACAACTTGCGACAATTGAAGATTCAGTGGTTTCTTTACATAAGGGTGCCTCTTCACCAGGTTCTAATGGGACCTTTGTCCCCACTTGATCTGGGAAGCCATCTACAAAAACGCATGAAAAAAGTTCAGCTGTCCCCCCCAAAATCGCTGCTGGTTGTCTCTATGGGCATTGTTCTAGAGGAGATACATGCTTTATGCCCCTATTTGGAGGAGAGTAATTTTAAACTACAACACCTCACTGATAGATGGTCACAGATGGAGAAAAGACTTACATTACTGCTGCACAAAACATTTAGTCATTGAGATCAACTACTCTTAAGGTGAAGGCTCTTCAGACCCAGGTTTCATTTCTTCAGAAACAGGTTGAAAATCTTGAAATCAGAAACAGGAGGAATAATCTTCACGTATATGGTTTACCTAAAGGCTTAGAAGGCTCTGACCCTATTGGCTTCTTTAAACATTTCTTCCAAAAGTCTTGAATGGTATTCTTCTTAATATTCAGCGAGCCCACAGATTAAGTCATCTACCTGCAACTGTTTCCAACATGAGGAGACCAACAGAAGTTATATTATATTTTTGGGGGATATTCTGATCTCCTCAAAGTCCTATATGCAGTTAGATCCATGAAACCTGTTTCATGGTCGAGCAATTCTTTGTTCTTTTCCCAAGATTATGCAAAGAGCACAGCTGACAGATGCTAAGAGCTTCTTGTTATGAGGTCGGATCTTTGTTCTCTTGGTGCACGCTTTGGCCTTTTTTCTCTCCTTACAGGTATGATTCTCTCGTTTTATGGCTTTCCTACTTTTCGTGTCATGTGTGCTCCGGTTTCCCTCGCCTTTCCTCATGGAGTTTGGATGTGTCATCTGTTCCATGTGGCCTCATCCCCCATATAGTCTACTCTCTTCTCTTAATTCTATCACTATCTTTTTTCTTTTTTTAATCTCAATCATTTGTCGCTCTCATTATCTTTTGTACTTCCTCTCTTGCTAAATTTTCTTAATTTCCAGTCCTTTTCAACTTCTTTTTTCCAGTTTACTTTTTTTAAATGTAATTTTGTATGTACTATGTTTGGTCTATATTGTACATCCTATATTTTATGGCTGGTTTTCTTTGTTGCATTCTTCATATGAGCGTGTAATGTCCCTGAAAATTATTTCAGAGGCTTACGTTCGCCTATTACGAGACAGCATGTTTTATCATATTTATCTAAACTTGATGTCAGCATAGCTTTAATAAAACAATCACATTTACGGAAACTGAATCGTTAAAACTGAAGAAAGGTTTGTAGGTGATGTTTTCTATTCACCAGGAGACGGTAGCAGAAATGGGTTATAACTTTGTGTCATAAGTCGCTTTGCACTAAGCTTATTTCTCAGGAATCTGAAGATGAAGGCAGATGGTTGTTTCTTAAATTACTGATTGGGAAGATTCCAATTTCTTTGTTTAATGTATAAACCCCTACCAATGGGAATGCTCATGTTTGGTCCCTTTTAACCCAACAACTTGTAAATTACCGTTTGGATAATTTTATTCTTGCAGGTGACTGTAATCATGTTGTAGATCCCTTTCTTGATTGCAACTCCACAGTAGCTTTCATTCCCAATAAAGCACATGAATGTTTTTTTGCAAACCAATGAACAGAGCAATCTAACAGATGCCTGGAGGCTTTGCAACCCCTCCTTAAGAGAATATACTTATTTTTCCCCACCTCATCAGACTCAATCCAGAATAGACCATATTTTTATATCACACACTATCTTCCAGTCTCTATGTTCAGCTGCTATAGGTCCTGTTCTCACATCCAATCATGCCCCTTTTTCGATTCTGCTTGATATAATTTCCCATCCCAAACTGCTAAAGTTAAGGCGTTTCAATAATTCACTTCTTTTAGATTCTACTTTTACCTCCTCTTTTGTTTCTTTTTTTTCATAAATACTTTTATTTTAATCAAAATGACAATCTGTCCTTTCACACCATTTGGGACGCATTTAAGGCGCCTGCTCATGATTTTATTATTAGGCATGTTTCCAACAAATAAAAACAATCACATATTTTCACTGCTGAACCCCTAGCTAAAATAAGGACACTGTAACATTCCCTTTACACTTCTAAATCAAAAGAATACTTATCAATACTAAAATTCAGTTTAATAAGCAACCTACAGACAATGCCTCATTATATTTACTGAAGGCTAGTGTGAAATGTTATGGTGGTCAATATAAATCAGGTAAACAGTTAGCTCATTACCTCAAAATCAGACATAATAAGCTTCACATTTAATCCATTATTGATGTACACCAG
Source organism: Lissotriton vulgaris (assembly GCF_964263255.1). Lineage (NCBI taxonomy): Eukaryota > Metazoa > Chordata > Amphibia > Caudata > Salamandridae > Lissotriton > Lissotriton vulgaris. Next base: position 1,175,761,843 of record NC_141695.1, on the reverse strand, counting down.
ACACCAACATATGAAGACTCCTACATTTTAGAAGAATCTGTGAAGTTTCATAGGTCATTATACACGCTAGAGGACATACCTTCAGACTCTGACATTTTTCATCATCTTTCTACTAATCAACAATCTTCTGACATTTCAGTGGATTTTGAACTTTTGGAATCTGATGTGTCGCAAACAGAATTGCATAATGCACTGAAGGCTCTTAAAAAGGACAAAGCCCCAGGTCCAAATGGACTTACCATTAAATTTTACATGCATTTTGCTCAGTTACTCCTTCCACAATTGAACACTCTTGTAACTTCCTTTCTACACTCACGCAGATCTTCTAGTTCCTTTTTTGATACTTTAATATGTCCCATCCTGAAGGTAGGAAAAGTTTGCATTATTGCAAAAATTACAGACCTATTTTTTCAGTCAATGTTGATTATAAAAAAAATTCCAAAGCTCTAGCTTTGCGACTTGAATGCTTTTTTAAAAAAAAGATTTATATTAGATATATCTTATTTCTTTTTCACATACAGTTCATAAACCAAATACAATAAAAACTTCTATCTGTCCCACGGTCCTCCCTCCCCTTGATCCATCATAGTATTATCTTTTAAATTGGGCATAAAAAACTAAATGAAAAGAAAGAAAAAGTAAAAAAAGCAAGAAAGAGAAAGAAAGAAAAAAGAAAAAAAGGGGGGAAGCCATAAGTTAGCAGGCACCTGTCTTGCTTAACCCTGATCAGATTCCATTGCTCCCTCAGAATCATTAATCCACAAGTGGAGAAGTGTGGCTCAATGGTTAGAGAGGCAGACCCTGATGCAGAGGTCTAGCCCGGGACCAGGGTTCAATTCCCACCTCGGCGGGTCTTGGGCTCAATTTTAGCGGACCTGATAATTCTCACCTCGGTGCCTATTCTAATCATGGGTGCCACTCTGCAACTCTGGGCAATAGCTTGCTTAATCTCCACAATGGCCCCAACAATGCTAGGATGCCTGGCTTCACCTTGGGGGTGCCCAGGAGTGGGCACTTCACAGGGAAAAGCTAGGAAGGGTTCCACAGCGGTATGCGTACAATTGCCTGAGATACCCCTTCGGCGGTCGATTCAGGCGCTATACAAATACTACTATATTTACATTAATTCTACATCCTGATAGGGGCCCAAATTATGGTACCCCTTCTTTGGGCTCTGTTACCCCTTTGCTCATAAATCGCCATCTACCAACAGTACACAGCAAGGAGTCTACCCAACCATTGGTGCCCAGACGGCGGCTCAGGGTCTAGCCAAGTAATAGCCAAACAGAGCCTTAATACCGTCATAGTTATAAACAGAAATACTTGGGTCGGCCAAGACACTTCCAGGTCAGACACACCTAAAATGATCAACTTCGGGTGTTAATACAATTTCCAATACCAGCTGATCTCTGAGGAACTTGATGATCTCTACCTTAAGATTATGAAGCTTGGGGCATGTAGCAAACATATGGAAGCTATCAGTAGCCAAATGTCCACATCTTGAACAATGAAGACCAGAAGTCCCCCCCATTTGAATATCCATGCAGTAGTAATATACAAGTTAAACCAAGTCTTAAAGAGCTGAACCTGCAAATCGGCTGAAAAAAATGCGGTTTGAGCCAAATGTAATGAACCTTCACACTCTACAGTCCCAGCCTGTAAAAGGTCCTGCCGGTGGGTCATGTTTTTCATAAGATCATCCGCCATTTCCTTATTTAATCATTTCTATATATAATAGTCAATGTAGGTGGAGATCTCAGTAGTAGATCTACCAGAGTGACCCTAGCGAGACCAGCCGACCCCCCTGCCTTTTTAGGTAAAAAATTTGTAATTATTTAAAGAAATGATTATTCCGTATTTCGCATTTATCTTTGATTACATCGAAAGGAAGTATCCACCCTTCCGTGACAAGGTCCCCAATTTTCTTCAGCCCTCTCCCATCCCAATGGTTCATATAACCATCATGAAAAATAATTGGGAGCAAGTCATTATTGTCCATAGGGGTATATCTGAGTCCCCGTCCCAAACCAAACTTCTTCCGGACTGCAGTCCATACTTTTAACGCACCTATCAAGGTATTAAACTCTACCCTTTTAAAATAAGCAAAATCAATATGGCGTGTGAGACACCCTCTAGCCTCTTTCCCTAGTATCGATTCATATATGGAGATGGAAGGTTCTTCCTCTAGTCCCACTCTTTCCCCTGTTAATAGGCCAGCCAGCTGCTGAAGCATTGACGCCCAATAGTATAGTTGAAAATCAGGAATGGCCCAGCCTCCCCGATCTCTTGGGAGTGTCAAAAATCTTAAAGCTCTATGATGGCGATGACGGGCCCATAACAACCCAGAGAACAACTGGTTCAAAGCATTGAATTATAAGTTGTCAAACTCTAAGGGAATGGCTCTAAAAAAGTATAAAATTTTTGGTAAGAAGATCATCTTAATAGCATTGCTTTTTCCCATCAGTGTTAGTCCCAGATTGTTAATTCTAGCAAAGTCAGTTTTAAATTTCTGAAGCACTGGATTCATATTTAATTCCACTATTCTCTCTACATTTGCCATAATCTCCACACCAAGATACTTGGCATTTAGGACTACTCAATCATGATTTAGTTGTATCAAATCATTCAAAACAATTTGGGTCTTGCTCAGATTAAGTTGATAGCCTGAAATGCGTCCAAAGTTGGTAGCTTCCCTTTTGATTTCAAAGAGGGCATCCCTCGGATTAGGGGTAGTGATCGCCAAGTAATCTGCATAAGTTAGGATCTTTGTGTTCCCCCCAATGTTGTTCATTTCCAGAATGCCAGTGTTTCCCTCGATCCTCCGGATTAGGGGGTCTATAGAAAGGGCGAACAGCAATGGAGAACAAGGGCATTCTTGACGTGTACCTTGAGTGATCTTAATTAAATCAGACAAACCGCCCATTGATGCTACTCGGGCAACTGGTTTCCGGTACATAGTTTGTATTGCTCCTATAAATAAACTGCTGAGCCCTTTCCTCTCCAGAACTGCCCATAGGAAGGACCAAGAGACCCCATCGAGCGCCTTCTCTGCGTCTAACAAAAGTAGCGCGGTAGGGACTCTGGTGACCTTTAAAGAATCAAATAGAGCAATGGATCTCTGGATATATCAACTGTACCACGTCCAGGGACAAATCCATGTTGAGTCGGGAAAACCAGCTTGTGAATTACTTTAGCCAGATGACTAGCCAGGATTTTAGCGTAAATCTTGATGTCACTATTGATCAGCGTAATTGGGCGATAAGATCCGAGTTCATTAATGGGTTTTCCCTTATTTGGGAAGACTACTATGTTGGCCATTTTCCAAGAATTGGGGGCCCCCGCCCCCCTGAATGTGCACTTAAAAAGATTTCCCTCATTAATTCCTGTAGGCAGGATGCACATTTGCTATAAAATTCACCCGGGATTGAGTCTGTCTCTTCTGCTTTCCATGCGGAAAGTGAGCCGATTGCCATCACTACTTCATCCTCCGTTATAGGAGCCTCTAGATCTTCCATTTCCTCGGGAAAGAGTAGTTCCCCTGTTAGGCTTGTTAAATGTTTGTTGATTACTTTATCCTCACAATAAATGTCTTCAGAATAAAGCTGCTGATAGAACCTCTGAAACGAGGAGCGCACAGCAGCCAGATCAGAGATTAAGCCATCGAACGGATCTCTAACTTCAGCGATCCCCCCTGAGCTATCTTTTCCCTGGTACATACAGCCAGTAAATGACCCACCCCCCCGATATTTTCATAAACCTTGCTACGCCAGGCCATATATCTCCCCGCAGCTGTTTTTTCAGAAATATCAATATTAGCGATTTCCCAACTAAAACTCAAGAGTGCGCTTTGTCCGTGTTCCCTTTTCCTGCAATCACCTCTATCAATAGTGTTTCAGCTGCCGCCATTTCCATATATAAGTTTTGTAGCAGCTTCATCTCCTTTCTTTGGGTCGCCCAACCATACCAGGATGTTTCTCCTCCTATCAAAGCTTTAAAGGCATCCCAGACTATATCAATGCTAGCACTCCCTTTATTCTCCTCTATGAACCTGGGGGCCTATTCTTTCACATGTTGAATAAAACCCTCATCACTAAGCAAGGCCATGTCAAACGTCTATCGCGCCACTGTGGAAGGTTTTGCTTGAATATTTACCTCCAACACGAGGGGGTTATGATCATACATTACTCTTGGATTTTTAAAAAGTTTGCAATACTGTAAAAGTAATCCAACCTAGCGTTTACTTGATGTGAAGCATAGAAATAAGTATGCCCAGGATCCCTAGGTTCTTGGCTCATCCAGACATCTGACAACCCATGAAGTGCGCATAGCTGCGTTAAGGATTAAAAAACCTTGAGTTTGCTGCCATGATATTCCCGTCCCCCTAGTTTATCCTTTAAAGAATTTATACTGATATGGAAATATCCACAAATTATTAAGGGAAGGGGCCACCCAACTAATTCTATATTCAGCCTGTCAAACAGCGCCGGGTCATCTAGCACTGAGCTATACACAGAACACAGAGTAAACATACTATGCTCTGTAGAACATTGGGTGATTACTCATCTTCTCATTTTATCTGAGCTGGATCGAGGAAATCTGGCTATGTGTAGTGCAAGAGATGAGTTGAAAACTCGCTATTTCTCCAACCGCCTTAATGCTTGCTTCCACATGAGTCTCCTGGATACATACAGTATCAGCTTTCAGAAATTGAATTTCAACCTTGATTCAACTTTTTTTTGTGGGTTATTTAGGACACATATATTTATAGAAGCCATTCTCAACTTACTCATTCACTCAGGTTTATAATCTTTCCCCCATTGTGCTCATACATTCTACTAGTTACAGTTTTAGCCCAAAAATGATTCCTTGGATCAACCCACCCATCCCGACCCCTTACCAGGGCAAAAAAAGGCAGAAGACCCTTGTGATGCCTCCTGTATTCGGCTGTTGCCCTCTCCCTGCCTTTCCTCTGAATTTAAACAACAAAAAAGGGTAGACTCCCCGAAAAAGAAGAAAAAAGGAATAAAAAAGATAAAAAATAGGCCATCAAGGTATATCTAAATAAGAAGGGATCGGATAATACAATATATCCTTGACCCTTCGAGGAGATTTAAATATAACCATTTCTCTATCTGCGTGGAATCTCTTGCAGGTAGTCTTGGGTCTGTATTTCTGAAGAGAACACCCTGGTAGTTCCCTTAAAAATGACCTTGAGTCGAGCAGGACTCATTAGAAACACCTCACTGCCTAGTTTCTGAAAGGGGGCAATTAGCTGACAAAGCCTCCGTCACCTCTCTACTGTACTGTGGCAAAAATCAGGCCTAACTAAAAAGGTGTGCACTTATGCTGTACGCCTGGCTAAGGGTCTAGCTTTGTCAAAGACTGTCTGCTTTAACAGAAAGTTGCCAAAAATAATAAGTATAGTTCTAGGTTTGGGATTCTGGTCGCTTTGTCCCTCTCTCTTTTTGACCATCAAAGGGAATCGGTGCATCCTTTGCACCTCAGAGTCCCAGTCCCAGTGTGTAAGTTCTGGAAAGACCCTCTTGAGAAGCCGAAGGACAAACCCCGAATGTCATTCCCTTCTGAGTTTTCTTCAATGCCCAAGAGTCTCAAATTATTCCTCCGCCATTGGCGGTTTTCAAAGTCTTCAAGCTTCCATAATATGTCTGTCATTCTGGCTTTGTTTTCAGTGACCTGCTTGCCCCTGACCTCTGCACCTGCCTCAAGTACTTCCACCCGTTCCTCTAATATCATTGCACATTCTGCAATATCAGAGCAAACTTTATTAACTTTGCTAATAGCTCCTTGCAATTTTTTTGTAGCCAAATGAACCCTTTTGTGTTCCTGTCGCGCCTCTGTTTGCATCTGTTTAAGAGTAGTGTAGATCAGCCCCATGGAAGGAGAGATTTCTATGTTAGACTGTGGTTCTGGTAAGCGTTTGGAAGCATCAAGTTGTATTCCACCATCCACTAACTCCCCAGCGTCTAATCCAAAATGAGTAGTTAAATAATCCCATTTCATCTGATTCAGGCGATCTGAGTCTGAGCCCTTACGCTTTCAAAACAAGCACTTCTTTTTTTTCCACCCAGAAGCCTGCTTCTGAGTGGATGGTTTTAAAGCCGGACTATCAGTGTCCTGCTCAGAAGTTTCTAAATCTGAATCTGTGACCCCAATCTCACTAGTGTTGGGTAAATCAGACTCCTCTGTAAGGGAGTAAACTGTATCCCCCTCTGGGGTCCCGGCAGTTTTGACACAAGCACCTACACTGCTTATAGCAGCCAAATCTGCAGGATTCTCTTCTCCCGGCTCTCCTTGTATTACCGGATTCATCAGTTCCAACCGGATCTGATCTGCCCCCTCCACAGCACAAGTGTCTGACAGTGAAGCTGTACTGCCTGCCCCTTACAAAGTCTCTGGAGGTACTAAGTCTTCATTCACTAAACCACGTAAAGAATGATCCCCAGCACTCACCAGTTCTTTATTGATCCTGATGTTCCCTCCAACCTTGCCTGTCAGTTTCTTTCCACCAGCAGAGCCATGGCCGTAAAATATCCCAGGAACTATGGGCAGCTTCGGTATCGTTACAGGCTGAGAGGGACGCTGCTCACTTGGTTAAATTTTCCGTCTGCCTCCTCCTCCTCAAGGCCGGCAGTGTAAGCAGCGCCTGCGTTACTCCATTCGGCTGGTGTCTTCCGGGCAGGCAGCGGTGTTCCCTCGGCTGCACCGCCCTCCGTGAGTTCCTTCAGTGGTTTAGGCAGTTTGGGAGGCATTCGGGCAAACAAAGGGAAGAGCCTCTCTCTCGCCAAGGGAGCCAGTAGCTGTATGAAGTTGCACACTAGCAGGAATGATCTGTGTTTAACTCCTGTTATACCACAATGTAATTCTTTCACTTTGAGAGCCAGAAGTGCTCTCAATCCTGAGTACGGCCTCATCCGTTTACTCTGTGTAGAATTAGTACATTTTAGAGAGGGTGGCTAATATTTCTACTTTTGAGGGAAAGCTGCTTCCGCAGCAGTCACTCAGCCGTCATCTTGCTTTTCATTTCTAACGTGCGTCGTTAATTTCAAAATCTCCAGGCCTTGCGACTTGAATCATATCTACTTCAATTAATTGGTAAGGAACAGTCTGGTTTTGTGAAAGGGAGTTATATTACTGACAACACACTTTTATTTTTCGATATTCTCTCAAAAACTTCAGATTAACCTGACTCTCTTTCAGACATTTCCTTGGATGCACAAAAGGCATTTAATTGAGTAAATTGCCCTTTTATTTTTCATAAACTTAAATGGTTGAGGTTTGTGCCCAAATGGTATCCCTTAGTGCTCTACTTTATACTGATCCTAAAGCTGCTCATTTTTTAAATGGCCTCTCATTTAACTCTACATAGAGGTGTTCGCCAAGGCTGCCCTTTATCCCCTTTCCTCTTTAATTTGGCACTAGAACCATTTCTATCCAAAATACGGCAAAATCAACATATTCATGGTTTCAGGTTCAACACCCATCAAATTTGCAGCATATGCCGATAATGTTTTACCGTTCCTCTCTCAACCCCAATCTACTCTTCCAGCGTTTTTTTATAGGAAGTTGACTCCTATACATTAGTATCTGGCAAAAAAATTGAATAATGAGAAATGCTAAATCTCACCTCTACCTAAATATACTTTTAAGAAAGATTTTTTAATTTCCAACATTATGTTGTCTCCTCAACATATCAAAAATATTGGTCTATGGTTTTCCCAATCTATTGAAACTTCAATTACTTTAAACTTTAACAAATGCCTTAATAAATTAAATCTTGAAATGGCATTCATTATATTTGTCCTTTGTCCTTCACACCATTAAAATGATGTTAGTTCCTATCATACTTTACACTATCTCAACATCTCATTACCTATGCCACTTAAACCCTTCCATTAGATCAATTCTATACTTACATCATTTTTGTGGAACAACAAAAAATCTCGTATGTCATTGTCAAAATTGTCATGCCCAAACTCAGAAGGGGGTGTAAACTTTCCTGACTGTTTTAAATACCACAAGGCATTTTTCTAATATCAAGTATCTCAATGGTTTTCAGACTCCTCTTTGCATTCCCCATTATGGGTTGACCTTTTTTTCCCCTTCTTCTTTCTGAGAATACTTGTCTTTTTGTACACAAACCACAAATTGTCTAAACACTGGTCCGTAAACACTTCTGTAAAGTGCTTGATTCTATCCTTCATTCTACCCCTAGAGATCTTGATACTTTTCTTACTTCCACTATTTGGCATAATAAAGTTATACTAATAAACAATAAACCCATATATTGGAAATCGTGGAGGAATAAGGGGTTACTTTGGGTATATCAACTTTTTGAACAGGACAACTGTCTTTCATTTTCACACGCACTTTATCTTTTTCACTTTCCCTCTTCTTTGCAAAGCAAATCTCAGGTTCTACAAACCACAGTACACACAGCATATACTCACTTCCAATCTTCTCTCCTTTCTTCTCCTGAGTCTAGCTGGTATAACCTCCCAAGTGCAAATTCCAAAGCATCTACTCTTTACTCCCATTTGACATCCTCTTCTACTGATAGAGTAAAAAACAAAGGTAGAATTATCCTTGGAATATGACTTGGATATGGAATGGCCCATCTCCCTCTGGAATAAGATTTGGACAAACATTAGAAACTCTTATAGAGCACCAAGACCACATCAACTCGTTTCTTCTGTTATTATCTCCTATGGCCTTTCATAAAATGTATTCTGAACATCATGATACTTGCTGGTTGTGTTCCTTTGAGCATACTGACTTAAAACATTTACTTTCCCCTGTCCATTTGTGCTCAATTTTTGGATGCAAATTTGGACTCAGAATAATTAAATTTTTCATACCACAATTCATTTTTCATTTTCTAATATTTTTCTGGGAAGCCTTTCTACCGACTGGAACACGTGTTTATCTCAGATACGGATTTTGGATTTACTGTTAGCAGTCACATTTCAGAAGATCATGAGAATTTAGAATAACTTGTCTAAACTATCCTTCCCAAACATGGTGGTATGCTGTCTGTCATAATCATAGATTGGATACTACATTTCTATACCCTATATCTCTTGCTGTGAAGAGTTACATTTATGGTCTCCTATCACGCGCTTCCTATATGATAGTTTGGTGTTCCTTTCCTCCTACACCCTTTCAACAAGAAGGTCTTCAGTCTCCTTGACTTTCTCTTGATTGATATTAATATTGTTTTAACATGTTTATTTTTATCATTCAAACAATTGTATATTTATATTATATTATGTTTCCCCATGTACAAACCAGCTTTCATTACTTCCTGACCTGTATTATTTCCTTCTTACTTGGGCAACTTATTTAAATTTATTTTGTTCCTTATGTAATTCTTCATGTTATATGCATTATGTACTGATGTTTAAATATTTCTTCAATATACTTACTTTTGAACTGGAAAAGGTAGTGCTGCAAAATGCTCAGTCACAAGGGGGTTATAATGAATATTATTAAGTGCAGGTCTTTATTTTCAACCTGCCGTGATTTACTACAAACACTGGGATAATGGTCTACAATAAACAGCACACTGCCATGCCTGTTTGCATTCCCAAATGGGAAGCTTTTATTTTTAATGCAGCCCAGGTTCTTGGAAAAACATCAGGAAGTGCAGTCAGGGGTCTTCAAATGTACCCCAACATGATTCCCAAAGTGGAAACTGCCAAAAGAATATGTCTTCCCCCTTGTGAATGTATTGCAATATCCTTTGAGGAGTCAGTACATTTTCCAAGACTTGCAACCGCAAAACCATTGACAGTAAATGAAAACTCAAAATGAGGACATTTGAATTCTTGAACTAAAATCATTAATCTGTATGGTTTGAAATAATATCTAGGTATGACAGGATATTCAAAAAGTCTTATGGGTCATGCAGTCTCAGCAGGTGCTTTTTCTACTGTGTATAATATATTAGTTTTGTATCATAATGATTTTTATGGGTATCTATAGGCGTGTTTGTATTTTCATATTTCATTCTGTGGTCAATTCATGACTTCTCATTGTCAAGTGCTCTTTCACCTCTGGGCCATACTCATGCTATATAAAATGCATAAATAAATAAATATTGAAACAAATTAGTGAGAAGGGTTGTGCAGCTTGTGAGAATTGATTGTTTATATTTTGGAGTGCACTTAATGTTGGAGAAGAGTCCAAAATGTCTGCATTGAGGTATTCTCTGAGCAATTGTTCTGCTAATAATTTGTCACAAGAAAATATAACAAACAAACTGTTGAATTTAAGAATACCTAAGACATTTTAAAAAAAGACATTAACAAGGAAACAAATGTGACAGATCACATTGGAGCAGGAGCCAGTGTGTCATTTCCCCAATTAGATGATTAAGATTAGGATTATAGAAAAGCCATCTTGTTTTAATTGAGGAAGCCAGGCATGGCCTGGTTGGTCAGCACCCAACACTTTTACATTGTGTTAAATTTGATTGTCACTGGACCGCTCCCCAAACTATCTAGGACGGAATTTGAGAGTTGTAGCTCTGCCAAAGAACCTCAATTTGAAAAGACCTGCACTGATTTCATCTGCTACTGGCTGATTGTTTAAAGGTGAGCTTTTCCAACTCCACCCATGCTGTGACTAGGTCAGGTGATCTCCCCAGACCAAGAGGTTATGCCTGTTGCATGGAAAACTGCATGCAAGGAGAACCGCAGCCAGGCCGAAAAAACTTAAGATGCTGAACCACACGGGCCTAAGACCATCAAAATCCTTCTAGAAATGCTGGTGAGCAACAGTAATACTTCTTAATGTGCAGAATAGCTATCCCCATCAGTGTTTTCTACAGCAATGTTAGGTGTCCTTTTTGCTACTGCAGCAGTCTCGCTACCTTATATCCTCCATCAGTTGTGAGCATAAACAAACAGCTAGCCACTAGCAAGTCACACTGGAGGATTATCGGACCCTGCTTGTCTTTGCAGTGGCCCAACACTCAACCAGTCATTCTTCATTCCAGATCCTGGACTTACAGATAAACCACAAGCTGCCTTTTTATCTGCACTTTCTTTTCCTGGTGATTGACCAGCAGTTTTACTTTGGAGGAGGATCTGGTCCTTCCACCTACCCCATCCATTAGAAAAAACGTTTTAAGACTGTAAACCATGAACATGATTTGCTACATTTAACAGGGCCTAATATGCATATTTGCAAACACCAGTAAGAACGCTACTCACTTCCCAAATGCTAATGTGCTGTTGAACTTAACAGGTAAGCGCCAGTGTAGGCGAAGCATCTCTGACTCCCTGCTTCTGCGCTTGCTATTTTTACCTGCTGATTAATAATTCCACTCGTGGAGCTTGTAATTGTTTTTAAACTGTACCACATGCTTGGCACGTCTAGCGCGGTCTGTGCGTTTTATTTGTAGCGCATTTTAAATAGAAAATATCATTTTTTGGCTAGGCTGCTATTAGGGGGTTTCTTAGGACATACCTGCACCTAAAATTGGTCGTGATTTACACCGCTGTTTGGCGGCCCGTTAGTTGGACTGGGGGCTAGGCGCCATCTTGGGAGGGACAGTGCCGGCAAGAGACGCCATCTTTGTTCGCGCTCTAGTTGCTGCTGCACACATAGCACGATTGGGTGCTATTTAAGTCGATTGCATTAGGCGCTCGTTCTGTCCAGGTAAGCGCCAGTGTAGGCGAAGCATCTCTGACTCCCTGCTGCTGCGCTTGCTATTTTTACCTGCTGATTAATAATTCCACTCGTGGAGCTTGTAATTGTTTTTAAACTGTACCACATGCTTGGCACGTCTAGCGCGATCTGTGCGTTTTATTTGTAGCGCATTTTAAATAGAAAATATCATTTTTTGGCTAGGCTGCTATTAGGGGGTTTCTTAGGACATACCTGCACCTAAAATTGGTCGTGATTTACACCGCTGTTTGGCGGCCCGTTAGTTGGACTGGGGGCTAGGCGCCATCTTGGGAGGGGAAGTGCCGGCAAGAGACGCCATCTTTGTTCGCGCTCTAGTTGCTGCTGCACACATAGCACGATTGGGTGCTATTTAAACGCCCCTATGCTGACGCGCAGCGGTGACGCACAGCGGGCGCGCCATAGGCGCGCCGGAGGCTCGCCAGAGGCGAGCCCATCTTTGCCCATCCGTGACCATCCGGGGCTCGGGGCCAGAACCCCCTGGCCAAAACTTGCCCTACCCCAGAGGTGAACTATTGGAGCTTAATATGGGCAAGTCTCATCTTGAGCTGGATACTATACATCGGCTGGCTCGTGAGGGCTTGTTGATCTCACCGGCAGCGCGACTCTAACACCTATACTCTGAGCTATGGCCTGCTGAATACGCGTTCTTTGCAGAGCCAATAGTTGGAGGTTTTAACACTTCTGGAAGACGGGGAGCTAGATGTCCTTGCGCTCACCGAAACATGGCTGGAGGATTGCTCGGCGCCGGATCTAGTGGCGGCCCTTCCAGATAATTATCTGGCACTCCATTTCAACAGGGAGGGAGCCAAGAGAGGAGGGGGAGTAGCCCTTCTTTATCAGGAGCGTCTCCGCGCCGAAAGGTTTCTCTCCGAAACCCTAGGGGGAGCAGAGGTTATGGGGGTTAAGCTCAGGTGGGGAGCGGTATGTGTGGTGTTTTTGGTGGTATATCGGCCGCCTTGGGCGTCGCCAGATTTCCCGGCTCTCTTCACGAGATATGATAAAATGGTTGTTGTCGGGGACTTTAACTATCACTGGGAAAAATACCCTAAAGAGGGACAAGCACTACAGATCGAGGAGGCTATTTCCTCCTTAGGTCTTACCCAACAGGTGAAGGGACCGACACATGAGAAAGGACATGTGCTTGACTTAGTCTGGACTACCATGCCAGCCCAGGGTGCTACGGAAATCCTGCCTTGTGCATGGTCTGACCACTTTTTAATAAAGGGCAGACTCTTACTGAAGGGCCACTTGTCCAAGCCTGGGGATGGCTGGAAAATGGCCCGGAAGTGGAGAAACCTTGATGGGGAGAAATTGGTCCACCTCTTGGAACACTCCCCTTTAGCAAAGGAGCAGGATGTCAACATTGATGTCCTTTGTGGTCACCTTCAGCATAAACTGGGGAGTGCCATTGATGTGGTGGCACCCCTTCGCAGGGTGAAGAAGGTGGCGAGAGGAGCTGGGGCTCCTTGGTACAATGATTCCCTAAGGGAGATGAAACGTGGGGTGAGGAAGAAAGAACGGGCATGGCGCAAAAAGTATGACGCCATCGCCAAGAAAGAATACATCTCATCCTTAGCTAACTATAAACTAGCCATACAAACCAGGAAGGCTGTGTTCTTCGAGGAAAGAATAGCTGCAGCAAGAAACCCGCACAAGGAAATCTTTCGGGTCCTGGCGGAGCTCAGGATAAATAAAGAGCAAAGTACTGAGTTCACCCAGGAGGACTGCCAGAGGTTCCAGGACTTCTTCGTAAAGAAGATCTCCGATATTCTGGGCGAAATTGCTGCAACTACACCCCTCGAATGTCCCTGCCCACCGGACCTTACTGCCCCGCTAGATATCCCACCATTAGTTGAGTTTTCCCCAATCTCTAAACAGGAACTATTCAAAATCATGGACCGAGTCAAATCGGGTTCCTTGGTGGATCCATGCCCTCCTGATGTATTCAAGTTGGCAGTAGCAGGAATTGAGCAAGAGGTTTTGCATTTATTGAATACCTCCCTTCGTACAGGACAGGTCCCTCTAGCTTTTAAAGAGGCTCGCCTGATTCCCTTATTGAAGAAACCTGGATCGGACACGAAGTGTTTGAAAAACCTCCGGCCCATCTCCCAGTTGCCTTTCTTGGCTAAGGTGATCGAGCAGCATGTGTTAGCATTACTCTCGGGTCATCTAGAGAGTAACAACCTGCTGGAGACCAATCAGGCAGGGTTCCGTGCTAACCATAGCACGGAATTAGTTATGCTATCTATCCTAGATGAACTGAGAACTCGGGCTGATGTAAAAACACCGAGCGCCCTGATACTACTGGATCTCGCCGCGGCTTTTGATACCGTGTGTCATGAACAGCTTTTGTCGCGGTTGAGAGCCTTTGGTATCAGGGGTACAGCACATGCATGGCTTACATCATTCTTGCAGGGCAGGACGCAAAGAGTACAGTTGGGAGATTTACTTTCCACCTCTGCTCCGATCACCTGCGGGGTTCCACAGGGATCTGCCTTGTCACCCCTACTTTTCAATATCTACCTGCAGCCATTAATCGCTCTCCTGAACAGGATGGACTGCCTAGTTTACAACTACGCCGATGATACCCAGATAATCATTCGGCTGGATGATGGCCTGGGAGCGTCCACCAGGTTGCAGGACATACTTAAAGCCACGGTCAATTGGATGTCCGAGAACTCCTTAAAAGTCGACCCGGATAAGACGGAAGTGTTGCCCATTTCCATCTCGGGCAACCCTTGGAGTGAGAAATTTTGGCCTATGGAGCTGGGTGTGCCACCGAAACCGGCGTCCGCAGTCAAAAGTCTAGGCCTATATGTGGATGACAAACTATCCATGAAAAAACAAGTCACCACGGTAGTGGGTACTTGTATAGGCCTGTTACGACAACTAAGGAAGATCTCTGCCTTACTTTCATTCTCTACCTTGAGACACGTGGTCTCAGCCACAATTTTGGCTAGGCTGGACTACGGGAACTCCCTATACATAGGTTTACCCCAGCGGCTGCTGGATAAACTACAGGGGGTTATGAATGATGCAGCCAGGCTGATCTATAAAAAACCCAGGACTGCCCATTCTTCCCCCCTGATGCAGGAGCTACATTGGCTCCCGATTCGTCAGAGGGTTGTCTTTAAAGGACTGTGCATCGTACACAAGGCGCTGTATGGTAAAGCACCAAGATATTTGAAATCCCGCCTATTCCCCTATACACGGGCAGGACTTTGCGCTCGTCGGACGCTACCCTTTTGTCCCAATCCCGTTTCAAACTGACCACGGTGGGGGGTCGTGCTTTTTCCAACACACTCCCAGCCTTGTGGAACAAATTGGCTCCAGAACTTAGGAAGGAAAGCAATTTATTATCCTTCAGGAGAAAATTAAAAACTGTACTTTTTAAGCAAGCATGGAGCAGACCCTAGGCGCACAAGTGGGATCAAGTGAATGCCATACCTCACTATGTAAATCTGGACAAACAGCGCTTAGAGACCCCGGTGGTTATAACGCGCTATATAAGTTAAATAAATAAATAAATAAACTTTTGAATGATTAGAATTCAATGATTATCACCAATTGTTCTAACGTCACATTCTTTGCCATTGTAGAAATTGTATTAAAAATAATCTTTTCCACGTATTACAACAAAAAAATTAGGTAACTTGCCATTGTCTCTCTTTGGTTGTGCTAATCTGGTAAAGTTGATTATCTTCCAAAACTCCTTATATTTATTAAGGGTTCTACCTTTATTTATCCCATGTTCTTTGTGAAACTCAATATAACCATTCCCTTATTTATCTGGAAATACAAAATCTTGGATGGGCTTTTCAGTTTCTTCTACCCTTTATGAGGCTGTGTTACTGGATGAAGATGTGGTAGTCGCATGTAATGGTGAACAACTTACTTTTTTTATATCTTTTGCCAGATAGTTAGAAGGCCACTCTTTCGTTAGAAACAAGGGGACCATGATTGCTTTCAAACAAATTTGATTTAAAACATTGCATATTATTTTCAAGTAATGGAATGACATCCTGAAATTCTCTGGGACCCTAGTGCTCCACAAGGGGTGAGTAGAGTGTTGGATAGTTGAGTGGAGGGGGGTAGCATACCTGCCAACTTGAACAAAAATGTCACAGCGTAAGGGGGCATGGCCTCATGTCGAGAAGTACCTAAGAGACAGTTATGAGCACCACCCTGCCCCTACGGCCCCTTTCCCCCAAAAACAAATGCTTGCAGAGGCTGGTGCTGATGTCCTAAGGTGTTTTCACACCCCTTAATGGACGTCAGCAGTTCAAAGCCTCAGAAAACGAGCTGGAAAACCTCTATTCAAAGTGGTTTTTCTGCTTGTTTTCCCTGCCAACGTGTGATATCAGCTCTTCGCAGTGGGAGTGGAGTTGATATCATGTGTCACACTGTGGCACCGTGAGAGTTGGCAAGTATGGAGTAAATTCCAGTGGTTCAGTGGCAGAGGGTGTCGTGTTTGGCGAGTGGAGTAGCATTGAGTGGAGTGGTGTAGAAAGCAATGGCGTAAAGGGCAGTGGGTGGGGTGGAATAGAGTTGAGTGGGTTGGAGTGGATTAAGGTAGTTGGGTGGATTTGATTGGATTGGATTGGAGTAGATTAGGGTGGATTGAATTGGGGTAGAGTGGGTTTGGTTGAGTGTAGTGGGGTGGATTGGAGTGGAGTAGGTGGACTGGATGAGGTGAATTGGATTAGAGTGGGGTGAATTGAAATGGGGTGAAGTGGAAAAGATTGGGGTGCATTGGAATGTGATGGATTAGATTGCTTTGGGGTGGGATGGATTGGATCAAGGTAGGGTGGTTTGGAGTGGGGTGAATTAGAGTGGGGTGGAGGGGTGGATTGGACTGGACTGGAGGAGGGGGTGGATTGGAATGAGATGATTGGACTGGAGTGGGTGAATTGGATTAGAGTGAGGTGGATTGGATTG
Organism: Lissotriton vulgaris; assembly: GCF_964263255.1. Lineage (NCBI taxonomy): Eukaryota > Metazoa > Chordata > Amphibia > Caudata > Salamandridae > Lissotriton > Lissotriton vulgaris. The sequence goes on along the minus strand of NC_141695.1, from coordinate 1,175,745,193 downwards.
GGGTGAGGTAGATTGGAATGAAGTGGGATGGATTGGAGTGGGGCATATTGAAGTGGGGTGTTTTGGATTAGAGTGCGGCAGATTGTTTTGGGTTGGCGTGGGGCAGAATGTTTTGGATTGGGGTGGCGCTGATTGGAGTGGGCAGATTCTTTGGGTTGGAATGGAGCAGAGTGGAACTGTGGTGGATTGGATTGGGGTGTATTAGGAGAGAGTGAGGTGGCTTGGTTTGGATTGGATTGGGGTGAATTTGGATGGGGTTGGTCGATTGGGATTAATTTGAATCAATCAGTGCTTGGTCCCTGCTCTACAGAGAGGAAAGCTAAATTATGTTCAGCCTGCCTTGACTAACTAAATGGCTCTAAAGAAGAGTGCCAGGCAAGCCAACAAATGGTAAGCAATGGGGGCGGGGGGGGGTGGCTCCAAGCTCTTTTCTGTATACAAGGATGTCTCACAACCAAGTGCTTGCTTGTGCTACAGATTGACTGGGAACCTACTTAAGAAGCTGATGATTTTCCAAACAAACTATATAAAATATGACTGTATAAAATAACAGAAGATCGTGTCAATTAAGCAAACCTAGGTGTTCTTGTTTCCTTTGCTCAACTGAATCCTCAAATGCCCTTTGACACTTCGCAGAGCTGGCGCACTGTACATTGTATAATTTTGTGACCTCAGATGAAATGAAGTACCCTCTTGTCTGAGGCCACATCAGACTCGGTGCCCCCAGGGTTTCTCTTTTATTGTCACCAAACACCCAGAGAAGACAAGTAAATGACACCACAGCCTGTGTTCCAGACAGGGCACTCATAAATCTTGATCCAGGCTCTAATTAAGTAAGATGCGTTAGAAGAAAAAAGTCAGGGAAGTGTCAGAGAAATGAACTCTGCCTGGTTCAGTGGCATCAGGGAGATTTCTCCTGTCAGAGAAGCACCCCTAGTATCGAAAGCAGTTGCAACGGACGTCACAGAGACAGAAAAGAAATTCGAAATCTTTGCAAAAATACAGACATCATCACAAGATCATTGTAAAGGACATCCTTTACTAAAGCATGAGAATTAAGTGATACAGACCCGAAACAGAGAGAGCCATATCTATGAGTGTTATAAGACTTTCTTTTTAAAAATAAATTACATTAATTTTAAGAAAATATGTAACTTAAATCTATATAAAGTGTGCATTTGTTTAATAAATATTAAAGAAATATAAAAAAAATTCTGTAAAGGGAATTTAATAAATCTTTATAAAAATTAATTTAATGTAAATTAATCAGTTATTTAGTTCAAAATTAAATTGATAGAGCTGTTGCTTATTTTATTTTGGTCTATGTGTAACATGAATATATATCATCTTTTGAGGTGGTCTTTGAACTCTTGCCTTCTCTGGACCCCAAGTGTGCCAGGGGAGTCAAAATTCCTCTATCCTAAGTGCCAGGAGGCTTGCCTGAAGTCTGTGCCTCGAGGGGGCTAGGCTTGCACAGCCGTGTTAAAAGCGCTTCAGCAATCCCACTCTGTGGGACATCTTTTGAGGTTGTCTTTGAACTCTTGCCTTCTGTGGACTCTGAGTGTGCCAAAGACAAAAAAAAGAACAAACAAAAAACATTACAGTAATTTACATAAACATAAAAATAGCTTTACAATATTTTTAAACTTTAATAAATGTAAGAAATGTTCACAATAATTTACATAGGGAGATCTCCACGCCAGTGATAATTTTTGAGCAGTTTATAAGAAAAAAAAACCTCAAGTAATTTTGTTTATTAAGTAGTTGTAAAAGTGAAGTATAGAATTACTTAAAATTAATGTAACTATATTTTAATAAAAATAGATGTTGCAATAATTTAACATTTTTTGAAAAGCTTCAAAGAATATATTAAAATAATATAATAAATATGTTTTATTATTAGGCTTTTTCCTAGCAGTAATCTAATTCATTTCTTATATAGGTTAACAATTTAATTTAAGATTATTTCCGATTAGGTTTTATTTTAACTCCCTACCTCCATCATTGTCCATGGTAGAGTGTTGCAGTTCTAGCTGTTAGCCATGTGTGATACTTACCCTACTCTATCTTTGAGGTGGAGTAAATTTACTACAGTGTTGGATCCTTTTTAGCTGTGGTAACTTTAGAAGTGCATAACAATGGGCTTACACTTTTGTTAGTGGGCGCATGCCTCTCCTTAAAACACACACTACCCCTCCTTTAACCGCTCCTTACTCTTCCCTATCTCCCACCTAGTTTGTAGCAAGTACACCCAATTTTGTAACCACTCCCACTCAATCACTCCACATTTATTTCTATGGGGCCGATCCCGGTCTTTCTGGGAAAGCCCTGTGTATGACTCGGATCCGGACGGGTTTCCTAGCGAATCGCACTGTGCGAGTCGGACTGAACGAGTGCAATGCAGCCGTATGCTTACACAGGATCTCATAGCAAAAAAGGAGTGGGTGGAAAAAAGCGCACACCCGTGGCGGCCACCCCAGTTGCCCACTACACTGTGCATGCTTGAATTGCGGGGACCCATGCCCACCCCCGTGACCGATTCGGTGGGCTCTGGGTTATGGGGGACCTGCTCTGGCCCCCCTGAAGTCAGATTCCAATAGCCGTTTCGTCTCGATGAGACGGAGTCGATAGTTGTCCAAATTGCGCATTGTACTTGCCGGTTCGGAATGTGGCTCCGTTGAGCAGTACGATTTTGTCTTCGAACAAGTCGGACGTACAGGACCGGGTTCGGAAACGATTCAGTCAACACGGACGAGATCTTCGCATCGTATGTGGTCGTTCAGAACGGGTGACGATTTGGTCAGCAACATAGGTTCAGAATCGGATTTGCACGTTCCAGAACCCGCCTGGAGGCATTCCTAGCGAGATCAGAATCAACCTCTTAGTAGTTCATTGTAAATGTGTTAGGATCTCCCCATAGAAAACATAGGAGATGTGAAGGTGATAGGTAGGTTTGAGAATAGCATTTTATATTACCACTGCATTATTATTGTAGTAATACTAAACGCATGACTAGGGGCATGATTCTGATGTGGTTAGGAAGGCCTCCTAACAGCATTTGCTTATTCCAAAATCGGATCAGGAACGTGTCTTTCCAACCGACTCAGAAACGTTTCCGACCGACCGAGTATAATGCGACTTAGGTGTTAGGAATATCCAAATCCCAACCTGACAGCACTCGGGGTGACAAATGCAAAAACACCAATTGATGGTGAGAATGCAGAACAGTGTCATGCATTCACCCCAGTACAGAGATCTGGGCCTAAATCCATTGTTTTGTTGCTCACCATGCCATTCCAGTTTGAACCCAGCCATATGCAAATCAGTCTTGACCCTGTGCCCAATGGGAACAGTCCAGCCCGAACTGCCAGGCCAGGTCCATCCCGGACTGGAAACAAGCATCCTAGGACTGGTTTCGGGGTTTCACTCCTCTTCAGCCAGGATAGCTTGACTCTAGTGGCATGGAGAGCACAGGACCCACGTCTGGGCATACCCGTCACACTCCGGGTGACAAATGCATAAACAACAATTGATGGACAGAATGCAGAACAATGTCATGCATTCACCCCAGTACAGAGATCTGGGCCTAAATCTGTTGTTTTTTTGCTAACAATGCCATTCCAGTTTGAACCCAGCCATATGCAAATCAGTCTTGATCCTGTGCCCAATGGGAACAGTCCAGCCCGAACTACCAGGCCAGGTCCAGCCCGGACTGGAAACAAGCATCCTAGGACCGGTTTCGGGGTTTCATCCTCTTCAGCCAGGATAGCTTGACTCCAGTGACATGGAGAACACCACAGATCGCTGTGCCTTGGCTGTGGCATAGGGCTCACAATATGCTGGCAGTGCCGTTGCGGAACCGCCATGTATATTACAATTTTCCTGGCTGTAAGCGGTTGCATGGAGGTTGATACATGCAGGGGTGCACCCTCAGTTCCAGCACAGCTTGGGCGTGCTGTGCTGGAACACGCTGTAGCAGTCCCGAGGCGGTGCAGCACTAAGATTCACATTTGATCCTTTTTACTGGCCCACCATGCTGCCCGCCCACCAGACAACTATTTTCTTTCATAATCTGGTGGGTAGGTGACAGTGAGGTTTAGCGGTGCAGGAGCGGACGTTGGCGTGACACTCACTCCTCCACCACCAAAAATCTAATTAGGCCCTTAATGGTCTGGCTTCCTCTTTCACATCCTCCATTATAGGTGTAGTATTTCTTTGTCAAATGCTTTAACTAGAGTAATGTATTATACTGTACATAAAAAAAAACAATGTTTCCTGTCCAGAACTATATTACAGTGACTTTGTGCATACTGCAAAGAGTGGCGAGACGTTGGTGTCTGAAGGGTATGAAGGGGGAACTGGTAGCTGAATTCCATGCAGGGACTGGTAACAGCTGGCACATTGCTCATTGTTATTGAGTCCAACTGGACCAGTTTTTGAGATTCCAGTCTTAAGAAGCCTACAAAAAGATACTAGGATCCTCCCTCTTTGGACTGTTTTCAAAGCAGATGAATCAGGTTCGCAGAAAAGTCTGAAGAAATAAGAACAGAATAGGATTTAAGATTCAAAAATCGAGTTTTTGTATCTATTTCTATGATTCAAAGAAATATTTTATCTCGCCTCTCATCATTAAGCTGGGGATGAAGTTGTTAAACTATGCAATTCAGGTAAGCCCTACACACCTGCCCAGCCTGCTATCAGTAAACAAGCTCCCAATCATTTTGAAGCTCTGCTCATAGTCAGGGGACTAATAGTGTAATATACATAAGAGGTGATATGCTGTCAGAATATTTTTAGAGTTTTAACTATAGTGATACAAAAATGTAATAGCCATGATATTGAATTCAAAAATATTGTGTAGGTAAGTATATACAAGTATAGATATATTTTTCTTAACTTAACATCTATGTACCCTGAAGATATGTGCATATTGGCAAAAGGGGCTGTGGAAACTTGATGTAATTTTCTTCTGTGTAATTTTGCAAAAATGAAGCTTAAACAATAACAAATTGCCTTTCATGCTACAAAAGCACAAGAAAACACTTGCTTACTGTCTATCAACTGTTGTTTTTGCATTTGTCACCCCGAGTGGGATGGGTATGCTCAGACGTGAGTCCCATGCTCTCCACACCACTGGATTCAAGCAAGCCAGGCTGAAGACGTCTGGAATGCCAGAAACCGGTCCTCGGAAGCTTGTTTCCGGTCCAGGGAAGGCATGGCTTGGCAGTTCGGGCTGGACTGTTCCCATGAGGCACAGGGTCAGACTGATTTGCATATGGTCATGTCTGAACTGGGGTGGTGTGGAGTGCAAAAAACGATGGATTTAGGCCCAGATCTCTGTACTGGGGTGAATGTATGACATTGTTCTGCATTTTGCCCATCAACTGTTGTTTTTGCATTTGTCACCCCGAATGGGATGGGTATGCTCAGACGTGAGTCCCATGCTCTTCACAATATTGGATTTAAGCAAGCCAGGCTGAAGATGGCTGGAATGCCAGAAACCGGTCCTCGGAAGCTTGTTTCCGGTCCAGAGAAGGCATGGCTTGGCAGTTTGGGCTGGACTGTCCCCATGAGGCACAGGGTCAGACTGATTTGCATATGGCCATGTCTGAATTGGGGTGGTGTGGAGTGCAAAAAAACGATGGATTTAGGCCCAGATCTCTGTACTGGGGTGAATGTATGACATTGCTCTCCATTCTGTCCATCAACTGTGGTTTTTGCATTTGTCACCCCGAGTGGGATGGGTATGCTCAGACATGAGTCCCAGGCTCTCCATACCACTGGAATCAAGCAAGCCGGGCTGAAGATGGCTGGAATGCCAGAAACCGGTCTTCGGAAGCTTGTTTCCGGTCCAGGGAAGGCATGGCTTGGCAGTGCGGGCTGGACTGTTTCCATGAGGCACAGGGTCGGACTGATTTGCATATGTCTCTACTTCCTTTTCCAGTCAAGATCATGGAAAAACTTGTGACCCGGTCTCTATCCAGTTTTTTGGAAAGTAACATCTGTCTGGATGTGGCCCAGTTCGGCTTCCGGCCAGCCCATGGTACGGAGTCGGCGCTGGTGGTCGTGTTGGGCACCCTTCGATCTCTGGTCGACAATGGTCGAGCAACCTTTTTAGTGCTGCTCGACATGTCGGCCGCGTTCGACACGGTCAGCCACCCCATTCTCATCAACAGGCTGGAGGAGGCCGGGGTAGCAGGTTTGGCACGGGACTGGATGATTTCTTATCTCCAGAACAGGCATCAGGTGGTGGCACTTCCACCTTTTCGTTCAGGCATTAGGAGAGTGGGTCAGGGTGTCCCTCAGGGGTCTGCAATCAGCCCCATCCTGCTCAATCTGTATTTGTGTCCCCTGATAAAATTGATTAAGTCCTTCGGCATCTCAGTGATTAATTATGCCGACGACACCCAGCTCATCTTTTCCCTGGAAGGAGAAGATGCGGTGTCTACAGAAACTTCCCATCGCTGTATGACCGCCACTGCCGATTGGTTGAGAAACAACTCCTTCCAATTTAATAGCTCTAAGACCGAGGTACTTCACTGCTCCTTGGACTGCGTCCCGCGTTCTCTGCCGACTGATCTATGGCTTTCTTCCTCCTTGGGCAATGTGGTGGCGGCGGATTCTGCCCACAATCTAGGAGTCATATTCAACTCTAACCTCCAGTTGGACGGTTTTGTTAATAAAACCATCTCCACATGCATGCTGTTAATCCGAACCTTGCGGAAAATTCTCCCCCTGCTTCCGCTCCAGGCTAGATCAGAGGTGGTGCGTGGCATTATCCTTAGCAGGATAGATTATTGTAATGCACTACTTCTGGGGGCACCTGGCACCTTGATCAACAAGCTGCAGCGCATTCAAAATATGGCTGCGAAGCTGGCTCTTTCTAGGCCGCGTGCTGCTTTCTCCTCTCTTGCACTTAAAGACCTACATTGGCTGCCAGTTCAACAGCGAATCCTTTTTAAATCATCCTGCCTGGTCTTCAAGGCTCTACATGACCAAGGTCCAGTCATGCTACTGAACCTCTTTTCTTGGTACCACGCAGCGAGACCTCTACGCTCCTCCTCATTACACCTAGTGGTGGTTTAGCTGATCCACAGGCTACGGATGGGGGGCCGGTCTTTTGGTCACGCAGCTGCCAAGCTTTGGAACTCCCTCCCCCTATCCTTGAGGAGCATGGAGGACTTTCCCTCTTTCAAGAAATGCCTGAAAACTAATTTCTTCCCCAGAACAGCTTAAACATCGTGTTTGTGCTGATGGTTCAGTAGAGTCTAAAAGCGCCAGGATACCCTTTGGGTGGCAGATTTACGCTATACAAGTGCACAATACATACATACATACATACATACATACATGCATGTCCATGTCTGAACTGGGGTGGTGTGGAGTGCAAAAAAACGATGGATTTAGGCCCAGATCTCCATACTGGGGTGAATGTATGACATTGTTCTGCATTCTGTCCATCAACTGTGGTTTTTGCATTTTTCACCCTGAGTGGGATGGGTATGCTCAGACGTGAGTCCCATGCTCTCCACACCACTGGATTTAAGCAAGCCGGACTGAAGACGGCTGGAATGCCAGAAACCAGTCCTTGGAAGCATGTTTCCGGTCCAGGCAAGGCATGGCTTGGCAGTTCGGGCTGGACTGTTCCCATGAGGCACAGGGTCAGACTGATTTACATATGGCCATGTCTGAACTGGGGTGGTGTGGAGTGCAAAAAAAACGATGGATTTAGGCCCAGATCTCTGTACTAGGGTGAATGTATGACATTGTTCTGCATTCTGTCCATCAACTGTGGTTTTTGCATTTGTCACCCCGAGTGGGATGGGCATGCTCAGACGGGAGTCCCATGCTCTCCACACCACTGGATTCAAGCAAGCTGGGCTGAAGACGGCTGGAATGCCAGAAACCGGTCCTCGGTAGCTTGTTTCGGTCCAGGGAAGATATGGCTTGGCAGTTCAGGCTGGACTGTTCCCATTAGGCACAGGGTCAGACTGATTTGCATGTGGACATGTCTGAAATGGGGTGGTGTGGAGTGCAAAAAAACGATGGATTTAGGCCCAGATCTCTGTACTGGGGTGAATGTACGACATTGTTCGGCATTCTGTCCATCAACTGTGGTTTTAACACTTGCTTACTGGTCATTCAGATTGTTCTTGTACCGCACTAACATTTTGCAGCAAATTTAGCATAATTTTGTCATGTGTTGTAATGACATAATGGCTTATTTTAAACATTTTTGCTTAACAATCATAAAGCAAAGTTATGCAGGCTTACGAAAATTGGAATAGAGTACATAGATGTGGTGTACTAACTGTGAAGATATTTTAGTAGTCAATAATTTGGCAATGGTAATTTTGTAGCACAATAATTTGTACTTAATATTCTGAAACATAGGTTGCTCGGAGTCGGAATGTGGTTATGATTTGCGCTGCAACTTGTGCCATGCCGTGCTTACTCCAATCAAGAATGAGACATTGAGGTACACAATGGCAGAGCATTCCAGTCCCATTGTGGCAGACCACTTCTGCACCCACAACTCTATTGTGGAAATACGCAAATCTGGGAATGGAGTGCCTTTTCCTTCCTTTCAGAATTTTTGCTTTTCATTAATTTGCCATTGAAAAAGGTAGAAATAGTTTGAGAACCTGGTGTGATTGGAGAGTGGGAGATGTTATAAAGTAGTCTGGATACGGTTGGTATTCATAAGATCAAGTTTAATCATAACAGCCCCACACCGGAGGTGGTGCGTGGGTCAGAGGATCATCTGTTAATGACAGTTGGTAACAGGAATGCGGATGGGGAAGGATTGGAATGTGGAGGGAACCAATCAGGAGTAAGGGAAGGAAGCTCACGCGCAGGTGAGGGGAAGGTACCAAACGCGGGTACAGGGGTGACAAGGTGAGATACAACACATCTTCCTCTCTTGAGGATTTAAACAACTGTGCCACAAACGCGGTAAGCATAAACATAAGGGCGGAAAACTAGAGGCAGCTAATCACAGACAAAGTCATCAAAGCGTTTTGGTCTACGAATGTTTCTGCCAAACCTCCCTGAGATTAACGGTGTGTCTGGTGCGCACTCAGAGTCAGAATGGTGATCATGGCTAGTGCTGCTAAACCTTCTTCTGAAACTGTGACCGTCAACTTCAGAGTCGGAATGTGGGTCATCGTGGACACTTCGACGGTATGTCGAAGTGCTGGGATAAGCACCAACAAACCGATCTGTCGATTGACCTTCATCTGAGTCAGTGTCAGGTTGGAGATCGTGTGTGATGGCGTTCCTAGGCAGACTACTCTCTTCAACACAAGGCTTATCAACATCAACCCACAGATCATTGTTAACAGGGACAAGTTGTTGTTGACTAAGTGACTTGTCCCCAGGATGGTACTTTGCCAGTCTGCTCATGTGCCAAACTTTCCCATCACTGAGCTTCGCCGCATTGTTGAACAGTTCATCAATGTAGAGGGGGGCAGTGAATCTGCTGTCTCCTTTCTTTACCTTTTTTTCCAAACAAACTTTCACAAGGTCGCCAACTTTAAAAACATGCTCTTTCGCACCGTGTTTCGAATCATACCATTCCTTGTAGTATTTCTGGGCTTTGATAATATTTGTCCTGACATTTTCTGGTGACCACTCAATTTGCTTTGATTTGGGCATCCAACCCAGGTCGATGCTTAAAGGTTGTCTGCTTCTCATGAGAACAAATGGTGCCATGCACGTGCTGGCACACGGAGATATTCTGAAAGCCCAGATAAGTTTGTAAATTTCCTCTTCCCAATTTTGGTTTGCATTCCTGGAAAGTTGTATATGTCCCTTCAAGACACGGTTAAAACGTTCAGTGAGACCATTACCTTCTGGGTGGTAAATTGAAGTGGTGCAATGAGTGATGCAGTTCCTTGCTAGGAATGACTTGAATGCCTCTGAGCAGAATTGTGGACCGTTATCAGTAAGTACTGATTTGGGTAATCCTTCACTCAAAAACAGTTTGTCCAGGAAATTGATACATTCTGAGCTGTCAATTTCTTCGACAATTTTTATTTCAGGCCATTTGGAGAAATGATCAATCGCCACAAGGATATATTTGATAACTCCATCGTGACCTTCGATGGGCCCCACTATGTCCAAGCCCAGTTTCTCCCATGCCATTTGGGGTGGTTGTATCGGAGAGAGACTGATCTTAGACGTTTTGAGAGTCTTGTCAGAGTTACAGCATTCTGTACAGTTCCTGACCTGAACCTCAACTTGTTTGTCGATACCAGGCCACCAATAACTTGAACGGACTCTCTGCTTGGTCTTGGTGATGCCTAGATGTCCGATGTGGCACAATTTTAGAATTTTGTCTCTGAGTGTGGAAGGCGCTATGGCTTTACCGATTCTGTACAGCACACCATTTTCACAACTGAGTTCATTTCTTGTTTCCCAGTACGGTCTAATGCTGTCATTTAGGTTGCGTTTTTCAGGCCATGCAGAGTTGACGAATTTGCACACATCTTGTAGCGTTGAGTCGTGCATCATGTGTTGACTCCACTCATCTGCAGATATTCCATCCAGATCTGTGTTGAAGAGCATGGCCACTTTCTCCTCCTCCTCCTGTGTGTTTGCGTTTTCTACGTGAGGCAGAGGCAGTCTGCTGAGAAAGTCTGCAATTTTGTTTTTCACGCCTGGCCAGTATTCCACTGTGTAGTTGTAGTCCAGCAGTTTGATTGACATTTTGCTCAGTCTCGGCGAAGCATTTTGAAGACCTGAGGCAGACAGTATCTTGATCAATGGCTTGTGGTCTGTGCGAAGATGGATTTCATACCCCCACACATATGATCTGAAGTAGTTGAGCGCCCATGAACAAGCCAGCATTTCGCGCTCTATTACAGAGTACTTTTCCTCTGCAGAGGTGAGCGACCTGGAGGCAAAGGCTACGACCCATTCTTGGTTCGAAGAGTCTTTCTGAGCCAAAACCGCACCAATTCCTTTGTTGCTAGCATCGGTCGTTATAAAGATTTTTGCTTTGGGATCAAAACCTTTGAGAAAGGGTGCCTCACTGATATCCTTTTTGATGGAATCGAAAGTGGCTTGACAATCAGGTGACCAGGCAAATTTTGTTTTGTTTTTTAGTAATTGTCTAATATGGTAGGTCTTTTCTGAGAAGTTCCTTATGAACTTGGAGTAATACTCCGTCAGGCCAAGAAAAGCTCTTACATCTTCTTTGCTCGCAGGACACGGAGCATTTAGGATTGCATCCACTAGACCTTGTTTGGGTTTAATGCCTTCATGGCTGATGGTGTGCCCAAGGTAAATTACTTTGTCCTGTGAAATTTTACATTTGGCAAGTTCTACAGTTAAACCATGCAATTTCAATTTGTTAAAAACTTGTCTAAGGCGTGTATCGTGTTCCGATTGGTTGCTGCCCATGACCAGGATATCATCTTGGAAAAACCTGATGCCGTCAACACCTTCCAGAATGGATGTCATGACCCTTTGGAACAGTGCTGCAGCTGAGGCTAACCCAAAAGGTACTCTGGTAAATCGATAACAACCAAAAGGTGTTATAAAGGTTGTGAATTTTTTACTGTCAGCGTGCAATGGAATCTGGTGATATGCGGATTTCAGATCCAAAATGGAAAATACATACATATCATTGGTGGCACTAAACATTTCACATATACGTGGCAAGGGGTATTGGTCTACAATGATGTTCTTATTGAGGTCCCTAAGATCTATGCAAAGTCTAATTTTCCCATTGGGACGTTTAACAACTACCAAGGGGGAAACCCATTCCGCAGATTCCACCTCCTCTATAATACCATCCTTGACAAGTTTGCTCAATTCAGCTTGAACATCATCCCTCACTGACACAGGTAGATGTCTTACCTTGTGGATGCAAGGAACAGCTGAATCTTTTAGTTCAATTTTATGTTCAAAGCTGTTCAGGAGACCAATTTTACCTGAGAACACTTCTGGAAAGTCTTTTAATATTGCCAGTTTACTAAACTCATTGATAGACAATACTGGGTCAGCACTGTTAGGGTCAAGCATGATGCCCAGATCAGCTTGGTCACTCCAACCAAGGACGGAAGGGCCTTTCTTAGCAACAAAGAGTTTGCAGATAGCTTTCCTGTTTTTAAATTCAAATTCAAGATCGCGAGTTCCTAAGAATTCTATGTTGTTTCCAGTGTAGCTTCTGGCGATGACCTTTGATTTTTCAAGATTTGAACCAACTTTATCCGAGAATTGCTTCCATACATTTTCATTTATAATCGTAAAGGGAGAGCCTGAGTCTGCCATCAGGTTGACTGTCACACCTCCCAATTTTACATCGCACATGGGTTTTTTCTTCTTGGTCGGTGTGAGTTCCAACACATCGTATTCAATTGAGAAGACATAACTGACGCTATCGGAATCAGAATACTCGGAATCTTCTTCAGTGGAATCGCTCTCTTCATGAATTTGTCGGACTTGTCTGTTCTGTTTGTGCAATTTTCTATTGCAGGCTTTAGCGATGTGTCCTGTCATTCCACAAGACAAGCATTTTTGATGTATAGCCGGACACTTTTTAGAATCTGCTAAATGGGTTGGTGAACCACAGCGATAACATTTAAGTTGTGCGAACTCATTGTCTCTGGTACTACCACGCCTCTCATTGCTTTGTCTTGGTTTGCTAGGTTCATTTCTTCTGTTAGAGTTAAAACCTTTGTGTTTTACTTTGGTAGCATTTGAAGATCTTATAGCTTTAACATCTAAAGGTTCATCCATAACGGCTTTGGCGCATCTGCCTGTGAGTTCAGCTTTCTTGACAAGAGCAACAACTTCTTTCAGCGAAGCCTCTCCATTAACCCAAAGTTTGTCCTGAATGTTGGGGTTGCTTGCATGCATAATTATTTGATCACGGACAAATTCTTCTTGCAGTGCTCCAAATCTGCATGTTAAGGCTAGGTTGTTTAGGGCCGCAACATAATCCTCAACGCTCTCCTCTTTCCCTTGTTTTCTTCTGGAGAATTTGTACCGGTCAACAGCCACACACACAATTGGCGAGAAGTGGTCGTCTAGGTCATCTAAGGCATGTTGATATACATCATCACCTGTTCTTACTTTCTTCTCTATGTTGTTGTAAGTTTTCACACCGCCTGGACCTAAGCAGTACAACAGAACTTTTTTTTTCTTCACTGCTGTGAAATCATCGTCTTCCACTGTCTCAATGTAATTAATGAAGTATTCCTTCCACTCTTTCCATGGCATGCAAGGTGCACCTTTAAGAGGTAGGAATGCTTGTGGTTGCGAGAGATTTAACGAACTGAGAGCACACATGGCGGTGGGGAACCCTCTGGATCAAATATTGCTGTAGCTTGTAATCTTGTTCTTTGCAAATAAGTGAAAGAGTCCAAACGCAATAGCTAGTATTTAAATTTCATGTACTAATTTGAATAGATTTTTTCAATGTGTGAGAGGTGGTAGCAACAGTTAATGAAATGTCACTAGGTAGAGTGGAATCCTTCACGTTATTATTCTAATTACCATAGGAGGAGGTAATCATGAACAAACACGAAAACTGGAGCAACACGATCTATGTAATTGCAATGAGAACGTGTGATATTTCAGTTGGTGATTACACATATGGTACTGTCACGTTGTGCTTGTGAAGCAATAGTCTTTGTTTTTAATTAATGTGCAGAACGCAATAAAAACGTCTGCAGGATCGAACACTGACTGGCGAAAAGCGTGAGTCAGGCGCTTTGTTTACATTACACTCAAAATGGCCTCCAGCGCTGCGTTCCAGTGACGTCACACGCAGTTGAGCATGCGCAGAACGACTGAAAAAAAAAAGGCGCGGAAACAGCTGACAGGATTCGCCTCAGGAGATATGCGCAGGAAACAAAGGCTTGTCTGACAGACGAAAGAAAGTCTTTGAAAACTTATTGGGTTATCGTAGTTCACCACAGGCGTCCACAACAACACATTGAAGAGGGAAAACTGCCAAAGCCGTGCGGCCGTACCTCACAGTAGTGTTGCAGCTGAATCGAGGAACCAGCGAGGAAAACTGAAATCATCGGACGTCATGAGATACTCAAATCTCGGCACAAGAAGTTGACTCCAGCTGGTTCTTACACCACAGAGGATCGGGATACATTTCCGATTTCAGTGCGTGATGTCTTCATCATTAGTTCATCACAGAAAGTCCATTTACATTAATAAGCGAGAAGGCTTCAGCAGGTAGGAGCAATTTAACTCGAACTCACGTATAGAAGAAGTTGAAATGCAATAAACGGATAGCCAACTGCTTGAGTAAATGTCACGGCGTGGGGCTGTAGTTCCGCTCGTCGCCACTGTTATAAAGTAGTCTGGATACGGTTGGTATTCATAAGATCAAGTTTAATCATAACAGCCCCACACCGGAGGTGGTGCGTGGGTCAGAGGATCATCTGTTAATGACAGTTGGTAACAGGAATGCGGATGGGGAAGGATTGGAATGTGGAGGGAACCAATCAGGAGTAAGGGAAGGAAGCTCACGCGCAGGTGAGGGGAAGGTACCAAACGCGGGTACAGGGGTGACAAGGTGAGATACAACAGGAGAGGATACTCAAATTGTATAGGACACACTAACGCCAAGCTGGTTCTAGGCAGTTTGGAATAAACTGTGCATGATGTTCCTGATGCTTAAAAAGTTGTGTTTCAATTTAGAATAAGGATTTGGTGGCCTGGAATAGCGCCTTGGTAGCAAACACTCTTCTCATGTTAAAGACAATGCAAAAGCCAGAGAGGAAAAAGATAATAGTGACACCCATTAAGATTAACTTGCTGTGTAAATTGTAAATTAAACTTAAAATAAAATAATGCTGGGAAGTGCAAGCACTAAAGGGCGGCAGGGCATTTTTGGTCAATACAAAGCTTCAAACATATGGTGATTTTTAATGGGGCAAGATTTAACTAAGGGCCTAATTATGCCTAGTTGTGGTGGGCGTCCACCTGCCATATTAGGAGTATGGCAGTTGGATTGCCACTGGACCGCTGCAACCCCTGGAGATCTTTGATCCCGCAGCGGTAGCACAGCAGTCTGAGGCTGCAATATGCGGCACTGCCAAACATATTAAGAATTTCCTCACTGTGCTCCTTTTCATGGTGGTGAGCCCATGGTGAAAAGGATGAAGGTGAGGAACTCAGAGGGCCCTTTCTGGGCCCTTTGCCGCACTAGTGCATGGGGCTGAATGCAAGGGGCACTTTTTGTCCACCCTGTATTTTTGCACCCCTCTTTCCTGCATGGAAAGAAATGCACAACATTAGCATTTCTTTCCATGCCGGAATGTGCTGTGCCACTCTGTGGGAGGACCACTAAATTCAAAATTAGGCTTTAACTCATGATATTTTTTGACCTATTCATAAAGATAAATCTATACACGTAGATTTACTACCAGTAAAACTACCCTTTCGAGTAACTTTTTTACTTTAGGCTATTCACAAAATCAGTGAGTAAAGTTAGTCATATGTGTAGGCTTCCATGCCTCCACCCTCTGGATCTATAGAGTTAGCCAAATTTATGAGTGTAAATTTACTACATGGCCAACCACTGATACTGAACCCTCTCATAGAAAATAATAGAGGTAGTGATTTTAAATAAAATTCCATAGTAATCAATATTAAATTACATAATTTAAAACAGTTAGCAACAAAACAGTTCTAATTCAACATAAAAGAAAAAAATTAAAAACATGCTTTATTTTGATATATTTTAATAACTGATTTTGAATTAAAAAGTGCCATAATATTTTTTAATAAAATATTTGAATTACTTTTAAATAATTCTATGCATCACTTTAAATAGATGTTAAGACAAAACAAAAATATATTTTTTACTTAAGCTGTGATTTGTTTAATTTGAACCGAGTAAAAATTATTAATGTAATATATTTAAATTGATTACATTTTTAATTCAAAATTAAGTAATTACAATGTTGTTTTTTTTTTTATTTTGTTCCACTTTTGAAATAAATATATGATGCTAATTTATCATAAAATATTTAACATACAAATAAGACTATTTTTTATCAAGTTTACTAAACGTTTTACCTTTTCCTATACTTTTCCTTATTCTTTACTGTACTCTTGTTCACAGTATGACTTAAATCTGGAAGTAAGGGTTCGTCTGTAAACACTTGGACAAGTTTAACTCTTGCATATTGTAATTTTGATTAAAAGAGGAGGGGATGCAGCAAGAAAGGCTCAAATAACGTCCTCACCACTTACTGATTTTCCTACAAATGTATCATAACCTTTATCTGCGCTTAAAGCCAGGTTAGTTGCAGAACAAAATTGGATCCTGATTGGCACGTTGGAGACTAGTGAGTGATTTGTGTATTTACAGTGTCACACGCTCCAAACCTGAATATGCAATTCCTTATTATAAAGTTTTACTGTACACAGTGTAATTTAATGCCTTGACGTGCGTCTAGGTTAAGGGGAGTAGGGAGGGTCTCTTCTAATTTCAAGTGACAGAGGAGAGACAAGTAAAGGAGAAGCAAGCCTGCTTTCCAGGATGCTTGGCACCTGAAATAAATTAAAATGTTTGTAGTTGATTAGTCAGCAAATCGAAAGGCTAATTAAAACAACACTGGAAGTAAGGTCCTTTTATATTTAACCGCGAGGTCCTATTGAAGGATTTGAAATATCACTGTGGTGAACCTGGTGATTCTACCTCGGACGACTTGTATCTATCTTGGAGATAAAAAAGCTGTGACGAAAGCATAGTCTTTTAAACAGCACACCTTTTTTAAAAAACATAAGGGAGATATAAAATACTTTTCGCAAACTAAATCCTCACTGTACTATCAACAACCAAACTGTCTGAGCCACACCAAAATAAGGTGTTAAGAGAGACAACTTATTAATTGTGTCCCGATGAAGGTGGTTGTATAATCTGTCTGTTACTACCGAAACGCACCAACGCCTTACTTTTCAAGGTTATATCCAGGGAACTTGTATGGTCCAACTCAATTACTGCATAGTGGACCTCTGTGATTGATTCCTGATGGGATAACCAATTGATGATGTTTTTAATGGTTCACATGCCGATTGTCTCTCGCAATTCTTGTGTTTATGTATATGTATTTGTTGTATAATTGTATAAATTTGATCCAGGTGTTTTTAGATTGATCAAGAAAGGATTTTTCACGACATTGTTTATAAAAATAAAAAATATGTTTTTTTTAACTGATCGCGTTATAGATATATGTCCAGAAAACCTGTTTTTGGGGTTCATGTCATGTGGTGTGTGTAGTACAAGTGTGACTGCGCAGTTGATATTTGAATGTCTGTGAGTGTGATTTATGCATATAACTTCTAACTTGATCCAAGAGAGTCTGTTTTGACCATTACTTGAAGTACCTTGTCTCTTGGCTAGTGGGGTTGCTCCATCTTTACTTACATACTTAGAAAGATTACATGTTGATTAACTGCAGTGGCTTAGGTTCTTTGAGAACCATTTTCCTCTATATGTTGATTATTCAGCACTGTTTGGTCTCCTTTTATTGATTCAGTTGTTTTTCATTCAATGTTCTTATTAATTAAGCATGGTTTGGATTTGAGATGAATGTGTTGCAATGTTCATTGATAACTATATTCATGTTTGAAAGCACTTCATAAAAGTACTGAAGTTTACAGAAATACTAAATGTATGCATAATAAATTAATATAGACATGATGAAAAATGTCTGCATGTCTATTGTTGTATTATATTTCATTGGTCCAAAGTTAGGTTGATGAAGGTGCTGTTTCTGTTATTGAATTGAGTACCCCTACCTTCATTCCACTAAATTGGGTCAGGACCCAATTGGTTTAGGCAGTCAGTAAATATCAACAGAAGACTTTCAAATGAATGTCATGAATGTTTATATAGTAGAGAAAAATCATACCTAAAAAGCAACCATGTCAGGCCAGCTGTTAAAAAGAGTGCCTTAGTGACTATACTAAAGTGTCTATGTTCATTGCTATTTCATCAAAAGGTTCTATTGTTTCCTCTCTTTGTGAGGCAACATACTCCTTTCATTTGCTATGCAAGCTTTAATCAGATGGGCACCACACTAATGAAATAGTGTGTACAGTCCCATATGTGGAAGAGCTTTTATTCATGTACTGATGTTTTTCATGTCATATGCCACACATGAGTTGCTTGTGGGAAACAATTTGGGCTTCAACACATAAACTTTCCAGGTGGTTATACTTTTCAGTAAAGTGCTACTTATCATCAATTTGCATGCTTAAAGGTGTGTCATTTTATTCCGCTTTCTATTGCACTCATCAATGTTGTATCAATGGTACATCATTTCTATGTAGGCATCACCGACTGTCTTATAAATTGGAGTGAAAGAGCTCCTGTTTTTTCATCATATGGACCTCCTTGAAAAAGACCCACTTTCCATAATACCACAAAAAATGTAGACCTCTAAAGTGACATATTTGCGTTAATGGAACATAGCTTGCCCTCAGCAGAAAGAGCTCTTCTATAAGAAATATAAAATGCAGAATACACTCATCTTGAGTGTAATCCTATGGATGTGGCAAATGTCAGGTAAGTTTCTAAGCTCCTCTTAGTTGTAAGCCTTCCCCCAAAATGTTATTGAGTTGGTTCCAGAATGATCAGAACCCTGCTTCCAGCAGGAGCCCTATCTGACAAACCTTTGACTGGCAGGGAGAATTGGTTTGGGTGTCCTGGGCTTTGATGATGATGACTTGCATTGTATTAAGCATTGCCATTGTTTTTACTCCCTCACTGAAACAATTTTTGAGATCATCCATCTCATTGGGTTTGACGTCGAAAGGGGGGACAAAAGACAAACCACTGCTCTTCTGTTTTCTTCTAGGCTTTATGCATACCACTTATCTACCAAGTCACAAAATTTCATTTACGGGGTAAATTGTCCTGTTTCCTGATACACTTGTCAACTGTTTCCTACATTGAGTGGTAGCCCTGGGTTGACAGTGTACGAAACGTGGACGCCCATCTCTTCATTAGGGTTATGGTACAATACCATAACTTTCCTGATACCCTGAATTGGTTTGCAGTAGCTATCAAGAGCACATTTAAATTTCCATAAATGGCTTGATAAGCACTTTTAAGAAAAGTACTGTTGTGATTTCCCTTCTGGGCCTACTTTCGTTCTCCCTTATTGTTGCGATTTACACATTTTAGGCTGTCTCTTCTCATTCTTCATAGCCACATACAACAAATGTCATCATCATCATTAACTTTATTCGGTTGTTAAGACCATCAATGTGCATAGGTGTACAAAAGTATGGTAAATAAAACAAAATGTTACATGATAAAATTGTAAGCCAGAGTAGATGATGTTATTCATACAATAACAAGGATATTAACACCCAAGCCATTAAGGAACATAAACAAATGAAAAGAACTGGCTTCCAAGGTATTAAAACCATACAAGCTAAAAATACATAGAAAATACAAAAAGTGCTGGTGCATAATTGTTGAAAGTGCAGAGTAGCTCAGTTCTCTGTAGATTGTACATAAGTCATAAAATCCCATGGTCATAAGCATCAAGTACAAACTAAACACTTCATAAAAAGTAATACTTAATTAGTTGATATGCTTCAATTCATTTTAGCTTCTGCCTCCTAAGGAACCAAAATCTCCTCAGGAATTTGGCCATTGCACATATTATTAGTGGCCTTGTATCTGTCCTGAGGATACGTAGTACCTCTAGGTGACGACGAGTTCCTAATTGTCTGCAGACAGGGGCTAGCCATATAGATCATGGGTTTTTATATAGAGGGCATGCAAAGATAATATGCTTAGTTGTCTCCTCTGTTTCAAGGCAACAAGGGCAATTAATTGTTTTCACTTGGGAGCCCCTATTCCATGATTCAGTAAAGGAATTTAAGGGGATACATCCAAATCTAAATTGAATAAATAGCTTCCTCTCTTGCGGGACAGTGATAAATTCCATATAGGGCTCGTACACACCAAACATCTTAAACTCCAGGAACTCTACCGTAAGTCGACCTCCTTACACTTGTGTGACTGTTCTCTCTGCCGCCCATTTCCAATAATAAGACTTAACCCACTCTCTACTAGGTAGTAAGCTAAGATCTTTTTCTTCCCAAAGGTTCCCCAAGCCTATTTCAAACAGCAGTGTTTTGACATTACGGAACCAAGCAATTTTTTTAAAGCGATCCGTCTTAAGAATCTCCTAGGTGTTTTTTTGAATGCAAAGCCAAAATAGAAGGGGTCGAAGCCTCGCTTCATCAATAATTGTAGTACTGCCCAGATCTAGTCATAGGGGAGTATGCAGGGTACTCTGGGGGAAGTGAGAAAAGTGATTGTAAGAATTTATTCTCTACAAGAAGCAGGCCCTCCATATTGTCAAATCCCCTGATTTCGGCACCATAAAGAGCCGAACCAACCACCTTCTGATCATATATCTGTAGTGGTGCTGCAATCAGTCTAGATAGTGATGACCTATGTTATAACATTATAGCCCCAGAAGTTGTTCTCTGCTGTAGAATTTGCTTATAGATATGTTGTTTCCATTCTATTTTTTCAGTGAGGGGTATTCCAAGATATACAATGGAATCTACCCTTCCAAGCGGAGTCCCTCCCTTTAAATGATTTGTGGAGTTTATTAACAAGAGTTTGGTCTTTGAGGTGTTTACTTCTAGATCTCTCCTCACACAGAAAGACATGAAGCGATCTAGTACAAGTTGAAGACCACTTGGGGTTTTAGAAACTAAAAGCGTATCGTCCACAAAAAGCAATGTGCTTATTTTTACACTCCCCAATGAAGGGGCATCTACATGGGCTTCCGCTAAGAAATTCACCACTCCATTTACAAAAAGTGAAAATAAGGTGGGGGCTAAAACACACACCTGCCTCACCCCTCTTACAACCTTTAGTGGATCTGTCAATTGTGTTTGATCTCCCCAGCGTACCTTTGCATAATTGCCTTCATGAAGGCGAATTAAAAGTGCCAAGATGTCGTGGGGGAGCCCCTGATCATAAAGTACTTGCCAAAGTGTAGCCTTTGGAATAAGATCAAAAGCTGACCTCAGGTCAATAAAAGCATTATAAAGACTACCCTGTTCCAATGTCACAGACTTCCAGGACAAGAAGGTAAATCGAAAAACCTGATCAATATTACTGACCTTTTTCCTGAACCCTGCTTGGAAGGGAGATAATATATCATTCCCTTCCATCCAATCAGTAATTTTTGTAAGCAGGGCACAAGAAAAGACTTTGTGCGCCCCATCTATCAGACTTATCGTCTGTAGTTTGAGGGCAGTGATCGATCCCCCTTCTTGAAGACTGGGATATCCTCGGCTCCTTGGCAAGAAGGGGGTATAGGAGCCCCAGCAGCTACACCATTAGCAATTAACCACATATAGTCATACCATTTAGGTATATCAGCTAAAAATACATCACCAGGTATTTCCCTCTTTCAAGAAATGCCTGAAAACTAATTTCTTCCCCAGAACAGCTTAAACATCGTGTTTGTGCTGATGGTTCAGTAGAGTCTAAAAGCGCCAGGATACCCTTTGGGTGGCAGATTTACGCTATACAAGTGCACAATACATACTTACATACATACATACATACTGAACTGGGGTGGTGTGGAGTGCAAAAAAACGATGGATTTAGGCCCAGATCCCCGTACTGGGGTGAATGTATGACATTGTTCTGCATTCTGTCCATCAACTGTGGTTTTTGCATTTTTCACCCTGAGTGGGATGGGTATGCTCAGACGTGAGTCCCATGCTCTCCACACCACTGGATTTAAGCAAGCCGGGCTGAAGACGGCTGGAATGCCAGAAACCAGTCCTTGGAAGCATGTTTCCGGTCCAGGGAAGGCATGGCTTGGCAGTTCAGGCTGGACTGTTCCCATGAGGCACAGGGTCAGACTGATTTGCATATGGCCATGTCTGAACTGGGGTGGTGTGGAGTGCAAAAAAAAAGATGGATTTAGGCCCAGATCTCTGTACTCGGGTGAATGTATGACATTGTTCTGCATTCTGTCCATCAACTGTGGTTTTTGCATTTGTCACCCCGAGTGGGATGGGTATGCTCAGACGTGAGTCCCATGCTCTCCACACCACTAGATTCAAGCAAGCCGGGCTGAAGACGGCTGGAATACCAGAAACCGGTCCTCGGTAGCTTGTTTCGGTCCAGGGAAGATATGGCTTGGCAGTTCGGGCTGGACTGTTCCCATGAGGCACAGGGTCAGACTGATTTGCATATGGACATGTCTGAAATGGGGTGGTGTGGAGTGCAAAAAAACGATGGATTTAGGCCCCGATCTCTGTACTGGGGTGAATGTACGACATTGTTCGGCATTCTGTCCATCAACTGTGGTTTTAACACTTGCTTACTGGTCATTCAGATTGTTCTTGTACCGCACTAACATTTTGCACCACATTTAGCATAATTTTGTCATGTGTTGTAATGACATAATGGCTTAATTTAAACATTTTTGCTTAACAATCATAAAGCAAAGTTATGCAGGCTTACGAAAATTGGGATAGAGTACATAGATGGGTGTACTAACTGTGAAGATATTTTAGTACAATCCAAAAGATTCCCAAAACCCGGGACTGGTGTTAGAAATTATCTAGCAGGCATGCGACTTTGATCCGCCTAAATTCTCAGAAAGTAGAATTTGGGAAAAACACCCGGTATTATTTCTACATTAAGGTGTTTGTTGTCTCTAATGCCTTACCGTCCTGAAACAGACATTCTAGTCTGTCCTTATCGCTAATTGTGGGGGGTTCATGAATTTTCAACTCGGCGCAACCCGAAAAATGTCAGCCCTATTTAGGACCATACACAGAACCACACATGTACCAAAATAATAAGTGAAAAAATGTGTGGCGGAGAGGAAGGCACCTCACGGGCGAACACCCTCGGGGGAATCTGGTCAGGTATTTACCAGAGACTTGGCCCCTTTCTCATCATAGGCGGCCGTTTCTATTCCAGAATGTTAGTGAATAAGTGAGAGAACAGAAAAGAGAGAAGGTGCATTTCAAGGAGATTTAGAGCGTGACTCCTTGGACAAACAAAACAGAGTGAAAGATAAAATCAACAACCACACCACTCGTACTACTTTTATTTATGAATCGGGTGTGCGAAGTTGAAATAAAAAGGAGGGTAGCTTAAAGTTGCATACCACTACCTGTGACTAACATGTTTCACTGCCCAGAAACCTTTATGGCAGATTCATCAGGGTCAATACTCTGTTGCTGCACCCCCTTCCAACATCTTTTAGACAGGAAGCTGCAGAGTTGAAAAAAATAAACAGAAGAAAAAACTAAAATCACGACCAATTCATAATCTAGACCAACCTACTGTTTGTGCTTTTCATAGCAAAGAATATTCAATGTTAGATTACATTTCCAAAATCATTTACCCTTATTCAGCTATGCTCCCTCGTACCAGCTGAAAAAAGGGGTACTCCGCCGAACAGTCGGTTGTCACATCAACCTGTAAGGTATTTGTATGTAATCAGTATCATGAGTATATAATGGCCAGCTCTTAAAATTGCCATTATATGCATGGGCTACCGTCCCATTCGAACAATCACGTCACCCCAATGCATACATATATATACACACCCCAACAAGAGCATCCACAGAGAATGATGGAAAACCTCTCTATTCTGCCATGTCAATGCTGTCTGGCTAAATGATGGCATTCATTGGTATCTATGCAAGAGATGACCGACTACCAGTGCTTTATTAAAAAATGTTATTGTGTTTGCATAGGGAAAAAAACGTTGAGCGTTTGCACATCATCCATATTTCTTATTTTTTATGGCCCAGTATCAATGCATGCGTGGCAACCACATTGCTATTACTAGGGCGGTCATACAGATCAAAGTGTATACATTCATAACCTGTGGGGGGGATGTGATAAACTAGCAACCCGCCTAAAAGACTAGCTCACAGCGTGTCAATGGCATCCTTGCCAAACAGAAAACAGTTGTGTGAGATAAGCCCAGATCTTCATGCCTATCTTGAGTTACCTCCTTGATGCATGAAAACGATACGCATGCCTCGGGCTGGCAGCGGCGCCAGTGACCCAGAGCCCTCTCCTTACCGTACAAACGAGGAACATGGGCGTTGTATCATCCCAGGAACACCTAGCGGGAGCCGGAGCACACCATTTAAACGTCCCAGCCAGGTAATCCCGCGTCGCGCACCACAGTCACGTGATCGGCGGATCCCCCCGTCACGTGATGCGGGCTACAGTGTGTGCAGGACTTCACTCACCGAAACGGGCGCCATTATAGAAAGGCAAAATAAACCGGAATGGGTGAATTCGAGTAAATAGAAGACCTTCACGGAATGCTCGAGTGAGGAACGTGGTAAAATTAAAGGATAAATAGAGTCATCCTCCTCATTTATAACGGTGTTCTCGCCCTCATGCATCAATTTCCCTAAGCTGTATACATACTCATAAGGCTGGAGGAGAATCCATAACTAAAGTGGGCGCCATTGCAGAGTGGTAAAAAACATCATGAGATTGTGTCTAAATAACCTAAGGACATCAGAAGAGTTGTTAATGCACTAGACATAAGATTGGGGTAAAACACCAGTAATGTAGCATTGTATGTATATAGAGTGTAGCGCTGGTGTTGCTAATATCCAAAAGTGGTGGCAGTTAGTGTAGCCACAGAGCAATTGTATTATAATACTGCTAACTACACTGGCTGAGGGGAGCCAAATCAGGATGGCAAAGCAGAGGTAAAACACCAGTAATGTAGCATTGTATGTATATAGAGTGTAGCGCAGGTGTTGCTAATATCCAAAAGTGGTGGCAGTTAGTGTAGCCACAGAGCAATTGTATTGTAATACTGCTAACTACACTGGCTGAGGGGAGCCAAATCAGGATGGCAGAGCATTATAGGTGGTTGACCAGTTATTTAACCTTGTTCCACTCTATAATCTCATTAAGGCCCTGTTTGTCACTGCTCTCTCTGAAAATCCATTTCGCTTCTTTTGTAATCAGGATTGACTCAACATTAATAGGATTTCCCTTTACAGTTTCCAACACTGTCCATGTGAAGCTGTGTTTCTCTTTATAACAGTGTTGGACTAATTTGGTGGTCAACTTCCCAGCCCTGATGGTACTTAGATGTTCCTGTATGCGTACTTTTATTTTCCTTGTGGTGAGTCCAATGTATTGTAAACCACAACTGTATGTCAGCCTATAAACCACATTAGTGGTGTTACAGTTGCTGAATTGGTTTAGGAACCATTCTCTTCCAGTGGATAACGTAACACTACTGCATTTGCTGGTAAGTGGACACACTGAACATGTACCACATGGGTAATGTCCCTTAGGTATCGTCATAGTATCACTTCTCAAAGGTACTCGGTCCCGAGTGTGGACAAGTCTGTCCTTTAGATTCCCTGACCTTTTGAAGGCAAATCTTGGGGGGGGGCATGGTAAACTCTTTATTACTTAACAAACCCCAGTGTTTTCGAATTGACTGCCTGATCTTCGTGGCCATAGGTTCGAAAGTCATAACCACCGGTAAGCAGTCTTTTCTCTCCCTGGTATTATGCTCAAGTAAGGTGTCTCTGGGGGTGTTGAGCGCCCTCTTTCTTGCATTATTCACAACCTTACGTGGATAGTTACGCTGTTCTAGTTTTTTCGTAAGGTCCATGGACTGTGCAACAAAAGTTTTGGTCTCAGAACAATTTCTCCGATAACGAAGAAATTGGCCCACCGGAAGATTGTCACGTAGGGCCCTGGGATGGCATGAGTTATACAATAATAGGGAATTCCTATCCGTGAGTTTTTGGTGGACCCGAGTACTCAAAGTGCCGACCTCATTGGCCTCAATGTGCAGGTCTAAATAGGTGGCCCTAGTATGACTGTATGACCAAGTAAATTTAAGGCTCTGGTCCTGTGAATTTAACCAAGTGCAAAATTCAAGCAGCGACTCCTCTGAGCCGGACCAGATGCAAAGCACATCGTCTATATATCTTTTCCAGAGGCAGATCTGCCTCTGGAAGGGGTTGGTATCTGGATAGACGATGTGCTCCTCAAACTGGCCAACGTATATGCATGCCAGGCTAGGGGCCATAGTGGCCCCCATGGAAGTCCCAGAGGTCTGTAAGTACAGTTGGTTCTTGTACATGAAGTAGTTACGAGTCAGTGCCACTTCAACGCATTCCATGACGAATGATTGTGGGACATCATTGAACCACTCGAGGTCCCTCAGGGCACGTGCTGCTGCCACCAGCGTGGCGTCCTGAGGGATACTCGTGTACAGAGATTCTACGTCGATGGTTACCAACCATTGTACATCAGAGTCGAAGGGAACACTCTCCAAAATGTTCAAAATATCGGTGGTGTCTTTTATAAAGGAAGGTTGGTTCACCACTGCCTCCCGCAAAAAATAATCCGCATATTGCGAAAGGGGCTCAAGGATAGATTGTATCCCCGATACGATGGGCCTACCGGGGGGTGGGCGAGTAGGCTTGTGTATCTTCGGTAAGATATATAGAGCTGGAGTCCTGGGAGTGTCATTAATTAGAAACTCCGCTTCTTTTACCGAGATCCATTTGTTAGTCTTAGCCCTATTCACCATTGCTTTGATCATTCCAGACAACTCCTCGACAGGGTCCTTATTAAGAGGACGGTAGTTGGTATGTACACTTAATAGACGTTGCACCTCTGCATCGTAATCTTTAGTATTTAGTACAACAACCGCGCCCCCCTTATCTGCTGATTTTATAGTCAGCAGACTATTCTGTTCAAGGGATCTGACTGCATTCCAATCATCTTTAGTCATGTTTGAGTATCTAAAATGTTCCTGGGATTTTTCAAAGTTTTCTATGTCCTGTAAGACCCTTTCCTCGAAGACAGCCACCTCCGGACCCATAGTCACCATAGGAGGACAAAAAGTGGAAGGTTTTTTGAGTGTAGTCCCTCGAAACGAGTCAGTGTCTTTTTCTCTATTGGCAAAAAACTTTTTAAGTTTAATTCTCCTCATTGTTTCATGGAATTCAGTGCGGCATTTAAAGGCATCGTGTCTGGGTGTAGGAACGAACCCTAAACCTTTGTTCAAGACTCGCTCTTCATCCGGTGTTAGAGTGTAGTCTGATAAATTCACAACAATGCTTTCTTCTAGCTCTGTGTGCGGCCTCTGCTGCGGGTCACCCTGGGTGAGTGGGTCTGCCATTGGGGTACTGAGCTGCCTTTCCCTCTGCCTCTTCCTGGGTTCCCCCTCCCCCTGTTGTGATTGGTTCCCTGACCTTGCCCTAAAAAAGAGCGCAGTAGGGCCCCCAAATCTTCGTCCTGGCGGTTCTGTTGGTTAAACCTAACCCTATTGCCCTGTTGGGGTTCCTCTTCCTCTTCACTAGAGGTATTATCAAACGTCCAGTTGTTAGGGGTACGTCTGAATTGCTGTCTACCACCTCTACCTCTCTGCCGTGTACCTACACTTTGCTGATCTGATGTCTGTTGGTAGTACTCTTCCTTAACGTACGGAAAAGCCCACTCGTGTGAATATCTCTCTAAATTTTTGGTTAATCCTTTAATTTTTTGATTAACCATATAATTTTTATAGTCTGCCAAATCGTCCTGAATTCTCTGTAGATGCTCTTTGCTATTCAAGAGGGTCGTATCCTTAGATATGGTTTCCTCCAACTCAATAATTTCCTTCAGAAGTTCCTCGCTCAAACGTTGGGCGGTACTGATTTTTAGAATGAGCCAGTCTCTAGTACATTTATTAGCGATGAAACTCCAATCCTGGCGGAATTTATCGTCGTCTAGGAAAATCCTGGGCTCAATTCTAACTAGAAGGCTGGGGGGTGCTGCACCTGCTGTATAATATTCGGTCATCAACGCACCATGCAGTGCAATCCTCACTTGTTTTTTCTTAAGATTGGATAATTTCTCCCATTCTTCTCGGGCCGATGTATTGCCCCTCAGTGGGGCACCCGAGAGTAATGATGGCCCTGATAAGATTGCGGCTATCTGGTCATTGGTGAAGGCAAGACAATTTTTATCCATCTAGAAAGACTCTCCTTTCGGGGAGACTATACAGGGGGAGGATTCTACCCTAAACAATTTTTAAACCAGTTAAGAGCAACTGAGATGTAGTGGTACTCTTGCTGTCTCTATACAGAAAATCACTAATCAGAAGGGTACTATCTAGACTTGGTCGTGAAAAACAGAATCGTTAAAATGAAGTCGTTAAAATGAACCCTACCATGACCATTTAAGAAAACTCTCACGGCTGAGCCGCCGTACACGATATTCAATAACAAAAGGAGCTTAGAGGGAATATTACGGGTATTAATGGGAAAAGCCCTCCACTCATCAAATGCAATCCAAAAGATTCCCAAAACCCGGGACTGGTGTTAGAAATTATCTAGCAGGCATGCGACTTTGATCCGCCTAAATTCTCAGAAAGTAGAATTTGGGAAAAACACCCGGTATTATTTCTACATTAAGGTGTTTGTTGTCTCTAATGCCTTACCGTCCTGAAACAGACATTCTAGTCTGTCCTTATCGCTAATTGTGGGGGGTTCATAAATTTTCAACTCGGCGCAGCCCGAAAAATGTCAGCCCTATTTAGGACCATACACAGAACCACACATGTACCAAAATAATAAGTGAAAAAATGTGTGGCGGAGAGGAAGGCACCTCACGGGCGAACACCCTCGGGGCAATCTGGCCAGGTATTTACCAGAGACTTGGCCCCTTTCTCATCATAGGTGGCCGTTCCTATTCCAGAATTTTAGTGAATAAGTGAGAGAACAGAAAAGAGAGAAGGTGCATTTCAAGGAGATTTCGAGCGTGACTCCTTGGACAAACAAAACAGAGTGAAAGATAAAATCAACAACCACACCACTCGTACTACTTTTATTTATGAATCGGGTGTGCGAAGTTGAAATAAAAAGGAGGGTAGCTTAAAGTTGCATACCACTACCTGTGACCAACATGTTTCACTGCCCAGAAACCTTTATGGCAGATTCATCAGGGTCAATACTCTGTTACTGCACCCCCTTCCAACATCTTTTAGACAGGAAGCTGCCGAGTTGAAAAAAATAAACAGAAGAAAAAACTAAAATCACGACCAATTCATAATCTACACCAACCTACTGTTTGTGCTTTTCATAGCAAAGAATATTCAATGTTAGATTACATTTCCAAAATCATTTACCCTTATTCAGCTATGCTCCCTCGTACCAGCCGAAAAAAGGGGTACTCCGCCGAACAGTCGGTTGTCACATCAACCTGTAAGGTATTTGTATGTAATCAGTATCATGAGTATATAATGGCCAGCTCTTAAAATTGCCATTATATGCATGGGCTACCGCCCCATTCGAACAATCATGTCACCCCAATGCATACATATATATACACACCCCAAAAAAAGCAATGGCGCCCACTTTAGTTATGGATTCTCCTCCAGCCTTATGAGTATGTATACAGCTTAGGGGAATTGATGCATGAGGGCGAGAACACCGTTATAAATGAGGAGGATGACTCTATTTATCCTTTAATTTTACCACATTCCTCACTCGAGCATTCCGTGAAGGTCTTCTATTTACTCGAATTCACCCATTCCGGTTTATTTTGCCTTTCTATAATGGCGCCTGTTTCGGTGAGTGAAGTCCTGCACACTCTGTAGCCCGCATCACGTGACGGGGGGATCCGCCGATCACGTGACTGTGGTGCGCGACGCGGGATTACCTGGCTGGGACGTTTAAATGGTGTGCTCCGGCTCCCGCTAGGTGTTCCTGGGATGATACAACGCCCATGTTCCTCGTTTGTACGGTAAGGAGAGGGCTCTGGGTCACTGGCGCCGCTGCCAGCCCGAGGCATGCGTATCGTTTTCATGCATCAAGGAGGTAACTCAAGATAGGCATGAAGATCTGGGCTTATCTCACACAACTGTTTTCCGTTTGGCAAGGATGCCATTGACACTCTGTGAGCTAGTCTTTTAGGTGGGTTGCTAGTTTATCACATCCCCCCCACAGGTTATGAATGTATACACTTTGATCTGTATGACCGCCCTAGTAATAGCAATGTGGTTGCCACGCATGCATTGATACTGGGCCATAAAAAATAAGAAATATGGATGATGTGCAAACGCTCAACGTTTTTTTCCCTATGCAAACACAATAACATTTTTTAATAAAGCACTGGTAGTCGGTCATCTCTTGCATAGATACCAATGAATGCCATCATTTAGCCAGACAGCATTGACATGGCAGAATAGAGAGGTTTTCCATCATTCTCT
Organism: Lissotriton vulgaris; assembly: GCF_964263255.1. NCBI lineage: Eukaryota > Metazoa > Chordata > Amphibia > Caudata > Salamandridae > Lissotriton > Lissotriton vulgaris. The sequence goes on along the minus strand of NC_141695.1, from coordinate 1,175,714,939 downwards.
GTGGATGCTCTTGTTGGGGTGTGTATATATATGTATGCATTGGGGTGACGTGATTGTTCGAATGGGGCGGTAGCCCATGCATATAATGGCAATTTTAAGAGCTGGCCATTATATACTCATGATACTGATTACATACAAATACCTTACAGGTTGATGTGACAACCGACTGTTCGGCAGAGTACCCCTTTTTTCAGCTGGTAAGAGGGAGCATAGCTGAATAAGGGTAAATGATTTTGGAAATGTAATCTAACATTGAATATTCTTTGCTATGAAAAGCACAAACAGTAGGTTGGTCTAGATTATGAATTGGTCGTGATTTTAGTTTTTTCTTCTGTTTATTTTTTTCAACTCGGCAGCTTCCTGTCTAAAAGATGTTGGAAGGGGGTGCAGCAACAGAGTATTGACCCTGATGAATCTGCCATAAAGGTTTCTGGGCAGTGAAACATGTTGGTCACAGGTAGTGGTATGCAACTTTAAGCTACCCTCCTTTTTATTTCAACTTCGCACACCCGATTCATAAATGAAAGTAGTACGAGTGGTGTGGTTGTTGATTTTATCTTTCACTCTGTTTTGTTTGTCCAAGGAGTCACGCTCTAAATCTCCTTGAAATGCACCTTCTCTCTTTTCTGTTCTCTCACTTATTCACTAAAATTCTGGAATAGGAACGGCCGCCTATGATGAGAAAGGGGCCAAGTCTCTGGTAAATACCTGACCAGATTGCCCCGAGGGTGTTCGCCCGTGAGGTGCCTTCCTCTCCGCCACACATTTTTTCACTTATTATTTTGGTACATGTGTGGTTCTGTGTATGGTCCTAAATAGGGCTGACATTTTTCGGGTTGCGCCGAGTTGAAAATTTATGAACCCCCCACAATTAGCGATAAGGACAGACTAGAATGTCTGTTTCAGGACGGTAAGGCATTAGAGACAACAAACACCTTAATGTAGAAATAATACCGGGTGTTTTTCCCAAATTCTACTTTCTGAGAATTTAGGCGGATCAAAGTCGCATGCCTGCTAGATAATTTCTAACACCAGTCCCGGGTTTTGGGAATCTTTTGGATTGCATTTGATGAGTGGAGGGCTTTTCCCATTAATACCCGTAATATTCCCTCTAAGCTCCTTTTGTGATTGAAGATATTTTAGTAGTCAATAATTTGGCAATGGTAATTTTGTAGCACAATAATGTGTACTTAATATTCCGAAACATAGGTTGCTCGGAGTCAGAATGTGGTTATGATTTGCGCGGCAACTTGTGCCATGCCGTGCTTACTCCAAACAAGAATGAGACATTGATGTACACAATGGCAGAGCATTCCAGTCCCATTGTGGCAGACCACTTCTGCACCCACAACTCTATTGTGGAAATACGCAAATCTGGGAATGGAGTGCCTTTTCCTTCCTTTCAGAATTTTTGCTTTTCATTAATTTGCCATTGAAAAAGGTGGAAATAGTTTGAGAACCTGGTGTGATTGGAGAGTGTGAGAGGATACTCAAATTGTATAGGACACACTAACGCCAAGCAGGTTCTAGGCAGTTTGGAATAAACTGTGCATGATGTTCCTGATGCTTAAAAAGTTGTGTTTCAATTTAGAATAAGGATTTGGTGGACTGGAAGAGCGCCTTGGTAGCAAACACTCTTCTCATGTTAAAGACAATGCAAAAGCCAGAGAGGAAACAGATAATAGTGACACCCATTAAGATTAACTTGCTGTGTAAATTGTAAATTAAACTTAAAATAAAATAATGCTGGGAAGTGCAAGCACTAAAGGGCGGCAGGGCATTTTTGGTCAATACAAAGCTTCAAACATATAGTGATTTTTAATGGGTCAAGATTTAACTAAGGGACTAATTATGCCTAGTTGTGGTGGGCGTCCACCTGCCGTATTAGGAGTATGGCAGTAGGATTGCCACTGGACCGCTGCAACCCCTGGAGATCTTTGATCCTGCAGCGGTAGCACAGCAGTCTGAGGCTGCAATATGCAGCACCGCCAAACATATTAAGAATTTCCTCACTGTGCTCCTTTTCATGGTGGTGAGCCCATGGTGAAAAGGATGAAGGTGAGGAACTCAGAGGGCCCTTTCTGGGCCCTTTGCTGCACTAGTGCATGGGGCTGAATGCAAGGGGCACTTTTTGTCCACCCTGTAGTTTTTGCACCCCACTTTCCTGCATGGAAAGAAATGCACAACATTAGCATTTCTTTCCATGCCGGAATGTGCTGTGCCACTTCCACTGTGGGGCCTTTCTAAGGCTCTCCTGTAAGCCTTAGAAAAGGCACCTCCGTGGGCACTCTACAGCAGAACTGCTAGACCTGGATTCCAGACGGAATCTGGTTGGTGGTCTGCGGGACGCTCGCTAGGCACTCTGTGGGAGGACCACTAAATTCAAAATTAGGCTCTAACTCATGATATTTTATGACCTATTCATAAAGATAAATCTATACACGTAGATTTACTACCAGTAAAACTACCCTTACGAGTAACTTTTTTACTTTAGGCTATTCACAAAATCAGTGAGTAAAGTTAGTCATATGTGTAGGCTTCCATGCCTCCACCCTCTGGATCTACAGAGTTAGCCAAATTTATGAGTGTAAATTTACTACATGGCCAACCACTGATACTGAACCCTCCCATAGAAAATAATAGAGGTAGTAATTTTAAATAAAATTCCATAGTAATCAATATTAAATTACATAATTTAAAACAGTTAGCAACAAAAACAGTTCTAATTCAACATAAAAGAAAAAAATTAAAAACATGCTTTATTTTGATATATTTTAATAACTGATTTTGAATTAAAAAGTGCCATAATATTTTTTAATAAAATATTTGAATTACTTTTAAATAATTCTATGCATCACTTTAAATAGATGTTAAGACAAAACAAAAATATATTTTTTACTTAAGATGTGATTTGTTTAATTTGAACCGAGTAAAAATGATTAATGTAATATATTTAAATTGATTACATTTTTAATTCAAAATTAAGTAATTACAATGTAGTTTTTTTCATTTTGTTCCACTTTTGAAATAAATATACGATGCTAATTTATCATAAAATATTTAACATACAAATAAGACTATTTTTTATCAAGTTTACTAAACGTTTTACCTTTTCCTATACTTTTCCTTATTCTTTACTGTACTCTTGTTCACAGTATGACTTAAATCTGGAAGTAAGGGTTCGTCTGTAAACTCTGGGACAATTTTAACTCTTGCATATTGTAATTTTGATTAAAAGAGGAGGGGATGCAGCAAGAAAGGCTCAAATAACGTCCTCACCACTTACTGATTTTCCTACACATGTATCATAACCTTTATCTGTGCTTGAAGCCAGGTTAGTTGCAGTACCAAAATTGGATCCTGATTGGCACGTTGGGACTAGTGAGTGATTTGTGTATTTACAGTGTCACACGCTCCAAACCTGAATATGCAATTCCTTATTATAAAGTTTTACTGTACACAGTGTAATTTAATGCCTTGACGTGCGTCTAGGTTAAGGGGAGTAGGGAGGGTCTCTTCTAATTTCAAGTGACAGGGGAGAGACAAGTAAAGGAGAAGCAAGCCTGCTTTCCAGGATGCTTGGCACCTGAAATAAATTAAAATGTGTGTAGTTGATTAGTCAGCAAATCGAAAGGCTAATTAAAAAACACTGGAAGTAAGGTCCTTTTATATTTAACCGCGAGGTCCTATTGAAGGATTTGAAATATCACTGTGGTGAACCTAGTGATTCTACCTCGGATGACTTGTATCTATTTTGGAGATAAAAAAGCTGTGACCAAAGCATAGTCTTTTAAACAGCACACCTTTTTAAAAAAACATAAGGGAGATATAAAATGTGATGCTGCAATCAGTCTAGATAGTGATGACCTATGTTATAAAATTATAGCCCCAGAAGTTGTCCTCTGCTGTAGAATTTGCTTAGAGATATGTTGTTTCCATTCTATTTTTTCAGTGAGGGGTATTCCAAGATATACAATGGAATCTACCCTTCCAAGCGGAGTCCCTCCCTTTTAATGATTTGTGGAGTTTATTAACAAGAGTTTGGTCTTTGAGGTGTTTACTTCTAGATCTCTCCTCACACAGAAAGACATGAAGCGATCTAGTACAAGTTGAAGACCACTTGGGGTTTTAGAAACTAAAAGCGTATCGTCCACAAAAAGCAATGTGCTTATTTTTACACTCCCCAATGAAGGGGCTTCCGCTAAGAAATTCACCACTCCATTTACAAAAAGTGAAAATAAGGTGGGGGCTAAAACACACACCTGCCTCACCCCTCTTACAACCTTTAGTGGGTCTGTCAATTGTGTTTGATCTCCCCAGCGTACCTTTGCATAATTGCCTTCATGAAGGCGAATTAAAAGTGCCAAGATGTCGTGGAGGAGCCCCTGATCATAAAGTACTTGCCAAAGTGTAGCCTTTGGAATAAGATCAAAAGCTGACCTCAGGTCAATATGGCTGAGATACCCGCCACCCCCTCTCAACACACTCCCCAAGGATGGGAAACCGGAAACCGTTCTTGAACTTTTGGAAGTCGGGAAGGGAGTTACCCTTCCCGGCCGTATTTATTAAAATATGAAACAAAATTAAAACATTAAATTAATAGTTTCATAATATGTACAATTTCATTACCACATTGCGATGTTTGGCTAACCTTAACATATCCTCTAATACAAAGGTTCTCCTAGCCGAACTAACATCCTACAAAACATTTACTTGAAATTTTGAAATTGTACATCCTAACGTTTAAGGGCCAACGGCAAGGTCGTAACCGGTGTCAAGATCCCTAACCCAGACATATCCCCCTCCCTTGTGAGGGGCGGCACGGAGGCATACCTCCAGTGCAAATACCAATTTCCCTTGTCTTGACGGGGGCCCCAGTAAAACTCGACGCCACTTAAAGGTCGTACGAGGCTCGTGTGAGGTATCTAGAAGGTAGCGTAGACCCCCCCCACACCCCACACAACTTACCACATCTGCCGTCGCAGACGTCCTGGCCCCGGGAAATTCCCCAGGAGGGGGCTGTAACCCCTCCTACCCATGAAGGGGCCTTGACCGCCTTCCCTTTCCTTTCGGCGACCCATCCTTAGAAGGGACCGCCTCCCCGTTGAGGGGCCAATGGCCACCTCCCCCGAGCGCCCCCATCCGTAATGGGTAACGCCCACTCATAGGGATCTTCCAATTAGTGCTCACCGATCATGACCTTACCGCCCGACCAAAATAAATACGACAATGCTAACTAAATACTAAATGACTATATCTAACCAACAGTAGTAACAACAACTTTATTCAAACACATGCGTACTGATGAACTCTAAAGCAGAATCACTTTATTTGCAAAACATAACATAAATCGACCATTCTTTATTGCATACTCAAAATCTTCACGATAATACCACAACCTGTAAACTAAATTCACAGTTCTCCATCAAACTTTATTAAAACCACTCGCTGTCTTCAGGGGCTGGTGGGTGGGTCAAAATTGGCTCTTCGTTCCGTCTCGAGCTCACGTGCAGCGAGGAGGTGCAGCTTCAGAGCACAGGAACAAGAGGATGCCTTCTGGTCTTGTTTCTCCTTTTATCCGTCTTCAGGGCGGGCGTAAACCCGCCCCTGCCTGCCCCAAGGGCGTGGCCAGCCGCGTTAGTGTCTAGGCCAACCCACTCGAGGGCGGGAAAAGGCACGCCCCGGCTACGCCGCTTCGGGCATACCAGCCGAGACTCGCCTCCCGCCCAAGATGGCTTCCCGGGGGGATCGTGGTACTCTGCCATACGTTCGGGGGGACCGATTGGTCGCCCCTTTCCATATGGCTGAGATACCCGCCACCCCCTCTCAACACACTCCCCAAGGATGGGAAACCGGAAACCGTTCTTGAACTTTTGGAAGTCGGGAAGGGAGTTACCCTTCCCGGCCGTATTTATTAAAATATGAAACAAAATTAAAACATTAAATTAATAGTTTCATAATATGTACAATTTCATTACCACATTGCGATGTTTGGCTAACCTTAACATATCCTCTAATACAAAGGTTCTCCTAGCCGAACTAACATCCTACAAAACATTTACTTGAAATTTTGAAATTGTACATCCTAACGTTTAAGGGCCAACGGCAAGGTCGTAACCGGTGTCAAGATCCCTAACCCAGACATATCCCCCTCCCTTGTGAGGGGCGGCACGGAGGCATACCTCCAGTGCAAATACCAATTTCCCTTGTCTTGACGGGGGCCCCAGTAAAACTCGACGCCACTTAAAGGTCGTACGAGGCTCGTGTGAGGTATCTAGAAGGTAGCGTAGACCCCCCCCCACACCCCACACAACTTACCACATCTGCCGTCGCAGACGTCCTGGCCCCGGGAAATTCCCCAGGAGGGGGCTGTAACCCCTCCTACCCATGAAGGGGCCTTGACCGCCTTCCCTTTCCTTTAGGCGACCCATCCTTAGAAGGGACCGCCTCCCCGTTGAGGGGCCAATGGCCACCTCCCCCGAGCGCCCCCATCCGTAATGGGTAACGCCCACTCATAGGGATCTTCCAATTAGTGCTCACCGATCATGACCTTACCGCCACAGGTCCGGATAGTTGACCGGCTATCCGGACCCCCCACCAAACTCCTATCTAAAGGTCATGTTTCAACATCTTTAGCCAAGCTATGAAGTCTCCTATGAGTAACTCATTCCCCACCCGAGACAAATGAACACCGTCCCCCAAATACATACTGTCATTATTAATACACCCATGCGAAATAGAATGCAGTGCATTGGACCGGAACAACCTACTCACTTTGTTATTAATTTTTCTCACCGAGTGATTTAAAGCAGAAACAGAAATAGCCCCCCGCCACACTTTTCGTGGGATCATATGGGACCACGCAATTGTGCACCCCGGAACTCTCCTCGCTAACCAACTTACAGTGGAAAGCATCGCCTCCAGGAGAAGTCGTCTACCAGTGGTGACCAAATCATTGCCCCCAAGATGTACTATGACTACAGACGGCGGTGACCTCGTCCGCCCTAGCAAACCCTCGAAAAATGATTTAAACTGGTCAATACAGAGACCGCCCTTTCCGTAGAAGGACACACTGTACCCGTATTCCCCAGCCATGTGCACCATGTCACCTGCTTTGAATACGTCCGCGGCACGCCTCACGTATGAGTGGCCCACGACCCACACCTCCTTTTTCACAGCCGGTGATGTCTGACCGCTGTCCCGGTGTTGGGTCGACTGCATAGTCCGCCCCGCCTCGTAGGCTTGCGTAACTGAAAACCAAACAAAAACAAGAAGCGTGAGTACATCATTACAGCTTCACAACATGTGCAAACGCACATACCTTTTATAACAATTGGAGGACCAACGCCCCACACGTTTGACTTGTTCTACATTCAGACCCCTGGCTGTAGCCTCTGTAGCAGCCCCTATTCGAAAGGAATGGGTCCCAAACTCGCCCGGGTTCAAGCCCGCAGCTGTAATTGACATCGCAAGCACCCGCTGAAACTGAAACCTTGTCAGTGGGGTGGCGTCCGCGTGTCTCAACAAGGTCCCCCCCCATGATGCCACCCTTCGTGTCAAATAATCCTCTAAACACTTCACTGGGCACATGGACGACCCGGGAATCCTGTGTATAATTATGCAGTCGCCCATCCCGCTTTGATCGGTCTTGGACCTTACAAACGAGACAGTCATCGTCTCCCCTCTGATTTGAACGTGCTCTGCGCACAACCCTACAGTAACATCCTGCTTGTTCCTTGCCACTAATTCGCTTACCCGCATAGCTCCATGAAATGCCAGCGTAAAAGCGGCTCGGAATAACACTGTCTCAAAGTGAGATGAACATGTTGTAGGGAGTCTGGATAATAACTGGGCCAACCTGTCCAAACCTATCGGGCGCCTCTCGTCTACTCTGCGACCCTCAAGGCGTTGCCACCCTCGTAGCGCTTTTTGCACAGTGAAAGACGCTGTCGGGTCCTGTATCCCATGAGCCCTAGCAACAAAGGAAATGGCAGCCCGATGCCTCTGGGCCGTGGCCACCGATTTTCCCGCCCGATGTAAAGACATCAGAAAGTTCACTACCCATTCCTCTTGCCCCCAAAGCTCATTCCTAGCAGTCCCCAAAAAGGCTAAATAGGAAAGGAACGCCCCTTCATATGCCTTCCTCGTCCTGGGTGCTAAACTCTCTCCCACGAGGTTACGAAGTTCGGGGCACCGAGAGACCAGAGAGCTTCGGGAAAGGGTGCTGGCTCCGGGTCCGCTGTGGGAAGAAAACCCCAGAAAGCCTGCATACGAAGACGAGAAAGGGCATCAGCCGCCTGGTTCATTATCCCCGGGACGTGTCTTGCTTTGAAAAGCACATTCAATTGCATACATAATAATACAATTTCCTTGAGCAGTCTCAAAATCCATTTGCATCGTGCTGCCTGGCTATTGATACACTCAACCACGGTCATATTGTCAGACCAGAATACAACAGAGTGATCTCTGAACCCTTCAGGCCACGTTCTCAGGGCCACCAAAATGGGGAAGAGTTCCAGGAAGGCAATGCTACTTGTCAGCCCACTGTCTCGCCACCATGCCGGCCATTTTTGTGCAGACCATCGAGTACCGAAAATGGCACCAAAACCTATACTCCCTGCCGAATCTGTCCATAGCCCCAGTTCCTCAGAGGACACGGCCGGTTTGTTCCAGACGACTCGACCATTGAAATCCGCCAGAAATGCCAACCAAATGCGCATGTCCTGGCGGACCTCGGCCGAGAGCCTTGTGCGATGATGGCCCTCCTTCAGTCCGACCATGGCTTGAGCGATCGAACGGGAAAAGGGGCGGGCCATTGGTATAACTCTTAGGGCAAAATTCAACTGCCCCACTAACTGCTGTAATTGATGCAGCTTAACCTTAGCTTCACTCATACACATTTGCAGGGATGCCCTGAACTTTAACACTTTATCACCTGGTAAACGGAAACAACCTTCTCCGGAGTCTAACTCGATCCCCAGAAACTCGAGGCAAGTCGAAGGACCCACCGTCTTACCTGGTGCCAATGGCACGCCAAACTGATTCATTAAAACACAAAATGCAGCCAAAGCTTGCCCACATTCCGGATCCCCGGCTGCCCCCAGGAACAAAAAATCATCGAGATAATGCATCACATGTTGGAAACCCGTCTTCTTAGTAAAGACCCATTGTAGGAAACTACTGAATTTCTCGAAATAGGCACAAGAAATAGAGCATCCCATCGGCATACACCTATCCATGTAAAACTGACCCTGAAACATGAAACCCAGTAGACGCTGATCGTCTGGATGTACCGGGAGCAACCGGAACGCTGACTCGATATCAGATTTTGCCATCAGCGCCCCGGGCCCCAGGCGATTCAAAATGGCCACGGCCTCATCGAAAGATGCGTACCGTACCGAACACATTTCCGGGTCTATCGCTTCGTTTACGGAAAGACCACGTGGGGCTGACAAATTATGTATCAGCCGAAACTCACCCGGGTCCTTCTTGGGGACCACTCCTAACGGCGAACAAACAAAGTTAGCCACCGGGGGTACACTAAACGGACCGGCGACTCGACCTCGAGTAACCTCCTTCCGGATCTTTTCCTGTACCACGGTCGTATGCTGCAAGACCGATATCTGATTTTTGCATTTTTCCACACCCTGAAAGTCCCCTACTGGGATGCGGAAACCATATGAAAACCCGTTCCGCAACACCCCAGCAGAAGTACGATCCGGGTATTCACTGAGCCAGGGAATCATTGCCAAGGTATCAATCGGGGTAGGTAAAGGCGCCCCTCGGACTATGTTAGACCTGTTTGGCACCTCCTCTACCCCCGTTATCACCCGTTTTGGCTCTGCACGTGGACTCAGGATGGGATGATTGCCCACACCCACTACATTTGTGTCTAAATTTGCACGATCCCTGGGGCCTAGTACATTTACCCCTGTTAAAGTTCCAACAAACCCCTTTTTTACCTGCATTACCGGTAGGCCTCGAGTGATTGTCGGTACCCGTACTTGATCGAAAGGGCGTCCCCGCATACTGACGGGAGGATTCGCCCACGTTACTCCCTACTAATGGCACTTTCAACATACCAGTATCCTTCATTTTGGACCAGGACACAGAATCATAACAATCCCACGTTAAGTTTTTATCATGTTCTTTCGCTTTTCTGAAAAGATTATCATAGCAAAACCAATGATTACCCTCGTGTGATACCGAATACCCCATGATCCGTGACTGATAACTCGGCAATTCGGGTAGCAATTCGGGCCTCCGTTCTCCCAAGATTGATGTGAAAATCCCCCACGCCTTGCCCCAATTGCCAATATTTTCATTAACCTTAAAGGCGGCCATCTTTGCGCGCCAAACACTCGGATGCATGAGGTCCTTCTGACTTTTAACATGCTCCATCTCATAATGATCAGTAAGCAACGAGAAGATGTTTACATATTCCCCTGCCCATATCTTTTCTTTAATAGCTAAAGGAACATGCTGACCCAACCTCTCCCTTCGAGAGGGTGCCGACTCTTCCCTCGCAATCGGCAATGGCCGCTTACCTGAACCGGACGCTGTCTCTGCGACTAAAACCGTCCCCTGTGGCTTCTCTACGGCCGCAGCCGGCGTGGATACCTTCGCTGCTTCCCGTGTTTCACGCAGTCGCTTCATCAACACCTGCGCGTCGCCAGCCGTGGCGCCCTCGCTACCTTTACCCAACCACGCTGCTAATTGTGCTGCCAGCTCGGGCGGCATATCTTCCCCGGACACGGGGGTGACCACAACGGGAATCGGATTCCCTTCCTCCGGCACGGGAGTGGGTGCTTCGAGCGGGACACTGGGACCCCGGGTATCTCCCCCAGCTGCTCCCCTCCTGGGCCTCTTGCCTTTTCCTCCCGGGGCCGTTCCCTCCAAAGGACGTTTCGGGCCCCCTTCCTCATTTTTATCCATTCGCTTCTTCAGGTCGGTCACCTCCTTCATGAGAACACGCAGCATCTGGTCGGTAGTCATTCGCTTTCCCGCCTTCTTCGGCATTCTCCAACAGATTATCTAGAAAACAAACAAGAGAATTACAACGCTCAAAATTGGCTCTTCGTTCCGTCTCGAGCTCACGTGCAGCGAGGAGGTGCAGCTTCAGAGCACAGGAACAAGAGGATGCCTTCTGGTCTTGTTTCTCCTTTTATCCGTCTTCAGGGCGGGCGTAAACCCGCCCCTGCCTGCCCCAAGGGCGTGGCCAGCCGCGTTAGTGTCTAGGCCAACCCACTCGAGGGCGGGAAAAGGCGCGCCCCGGCTACGCCGCTTCGGGCATACCAGCCGAGACTCGCCTCCCGCCCAAGATGGCTTCCCGGGGGGATCGTGGTACTCTGCCATACGTTCGGGGGGACCGATTGGTCGCCCCTTTCCATAAAAGCATTATAAAGACTACCCTGTTCCAATGTCACAGACTTCCAGGCCAAGAAGGTAAATTGAAAAACCTGATCAATATTACTGACCTTTTTCCTGAACCCTGCTTGGAAGGGAGATAATATATCATTCCCTTCCATCCAATCAGTTATTTTTGTAAGCAGGGCACAAGAAAAGACTTTGTGCGCCCCATCTATCAGACTTATCGTCTGTAGTTTGAGGGCAATGATCGATCCCCCTTCTTGAAGACTGGGATATCCTCGGCTCCTTGGCAAGAAGGGGGTAGAGGAGCCCCAGCAGCTACACCATTAGCAATTAACCACATATAGTTATGCCATTTAGGTATATCAGCTAAAAATACATCACCAGGTATTCCATCTGGGCCTGATGCCTCATTTTTAGGAATAGAATTAATACTTTCAGTAATATCTGCTGCTGAAATAAAATTACCATCAGCCTGTCAGTTGGTTAGGTCTGAGAAGGTATCTTCAGAGGTGGACATTCCTAGTCCAGAATAAATTCCGGAAAAGTGGTCAATTCAGGCTACCGTTGTGATATTATTAGTAGGTGGACTTGATCTCCCAGCATCTCCCCTTGTTACAAGAAGCCCAAATTGCTTTTGATCTTTCAATTTGCAAGCAGCATTGATCTGTTTCCAACGATCCTCTACATGTTCCCTTTTGGCTTCCCTCTGTGCTTTCTTATATGCTCTTCTATCTATACTTATATTAATATTATTTTTAGCTTTAATCTCAGCTGCCAGAAGTGACTCTGCCTCCTTACACTTTGTATTAAACCAGGAATAATGAGAATTAGCAGGTGTCTTCTTTCGATGAGGTTGCTTACATCCAAAATGGGATGCTAACTGAGTGAAAAAGGATGAGTGTATATCTGTAACCATTTTAAGCTCATCTTGTTGGTCGACTCTAAAATGGAGACTATCAATATTTTCTTGTAGAATTAGATTTATAGCATGAATCTTATCGATATCCAATGCTACCTCACCAATTTTAATCATCTATTACCATTTGTGGGGTATAAAACCTTAGACGAAAGAATTGCCTCAGAGGTAGCACTGGTTTTACTCAAAAAGGAGGTCATAGAAAGCTCAAGTGGATTGTGGTCACTATCAAATGTTTCTCCAACCACCATATCTTGTACTTCTGGCCATAATCTGATATCTATCAAAACATAATTAATATGACCCATATTGGATGTCCTATTAACGGTATTGGCTCCCATCTTATCCGAATTTGTGCGGCCATTTGCTGCCCTAATACCATACCCAAGAGATATGGCCTGGAGCTGCAGGGCAGTTTGAGTCCATTTTTTGAATGGTGGTAAATCATGGGAAGGACATGCCAATATGACTCTACCTGGTCGCTGTTGGATACATCCATCATACATAACGGTTCATATGTACAATTAAAATCACCTGCAACTATCAGAGGTATTGTTATCTCCCTCTCTTCAAGGTTGTTTTCAAATACGTGAAGGGTTGGAGAGGATGTGCCTGCCTTGGTCCCACGGGCATAAACATTGAAGATATCCACCATCCTACCATTTCTACCCTTGAGACTAGCTGCAAGTATATTAGGATTGTTATTTGATTTGAATCTCTCTTATTGTACATAACAAATCAATCCTGATCCAGATCAGTAGCCTTCCCGCTGGTCTTCCTGGTCTGTCTGTGGTAGCCGATTGGTATAAAGTAGCATACCCTGGAATATAAGTTGGTGTAGTGGCCCAAGTTTCTTGTAAGATACATACATCAAATTGTACAATATGTTCAATCCAATGAGGAAGCATCATCTTAGATTTTATTCCAGCCACATTCCACATCAGTATATGGAGTGATGTTTTATTTTTGTCTAATTCTTAAGGAGTAGTAGGATGGCTCCTCTATGATGATCTACTCATCTGTGGAACTTGGGAGATGGTTTGATGATCATACCGTAATATTGTTTCTTTTCCCTCACTAGAAAACAATGAGCCAAAAGGCTCAAGGCATCGAAGCAGGGTTGTTGCCAAAGAAGCAGTTGTTAAGCCTTCTAGCTGTAGTGTCTCCGGGGCCTGAATAATATTTCTATCACGGGACTAAGGTTTTTTCAAGGTAGGGTGTCATGACACCTCAGTCAATCATTCTGAGCTAGTAAAGAGTCGGAGCCCATGAAAACACTACCTCTTCTATTCATATGTGGGTGTACTAAAGTAGAGAGACTGTGTGGCATGTTAACAAGGCGAAGTATCGCCGCTTTTCTGCGAATTGTGCCGAGAAAGCGGCGATACTTCTAGAGCCCTATCCACAAGGGCATGTTAACGCCTGCCACAAGCCCACTTTGCATGTCAGCGAGAAACTTTGCTAATGACATGCAAAGTGGGTGTTCCCACGTCCAACCACATGTAAAATGTGGTTGGAGGTGGGAACACTCTATTACCAAGGCAGGCGTTGGGAGACAAAAACCTGCGATAAACTTGTTTATCGCTGGTCTCCCAACATCTGCTCTGACCAGGTGTTAAGGCATTGATAACATGGGGGTGTGGATCATAAAGCTGAATCCACCCCCCCATATTATCAAGGCACACATTAGCGAGTGAAAACAACGTTTGTTTTCATGCGCTAATGTTCCATATAGCTGACTATCGCCTGATTTGATTTCACCTACGTGATGCGCATTGATAATTACGCGCTATCACGGCGAAAAAAATCGGCGATAGCCGGCGATATGAAGATGTGCGATGTGCGTTTTTTAACGCACTTCTAGATAATATGCCCCTATATTTCATCTGGATGTTAGTGGTGGTTGGAGAACAGGTTCTTGCTTCTAAAGCTATTAATTTGTGGACTAGATTTTCATCACTCAAATGAAGTTCAATAGAATCTGTGGGAGAGGCACCCTTTGATGTTCGATTAGCCCAAAGAATATCATCTCTAATAATAGATCTACACCCTCTTGTTTTTCGAATCCAATGGATTGATTTATTAAGTAATGAGTGTTGATCCTCTTGTCTGCCTTCCAATGAAACCTTGGGCACATTAATCAAGAAAACAGATTAGTCACAGTAAACAGATGTCAAAATACGTTTTTGATTGGGCAATTTATCTCGTTTTTCCTTAGGTAAAAATGTAATATATCGCCTATGCAATATCAATGCAAATATTGCTCACAATTTTTGGGATATCTAGCGTTCACAGGTCCTAAAGGATTCTGCCATGTCCTTGTGAGTTGGACAGCCAAGGAGGGAAGCCCTGCCCTGCCTGTTCCTGGCAATGTCGGACAAGGACGGGCCCACCCTTGGCACGGGCCTCTCTTGGCGCGCGTCTGCGCACGTCCCGCGAGTCGTTTAATAGGTGCACACGATGATGACAGCACCTCCAGGTGCATGCAGCTGGGCTCTCTGGGACTTGGAGTCCCTCCTCAGGATGCTGAGTGGCGGCAAAGCGGCTCCCGCAAAGCAGGTGCCGCGAGTCATTTAATAGGCGCACACGATGAAAGCACCTCCAGGTGCATGCAGCTGGGCTCTCTGGGACTTGGAGTCCCTCCTCAGGATGCTGAGTGGCGACAAAGCGGCTCCCACAAAGCGGGTGCCGGGAGTCGTTTAATAGGCGCACATGATGATGACAGCACCTCCAGCTGCGTGCAGCTGAGTCCTCTAGGACCTGGATCCCTCCTGAAGATGCTAAGTGGCGGTGAAGTGGCTCTCGCAAAGCGGGTGCCGGGAGTCATTTAATAGGCGCACACGATGATGACAGCACCTCCAGGTGCGTCCAGCTGGGCTCTCTGGGACTTGTAGTCCCTCCTCAAGATGCTGAGTGGAGCGAACAAAAATGTGTTTTTGCGAGAGTATTTTGAGAATACACTGTACATGTTATTTGTTATTCAGGGACTCTACTTGGGATTCCATCTACACATTTTGCTGGGAATACAGTTCCTAATGTTTAGATATAACACAGTTACACAGCTGCATTTCCAACACAATAGTTTTATCTTATAAACTGTGTCCTGTCCCCTTGGGGGCCAGAGAGGAGAATTCCAACAGAGAGGACTGTTCTGGAAAAACAGCAGTGCCTGACAGGCAGCCTTCCCTAAACTAAGTTTACATTCATGATGCGGACCACCTACCTGCATACACCAGGTATGACGTCCTATGCCAATCCCAGAGATTGCACATATATCCCTGTGCTCCTTAGTAAGGGTAGACCTAAACAGATATATAAGTTGTCATGGTTGTCCTATACAGTCTGCCTAATGATTGCAGCACATTTGCTTCATAATAGTCTATGATAGTTTCAATAAATATATTGTAAACTTTCTTCATATCTTCCCTATGTTTGCTACGGGCATGCATGAGTGAGTAAGTGAGTATTGAAAGGGGAGGATATCTTTCTTTGGTTCCCTTGTGTACTAGAGGGTCTTGTTTGAGGTTGACAAAATCACCTGCTGCTCTGGTAAAGTGAAGAGTTCAGGTGAGGCACTGTGAGCTAGCTAGGATTTGGACCAACAGGTACTGACATTGTAGAGAGACTCAGTCCTTTCATTTTGACGTCCTGATGTCCTAACACACAGTGTTGCTTTATCAGCAAAATCTGTGCAATATGGAGCCATTAACTTTGGTCATGTACTTATTTTACATTTCTCCTGAGTAGTACTTGTGTGTGTCCCAAGTCCCATATGCACCTCTAATGAAGACGTCTGTGGTGATATGGATGAATCCTCCATAGTATTTTTAGGAAGCACCTACATTTTGTCTGTTGGTTGTTCAATCTTGAACCACACATTTAAGTGTTTACATTTCTTTTCCTTTACTTTATTAGGAATGGCGGAGCGAAGACCACCCATAGGAGTTAATTGAAGACGTGCCGTTCATTTGCATCTCACTCTACATAAACTTGGCAATGTTGGTGGTGAATAAATCTTCATGGTTGAAGCCCACAATGCCTATCAATTGGAATTCTTTTACTCTTGGGTCAATTTTCCAACTGTGGATGCTAACCCACAAACATTTCATATGTACACTAACGTTGCTCTGCTCAATACAGAGCATATCAGCAGTTAGAACTACCACTATCTGTTTGGAAACTTCAAAATTGGTTCTGTGGCGCCCTAGTACACATCCTGGGCCATGCCCACACAGCAACCCTTAGTAATGAGGGAGCCACGTGGCCATTGTTAGCTGGCTATACACCATACCCTAAAGTACGAAATCTCAATGCTAATGAGCTATTGCCATTATACAATGGTGCAGTAAGAATATATTGGAGCTTTATTCAATATGTTTCACACATATTGATGGCTGTCCCAGGATGATCAACTCTAGCAGGATAACCACAGTTGTCTGCTATACCACAAATTAGCACTGTAATTATTATTACAATTATTGGTAAAATTCCCACGGAACAGGATGAAATTTAATTTTTGATACCTCAACAAATGACTGGTGTGTTTCCCCTTAAGGGACCACAAGATAAACCTAGAATCTTAACTATGTGCTTACCCTTTGGGATGGTTCCCCAAATAGGTGACTGGACCACATAGGGCACAGTCTTTGCTGCTGTCTATACTATCACACATGGTACTCCGTCTATGGCAGTCTTGCCGGAAGTGTTGAAAACCATACAAAATTAACACAGGGCAACTTCTGCCCTGAATTTGAGGATGAAATTATTGGGAACATTCCCCATGGTCTCCTCAATGATTCTAGCAAACATTAAAGGTGAAGTAGCATCTTTGGTTATGCACCAAGGGCTAGTCAACTCAGAACGTGAGCTACCAATAATCATAACTGAGGTGTACACCTCCATTGGTCACAATAATTCAGGGGCCTTAGGGGTGACCCCTTTTTTCTCCTATTTTTTTTCTTTTTTTTCTTTTTGGGGTTTCCCTTGTTTACCCGCTTTGTATGAACTTTTATGAACTATCTAATTGAATTGTATCCCCGGTTAATGTACATATCAACTAAATTACCTGAGCAATTTGTATCATAATTAAGTAATAACTACATTCTGTGTAATATGATGGTCCTGGATATGAAATGAAAAATAATAAAAAGATTTTTTTTTAAATCATTTGGGGGTCAGACCAAATGAACCACATCTTGTTAAACCTGATTCCAGCTAGAACACTGCCAAGCAGAGCTCGGAGTTTGTTGAAAAATGATGGAACAAACCCAAATCTGAAGATAAAAATTTAGGCACAAGGTGGTGCTCCACAAGAGGAACCCTCTGACAGATGCTATGATTTCCTTGATCGCACACAATTTAAGCTACCTGTAGGTATCAGTATTTTGATACTTGTCCTTCTTGTTTCTTTCAGGACTCAAAGGATAAACAATACAAGAGAGGAGGGCATTCTGAGTGCAGACAGGTGGAGTATATGAAACCAAAAAAGGACTCCCAGCCCTAAACTGAAGTCAGAGAAACTTATCAGTTTAAAGCCCAACTGCAGAAAAAGAAAGTTGTAAAATATGACACTAACACTGAGAACTCTCCTCTTGACCAGAAGGTCGGTAGTGACTTTCCTTGACAGCGCAGCAGAGATGACTATAGTGCGCCTGAATCTCCAGGAGTTTCACATGGCAAAAACAGCAGATAAATATATTGCAGTTAAAACCTTAGATCTGTGCAAAGGCCCTCCAGATAGATTATATGATTTGGATCTACAAATTGATGGTGACATACAGTGCACCATATGAGATAACTTTTGGGAAAATTTTACATTATCATGTAGCATTCTTTTAGTGGTGGTCGACGGGCCCCCGAAGTTTGTACATAGCTCACCTCAGGGTGAGGATGAAATAATACTATAATTTTCTATGCCTGTCCCTGATGAAGTCAAACAGAACTATGCATATGAGTGGGCTCCGTCACAAGCCCCAGCTTTATACTGCAATCATGTTGGCTCGAAGAAGGACTCTCCTTACCATAAATTATCCATTAGGTTAGAGAAATGCTCTCTTAACTAGAATAGCAGGGTGTCACTGAACCCTGTATTTCACAAATGAATAACCCTCTTTTTCCGGTGAGAAATCCAGACCACGTGTACAACATTGTCTTAGACTACAGACATGTAAACAGTCATACACGCACATTCACAAATCAGAATACACATAATGAGGCACTTTTCAATAAAAGTCATACACGCACATTCACAAATCAGAATACACATAATAAGGCACTTTTCAATAATATAGCTCATAAAAATATAAGCTAACCTTTAATTTTTCCAATCAATTTTTCTGTGAAAATATAACACCTAAAAGTAGGGATTGGACTGCCTTCTTGGCGCTAGGCACTCAATCTTGCTTTTGCCAACTCCCTATGGGGTATGAGACCTTTTCAGGACTGTTTGCTGCACGCATAGTGTCAATTCTACATGATATTGACCCTGGTGCATTGTCCTACATAGATGATATCTACCTCACGAATGATGAGTTAAATACACATTTAGCCAGAGTGGATTGCATAATATTGGGATTTACAGAATAGGGCCACAAATTCAACTTTAGGTCCTATTTCTTCGATATGAACTTACCCATGAGGGAAAGATCCTTGCTCACTACTTCCTAGAGATGTGTGTTCTGCTACAATCACCAAATACACTTAAAAAACTGCAACATTTACTAGGGTGTCTTAATGTTGGCAGAATTTACATTCCACATTATGCACATCATATTAATGTATTAAATGAATTAACTCAATCTGAACTTTCCAGTTCACATTGGGCATCAGATCATACACACATACTCAGATCAAACTGCTTGCAACAAGACACTTACATGCACATATCAATACCACAAATCCGGTCATCAGTGTGTTGTGGGTATGTTGTTATTGGCATTATATATATCACCTTTAGTGAAGATGAACAAGTACAGATAGTATATAAATCACATCTGTATTCCAATGCGGAAATGCATTTTGCATCCACTTAAAAAATACTGAATGTGGCTCAAATGCTTGTCATTAAAGAGTTACCACTTGCACAAGGGAAACTAATTATTGCCGTTACTCTCATTGTAGCCTTAGAGGCTGTTACAAAAGCAAGCGTCCCTAAATCCACATTGAACACAACAGTGCAACATCCTTAACAGCTCTTGACATAAACTTTGTCTTTGGAAGTCTATATCGGAACATATGCATACACTACATTCCACTCGTCCCAGGGCCCTGATTTCACCTCAAAGGCATATAAGGATTTTATGGTATCCCTGGGTGTATAGGTGCATTACTCCTTTCCCTACCATCTTAAGGGAAATTTGGTGATTGAGAGGATAAACCGTGAATTACAGGAATCCTTACCAACTAGACGTAGCTGGATGCACCTCTTAGATGGAGGATGTAGTTTAATAAAATATCCTCCTTTGTAATATTCATACAACCCATTGATACAAAGATGAAGAACTCATAGTAACAAAGTCTGTCAAGTGGCACATAGAAGACAACCAATATAGATAGCCTATCATTGTATATATGTTTTATCAAAGTGGCTATTGTTACTATGAGTTCTTCATCTTTGTATCTAAGGGGTGGAGGAATATTACAAAACAGGACGTTTTCTGGATCTGCATCCTCCATCTATTCGGCCCAGAGGCTTTGAATATAGAAGTCCCTGACTCCAAACTCCTTATACTTCCTTACTTTGGGTTCCAGCATTGACCACATCCGGATCGTTTTGCTAGTTATTGCCCGAAGCTTGAAGTTTGCTGACATTATTTCAATTCCTTCTCTGATGCATCATTTTTTTACTCATAGGTTGAGTGTATTATTAATGTGGCCTTCCTGATGAAGGCACTTTGATCGCCGAAACACACGTAGATTTCGTGAAGCTCCACCACTGAATAAAGCCACCACATTGTATCTCTCAACTTTCATATACTTTTGTTCTCTTTAAACCTGACATTTAATATGAGTATTGTTTAATCAAGTTTACATTTATTGGTAATATTATGATGATTTTACATCAAATTGGTCATACATCAGTGTAGAATCTATCGAGAGCATTTGGATAGGATTATATTTATAGAAAATGTATTCTCAATATTTGTTATATGTATTGCGAGAACAATGAGTTTGTGAAATTTGTCATTTTTATTGCTATGTACCACCATAAGTAATGTTTATTCAAGAACAAAAAAAGAAAAAAACTAGTTTTTATGTTGGTTTGTATGAATAAAAGGTTTAATAATGTATCATGTAATGTACAATGAGCTCTCTCTACTAGCATGTAGTAATTATGTTTGTGAATGCTATATAGAATAAATGTTGCTTAGGGAGTTGTTTTGAACAATTGATATTAGTAGTAGTATTAGTATGTTTCTTATATATCGCCTGAATCGACCCCCGAAGGGGTATCTCCGCGCTTGCCTTGGGAACCCGTCCTGGCTTTTCCCTGTGAGATAGCCCCTTCAGGGCATCCCCAAGGTGAAAGCTAGGCATCCCACCGCGGGGGGGCCGTTGTGGAGATTAAGCAAGCTTAATGCCCAGAGTTGCAGAGTGTGAACCCATGATTAGGTCAGGCACCGAAGCGAGAATTATCGAGTCCATGGACATTTGAGCTCAAGACACTGCAGCGTCGGGAATTGAACCCTGGTCCCGGGTCAGACCTCTGCTTCAGGGTCTGCCTGCTCTAACCAGTGAGCCACACTTCTCCATATGTTCTGTTATCATCATTACGCACATCACTATTTACATAACGCTAGTGTTCAACTAAAATCTTTTGATTGCAAGCAATGGGAACATTGTCCAACTTCTCAGAAAGTAGATCAACAAAATATAGGGATACATTTACATATTTTTCAGGCCATGCTATAACAGACCCAGAGTCTTTCTATTTTAAACTTGTTCCCATGTCCCTAAAGAAATATATGATTACGCAAATCAAGCTCATAAAGACTGATTTGTTTGTCACACAATTAGCATTAAAAGGGTATGAGCATTGGAAGGATACCATTACATTGAAATCAATTTGGGGGCCCAAACATTTGGCAAATTCTGGGAACAGACACCTTTCTTAGAGCGTGCTTGATCTCAACACAAATACTTTTTCTAAATGATACAGTCGAATAGGCTGCATGTTTAGGACTGGCTAACATTAAAGTAATTAATTCACCTAATATTCCTTCCATTACCCGATTTGACTATTGGCAATATTTAACAAATTACAGTGAAGAACAGATCAATAGTATGGTGCATAATGGTACATTAAACTCCACACTTTTTGGTCTGAGCGGGTCGGTATAGAGGCCAGTAGACACAAATGGTTGTTATGCTCTTTTCTTGAATTCCACACCAGGGTTTAACCCCTTCCATGCTCATGACGGAACGGTTCCGTCATGAGCATAAGGTGGCCTGTGCTTATGACGGAACCGTTCCATCATGGTTCCATAGGCCCAATGGAACGTTCAGCACCGGGGGGAAATCCGCGCAGCACAGAAGGGTTTAAAGCAAGCAGCCCAGTCCCTCATTATTCCCAGTCTCAACATTCAGGGTTAGTTACCACCTATTCGGTAGGGAAATTGTGCCAAAAATGGTTGGAAGATTCCACACTATCTGCAGTTTAACAACATCTCTCTTTCCCCTTGGATGATATATATCTATCAGATTTCTTGTTTGGTCCTAAATCTCCGCATTCTAAAAGATTCATTTATGCCATTTACAATGAGATTTGGAAATTGTCACAGATAGATGCTGATGCATGTTTAAGTGAAATTGGTCAAGATAATTTGGATAAAGTATTTGTGATTGTGGTAAATCGTATTAATACATTCATTGTCTTCTTACATTTACAACTTGAAAAACATTGTGTTGTCTATTATTGATATTACACAAAATGACATCTTCATTATACCATGGACAAAGTCAGTTTAGATCTTTTATGTAGTTTAGTTGGACCCTTGAGGTATTAAAATCCAATAGAGTGCCATGGGGTTATTTAAACTCTACACACCTATTCTTGCCTTTTAACCTGACATGTTGTGGCAAAAAATATCGATGAGATAGAACAACCGCCTTTCATTCACAATAACTGAAATACCTTCCACAGTGTGGTTAATTCATGGCATAATATTTTTGCCAATTTCCACATTCCAGTTCACATCTTACATGAAACATTTTCCAGTAGGGAGATGTAAACCCCTGGGAGAGAGCTTTATTCAAGAATTGGGGTCACTTCTATTTGATGATCGATGTGAATAAGTGGACAGAGAGGTATTCCTTACTGGAAATGAATGTGATTCTTCTGTGGGCTACTCACTTGTTTTAAACATGTTACAATCCACAGAGCATGTAACACTTCGGTAACTAACTTGGCCTGTTTTCTAAAAGGAAAACCAACAGCTTCAATTCTCATCCAAACTATTGTACTTTCCAATGGAAGTTATTTAGTGCTAATCGACCAAGACTGTTGTGGGATGAGAGCTGGGATTCCATGTGTCCTTTCTGTTTCACAGATAGTGTAATATCATGCTTTTTCCTCCAACACATTAGGGGCTAGATGTAGGTAATTCTATTTTACCACTTCTAAAATACCGAATTTTACCGATTCGGTATTTAAGAAGTGGTAAAATAGAAGCGGGCACATGTAGGTATTTCAGAATCGGTAAATACCGAATCTGTAAGATTCGGTATTTACCGATTCGCTAAATACAGAATCGATATCCCCCATTGATTCCTATGGGCCTTGAAGCCGATTCTGTAAAATCCGATTTTTGCAAGGGTGCAGGCGGTGTCACTTTGACACCCTCTGGCACCCCAATTCCGGACTTGTGTGCCATGTGGCATACAGACATGCCCTGTGTGTCTGTGTGTCACATTGCACAGGTGTGCATGCACAGATGTGCATGCACACCTGGATTCAGTATTTTACCACCCAATTGGATTGGGTGGTAAAATACCAAATTTGAAAGGCCTGCGGCACTCAATGATGTGCTACCTACATGTGCTTTTACAGAATCGGTATTTTTACCGAGTCTGTATTTACCGATTCGGTAATTTTACCGAATCTGTAAATACAGATTCGGTAAAATACCGATTCTGTAAAGCATGCTCCTACATTAGAAAACCCTAATACCAGTCTGAAACGGCCGAAATCGTCCGTTTCCGACCGGTATTAGGGCTCCTACATCGGGCCCTAGGTTTCTGATAATTCCTTGTGGCCTTCCATTCCAACTCTGAAGGCTGATTTCAACAAGCTATGCTGACTTAAAGCCATATTGTTTCAAAAAGATGTGGCACTAACATCTGTCAGAGAATCCTTTGAACTGCAGGTGGCAAGGACATCCAGTGAAATACAGTCTCTTTTAAGCACCAACCTCCAACAGCATTTTAGTGAGCTTGTGCATTGTATTGTTAGTGCGTCTAATACAGCTGATGTAGCACACTTTTTCAAAGCAATTGGGACTGGCTTAGTCAGTACCTTCCAAATATTCTTTGGAGTACTACCAGCTTTCACACAGTCTCTATTTTCAAGTATTTTTGGAGCCATACCATGGTTTTATTCATTTGCGGCATTTGGGTCTATTTTTGCTGCTCCGCAATGGATGTTCATTTTGATGGCCACTGGTCATGGAGTTACCACCAGTCAGGGCTGGATTAAGAACTTTAGAGGCTCTAATCACTTAAAAAAAATTGGTGCCCCCATATATATCAAATTCAAAATATAAACAATAGTAAACCGTAAAATATATTTTTTTCTTTTTTTAAATGAAAAAAAACTCACAGTGACTTTGGAAATAATGTTTCTTTTTGTATACATCATTTATAGGTTCAGTAGCACTAACTGCAGTCTTGCACCATATGGTACATGGTAAATTTGACAATGGAAAATATCTGTTGTGCCCCCCTCCCCTTCCCTTGATGCCCGAAGCACATGCTTATTTTGCTTAATAGTTAATACAGACCTGCCACCAGTGAGGCTGTGCCATGATTGCATGATATGATTCTTTGGAGTCACACTGCACTAGGAACTGAACACTGACTGGTCGTTGTCTTTCAGACCCACCTGGCTTACCTTAGTGCAACCCATGTTTCATTGCATAAGATGTCCTTTTGAATGGGTGCTCAAAGTTTATCTTGCAATGCAATTGACTGTTCCTATGTACATGGACTGATTGATGACTCTGATAATGACCCATTTTTGGAGTTGACTATGAACTTGCAGTTGATTAAGACACCTGCTATGAGCTCCTTCTTTCTTGGGAGATGGATGCTATGGCTGCCACACTTTCCAATTATGGCTCTGATAACTGTATGCAGCACAATACTTTCTCAGCATAGGGTGATAAGGAGGATCATATCTGTTCCTGGGAGCTTTTGAATGGGGCTATTGCGGAACCATTGTCTGCGGATGCTAAATCAGTTCTGGATTTAATAAACAATGACTATGTGGAAGAAATCCGGGGTGCCTCTGTTTTCAGTTGATTGGCCCCTTTTCTAAATTTTCAATTTTATTTTTACTAAGCCTATTTTTTAATATTACATATAATAGCATTATATTGAATTTGCTTGGCCTGTGATTTTTATAATTTTGTTAGTAGCCGAGTGGCTTTCACGACCAAGAAGGGGATGTAGTGATTTCCCTTTTGGGCTAACTTTGGTACTCCCTTAGTTTTGTGTTTTACACATTTTAGGCTGCCTCTGCTCACTTTGCATAGCCAAACACAACACATTTGTTTTTGCAAGAGTATTTTGAGAATATGCTGTACATTTTGTTTGTTATTCAGGGACTCTTCTTGGGATTTTGGCTACACATTTTGTACAAGGTTGCTGGGAATATAGAACAATGTAGGGTACTGTTTCCTTTGCCCGTTCACAGCAGTTCCTAATGTTAAGATAAAACGTGCTAGCACAGCTGCATCTCCAGTACAATTGTTTTATCATATAAACTGTATTCTGTCCCCTTGGAGGCCATTGAACAGAATTCCACCAGCGAGGGCTGCTCTGGAATTACAGCAGTGCATGACATGCAGCCCTCCGTAAACTAGGTTTACACTCATGATGCAAACCACCTAACTACAAACACCAGGTATGAGGTCCTATGCCAATCCCAGAGATCTCAAATATATCCCTGTGCTCACCTAGTGAGGGTACACCTAGACAGATATATAATTTGCCATGGTTGGGATGTTTGTCCTGTACAGTCTGTTAGTCATGCTAACTGCTTTGTATAGCTGCATCTGCCTAATGATCACAGCACATTTGCTCCATAAAAGAGTACAATAGTTTTTTTAAATGTATTGTAAACTTTCTTCATGTCTTTCTTATGTTTACTACGGGCATGCATGTGTGAGTAAGTGAGTTATGAAAGGCGAGGATCTGTTTCCACGGTTCCCTTGGGGACTAGAGGGTCATGTTCGAGGTATCCAAAAGTAGCTGCCCCTCTGGAAAAGTTGGGAGTTCAACTGAGGCACAGTGCACTACCCAGGCCTTTTGTGACAGGTACTGACTTTGTAGAGAGACTCAGTCCCTACATTCTGATGTCCTGTTGTCCTAACACTCAGTTTTGTTTACCAGCAGAATACGTGCAACAGTATTTCATACTTAATTTTCAGTTCTGTCAATCAGTTCCATGATTCACTCTTAGATTCTTTGATTGGATGCAATTGCCTGTCATTTTCGTATGCAAACTGTCCCGTAGCTTATTGCAGGCTGGCTTCCAAGATTTGGAACTTCTGTATCAAATTAATGTTTTTTTTATTTTTTTTTATTTTTATTATGTTTTGGCTCTCAAAGAGGGCCACATAAAATATACAATAAACAACAACAAGTACACAAGAAATCAAAATGTTTGAGGAACAAGCTTCAATCCACAATAGATACACACAATAGATACACACAAAAAGATCATCTACCAAAGGTCGGACAGGCAAAACATCTCCAGGTACATATTAATAAATAGCTAAAAATCCTTTAAAAAAGTTAAAAATATGGAAACAGAACATTTCGTTCGGAGGGCAATAAAGTGCATGAAGAAAGTCTTTTAAAGTGACAATGCCAAGGCGGAGACAAATTACTTTTAGCCATCGATTGCGCAAATTACGGAGCATGGGACAAATTAATAGAACATGCATACAGTCCTGGGTGCTTAATTTACATAAATTGCACAAAGCAGAGGAGCCATACCATTTGGATAACAGTAGATTTAGTGGAATTAAATCATAACGTAACAAAAACCAAAATCTACGAATACCATGCGGTAGATTCCATAAAGCATAGGGTTGTGGCCGCTTCAACATATAGGAAGTAATGAGAGGTTCCACGTTCCTTTTATCGCCAATTGACTTTTTATCAGAGAGAAAACAAAACTCCCACGATGCCTCCTTTAGGACAAGTTTTAACTGTAAGGGAGAATAGGAGAACAGAACACTTTCATCTAGTTTAAGTAGCGTTACAGCCCTTCTAAAGTTACTTACAAGTTTAGAGAACTCTTTGAAATTGCCCAATAGTTCACTTCTAAGGAGGGCTCGCATGGTCCCTACTCCCGCTCTAGCCAAACTGGCCACCCATCTTATTAAGGCACATAGACCCTGTACCCAGGTACTCCTGAGTCCAAAGTCAAGCCTGCAAGCGGCTAGTGGGCAAGCAGTGTTTAGGGCAGAAAGTGATCTTAAGAGTTTCCCCTCAATCTTGTGGCAAAAGTCCCAGTTTTTCACCTCTATTAGTTCAATACCATACAAAATAGTTGCGGGAATTTTTGCTCTAAAAACCTCCAGAAGACTGGAAAAATGCCTTTTCCCCGTTGCCTGATATAGAGACTTTAAACCATTGCCATGGGCAAGAGCCTTGCGGGTGCAATGCTCTATATGGGGCTTCTCACTCAGACTAGCCGTAAATATTTTTCCCAAAAAAGTATAGGAATTTACGACCTCCAATCTATGTCTCCCGATAGCCCAACCGTAGTTTATAGAGCGGCACTTCTTCTTACCAGCTATACACATCACTTTACTTTTGGTAATGTTAATCTTCATGCAATGACCTACAGCAAAAGCATGAAGAGCCTGTAGCCGATTCGCAAGACCCTTAGGAGTCAAGTCGAGGATAAGGACATCGTCGGCATACATCAGGCAGGATATTGGAGTCCCTCCCACCATCGGGGCAATCCCCTCACAGGCAGACAGAGGCTGGTAAATGAGCATCCTGGGCTTTAATATCAGAGCAGCAATTCTAGCTTTTTTTACAGCAGATAGGTCCCAGAGTTCAAGGAGTTGGCATTGACCCTTCAACGGTGGGTTGTTCACGGACTTATTTCTTGTGCGGGTAGGGACGGCTTTTCTGCCAGATTTTTCTCCCACTACCCTTCCGGAGCGTAAAATTTTTGACATCTTCAGTACGATTTTCCACAAAATAAACTTAATCAAAGTGTTCAACCTCCGGAGGAGAATATACAGTGAGTGTTTAAAATTACGTACAAAGTAAGAGTTATGTAATCCTGGAGAGGCGGCAATCCCTGTCCGGCAAAGGTATTATGAAGTAAGGTGTATTAATATCAATACATGAATCGTCCTCAAACAGACAGAATTAAAAGCAAGTTCATATAAGCGAATATTGAGTGAAAATAACCGGGCCCAGCCCAGCCTACCTCGGCCACAGAGGGCCCGCCCTTTGCCCGGGCTTAGCCCGGCGTCCCGCAAGCGTCCCGCTTGACGAGGAGGTTGTGTCCTAAATAGGAGGAGCAGGGGGCGGGAAGAGACTCCTGGTGCGCTCCGGTCTTCCCGCGCTGAAGCCTGGGTCTCGCAGTCCCGGTCCCCGTCTACAGCCTCAAATACAATCAGGAGAGATCCTGCTAATCTCCTTTTCCTCTGTGAATGCGGGCAATGCAAAGACAAGCAGAGTCACGGCAAACAAGAACAGCTGCGAGCGGCCCCCGCGGAGCGGGGGCCGCGAGCTGTAAATAGGTGAGGTAAAGATGCCTTCAAGGGACTTTGTTCAATCTAAGTTTTGTTGTTTAAAATTAATATGAGAAGAACCAATTTATCGTCCTTACAATGAGTGAATCAAAACTGATCAAATTGTGTTGTCAACATGAAACATATAAACAAAGACACAGGGTGTATACGAAAAAAGTGTTTTTATCAAATAATTCATTAAGAAAAATCAGCTTCATATACAGACAAATAAGCGAATAAGATTTTAGGACTGTGGGTACACATAAAAATAAATTGCTAAGTGACTCAACAGAACCTAAAAGACACCTATCCCAAAACACATTGAGTAAAACAAAGCAAGGGATGAAGTGCAAAGTCGACGTTTCGGTTTCTTAGCAGTTATTTGATGAAACCATCCTCAGGACTGTAATCAGTTCAGATCTGTATAGAAATATTGTAGTCTGCAAGTTAAAAGATATTTACAGTTACAATATTACATTGGCTATATTCAACACACCCTGGTGACAAAACAATTACACTAAACTGTAGCGACAAAAGACATTATATTTACAACATATACGTGAACATAAAGTTCATGCTTCTAAAGACAATATCACTTTGTGGTTCATTAATTTAAAAGACAACAAGCATTGCATTGGTTTAATCTGTCCACAATAAACATTTACTTCTCATGTTCTATTTGTAGTAAAATCAAAAACATTCTAGAACCCTTTTGTGTTCAAACAAACCATTTGACTCTTGGGTTGAAAGACCTATATTACATCAGGGTCATTGTATCCATATCAAACAAATGGGCACATATCTTAAATCATTGCTATGACGACTTCATAGTTGCAAATCTATATGTTCAGCATTAATGCGAAATCATTCAGTTAAAGAAATTATATATAGGATGTTCTATGAAACCCTTTATGAATCAGTAGTGGTGTTCATCTATTAGTCTAGGTCTGTATGCTTTGTAAATACCTGTATGCGGATTATCGTCATCCGCAAGAAGATCTTGGAAGGATCACAATATCCTAGGGACCTGACTGAAAATTAAGAACTTATATTTTAGATCTGTGTATTAGTGGTCACAAGAAAAAAAAAAACCTGTTTAGATGTTAAAGGACATACCTATCAACTGCGGAGATCGCTCATCCAAGTTGGATGTAGCGTCTGAACTTCACTCACATAGGGTTCACGTATTCATACACAGTAGAATTCATCTAGAAAAAGTAATGGTAAATATTTTCACGATGTATTCAGTTTTTATAGAGAGACCCATTACTACTTAGAGGTAGATCTTACCCAGTGTATGTTAGGTGAATTATTATCAAATTTCTGAGACAAATCAGGGGTCGATGCACATAATTTGCGCTTAAACGAGCCTGTGAGCAGTCAGAGATCCTGCAGTGTCTGTCAGAGGGTACAAGAAAGGGTGCACATTAGATGCTGAAATTTATTAAATCTATTGGCATTATAATACTTGTAATAGCCTGTGGAGCATCCCACGATATACAATAGTCTTAGGTTTAAGCTTTAGGTGGGTCACTATCATTTGTGCTGCGCAGACAGTATTTTAAGCGGGAGCGACCTAGTTGTAGGTGCATATAGGTACGAAACAGGTTTTTTTTTTTCTTGTGACCACTAATACACAGATCTAAAATATAAGTTCTTAATTTTCAGTCAGGTCCCTAGGATATTGTGATCCTTCCAAGATCTTCTTGAGGATGACGATAATCCGCATACAGGTATTTACAAAGCATACAGACCTAGACTAATAGATGGACACGACTACTGATTCATAAAGGGTTTCATATAACATCCTATATATAATTTCTTTAACTGAATGATTTCGCATTAATGCTGAACATATAGATTTGCAACTATGAAGTCGTCATAGCAATGATTTAAGATATGCGCCCATTTGTTTGATATGGATACAATGACCCTGATGTAATATAGGTCTTTCAACCCAAGAGTCAAATGGTTTGTTTGAACACAAAAGGGTTCTAGAATGTTTTTGATTTTACTACAAATAGAACATGAGAAGTAAATGTTTATTGTGGACAGATTAAACCAATGCAATGCTTGTTGTCTTTTAAATTAATGAACCACAAAGTGATATTGTCTTTAGAAGCATGAACTTTATGTTCACGTATATGTTGTAAATATAATGTCTTTTGTCGCTACAGTTTAGTGTAATTGTTTTGTCACCAGGGTGTGTTGAATATAGCCAATGTAATATTGTAACTGTAAATATCTTTTACCTTGCAGACTACAATATTTCTATACAGATCTGAACTGATTACAGTCCTGAGGATGGTTTCATCAAATAACTGCTAAGAAACCGAAACGTCGACTTTGCACTTCATCCCTTGCTTTGTTTTACTCAATGTGTTTTGGGATAGGTGTCTTTTAGGTTCTGTTGAGTCACTTAGCAATTTATTTTTATGTGTACCCACAGTCCTAAAATCTTATTCGCTTATTTGTCTGTATATGAAGCTGATTTTTCTTAATGAATTATTTGATAAAAACACTTTTTTCGTATACACCCTGTGTCTTTGTTTATATGTTTCATGTTGACAACACAATTTGATCAGTTTTGAATCACTCATTGTAAGGACGATAAATTGGTTCTTCTCATATTAATTTTAAACAACAAAACTTAGATTGAACAAAGTCCCTTGAAGGCATCTTTACCTTTCTATATTTACTTACCCAAGCCCTCAAGGGTATTCCGGGTTGCTCACTTCCTTAATAATTTCTGTAAATAGGTGAGGCAGCGAATCCGGGTAGAGCAGGCAGCCAGCAAACAGGGCGGAGCAGGGGCGGGAAGAGACTCCAGGTGCGCTCCGGTCTTCACGCGCTGAAGCCTGGGTCTCGCAGTCCCGGTCCCCGTCTACAGCCTCAAATACAATCAGGAGAGATCCTGCTAATCTCCTTTTCCTCCGTGAATGCGGGCAATGCAAAGACAAGCAGAGTCACGGCAAACAAGAACAGCTGCGAGCGGCTTCTGCGAACTTCTGTATATTATGGGGCCTATCATGATGCTGGGCAGATTTGCCTCCGACCGATATCATCAAGAATCGGGGCCGACCGACCTTAGTACGAGGCAACCGCACATGGTGCAGTCGCATACTCACCTTTCCCTATGGGGACTTGTGCTACAGCCGTAAACTGGCCATAGTACAAGCTCCCATACGGAAATGGGAGGTTGTGTTCATCCCTTCAAACCTTAGGGAACCTCCCACATGATGCAGGGATCAACAGGGGTGCACCATAGGTGCCCCCTCAACCCCAAACTGGAGGCCCCAAAAGAAGGGGGCCCTCATACTCACTTTCAGACAGGCTTTCCCTGTCGGAAAGCCCGACATGGAAAGCCTGTCAGAAACCAACGTTATCCCAACAGTGGAAATACCATCCATTGGGATTACGGGCCGGTCTCCTGCCGCAATGACCATCCGGTTTCAAGTTTGACTGCCTACATTGTCATTAGGCGGTCAGAATTGAAACCGACGATGTCTGTCGGTAAGCCTTCAACCTGCGGTCGGAGGCTTTCTGAGCGACGTTGTAATAGGCCCCTACGTTTTCATGAACCAAAAGACCACTGTGTTACTCCTGGTGATTTATGAAAAGCTCTGCATTGCTTTTCAGAAAATGCAGTAGCTGCAGGAAAGTAAGTGTCTTGATTTTTGAGTCACTGGAGGACGTTAGAATCAAATTACCTATTTTTGAGGAGTTATTAAGATAAAGGCAGTCGGGAACAATTCGGTTTTCAGACCTTTCCATAAGTATCAAGTCTTTTGGTTATGCTCTCAGGCTTTAACACCCTGCATTCCACAACTTGGTGCTTTGTACTCACAGTGACCTCTCTCCATGTTTCATCCTAGTTTATTTATATGTTTCCAAGATTATAGAGTGCAGCGGACCCTGGAAGCACACAAGTACCAAGTGATGCAACCAAAAATTCAGGACACACACTAAATTAGAAAGCCAGTGCAATCCCAAAAGGTCACATTTAAGTAGGGTCCTAAACTTGCTGTGGTCAACAATACTTCTGAGTGAACAAGAAGCCTGAATCCACACCTTAGCCATGCGGAACCATATTGCACCGGACTCCATCAACCTTTCCTAACCTTAATCGTGTAGGCAGTAGATGATGCTTACAGTTTGTTTTATAAGCTAAAATATAGAGCTTAAATAGACCCGATGTCATCATAGGTATTGGGTAGACATTTGTTAAAATCAGTCATCACATGTGGTGAGAGAGCCAACTTTTTAGCCCTTAATATTGGTGGGGAAATGCATAGAAAGAAGCAAACAAGAAGTAATACACAGATGTAAGTGTATTATAGAGCGGAAACATATGTTACCAGTACCCTTAATGGTCACTGCTCCTGAGATAATATTTTGAACCATTGCAGAAAGTTTCACTCTTAAAATGTTTGCAAAATCAGGACACAGATCATGTACAATTTAGAGAACTGGAATTAAATTATACTTTTGACCAGTGGAGGCAATAGTTACTTTTCAATTCAGGAAGGCAAATAGTTTCACGTGAAGCTGCTTAGCAAAAAAATAGAATAGAAGCAAACATCTTAGCAAAAAAATAGAATAGAAGCAAACATCTACAATACACTTAAGAGCCATTTACCGTGTTTTTATTCTCCTTACAATCAATCCTGTTTCCTCTGTTATCCTTAGTATGATAATATGGGATACAACTAAAAATCCAGACCTTTTACATAGCTTCTATTAATAATTTTCTTTTACCAATACACTGGTTAAGAAACAATTTAATTTGGCAAATGAAATCTTATTATCATACTGTAGCCTTCAGATGACACTAAAACTCAAAATATCAGACAATCTACACAGGAAATTCTAATGAAAGTAAAATTATTTCTGTGCATCAGTGGAAAAACATCAACCTGATCTCTAATATACATGTTTTGTGATTCCATACTAACTCGTCAATAGGCAACTCTGGGGTGTGGCCACAAGCTGGGAATGTTCTGATTTTGGGTGAAGACGTAGTAGCTCTGTAAGAGCGCAGAACCATTTGCCTAATGTTTTTTGCTTGGTCTACTGCAGGTGCGACTGGCACAGGTAAGAGCTGTGGTGCAGGTTGGGGGTGAAGTCGACAGATGACGGGATAGGTAAAATTAAATTAAAAAAAATAAAATCACTTACCTTGCGGTCGCCACATCGCCGAGTCGGCGATGCAGTGAGCGCAAGCCAACTGTTTTTAAAATGTTTTCATTTAATTTTACCTATCTAGTCGTCTGTTGACTTCCCTCCACCCAGCCCCCACCTCGCGTCCCCAATGCTGTTACCTGTGCTGGCCGAGCCTGGTATAATGTGAGTGACATTTTGTCAAAGGCCTAATTGACCATCACCTCTGCAACTTGAGGGAGAGGTCTGCTTTCTAACATCTAAACCTGTATAACCTGAATGAAGCCTATAATGACTAAGCTCTTTGCCGGTACGTTCTGTGCAATTTGAGTCTGTAAGATATGTATTACTAGACGGGTAATTCTGCTGAGCCTGCACCAGGGGTTTTGAAAAGACGTGTTGTTGGTCCAGTGGAGCACTCTCTCTGGGTGTTTACTTATTTATTTATTTCCCCTCGTCATCCTCCGTCGAAATCCCCCAACCCCCACCCAGCCCCATCGCTCTTACCTTCATGGGCTGCGGCTCTCTTTCTCAACAGCTTTGTTTCCATACCATTTTTCCTCAAAATGTAGGGGGTAGTATATGCTGTCCCTCCCGAAAAAATCTAAATAAAACAATCAGCGACAGGGTAAAATGAGATTGGGCATTAGTAGACAAATGTCAGTACTAACAAAAAAGTTTTCAAAGCTAGACGTGGGAGTGTTAGATCCTGAAAATTCCCCACCACTTAGTTTATGCTTGAACAAATGGTCGTCCTTGCTTCAAGCTGTTTTTTTGTACTAGAACGAAAAATACTTTGGGTGAAATGCTTTTTTGATTGCAGCTGTTTGAGCCTGAACGTTATTTTCATCTGGGCAATTTGGTGAAACTTTGCATTTCCATTAAACCTGTGCATGAGATGTTATTATTGAAGCAATAATCACAACTTTTTCTATAAAGGTGGAACTGTGAATTCTGTTTCTTCTACAGGTAGCTCTCAATGAATTCCAAAGGCAGTAGTTATGTCCTAGCTTTTGAGTGCATTTGGCTATTTAGAGAGTTACCCACGGATCAGGTTTTGTTGCTGCATTTCCTATTGATCCTATTTAAGGACCAGGAGACGTACACTTATATTGTATCTTCTTGGGTTGAGAGAACTACAGGGTGTCTTAAAGATCTATACAGAAATGATGCAAAGAGGAGCATATGAACAGAGAAGGAGGCTATATAGTTATCTCAACTCAAGGAAACACAATAAGCACACACAACCATCTGAGGCTCATTCTCTAGTTGACTCTCTTAATTCTAAAATACTTTCATATTGGAATTCTAAATTCTGGACCTATATAACAGATGTTTTACAAAAGCTAATCAATGGTCTGACAATTTTTGGCAATAAAAACAAGATTAGGTCTTAACAAAATGAATACACTGGAGTAATAGGAGTAATTACAGATATTTCAACGTATTCGTTTGACATAACATTTCAGAAAATTACTCGATTGAACAAGTTTGTATAATTTAAGAGTAATTTGGCACAGAAATCCTACTGCAGGAGCACGGGAACAACAAACGTAGTGCTAGCATGAACAATGAACGTAGCCAGACTGCTGCTATTCATATTCTGCTGCATTTAGTGTTATTTTCTTAGCACAAAATGCATCTTCGTTTCATTTGTGAATGTAAGGATGTATTTTGCACTAAGAAAATAGCGCTAAAGGCTGGGTTAGGCACCTCATGCAATTCAGTGTATGCTTGCATAATTTTACGGTACCTTCACATAAATAGGCTACAGCAAATTAACCGAGCTACGCCCACCCCTAAAATTCTCAATAATAGTCCCAGATTTTAAGTTCGATATCAGTGGTTTTCTCAGCCATTTAGTGAAGGTATTGAACAGCCCAGTTGGCCGTATTGTGCACAGTTTGTGTTCGAAGCAATTAGCATCCATTCAGCCACACCCTGATTGCACAGCCTGGAAACATCTTGGAATGCACTGATTTCGATTAAGAGCTGTGAAATTGTCATTGCAATTCCTCTCCGATGCAAGAAATCACATTTAAAACCTCCAAACGTGACAACACAGCCCAACTGCACTGGTTTAATGCGCATGTTTAACAGTTGGCTGTAACACATTGGTAGTGTCTAACTTGAACATTTTACAGTAACTATCCCACTCAGGAGGAGCCAGCACCGTTTTGAAGACCCTTGATAGAATAAAATGAAGTGATGGTCATTGTTTCCCAAGTCAAAGTTGCTCGTTTTATCAACCTCGAAAGGATAAGGACTGAATGGACTCACCAGTTATGAAACATCTGACTACATGTTTTCATGTTTTGGCACATGTCCCTTCAGTGGGTGTCCATTTAGTCACTGTGCCAGAATCTCATATGAACTGCTTGTAAAAAACACCATCTACAACAAGCACTGGAAAGCCAATTGATCTGGATTCCCTTTAGCAAAGCATGCAAACACTGGTAAACACACAAGCTTTTGTGGTGATGGTGGTGGCAATAGTCATTTTGGTAAGGATGATGCAGGTCCAGTCCAGCTCTCCTGAGGCAGGTCACCTCCTTGCCTGAAAGCAACAGTGCTTCCTTGCCTACTGCCAGCCAGTAGCAGCTAGTGCTGCCAACAGCAGATAGTGCTGGTTTCACTGCCACCATCGCCAGCTATAACACTACGCCAATCATGGCACATGAATTTCCAGCTCCGCACTGTTGACAACACCAACATCAAGGGCACCCCTCGAATACATAACACCAGTACCACAGACCAGATTCAGTGAAGCCAGCGCTGAATTAATCACTGACCCCATGAACAAAGCAAGACACACACTTGGCTCCATATTTATAACAAGCAACAGAATCAGTTGCAGCCAAACCTCAGACCTCACCTAGTTGGACCACTCCATCATACACTTCACCCTCACCAGAGCTGCCTGTTTCACCCACAACTGCCACAGCACCCCCTTCCGCATCTGGTCCCAGGTCACCCAGCAAGAGTTGACCGATGCCCTTAGAACCACACAGCCCAACAACACCACCAACGTAGATCAGGCAGTACAGAATTTCAATAACTGGATCATTAGCGCCGCAGACCGAGTCCCCCAACAAAACCAGCCAAGATGCACAGAACCTCCAAACAAGCCAGCTGGTAAACCCTGGAACTCAGCACATCAAAACACAGGTGCAAATAACTGGTACCAAGATGGCGCACCAGCAGGAACCACACTGACCGAGCCTCCTTCAAAACAACCCTCAATGACTACCACCACCAGATCAAAGCTCAAAGAATAGGGCCCTGGCACACCAAATCAAGACCAGTGCCAACCAAGCCAAGGAACTTTTCACCATCGTCAGGGATCTCACCTTCCACCCGCCACCGAAAACTCGATCCCTGCCACACAGAAACTCTGCGACGCCCTCGTTGAACACTTCCCCAACATGATAGCTACTATCTTTAAAAACTTCAATCCACAACCACCCATCCTCCTCAGATTCCCATCGATAACCACTGCCAACCACCCAATCACTGCATGGGAACAACTCAGCACACTGACCACTCTGATGATCACCACCATCCTCAATGCCTCACTAACCGCAGTTACCATTCTTGACACCTGGAAACATGCAGAGGTCAGACTCCTCCTTACGAAACCCTCCGCAGACCCTAGCGAGCTCTAGAACTATCATCTCATTGCTCTGCTCCTGTTCCTGGCCAAAGTCCTGGAGAAGACCATCAACCGCCAACTCACCGAAACACCAAGAAAGAAAACACTTAATGAACGCTTCCCAGGCTTCAGAACCAGCCACAGCATCAAGACAGCTCTAATCACCGCAACAGACGACATCCGCACCCTACTCGACAAAGGAGAATCAGCTGCCCTGATCCTGCTTGACCTCTCTGCAGCCTTCGACACAGTTTCCCACTACACATTCGTCAGTCGCTAATGTCTGAATGGTATCACAGATGATGAGCTCAGATAGATGGCATACTTTCTCATGGGATGCACCCAGAGAGTTCTCCTCCCTCCCTTCAGATCACAAGCCAAGCACACCATTGGTGGTGCCCCCCAAGTCTCATCCTTCAGCCAAAACATCTTCATCATCTACATGACACCACTCGCAAACATCGTCAGAACGCACAATATCAGCATCATCTCCTACGCCAATGACACTCAGCTCATCCTCTCACTCTCAGCCAACCCCACCATGATGAAGACCAACTTCCACAACTGTATGAAGAACGTTTTAGCCTGGATGAAAGATAACTCCCTTAAACTCAACACAGGCAAAACTGAAGTCCTGGAGGCAGAGCTTGCTTGCAACAATTATGGCCGCTTAAGCAGAAAGCTCTGCGTCGCCATCGAACTATCCTAAAAGTATCCTGCAACTGCATGTGAAATCTGACATGCCTTGGGCTGATTTGTTTCCCAGAGAAGCTGGGGAGTGTCGGGAGCCGACTCTGGTCCCTCTACTCCCCTGGACGATCGAGCGGGCGGACTCTGCCGGTGGCAACCTAGCACGGGCCGGAATCCCCAAACCGGCGTAGCTGACGCAGGCAGCTTGACTTCCCGCGACTGCCCAGTTGCAACTGTCCTGAAGCTGGAATGGAGGAAGTGAGCTTACCTGGCACACTCGAAGACAGTGCCAAATACGGCACCTCGGGGCGCTGGGTGCATGGGGGTCCTGAGGCTCGCGGAGCCTGAAAATTGGAAGACGATCTGGTGTTCAGCGCGGCCGCACAGACGAGACCCCTCTGTTGGGAGCAGGTACGGAAGGTGGGTCCTCTGAGACACGCAGTCGCGGAGACCTGGCTTGTTGCTGCGTAGGCCAGATGCTTGTGATAGAGAGAAGGAAGGTAGCCCCTGGGCGCTGCGTGCATGACAAGGATCCTCTAACAATGGAGTTAAAGCGTCATTTTGGGGCGTGGAGGCGTACGAGAATCTCCTTCGCAATATAGCCCCGGCAGGGCCCTGGCGAAGGTGAAAACTGGCTGTGTGCGGAGCGGAAAGGGGAAGACTGCGATGCACATTGGTCCCCCTGCTCCGGCAAACATCGAGGCAAGTCGTGGAGAGCGAGTGTCTGACAGTGGCCTACTGCTGAATGTGTCCTGAGGGAACGGCCAGAAGGTGGAGACGCCATTTTGAACTGAGTGCGGCAGGCCGTGGTTGACTGTCCCCATGTCTGGTGCTATGGAGTGATAGATAGCCCCCTGTTACAGGTGTTGCAAAGGGCACGCCAGTAGTGCTATGAGACTCTCCCAGTCGTGTGCTGTGGTGTGGGGGGTCCCCCCGGGGTCAAGCTGCTGTGGGGGTCCCCTGGCTGCGGAAGCTTGCTTCATCTCCTGGCATACCGAAGATGGCCTAATTCCTCGAGTGGCAGAGGAGACTAGGGTGCCTGTTTTGATAATTGATGCATTGTGACAGCTGCTGGACTAGGAGACATGTCTACAAGTACCCTACGCTAATTGCTCGTTCTGGTCAGTGCACCATGTTGTGGCCTACTGTGGGAGCACAGACTACACCTTAGTCATATTTGTGTGACTCTCTGCACCTGACTAAGTGATCGGAGTGCACAGAGATTGGTGGACGCTGCAGACTGGGCACAATTGGCAAGGTGGACAAGTCACAGCCT
This sequence comes from Lissotriton vulgaris, assembly GCF_964263255.1. NCBI lineage: Eukaryota > Metazoa > Chordata > Amphibia > Caudata > Salamandridae > Lissotriton > Lissotriton vulgaris. The sequence continues at coordinate 1,175,675,892 of NC_141695.1, read as the reverse complement.
AAAATAACTTTTGACCAAAGGAAGGCCAGGGTGCAAGACAAGGCTGCAGAAGACGGAGATAACATACAAGATCAGCCCCAGGAGGAAGCAGATGGGGACATCCGGACAATGCTGACTGCCATGGAGAAAGGTTTACAAAGTATTCTCTCTGTGTTGGGCACTAAGATCAACTCCCTCTCCTATCAGATGGACAGAATGTCCGAGAGAATAGATAAACATGCCGAGAGGTTAGACATGTCGGAATGACGGATCACGGAGGTAGAGGAGGCGCAGACAACGATAGGCACTGAACACAAGCAGATGGGTAAGATGCTGCAGGTAGTCCAGGATAAGACTGAAGATCTTGATGCGCATTCCTGTCGCAAAAATCCAAGGATTACGGGCCTTCCAGAATCGACCCAAACGGGTAACATGGAAAAGTTTGTTGAGAAATTACTGCTTACGTTACTCGTAAGCAAAAAATGTTCTCCCATCTTTGTGGTTGAAAGAACACACCGCTTCCTTGGCCCCGACCTTCCCCTGGTGCTCCTCCGAGGCCGATAATTGCGAGGTTGCTGAATTATCGAGACAGAGATTCTGCCCTACAAGTGGCCAGGGAGAAACAATCTTTGCAGTACGAAGGATCAAACATATCTCTATCCCCGGACTTTACGATATGAGTTCAAGGAGCCCACAGACAGTTTGCTCCATCGACGTGACAACTTGGAGATCAAAACATGGACTACGCGATGCTGTATATGACTAGACTCCGAGTCAATCTGCAGGGACACTCGTAAATCTTCACTAATCCAAAAGCTCTGCAGAAATCCCTGAAAGACTGGTCTAAAGAACGACATGGCAGCCCGGAACCCGACTCCTTGCTGGGAGCGGAAGGCGGACTACTAGTTGACCAGGACTAAACTCTGATCTACTTGACTCGCACATAAGAAGGACATTTTTGGGGAGGTACCGGGGAGGCCACACATGATGTCCTGAAGGGTTGTGAGGAGAGAGTTGGACTGAATGCAATGTGAACAGCTGAGGATCGCTGCAAGATTGATTAGATCATGATGTCTGCTGCTGGGGGGGGTCCACTCTGGGCGGGAGTCCCGAGAGGATGAATGTAGACTTGGCTAATGTGAGATATAAGGAAGACGGGGAAGTTTTCTTTTTCTTTTTATTGCAGATGCACAACATTTGTTGGCTGGCAGGCGGGGTGGACATCTAGTCAGGGACGTTTTTCTACCCTACTAGCATGTATGTGAACCACACTTTGGGGAAGTACACTGATGGGGGGTAATTTGGTTTAAGGTTATGCTGTTTCGATCTCCTGATGGTTCAAAAGGGGAAAGCGGTATGTTTGGGGGTATTCCGCTCAGGCACAGTTGGGGCAAGCCTGGCGTGGGTGGGGGAGGGAGGAGTTGGGGACTCAGTAATGTCACAGTTTTTTCAGACCAATGCACTTCCAAGCATGATTTGGGCACATTCTATGTGCTCCTATGACGGGCATGATGAGGCAGGCATTATACGTCCCCATGTCAGTCCCTAATAGACCCAACAGCGCAACATTCACTTGTAGGTGTCATGCACTTACTTGGAACGCGAGAGGCCTTAATGACCACAGGAAGCTTTGCAAAGTACTAGCCTTTTTGGCGAGACATAACGTTGACCTTGCACTCCTTCAGGAGACACACCTCCTCCTTACCAGCCCTATGTCACGTAGTAGGGCACTGCTAAACATATACATGTAGCCGTTTTCACCACGTATGCGAGGGGTGTGATCACCTGGGTGAACCCTAGGGCCACTCTCAAACTTGAACAGTTAGACACGGACGCAGACAGACGATTTGTGATCTCCAGGTGCAGGGGTATGGGGATGGACCTACTTATAGTTAATATATACGGTCCGAATTTCAATAATCCCACTTTTTACACTGCATTATCTGACAAGGTCTGTGCACGTTGGAAGGGACTACAGCTTGGAGAGGTGACTTCAATTTGGTTATGAACCCACAGAAGGATAGATTGGGGGAGCCGCAGCCCGATCGATGATGGACGCAATGGTCCAATCTGACTTTTGTGATGTGTGGCGTCAGAGGTATTCGGTGAAAGGGGGGTTAAAGGCATTATTCAGCGTTCCAAGATTTGCATACCCGAATAAACTATTGGCTGGCAGCTATACAAGAGAATCTGGGTCTGCGAGGTGCTTTCTCATACGCTTTCGGACCATTTCCCGATACTTATGGAGCTTGACACCCCCAGAAGACTATTCCCCACCTTTACATGGAGGTTCCCACCCTAATCTCTCCTAGACGTGGTTTTAAAAGATGAACTAGCGGAGGCGATTGAAACGTTCTTTGCTATGAACGTGGGGTCGGTGGACAGCTTTCAGATGGTTTTGGAGGCGTTCAAAGTTTATATATCTGAGGTATAACTATGACCAAGCACTCCGGAGTTATTAGGGCGTTGTGGGGGTGACTCGCGAACTTGGAGAAAACATTGGCTGGTTTGGGGGGGGCGACTCCAGACTGGCGCCGATGAAGATGTTGCACAAGAATTCAAAACACAGTTGGACGAGTATCATGATGTCGCCGATGCTGAAATAAAACACCTTGGTAAATACGCCACTGCTCACTCCTCTGGAGAGAGCGAGCGACCGGGTGCGGTACTGGCCCAACTTCTCAGGAAGAGATGGGAAAACAGAATTGTTGCGGAGGTCAGGACAAGTGAGGGGGAAGTGATCACGGAAGAAACTGCCATCACAGGTAGATTTCGACAATATTATTCGCATCTTTACTCTACTCGTAGTGAGGGCACAGAGGCGGAAATCTTGGACTACTTAACCCATATAAAGCTTCCATGGCTCACAAACACACATCGCAAATTTCTCATGCGTCCCTTAGAGCAAGATGAAATAATTCTGGCATTATCGGGCATGAAATCGGTAGCGCGCCAGGAGTGGATGGCCTTACAATAACCTTTTATAAGGTGTTCATGGACCTGCTGGTGTATTTTTATGTCATCGCTGGGAATGTGTCCATAGCTGGCGTGTTGGCGATAGGGGTGGGGGGTTGCTGGGGAACACGTTCAACAACAAGTGGGGAGGGTCTAAGGGCAGGTTTACCGACCAGCCAGATATACGCCCCTAACTCAATATATCACAACAAATAATATCTGGGGGTCAAAAGAGAAAAGAGAGTTTGACAGTAAGAACCACTATACCAAATACGCACAGAACAGTATCAGTGAGAAATAGTAATTAGTAAATGGTCAAGTCGAGACTCAAGAGTACTAGGAGAAAAATGTATTGTTCCCATCAGAAGCCACACTGTACCGCCCTTGTTGTCATCATATGGGATCTCCTTACCCAGGAGACAAGACGGCCGGTAAACATTACCGTGACCGAAATGTGATATGAGAGCAGAACAGAGGAGTGTGGTAGTGGCTAATGAAAAAAGCAGTGTATGGTGATTGGAGTGGAAAAGTGAAGGGTACTAAAATTAGGTGAATGGGTGGAAAAAAGAAATTTTATTAGTAACCCCCAAACCCTAAGGTTAAAAGGCAGGTGTGGGTGCAGGTTTTAAATAATAACCACACTTATTGGTGGTCGACATGTTTCAGCATTTCATAAGATTTTCTTGATGCATTCCTCAGGACCTATACATGATACACTACTGCTTTCGAAAAAATAAATAAATTAAGAAGATGTCACCTGGAAATCCAGGCGTGCTCAACCGTATACTGTCAGTGCAATGGTAAGGGATCCAACATGTAAAACAAACAAACAAACAAACAGATAGAACACGAAAAGTTATTCACATCGTTATTGTTTGTATTATTAGTGGCATTGCAATATGTTCAATCATACCTGATCATTATTTCGGGTATGCACTCACCCTTACGTGTAGGCTGAGGAGCTTCACCCCACCTGGCTGCAGCGCAGGTAAAAGGAGCACCGCTCTGTGAGAAATCACATAATGTTTTCAGAGCGGCTAGTGATATGACACTAACACAATCAAATAACAAAGTATACTTCGAGATGAAAGGTTATCTGAGCCTCTTATAACCAGGCCGGGCGTAAACGCCGTAATCTGTCATGGCTCAGAAGCGATGACCACTTAGTGGGGACAAGTAATGCATAAAAGCCGATCCGTGTCAGTGGAGTTTAAAAAACGCACACGGGATCTGCTTCGTATTATTCATGGCGGGGTAGTCTCTAGCGGCGTAATCACACAGAATGAGGAAACGCGTATGAGATACGCTTCGTGTTATTGATGGCGGGCTGGCCTCTAGCGGCGTATTCGCACAGCATGAGGCAACACAATGTCACGCATAATGCGTTTACTCACCTAACCGTCGGCGTCTCCAGGCAGTCTTCAGTACTGCTCGGGGGGGCGCCGACCGCCGAATGAGGTAGTGTTTTGTATGCTCTGCAAGCCAGACGTGATGTGAGCAATCACGTGACAGCGCGACTTCTGGGAATTGTAGTTCGTTACCCAGTACTGCCTCTGTTTGATAAAATGGGTTTTTTTCATCAAGATTCTGCCATGGTGTATCTCTTGCACACGTCATTGAACAGAATTGCAATGGCATAAATCATATGGTATGTGCACTGATGCGTGTTAATGATTACAGACGAATATTTATATTGATATGCAGTGCCAGTGCGCCCTTAAGAGGAACATAATTCAGGGAATTATAATTCTCTATCTAGTGTGGGCTCTATTAGATAGGAGGGACTTTGTTAAGTGTATATTTACTGATGCGTGATGAATAACCAATGGGTATTTATTTTATTTTATATTCATAGGCAGTGCAAACGCTTCATTGGAAGGGACATAGTGCTTACGACCATTCAGAGGGACATCCAGGGTATGGGCTCATTGAGGCCCTCCTTGTCACTGTTAAGGCGGTATACCCATTTCTGTTCTATCTTGAACAAGAACCGGCTTGTGTCCGCACATGAGTCTGGAATGTGCGGTTGTTCGAGGACTGTCCAGTAGAAATCTTCAGGACCATGGCCCTTCTCCAAGAAATGTGCGGTCAGTCTGGTAGCTTGCTTACGGCACCGCACTGTGCTTTTATGTTCCTGGATACGTGTGCGTACTTTTCTGGTTGTCATACCGACATATCGTAGTGCGCAAGGACATTTGATCAAATATATCAAGTTACTGCTGTTGCAATTCGTAAACTTGTTCTGTGTCCATGGGCGATTAGTGCCAATGTCAACTTCAGTAGATTTATTAGTCTGGGGACAGACAGAGCAGTTACCGCATGGGTGGTGACCGACCACAGCTGGTAAATCCCAAAGGGTGCCCACTTGTCTTCCTTCTTTGCTGCGTGGGCGTGTGTGAACCAGTTGATCCTTCAAGTTCGGTCCTCTTTTATATGCGAACATGGGCTGGGGAATATCATCACCTCCGGTCTTAAGGATGGACCAGTGTTTCTTTATAATTTTCTGCAACTGGTTGGATCGGCTGTTAAAGGTGTTAACAAAGGCAATCCGATCTGTTTTTTCTTTCGGAGGGTTGATTGCAAGTAGGGCATCCCTATGGTTATTTGAGGCCCTCTTTTTTGACCTACGAATAATTTTCTTAGGGTATCGTTTCTCCTTTAGTTGTTCCTCCAAGTTTTTGGAGTGTGCTTCGAAAGATTCCTTCTTAGAGCAGTTTCTCTGTACCCTGAGGAACTGGCCAAAAGGTAAATTGTCCCTCAGGGCCCGTGGATGGCAGCTGTCGTATCGCAACAATGCGTTCCTGGCCATGGGTTTGCGATATAGCTCAGACTCGATGCCGGTTGGAGTCGCGTGCAGTCTCAAATCAAGGAAAGCCAGTGATGTTCTGCTATGCTCGATGGTGAACTTTAAATATTGGTTCTCACTGTTTAACCAACCATGAAATGATATTAGTTCTTCTTCAGTGCCACGCCACACCACCAAAATATCATCAATATAGCGTTTCCACACAAATATTGATGATAGGTATGGGTTGGTGATGGTTAGTACACTCTGTTGTTCAAAATGGTGCACGTACAAATTCGCCAGGCTCGGCGCGAAAACACTGCCCATGCTGGTCCCGGACGTTTGCAGATACAATGTGTCTTCAAAGCGGAAATAATTCTCCTTCATAGCAATTTCTGCTAATTGCATTATAAAGGGTATTGGTGTCATCGATTGATGGTTACTCTGCTCCAAAAGTGCTCCCACTACTTCTAGGGTCTCAGTTTGAGGAATCGAGGTGTATAAAGATTCAACATCGAACGATACTAGGATGTCAGTTTCGATGTTGTATTGTATCGTGGGAAGGAGTCTTAGGACATCTTTAGTGTCTTGGAGAAAAGTAGGCATTGCTTTGACCATCGGGTTAAGGAAGTGGTCCACAAAAGTTGAAAGGGGTTCTAATACTGACCCAATGCCAGAAATAATAGGCCTGTCGGGTGGTGGCCTTGTTGGCTTATGAACTTTGGGCAAGCAGTAAAAGTAAGGAATTGTAGGGTGTTTTGTGACCAAATACTGTCCTTCCTGTGAGGTTATCCATCCCTCGCTCGTGGCTTCTTCTACTAAGGCACTAATTCTGTTTTGTAGACCTTCAGTTGGATCCGATCTCAACGGTAAGTAGGATTTGCGATCACTGAGTTGCCGCAGACATTCATTTCTGTACACTGTAGTGTCTAAAATCACAGTTGCTCCGCCTTTGTCGGCCGGCTTAATGGTAATATTGTCGTTGGAAGTGAGTGAACGCAAGGCTTGCTGTTCATCTCTGGAGAGATTCATAAATGGATTGACATCCCTTTTGTATAGATCCGTGACGTCCTTTTCAACAGCCGTTTCAAAGGTCAGGACTTTGGGCGGTAATGTGGCACTAGGTGGATTAAACGAAGAAGGTCTCTTCAAACCAGTGTTGTTGTCTGTGGTGATGGTTTCCAAAGCAGTCGGTTTTGCGAAAAAATAGTGCAACCTTATTTTCCTGAATAGCTTGGATAGTTCAATTTGGGCCACAAAAGGATCACCTTTCTGAGTGGCCACGAATCCCAAACCTTTGTTTAGGAGGAGTTCCTCATTGGTAGACAAGGTGTGTGAACTGAGGTTGATCACGATGCCGGCTGGTTGCTCGTTCCCGCAGCGTCTTGGGGGACTTTCTTCCCGCTGCGTAGGTCCATCCTCGATTGTTGCGGGTTGTTCGTGTCCGTGTTCCAATGAACTTGTTGTTGCACTGCTCCTTGTCTCCTCCTGCCTCGGCCTCGTCTCTGGCCAAAACCTAAAAAAGGAAACAATCCCGGGCCTTGTTGCATCTGTGGTGGATAGAAGGGCGGACCCATTTGTGGAGGGCAGTTTGGACCCATCATCCATGGGTTAATAGGCCACCATGGTTGGTGATTGCCAAAGTTTTGTGGTTGGTTTCTCCAATTTCTCTTGTTGCCACGACCTCGCGGGGCTTGATTGGATGATCCGGTCTGTGATGCATCTGAATCGCTGGATGTCCCATCTGAACTGGAAGTGCCATAATTTGAACCTCCTTTTTTGCCACTGCGACTAAATGTGGGTGCTGTATAGGTGTCGCTACTGTAAGGGTATATTGTCTCCATTGAGAATTTCGCCAAATCCTTTTTGAACTTCTCTAATTTTATGGATAAGATGGATTCCTTGAAATCTTTGTTGGTCTTATCCGTATCATCCTGTCCCTTTTTAAACTGTCCACTTTTTAGAGAGGCTTTTATATGGCCTTCGAGGACCTGAATCTCAATCAGGATGGTATCCGCGATCCTTTTCGCGGTTTTTATGATCAGGACTAGCCAGTCTCTCGTACATCTCCAGGCTATCATGGCCCAATCTTTAAGAAATTGTTTATCGTCAAGGAAAAGGCGTGGTGCATTATTGACGATGAGGCCTGTGGGGGCACAGTTACCCCTAAGATACTGGGCCATGATAATGCCATGGACGGAAGTTCGGGAGTGGGACTTTTTTAGGATCAAGACTTTGTTCCAGCTGTCGTCATTGTTTGTTGCCTGGGGTGGAACAGGCACATTATCCAGAAGGCTAGGATTTTCGTCTAAAATGTTTTGCACTTCGGCACTTTCAAATGCTAAACCCCAGTTTGTAGCCATCGCTCTGAGCAGACAGGTGAGACAGTCAAGCCTCAAAGCGAGATTCTCAAAGTATACTTTATTGCATTGGTGACCAGAGTAATCAACCAAAAATTAAAAAGACCCACAGCCTTAGCTGTACTAGTAACACGTTCAACAACAAGTGGGGAGGGTCTAAGGGCAGGTTTACCGACCAGCCAGATATACGCCCCTAACTCAATATATCACAACAAATAATATCTGGGGGTCAAAAGAGAAAAGAGAGTTTGACAGTAAGAACCACTATACCAAATACGCACAGAACAGTATCAGTGAGAAATAGTAATTAGTAAATGGTCAAGTCGAGACTCAAGAGTACTAGGAGAAAAATGTATTGTTCCCATCAGAAGCCACACTGTACCGCCCTTGTTGTCATCATATGGGATCTCCTTACCCAGGAGACAAGACGGCCGGTAAACATTACCGTGACCAAAATGTGATATGAGAGCAGAACAGAGGAGTGTGGTAGTGGCTAATGAAAAAAGCAGTGTATGGTGATTGGAGTGGAAAAGTGAAGGGTACTAAAATTAGGTGAATGGGTGGAAAAAAGAAATTTTATTAGTAACCCCCAAACCCTAAGGTTAAAAGGCAGGTGTGGGTGCAGGTTTTAAATAATAACCGCACTTATTGGTGGTCGACATGTTTCAGCATTTCATAAGATTTTCTTGATGCATTCCTCAGGACCTATACATGATACACTACTGCTTTCGAAAAAATAAATAAATTAAGAAGATGTCACCTGGAAATCCAGGCGTGCTCAACCGTATACTGTCAGTGCAATGGTAAGGGATCCAACATGTAAAACAAACAAACAAACAAACAGATAGAACACGAAAAGTTATTCACATCGTTATTGTTTGTATTATTAGTGGCATTGCAATATGTTCAATCATACCTGATCATTATTTCGGGTATGCACTCACCCTTACGTGTAGGCTGAGGAGCTTCACCCCACCTGGCTGCAGCGCAGGTAAAAGGAGCACCGCTCTGTGAGAAATCACATAATGTTTTCAGAGCGGCTAGTGATATGACACTAACACAATCAAATAACAAAGTATACTTCGAGATGAAAGGTTATCTGAGCCTCTTATAACCAGGCCGGGCGTAAACGCCGTAATCTGTCATGGCTCAGAAGCGATGACCACTTAGTGGGGACAAGTAATGCATAAAAGCCGATCCGTGTCAGTGGAGTTTAAAAAACGCACACGGGATCTGCTTCGTATTATTCATGGCGGGGTAGTCTCTAGCGGCGTAATCACACAGAATGAGGAAACGCGTATGAGATACGCTTCGTGTTATTGATGGCGGGCTGGCCTCTAGCGGCGTATTCGCACAGCATGAGGCAACACAATGTCACGCATAATGCGTTTACTCACCTAACCGTCGGCGTCTCCAGGCAGTCTTCAGTACTGCTCGGGGGGCGCCGACCGCCGAATGAGGTAGTGTTTTGTATGCTCTGCAAGCCAGACGTGATGTGAGCAATCACGTGACAGCGCGACTTCTGGGAATTGTAGTTCGTTACCCAGTACTGCCTCTGTTTGATAAAATGGGTTTTTTTCATCAAGATTCTGCCATGGTGTATCTCTTGCACACGTCATTGAACAGAATTGCAATGGCATAAATCATATGGTATGTGCACTGATGCGTGTTAATGATTACAGACGAATATTTATATTGATATGCAGTGCCAGTGCGCCCTTAAGAGGAACATAATTCAGGGAATTATAATTCGCTATCTAGTGTGGGCTCTATTAGATAGGAGGGACTTTGTTAAGTGTATATTTACTGATGCGTGATGAATAACCAATGGGTATTTATTTTATTTTATATTCATAGGCAGTGCAAACGCTTCATTGGAAGGGACATAGTGCTTACGACCATTCAGAGGGACATCCAGGGTATGGGCTCATTGAGGCCCTCCTTGTCACTGTTAAGGCGGTATACCCATTTCTGTTCTATCTTGAACAAGAACCGGCTTGTGTCCGCACATGAGTCTGGAATGTGCGGTTGTTCGAGGACTGTCCAGTAGAAATCTTCAGGACCATGGCCCTTCTCCAAGAAATGTGCGGTCAGTCTGGTAGCTTGCTTACGGCACCGCACTGTGCTTTTATGTTCCTGGATACGTGTGCGTACTTTTCTGGTTGTCATACCGACATATCGTAGTGCGCAAGGACATTTGATCAAATATATCAAGTTACTGCTGTTGCAATTCGTAAACTTGTTCTGTGTCCATGGGCGATTAGTGCCAATGTCAACTTCAGTAGATTTATTAGTCTGGGGACAGACAGAGCAGTTACCGCATGGGTGGTGACCGACCACAGCTGGTAAATCCCAAAGGGTGCCCACTTGTCTTCCTTCTTTGCTGCGTGGGCGTGTGTGAACCAGTTGATCCTTCAAGTTCGGTCCTCTTTTATATGCGAACATGGGCTGGGGAATATCATCACCTCCGGTCTTAAGGATGGACCAGTGTTTCTTTATAATTTTCTGCAACTGGTTGGATCGGCTGTTAAAGGTGTTAACAAAGGCAATCCGATCTGTTTTTTCTTTCGGAGGGTTGATTGCAAGTAGGGCATCCCTATGGTTATTTGAGGCCCTCTTTTTTGACCTACGAATAATTTTCTTAGGGTATCGTTTCTCCTTTAGTTGTTCCTCCAAGTTTTTGGAGTGTGCTTCGAAAGATTCCTTCTTAGAGCAGTTTCTCTGTACCCTGAGGAACTGGCCAAAAGGTAAATTGTCCCTCAGGGCCCGTGGATGGCAGCTGTCGTATCGCAACAATGCGTTCCTGGCCATGGGTTTGCGATATAGCTCAGACTCGATGCCGGTTGGAGTCGTGTGCAGTCTCAAATCAAGGAAAGCCAGTGATGTTCTGCTATGCTCTATGGTGAACTTTAAATATTGGTTCTCACTGTTTAACCAACCATGAAATGATATTAGTTCTTCTTCAGTGCCACGCCACACCACCAAAATATCATCAATATAGCGTTTCCACACAAATATTGATGATAGGTATGGGTTGGTGATGGTTAGTACACTCTGTTGTTCAAAATGGTGCACGTACAAATTCGCCAGGCTCGGCGCGAAAACACTGCCCATGCTGGTCCCGGACGTTTGCAGATACAATGTGTCTTCAAAGCGGAAATAATTCTCCTTCATAGCAATTTCTGCTAATTGCATTATAAAGGGTATTGGTGTCATCGATTGATGGTTACTCTGCTCCAAAAGTGCTCCCACTACTTCTAGGGTCTCAGTTTGAGGAATCGAGGTGTATAAAGATTCAACATCGAACGATACTAGGATGTCAGTTTCGATGTTGTATTGTATCGTGGGAAGGAGTCTTAGGACATCTTTAGTGTCTTGGAGAAAAGTAGGCATTGCTTTGACCATCGGGTTAAGGAAGTGGTCCACAAAAGTTGAAAGGGGTTCTAATACTGACCCAATGCCAGAAATAATAGGCCTGCCGGGTGGTGGCCTTGTTGGCTTATGAACTTTGGGCAAGCAGTAAAAGTAAGGAATTGTAGGGTGTTTTGTGACCAAATACTGTCCTTCCTGTGAGGTTATCCATCCCTCGCTCGTGGCTTCTTCTACTAAGGCACTAATTCTGTTTTGTAGACCTTCAGTTGGATCCGATCTCAACGGTAAGTAGGATTTGCGATCACTGAGTTGCCGCAGACATTCATTTCTGTACACTGTAGTGTCTAAAATCACAGTTGCTCCGCCTTTGTCGGCCGGCTTAATGGTAATATTGTCGTTGGAAGTGAGTGAACGCAAGGCTTGCTGTTCATCTCTGGAGAGATTCATAAATGGATTGACATCCCTTTTGTATAGATCCGTGACGTCCTTTTCAACAGCCGTTTCAAAGGTCAGGACTTTGGGCGGTAATGTGGCACTAGGTGGATTAAACGAAGAAGGTCTCTTCAAACCAGTGTTGTTGTCTGTGGTGATGGTTTCCAAAGCAGTCGGTTTTGCGAAAAAATAGTGCAACCTTATTTTCCTGAATAGCTTGGATAGTTCAATTTGGGCCACAAAAGGATCACCTTTCTGAGTGGCCACGAATCCCAAACCTTTGTTTAGGAGGAGTTCCTCATTGGTAGACAAGGTGTGTGAACTGAGGTTGATCACGATGCCGGCTGGTTGCTCGTTCCCGCAGCGTCTTGGGGGACTTTCTTCCCGCTGCGTAGGTCCATCCTCGATTGTTGCGGGTTGTTCGTGTCCGTGTTCCAATGAACTTGTTGTTGCACTGCTCCTTGTCTCCTCCTGCCTCGGCCTCGTCTCTGGCCAAAACCTAAAAAAGGAAACAATCCCGGGCCTTGTTGCATCTGTGGTGGATAGAAGGGCGGACCCATTTGTGGAGGGCAGTTTGGACCCATCATCCATGGGTTAATAGGCCACCATGGTTGGTGATTGCCAAAGTTTTGTGGTTGGTTTCTCCAATTTCTCTTGTTGCCACGACCTCGCGGGGCTTGATTGGATGATCCGGTCTGTGATGCATCTGAATCGCTGGATGTCCCATCTGAACTGGAAGTGCCATAATTTGAACCTCCTTTTTTGCCACTGCGACTAAATGTGGGTGCTGTATAGGTGTCGCTACTGTAAGGGTATATTGTCTCCATTGAGAATTTCGCCAAATCCTTTTTGAACTTCTCTAATTTTATGGATAAGATGGATTCCTTGAAATCTTTGTTGGTCTTATCCGTATCATCCTGTCCCTTTTTAAACTGACCACTTTTTAGAGAGGCTTTTATATGGCCTTCGAGGACCTGAATCTCAATCAGGATGGTATCCGCGATCCTTTTCGCGGTTTTTATGATCAGGACTAGCCAGTCTCTCGTACATCTCCAGGCTATCATGGCCCAATCTTTAAGAAATTGTTTATCGTCAAGGAAAAGGCGTGGTGCATTATTGACGATGAGGCCTGTGGGGGCACAGTTACCCCTAAGATACTGGGCCATGATAATGCCATGGACGGAAGTTCGGGAGTGGGACTTTTTTAGGATCAAGACTTTGTTCCAGCTGTCGTCATTGTTTGTTGCCTGGGGTGGAACGGGCACATTATCCAGAAGGCTAGGATTTTCGTCTAAAATGTTTTGCACTTCGGCACTTTCAAATGCTAAACCCCAGTTTGTAGCCATCGCTCTGAGCAGACAGGTGAGACAGTCAAGCCTCAAAGCGAGATTCTCAAAGTATACTTTATTGCATTGGTGACCAGAGTAATCAACCAAAAATTAAAAAGACCCACAGCCTTAGCTGTACTAGTAACACATTCAACAACAAGTGGGGAGGGTCTAAGGGCAGGTTTACCGACCAGCCAGATATACGCCCCTAACTCAATATATCACAACAAATAATATCTGGGGGTCAAAAGAGAAAAGAGAGTTTGACAGTAAGAACCACTATACCAAATACGCACAGAACAGTATCAGTGAGAAATAGTAATTAGTAAATGGTCAAGTCGAGACTCAAGAGTACTAGGAGAAAAATGTATTGTTCCCATCAGAAGCCACACTGTACCGCCCTTGTTGTCATCATATGGGATCTCCTTACCCAGGAGACAAGACGGCCGGTAAACATTACCGTGACCGAAATGTGATATGAGAGCAGAACAGAGGAGTGTGGTAGTGGCTAATGAAAAAAGCAGTGTATGGTGATTGGAGTGGAAAAGTGAAGGGTACTAAAATTAGGTGAATGGGTGGAAAAAAGAAATTTTATTAGTAACCCCCAAACCCTAAGGTTAAAAGGCAGGTGTGGGTGCAGGTTTTAAATAATAACCGCACTTATTGGTGGTCGACATGTTTCAGCATTTCATAAGATTTTCTTGATGCATTCCTCAGGACCTATACATGATACACTACTGCTTTCGAAAAAATAAATAAATTAAGAAGATGTCACCTGGAAATCCAGGCGTGCTCAACCGTATACTGTCAGTGCAATGGTAAGGGATCCAACATGTAAAACAAACAAACAAACAAACAGATAGAACACGAAAAGTTATTCACATCGTTATTGTTTGTATTATTAGTGGCATTGCAATATGTTCAATCATACCTGATCATTATTTCGGGTATGCACTCACCCTTACGTGTAGGCTGAGGAGCTTCACCCCACCTGGCTGCAGCGCAGGTAAAAGGAGCACCGCTCTGTGAGAAATCACATAATGTTTTCAGAGCGGCTAGTGATATGACACTAACACAATCAAATAACAAAGTATACTTCGAGATGAAAGGTTATCTGAGCCTCTTATAACCAGGCCGGGCGTAAACGCCGTAATCTGTCATGGCTCAGAAGCGATGACCACTTAGTGGGGACAAGTAATGCATAAAAGCCGATCCGTGTCAGTGGAGTTTAAAAAACGCACACGGGATCTGCTTCGTATTATTCATGGCCGGGTAGTCTCTAGCGGCGTAATCACACAGAATGAGGAAACGCGTATGAGATACGCTTCGTGTTATTGATGGCGGGCTGGCCTCTAGCGGCGTATTCGCACAGCATGAGGCAACACAATGTCACGCATAATGCGTTTACTCACCTAACCGTCGGCGTCTCCAGGCAGTCTTCAGTACTGCTCGGGGGGGCGCCGACCGCCGAATGAGGTAGTGTTTTGTATGCTCTGCAAGCCAGACGTGATGTGAGCAATCACGTGACAGCGCGACTTCTGGGAATTGTAGTTCGTTACCCAGTACTGCCTCTGTTTGATAAAATGGGTTTTTTTCATCAAGATTCTGCCATGGTGTATCTCTTGCACACGTCATTGAACAGAATTGCAATGGCATAAATCATATGGTATGTGCACTGATGCGTGTTAATGATTACAGACGAATATTTATATTGATATGCAGTGCCAGTGCGCCCTTAAGAGGAACATAATTCAGGGAATTATAATTCGCTATCTAGTGTGGGCTCTATTAGATAGGAGGGACTTTGTTAAGTGTATATTTACTGATGCGTGATGAATAACCAATGGGTATTTATTTTATTTTATATTCATAGGCAGTGCAAACGCTTCATTGGAAGGGACATAGTGCTTACGACCATTCAGAGGGACATCCAGGGTATGGGCTCATTGAGGCCCTCCTTGTCACTGTTAAGGCGGTATACCCATTTCTGTTCTATCTTGAACAAGAACCGGCTTGTGTCCGCACATGAGTCTGGAATGTGCGGTTGTTCGAGGACTGTCCAGTAGAAATCTTCAGGACCATGGCCCTTCTCCAAGAAATGTGCGGTCAGTCTGGTAGCTTGCTTACGGCACCGCACTGTGCTTTTATGTTCCTGGATACGTGTGCGTACTTTTCTGGTTGTCATACCGACATATCGTAGTGCGCAAGGACATTTGATCAAATATATCAAGTTACTGCTGTTGCAATTCGTAAACTTGTTCTGTGTCCATGGGCGATTAGTGCCAATGTCAACTTCAGTAGATTTATTAGTCTGGGGACAGACAGAGCAGTTACCGCATGGGTGGTGACCGACCACAGCTGGTAAATCCCAAAGGGTGCCCACTTGTCTTCCTTCTTTGCTGCGTGGGCGTGTGTGAACCAGTTGATCCTTCAAGTTCGGTCCTCTTTTATATGCGAACATGGGCTGGGGAATATCATCACCTCCGGTCTTAAGGATGGACCAGTGTTTCTTTATAATTTTCTGCAACTGGTTGGATCGGCTGTTAAAGGTGTTAACAAAGGCAATCCGATCTGTTTTTTCTTTCGGAGGGTTGATTGCAAGTAGGGCATCCCTATGGTTATTTGAGGCCCTCTTTTTTGACCTACGAATAATTTTCTTAGGGTATCGTTTCTCCTTTAGTTGTTCCTCCAAGTTTTTGGAGTGTGCTTCGAAACATTCCTTCTTAGAGCAGTTTCTCTGTACCCTGAGGAACTGGCCAAAAGGTAAATTGTCCCTCAGGGCCCGTGGATGGCAGCTGTCGTATCGCAACAATGCGTTCCTGGCCATGGGTTTGCGATATAGCTCAGACTCGATGCCGGTTGGAGTCGCGTGCAGTCTCAAATCTTGTCTCCTGGGTAAGGAGATCCCATATGATGACAACAAGGGCGGTACAGTGTGGCTTCTGATGGGAACAATACATTTTTCTCCTAGTACTCTTGAGTCTCGACTTGACCATTTACTAATTACTATTTCTCACTGATACTGTTCTGTGCGTATTTGGTATAGTGGTTCTTACTGTCAAACTCTCTTTTCTCTTTTGACCCCCAGATATTATTTGTTGTGATATATTGAGTTAGGGGCGTATATCTGGCTGGTCGGTAAACCTGCCCTTAGACCCTCCCCACTTGTTGTTGAACGTGTTACTAGTACAGCTAAGGCTGTGGGTCTTTTTAATTTTTGGTTGATTACTCTGGTCACCAATGCAATAAAGTATACTTTGAGAATCTCGCTTTGAGGCTTGACTGTCTCACCTGTCTGCTCAGAGCGATGGCTACAAACTGGGGTTTAGCATTTGAAAGTGCCGAAGTGCAAAACATTTTAGACGAAAATCCTAGCCTTCTGGATAATGTGCCCGTTCCACCCCAGGCAACAAACAATGACGACAGCTGGAACAAAGTCTTGATCCTAAAAAAGTCCCACTCCCGAACTTCCGTCCATGGCATTATCATGGCCCAGTATCTTAGGGGTAACTGTGCCCCCACAGGCCTCATCGTCAATAATGCACCACGCCTTTTCCTTGACGATAAACAATTTCTTAAAGATTGGGCCATGATAGCCTGGAGATGTACGAGAGACTGGCTAGTCCTGATCATAAAAACCGCGAAAAGGATCGCGGATACCATCCTGATTGAGATTCAGGTCCTCGAAGGCCATATAAAAGCCTCTCTAAAAAGTGGACAGTTTAAAAAGGGACAGGATGATACGGATAAGACCAACAAAGATTTCAAGGAATCCATCTTATCCATAAAATTAGAGAAGTTCAAAAAGGATTTGGCGAAATTCTCAATGGAGACAATATACCCTTACAGTAGCGACACCTATACAGCACCCACATTTAGTCGCAGTGGCAAAAAAGGAGGTTCAAATTATGGCACTTCCAGTTCAGATGGGACATCCAGCGATTCAGATGCATCACAGACCGGATCATCCAATCAAGCCCCGCGAGGTCGTGGCAACAAGAGAAATTGGAGAAACCAACCACAAAACTTTGGCAATCACCAACCATGGTGGCCTATTAACCCATGGATGATGGGTCCAAACTGCCCTCCACAAATGGGTCCGCCCTTCTATCCACCACAGATGCAACAAGGCCCGGGATCGTTTCCTTTTTTAGGTTTTGGCCAGAGACGAGGCCGAGGCAGGAGGAGACAAGGAGCAGTGCAACAACAAGTTCATTGGAACACGGACACGAACAACCCGCAACAATCGAGGATGGACCTACGCAGCGGGAAGAAAGTCCCCCAAGACGCTGCGGGAACGAGCAACCAGCCGGCATCGTGATCAACCTCAGTTCACACACCTTGTCTACCAATGAGGAACTCCTCCTAAACAAAGGTTTGGGATTCGTGGCCACTCAGAAAGGTGATCCTTTTGTGGCCCAAATTGAACTATCCAAGCTATTCAGGAAAATAAGGTTGCACTATTTTTTCGCAAAACCGACTGCTTTGGAAACCATCACCACAGACAACAACACTGGTTTGAAGAGACCTTCTTCGTTTAATCCACCTAGTGCCACATTACCGCCCAAAGTCCTGACCTTTGAAACGGCTGTTGAAAAGGACGTCACGGATCTATACAAAAGGGATGTCAATCCATTTATGAATCTCTCCAGAGATGAACAGCAAGCCTTGCGTTCACTCACTTCCAACGACAATATTACCATTAAGCCGGCCGACAAAGGCGGAGCAACTGTGATTTTAGACACTACAGTGTACAGAAATGAATGTCTGCGGCAACTCAGTGATCGCAAATCCTACTTACCGTTGAGATCGGATCCAACTGAAGGTCTACAAAACAGAATTAGTGCCTTAGTAGAAGAAGCCACGAGCGAGGGATGGATAACCTCACAGGAAGGACAGTATTTGGTCACAAAACACCCTACAATTCCTTACTTTTACTGCTTGCCCAAAGTTCATAAGCCAACAAGGCCACCACCCGGCAGGCCTATTATTTCTGGCATTGGGTCAGTATTAGAACCCCTTTCAACTTTTGTGGACCACTTCCTTAACCCGATGGTCAAAGCAATGCCTACTTTTCTCCAAGACACTAAAGATGTCGTAAGACTCCTTCCCACGATACAATACAACATCGAAACTGACATCCTAGTATCGTTCGATGTTGAATCTTTATACACCTCGATTCCTCAAACTGAGACCCTAGAAGTAGTGGGAGCACTTTTGGAGCAGAGTAACCATCAATCGATGACACCAATACCCTTTATAATGCAATTAGCAGAAAATGCTATGAAGGAGAATTATTTCCGCTTTGAAGACACATTGTATCTGCAAACGTCCGGGACCAGCATGGGCAGTGTTTTCGCGCCGAGCCTGGCGAATTTGTACGTGCACCATTTTGAACAACAGAGTGTACTAACCATCACCAACCCATACCTATCATCAATATTTGTGTGGAAACGCTATATTGATGATATTTTGGTGGTGTGGCGTGGCACTGAAGAAGAACTAATATCATTTCATGGTTGGTTAAACAGTGAGAACCAATATTTAAAGTTCACCATCGAGCATAGCAGAACATCACTGGCTTTCCTTGATTTGAGACTGCACGCGACTCCAACCGGCATCGAGTCTGAGCTATATCGCAAACCCATGGCCAGGAACGCATTGTTGCGATACGACAGCTGCCATCCACGGGCCCTGAGGGACAATTTACCTTTTGGCCAGTTCCTCAGGGTACAGAGAAACTGCTCTAAGAAGGAATCTTTCGAAGCACACTCCAAAAACTTGGAGGAACAACTAAAGGAGAAACGATACCCTAAGAAAATTATTCGTAGGTCAAAAAAGAGGGCCTCAAATAACCATAGGGATGCCCTACTTGCAATCAACCCTCCGAAAGAAAAAACAGATCGGATTGCCTTTGTTAACACCTTTAACAGCCGATCCAACCAGTTGCAGAAAATTATAAAGAAACACTGGTCCATCCTTAAGACCGGAGGTGATGATATTCCCCAGCCCATGTTCGCATATAAAAGAGGACCGAACTTGAAGGATCAACTGGTTCACACACGCCCACGCAGCAAAGAAGGAAGACAAGTGGGCACCCTTTGGGATTTACCAGCTGTGGTCGGTCACCACCCATGCGGTAACTGCTCTGTCTGTCCCCAGACTAATAAATCTACTGAAGTTGACATTGGCACTAATCGCCCATGGACACAGAACAAGTTTACGAATTGCAACAGCAGTAACTTGATATATTTGATCAAATGTCCTTGCGCACTACGATATGTCGGTATGACAACCAGAAAAGTACGCACACGTATCCAGGAACATAAAAGCACAGTGCGGTGCCGTAAGCAAGCTACCAGACTGACCGCACATTTCTTGGAGAAGGGCCATGGTCCTGAAGATTTCTACTGGACAGTCCTCGAACAACCGCACATTCCAGACTCATGTGCGGACACAAGCCGGTTCTTGTTCAAGATAGAACAGAAATGGGTATACCGCCTTAACAGTGACAAGGAGGGCCTCAATGAGCCCATACCCTGGATGTCCCTCTGAATGGTCGTAAGCACTATGTCCCTTCCAATGAAGCGTTTGCACTGCCTATGAATATAAAATAAAATAAATACCCATTGGTTATTCATCACGCATCAGTAAATATACACTTAACAAAGTCCCTCCTATCTAATAGAGCCCACACTAGATAGCAAATTATAATTCCCTGAATTATGTTCCTCTTAAGGGCGCACTGGCACTGCATATCAATATAAATATTCGTCTGTAATCATTAACACGCATCAGTGCACATACCATATGATTTATGCCATTGCAATTCTGTTCAATGACGTGTGCAAGAGATACACCATGGCAGAATCTTGATGAAAAAAACCCATTTTATCAAACAGAGGCAGTACTGGGTAACGAACTACAATTCCCAGAAGTCGCGCTGTCACGTGATTGCTCACATCACGTCTGGCTTGCAGAGCATACAAAACACTACCTCATTCGGCGGTCGGCGCCCCCCCGAGCAGTACTGAAGACTGCCTGGAGACGCCGACGGTTAGGTGAGTAAACGCATTATGCGTGACATTGTGTTGCCTCATGCTGTGCGAATACGCCGCTAGAGGCCAGCCCGCCATCAATAACACGAAGCGTATCTCATACGCGTTTCCTCATTCTGTGTGATTACGCCGCTAGAGACTACCCCGCCATGAATAATACGAAGCAGATCCCGTGTGCGTTTTTTAAACTCCACTGACACGGATCGGCTTTTATGCATTACTTGTCCCCACTAAGTGGTCATCGCTTCTGAGCCATGACAGATTACGGCGTTTACGCCCGGCCTGGTTATAAGAGGCTCAGATAACCTTTCATCTCGAAGTATACTTTGTTATTTGATTGTGTTAGTGTCATATCACTAGCCGCTCTGAAAACATTATGTGATTTCTCACAGAGCGGTGCTCCTTTTACCTGCGCTGCAGCCAGGTGGGGTGAAGCTCCTCAGCCTACACGTAAGGGTGAGTGCATACCCGAAATAATGATCAGGTATGATTGAACATATTGCAATGCCACTAATAATACAAACAATAACGATGTGAATAACTTTTCGTGTTCTATCTGTTTGTTTGTTTGTTTGTTTTACATGTTGGATCCCTTACCATTGCACTGACAGTATACGGTTGAGCACGCCTGGATTTCCAGGTGACATCTTCTTAATTTATTTATTTTTTCGAAAGCAGTAGTGTATCATGTATAGGTCCTGAGGAATGCATCAAGAAAATCTTATGAAATGCTGAAACATGTCGACCACCAATAAGTGCGGTTATTATTTAAAACCTGCACCCACACCTGCCTTTTAACCTTAGGGTTTGGGGGTTACTAATAAAATTTCTTTTTTCCACCCATTCACCTAATTTTAGTACCCTTCACTTTTCCACTCCAATCACCATACACTGCTTTTTTCATTAGCCACTACCACACTCCTCTGTTCTGCTCTCATATCACATTTCGGTCACGGTAATGTTTACCGGCCGTCTTGTCTCCTGGGTAAGGAGATCCCATATGATGACAACAAGGGCGGTACAGTGTGGCTTCTGATGGGAACAATACATTTTTCTCCTAGTACTCTTGAGTCTCGACTTGACCATTTACTAATTACTATTTCTCACTGATACTGTTCTGTGCGTATTTGGTATAGTGGTTCTTACTGTCAAACTCTCTTTTCTCTTTTGACCCCCAGATATTATTTGTTGTGATATATTGAGTTAGGGGCGTATATCTGGCTGGTCGGTAAACCTGCCCTTAGACCCTCCCCACTTGTTGTTGAACGTGTTACTAGTACAGCTAAGGCTGTGGGTCTTTTTAATTTTTGGTTGATTTCTCTGGTCACCAATGCAATAAAGTATACTTTGAGAATCTCGCTTTGAGGCTTGACTGTCTCACCTGTCTGCTCAGAGCGATGGCTACAAACTGGGGTTTAGCATTTGAAAGTGCCGAAGTGCAAAACATTTTAGACGAAAATCCTAGCCTTCTGGATAATGTGCCCGTTCCACCCCAGGCAACAAACAATGACGACAGCTGGAACAAAGTCTTGATCCTAAAAAAGTCCCACTCCCGAACTTCCGTCCATGGCATTATCATGGCCCAGTATCTTAGGGGTAACTGTGCCCCCACAGGCCTCATCGTCAATAATGCACCACGCCTTTTCCTTGACGATAAACAATTTCTTAAAGATTGGGCCATGATAGCCTGGAGATGTACGAGAGACTGGCTAGTCCTGATCATAAAAACCGCGAAAAGGATCGCGGATACCATCCTGATTGAGATTCAGGTCCTCGAAGGCCATATAAAAGCCTCTCTAAAAAGTGGACAGTTTAAAAAGGGACAGGATGATACGGATAAGACCAACAAAGATTTCAAGGAATCCATCTTATCCATAAAATTAGAGAAGTTCAAAAAGGATTTGGCGAAATTCTCAATGGAGACAATATACCCTTACAGTAGCGACACCTATACAGCACCCACATTTAGTCGCAGTGGCAAAAAAGGAGGTTCAAATTATGGCACTTCCAGTTCAGATGGGACATCCAGCGATTCAGATGCATCACAGACCGGATCATCCAATCAAGCCCCGCGAGGTCGTGGCAACAAGAGAAATTGGAGAAACCAACCACAAAACTTTGGCAATCACCAACCATGGTGGCCTATTAACCCATGGATGATGGGTCCAAACTGCCCTCCACAAATGGGTCCGCCCTTCTATCCACCACAGATGCAACAAGGCCCGGGATCGTTTCCTTTTTTAGGTTTTGGCCAGAGACGAGGCCGAGGCAGGAGGAGACAAGGAGCAGTGCAACAACAAGTTCATTGGAACACGGACACGAACAACCCGCAACAATCGAGGATGGACCTACGCAGCGGGAAGAAAGTCCCCCAAGACGCTGCGGGAACGAGCAACCAGCCGGCATCGTGATCAACCTCAGTTCACACACCTTGTCTACCAATGAGGAACTCCTCCTAAACAAAGGTTTGGGATTCGTGGCCACTCAGAAAGGTGATCCTTTTGTGGCCCAAATTGAACTATCCAAGCTATTCAGGAAAATAAGGTTGCACTATTTTTTCGCAAAACCGACTGCTTTGGAAACCATCACCACAGACAACAACACTGGTTTGAAGAGACCTTCTTCGTTTAATCCACCTAGTGCCACATTACCGCCCAAAGTCCTGACCTTTGAAACGGCTGTTGAAAAGGACGTCACGGATCTATACAAAAGGGATGTCAATCCATTTATGAATCTCTCCAGAGATGAACAGCAAGCCTTGCGTTCACTCACTTCCAACGACAATATTACCATTAAGCCGGCCGACAAAGGCGGAGCAACTGTGATTTTAGACACTACAGTGTACAGAAATGAATGTCTGCGGCAACTCAGTGATCGCAAATCCTACTTACCGTTGAGATCGGATCCAACTGAAGGTCTACAAAACAGAATTAGTGCCTTAGTAGAAGAAGCCACGAGCGAGGGATGGATAACCTCACAGGAAGGACAGTATTTGGTCACAAAACACCCTACAATTCCTTACTTTTACTGCTTGCCCAAAGTTCATAAGCCAACAAGGCCACCACCCGGCAGGCCTATTATTTCTGGCATTGGGTCAGTATTAGAACCCCTTTCAACTTTTGTGGACCACTTCCTTAACCCGATGGTCAAAGCAATGCCTACTTTTCTCCAAGACACTAAAGATGTCGTAAGACTCCTTCCCACGATACAATACAACATCGAAACTGACATCCTAGTATCGTTCGATGTTCAATCTTTATACACCTCGATTCCTCAAACTGAGACCCTAGAAGTAGTGGGAGCACTTTTGGAGCAGAGTAACCATCAATCGATGACACCAATACCCTTTATAATGCAATTAGCAGAAATTGCTATGAAGGAGAATTATTTCCGCTTTGAAGACACATTGTATCTGCAAACGTCCGGGACCAGCATGGGCAGTGTTTTCGCGCCGAGCCTGGCGAATTTGTACGTGCACCATTTTGAACAACAGAGTGTACTAACCATCACCAACCCATACCTATCATCAATATTTGTGTGGAAACGCTATATTGATGATATTTTGGTGGTGTGGCGTGGCACTGAAGAAGAACTAATATCATTTCATGGTTGGTTAAACAGTGAGAACCAATATTTAAAGTTCACCATCGAGCATAGCAGAACATCACTGGCTTTCCTTGATTTGAGACTGCACGCGACTCCAACCGGCATCGAGTCTGAGCTATATCGCAAACCCATGGCCAGGAACGCATTGTTGCGATACGACAGCTGCCATCCACGGGCCCTGAGGGACAATTTACCTTTTGGCCAGTTCCTCAGGGTACAGAGAAACTGCTCTAAGAAGGAATCTTTCGAAGCACACTCCAAAAACTTGGAGGAACAACTAAAGGAGAAACGATACCCTAAGAAAATTATTCGTAGGTCAAAAAAGAGGGCCTCAAATAACCATAGGGATGCCCTACTTGCAATCAACCCTCCGAAAGAAAAAACAGATCGGATTGCCTTTGTTAACACCTTTAACAGCCGATCCAACCAGTTGCAGAAAATTATAAAGAAACACTGGTCCATCCTTAAGACCGGAGGTGATGATATTCCCCAGCCCATGTTCGCATATAAAAGAGGACCGAACTTGAAGGATCAACTGGTTCACACACGCCCACGCAGCAAAGAAGGAAGACAAGTGGGCACCCTTTGGGATTTACCAGCTGTGGTCGGTCACCACCCATGCGGTAACTGCTCTGTCTGTCCCCAGACTAATAAATCTACTGAAGTTGACATTGGCACTAATCGCCCATGGACACAGAACAAGTTTACGAATTGCAACAGCAGTAACTTGATATATTTGATCAAATGTCCTTGCGCACTACGATATGTCGGTATGACAACCAGAAAAGTACGCACACGTATCCAGGAACATAAAAGCACAGTGCGGTGCCGTAAGCAAGCTACCAGACTGACCGCACATTTCTTGGAGAAGGGCCATGGTCCTGAAGATTTCTACTGGACAGTCCTCGAACAACCGCACATTCCAGACTCATGTGCGGACACAAGCCGGTTCTTGTTCAAGATAGAACAGAAATGGGTATACCGCCTTAACAGTGACAAGGAGGGCCTCAATGAGCCCATACCCTGGATGTCCCTCTGAATGGTCGTAAGCACTATGTCCCTTCCAATGAAGCGTTTGCACTGCCTATGAATATAAAATAAAATAAATACCCATTGGTTATTCATCACGCATCAGTAAATATACACTTAACAAAGTCCCTCCTATCTAATAGAGCCCACACTAGATAGCGAATTATAATTCCCTGAATTATGTTCCTCTTAAGGGCGCACTGGCACTGCATATCAATATAAATATTCGTCTGTAATCATTAACACGCATCAGTGCACATACCATATGATTTATGCCATTGCAATTCTGTTCAATGACGTGTGCAAGAGATACACCATGGCAGAATCTTGATGAAAAAAACCCATTTTATCAAACAGAGGCAGTACTGGGTAACGAACTACAATTCCCAGAAGTCGCGCTGTCACGTGATTGCTCACATCACGTCTGGCTTGCAGAGCATACAAAACACTACCTCATTCGGCGGTCGGCGCCCCCCCGAGCAGTACTGAAGACTGCCTGGAGACGCCGACGGTTAGGTGAGTAAACGCATTATGCCTGACATTGTGTTGCCTCATGCTGTGCGAATACGCCGCTAGAGGCCAGCCCGCCATCAATAACACGAAGCGTATCTCATATAAGCATGGGCGGAAAATCCGTTCCGCTCGCGGATTTTGCGGATTTTCGGGAAATCCGCAATCCGCGAGATTTGCGAATTTCCCGCAAAATCCGCAAATCCGCGAGCAGCGGATTTTGCTCGCGCTGCTCGCACTGTTAGCGTGAGTTCGCGCCCCGCGAATAAGTGCGAAATTGCAGAAATACGATCTTGGCAAAACTGAAAGTAACTACTTACCAGGTTCAAAAGTTCAGGCACATCATTAGTAGCCATTTCCTGTAGGGCTTCCTGAGGGGCCCCTCCAGAGTTCAGTTGCCAGTTGAAACTATTATGTGACCCTGCTCTGAACCTCAGAATAGTTACACATATGCCACAAAGGTCCTGAATTACAGCTAAGGGAGACAAGCAGGAGCCAGGCTGGAAGTTAAAATCCATTAATCAGCCCCTAATTCATTATTGTCAGTTGGGGCAGGGCAGGTGTTGTAACTAATTTTGCAACAATGAAAGCACTTAGCAAGTGCAAAAGATCACTAATCAGGGCGCACTAAGGAAGCAGGTGCCAGCTAAAAAAATATTCTGTGACACATTAATCAGCCCCAAATTAATTCAGGTCACTTGAGGCAGGGAAGGTGTGCTTTGCTTTGCCGAAAATAATGTACACTGGACAACCAGAGGGTGTAGTGATGAAACAGAGGGTGGCATGGGTGGGCCAGAGGGTGGCATGAGTAGTCAGAGAGTGGCAGTGGTGACAGAGAGTGGCAGTGATGAAGAAGAGTGTCCCAAACAGGCTGGACACGTAGAAACAACAAGTTCGCAAAACTTGCGACCCGACAGGTAAGTTCGCAAATTGCGAAATTGTAAAAACCCTCGCGAACTGGCAGAAACACGGGCGAACACAAAAAAAAAAAAAATCCGCAAATTCGCGGGAATTCGCGGATTTTGCGGATTGCGAATCCGCAAATCCGCAAAATTCGCGGATTGCCAATCCGCAAAATCCGCTCATGCTTAATCTCATACGCGTTTCCTCATTCTGTGTGATTACGCCGCTAGAGACTACCCCGCCATGAATAATACGAAGCAGATCCCGTGTGCGTTTTTTAAACTCCACTGACACGGATCGGCTTTTATGCATTACTTGTCCCCACTAAGTGGTCATCGCTTCTGAGCCATGACAGATTACGGCGTTTACGCCCGGCCTGGTTATAAGAGGCTCAGATAACCTTTCATCTCGAAGTATACTTTGTTATTTGATTGTGTTAGTGTCATATCACTAGCCGCTCTGAAAACATTATGTGATTGCTCACAGAGCGGTGCTCCTTTTACCTGCGCTGCAGCCAGGTGGGGTGAAGCTCCTCAGCCTACACGTAAGGGTGAGTGCATACCCGAAATAATGATCAGGTATGATTGAACATATTGCAATGCCACTAATAATACAAACAATAACGATGTGAATAACTTTTCGTGTTCTGTTTGTTTGTTTGTTTGTTTTACATGTTGGATCCCTTACCATTGCACTGACAGTATACGGTTGAGCACGCCTGGATTTCCAGGTGACATCTTCTTAATTTATTTATTTTTTCGAAAGCAGTAGTGTATCATGTATAGGTCCTGAGGAATGCATCAAGAAAATCTTATGAAATGCTGAAACATGTCGACCACCAATAAGTGCGGTTATTATTTAAAACCTGCACCCACACCTGCCTTTTAACCTTAGGGTTTGGGGGTTACTAATAAAATTTCTTTTTTCCACCCATTCACCTAATTTTAGTACCCTTCACTTTTCCACTCCAATCACCATACACTGCTTTTTTTATTAGCCACTACCACACTCCTCTGTTCTGCTCTCATATCACATTTCGGTCACGGTAATGTTTACCGGCCGTCTTGTCTCCTGGGTAAGGAGATCCCATATGATGACAACAAGGGCGGTACAGTGTGGCTTCTGATGGGAACAATACATTTTTCTCCTAGTACTCTTGAGTCTCGACTTGACCATTTACTAATTACTATTTCTCACTGATACTGTTCTGTGCGTATTTGGTATAGTGGTTCTTACTGTCAAACTCTCTTTTCTCTTTTGACCCCCAGATATTATTTGTTGTGATATATTGAGTTAGGGGCGTATATCTGGCTGGTCGGTAAACCTGCCCTTAGACCCTCCCCACTTGTTGTTGAACGTGTTACTAGTACAGCTAAGGCTGTGGGTCTTTTTAATTTTTGGTTGATTACTCTGGTCACCAATGCAATAAAGTATACTTTGAGAATCTCGCTTTGAGGCTTGACTGTCTCACCTGTCTGCTCAGAGCGATGGCTACAAACTGGGGTTTAGCATTTGAAAGTGCCGAAGTGCAAAACATTTTAGACGAAAATCCTAGCCTTCTGGATAATGTGCCCGTTCCACCCCAGGCAACAAACAATGACGACAGCTGGAACAAAGTCTTGATCCTAAAATAGTCCCACTCCCGAACTTCCGTCCATGGCATTATCATGGCCCAGTATCTTAGGGGTAACTGTGCCCCCACAGGCCTCATCGTCAATAATGCACCACGCCTTTTCCTTGACGATAAACAATTTCTTAAAGATTGGGCCATGATAGCCTGGAGATGTACGAGAGACTGGCTAGTCCTGATCATAAAAACCGCGAAAAGGATCGCGGATACCATCCTGATTGAGATTCAGGTCCTCGAAGGCCATATAAAAGCCTCTCTAAAAAGTGGACAGTTTAAAAAGGGACAGGATGATACGGATAAGACCAACAAAGATTTCAAGGAATCCATCTTATCCATAAAATTAGAGAAGTTCAAAAAGGATTTGGCGAAATTCTCAATGGAGACAATATACCCTTACAGTAGCGACACCTATACAGCACCCACATTTAGTCGCAGTGGCAAAAAAGGAGGTTCAAATTATGGCACTTCCAGTTCAGATGGGACATCCAGCGATTCAGATGCATCACAGACCGGATCATCCAATCAAGCCCCGCGAGGTCGTGGCAACAAGAGAAATTGGAGAAACCAACCACAAAACTTTGGCAATCACCAACCATGGTGGCCTATTAACCCATGGATGATGGGTCCAAACTGCCCTCCACAAATGGGTCCGCCCTTCTATCCACCACAGATGCAACAAGGCCCGGGATCGTTTCCTTTTTTAGGTTTTGGCCAGAGACGAGGCCGAGGCAGGAGGAGACAAGGAGCAGTGCAACAACAAGTTCATTGGAACACGGACACGAACAACCCGCAACAATCGAGGATGGACCTACGCAGCGGGAAGAAAGTCCCCCAAGACGCTGCGGGAACGAGCAACCAGCCGGCATCGTGATCAACCTCAGTTCACACACCTTGTCTACCAATGAGGAACTCCTCCTAAACAAAGGTTTGGGATTCGTGGCCACTCAGAAAGGTGATCCTTTTGTGGCCCAAATTGAACTATCCAAGCTATTCAGGAAAATAAGGTTGCACTATTTTTTCGCAAAACCGACTGCTTTGGAAACCATCACCACAGACAACTACACTGGTTTGAAGAGACCTTCTTCGTTTAATCCACCTAGTGCCACATTACCGCCCAAAGTCCTGACCTTTGAAACGGCTGTTGAAAAGGACGTCACTGATCTATACAAAAGGGATGTCAATCCATTTATGAATCTCTCCAGAGATGAACAGCAAGCCTTGCGTTCACTCACTTCCAACGACAATATTACCATTAAGCCGGCCGACAAAGGCGGAGCAACTGTGATTTTAGACACTACAGTGTACAGAAATGAATGTCTGCGGCAACTCAGTGATCGCAAATCCTACTTACCGTTGAGATCGGATCCAACTGAAGGTCTACAAAACAGAATTAGTGCCTTAGTAGAAGAAGCCACGAGCGAGGGATGGATAACCTCACAGGAAGGACAGTATTTGGTCACAAAACACCCTACAATTCCTTACTTTTACTGCTTGCCCAAAGTTCATAAGCCAACAAGGCCACCACCCGGCAGGCCTATTATTTCTGGCATTGGGTCAGTATTAGAACCCCTTTCAACTTTTGTGGACCACTTCCTTAACCCGATGGTCAAAGCAATGCCTACTTTTCTCCAAGACACTAAAGATGTCCTAAGACTCCTTCCCACGATACAATACAACATCGAAACTGACATCCTAGTATCGTTCGATGTTGAATCTTTATACACCTCGATTCCTCAAACTGAGACCCTAGAAGTAGTGGGAGCACTTTTGGAGCAGAGTAACCATCAATCGATGACACCAATACCCTTTATAATGCAATTAGCAGAAATTGCTATGAAGGAGAATTATTTCCGCTTTGAAGACACATTGTATCTGCAAACGTCCGGGACCAGCATGGGCAGTGTTTTCGCGCCGAGCCTGGCGAATTTGTACGTGCACCATTTTGAACAACAGAGTGTACTAACCATCACCAACCCATACCTATCATCAATATTTGTGTGGAAACGCTATATTGATGATATTTTGGTGGTGTGGCGTGGCACTGAAGAAGAACTAATATCATTTCATGGTTGGTTAAACAGTGAGAACCAATATTTAAAGTTCACCATCGAGCATAGCAGAACATCACTGGCTTTCCTTGATTTGAGACTGCACGCGACTCCAACCGGCATCGAGTCTGAGCTATATCGCAAACCCATGGCCAGGAACGCATTGTTGCGATACGACAGCTGCCATCCACGGGCCCTGAGGGATAATTTACCTTTTGGCCAGTTCCTCAGGGTACAGAGAAACTGCTCTAAGAAGGAATCTTTCGAAGCACACTCCAAAAACTTGGAGGAACAACTAAAGGAGAAACGATACCCTAAGAAAATTATTCGTAGGTCAAAAAAGAGGGCCTCAAATAACCATAGGGATGCCCTACTTGCAATCAACCCTCCGAAAGAAAAAACAGATCGGATTGCCTTTGTTAACACCTTTAACAGCCGATCCAACCAGTTGCAGAAAATTATAAAGAAACACTGGTCCATCCTTAAGACCGGAGGTGATGATATTCCCCAGCCCATGTTCGCATATAAAAGAGGACCGAACTTGAAGGATCAACTGGTTCACACACGCCCACGCAGCAAAGAAGGAAGACAAGTGGGCACCCTTTGGGATTTACCAGCTGTGGTCGGTCACCACCCATGCGGTAACTGCTCTGTCTGTCCCCAGACTAATAAATCTACTGAAGTTGACATTGGCACTAATCGCCCATGGACACAGAACAAGTTTACGAATTGCAACAGCAGTAACTTGATATATTTGATCAAATGTCCTTGCGCACTACGATATGTCGGTATGACAACCAGAAAAGTACGCACACGTATCCAGGAACATAAAAGCACAGTGCGGTGCCGTAAGCAAGCTACCAGACTGACCGCACATTTCTTGAAGAAGGGCCATGGTCCTGAAGATTTCTACTGGACAGTCCTCGAACAACCGCACATTCCAGACTCATGTGCGGACACAAGCCGGTTCTTGTTCAAGATAGAACAGAAATGGGTATACCGCCTTAACAGTGACAAGGAGGGCCTCAATGAGCCCATACCCTGGATGTCCCTCTGAATGGTCGTAAGCACTATGTCCCTTCCAATGAAGCGTTTGCACTGCCTATGAATATAAAATAAAATAAATACCCATTGGTTATTCATCACGCATCAGTAAATATACACTTAACAAAGTCCCTCCTATCTAATAGAGCCCACACTAGATAGCGAATTATAATTCCCTGAATTATGTTCCTCTTAAGGGCGCACTGGCACTGCATATCAATATAAATATTCGTCTGTAATCATTAACACGCATCAGTGCACATACCATATGATTTATGCCATTGCAATTCTGTTCAATGACGTGTGCAAGAGATACACCATGGCAGAATCTTGATGAAAAAAAACCATTTTATCAAACAGAGGCAGTACTGGGTAACGAACTACAATTCCCAGAAGTCGCGCTGTCACGTGATTGCTCACATCACGTCTGGCTTGCAGAGCATACAAAACACTACCTCATTCGGCGGTCGGCGCCCCCCCGAGCAGTACTGAAGACTGCCTGGAGACGCCGACGGTTAGGTGAGTAAACGCATTATGCGTGACATTGTGTTGCCTCATGCTGTGCGAATACGCCGCTAGAGGCCAGCCCGCCATCAATAACACGAAGCGTATCTCATACGCGTTTCCTCATTCTGTGTGATTACGCCGCTAGAGACTACCCCGCCATGAATAATACGAAGCAGATCCCGTGTGCGTTTTTTAAACTCCACTGACACGGATCGGCTTTTATGCATTACTTGTCCCCACTAAGTGGTCATCGCTTCTGAGCCATGACAGATTACGGCGTTTACGCCCGGCCTGGTTATAAGAGGCTCAGATAACCTTTCATCTCGAAGTATACTTTGTTATTTGATTGTGTTAGTGTCATATCACTAGCCGCTCTGAAAACATTATGTGATTTCTCACAGAGCGGTGCTCCTTTTACCTGCGCTGCAGCCAGGTGGGGTGAAGCTCCTCAGCCTACACGTAAGGGTGAGTGCATACCCGAAATAATGATCAGGTATGATTGAACATATTGCAATGCCACTAATAATACAAACAATAACGATGTGAATAACTTTTCGTGTTCTATCTGTTTGTTTGTTTGTTTGTTTTACATGTTGGATCCCTTACCATTGCACTGACAGTATACGGTTGAGCACGCCTGGATTTCCAGGTGACATCTTCTTAATTTATTTATTTTTTCGAAAGCAGTAGTGTATCATGTATAGGTCCTGAGGAATGCATCAAGAAAATCTTATGAAATGCTGAAACATGTCGACCACCAATAAGTGCGGTTATTATTTAAAACCTGCACCCACACGTGCCTTTTAACCTTAGGGTTTGGGGGTTACTAATAAAATTTCTTTTTTCCACCCATTCACCTAATTTTAGTACCCTTCACTTTTCCACTCCAATCACCATACACTGCTTTTTTCATTAGCCACTACCACACTCCTCTGTTCTGCTCTCATATCACATTTCGGTCACGGTAATGTTTACCGGCCGTCTTGTCTCCTGGGTAAGGAGATCCCATATGATGACAACAAGGGCGGTACAGTGTGGCTTCTGATGGGAACAATACATTTTTCTCCTAGTACTCTTGAGTCTCGACTTGACCATTTACTAATTACTATTTCTCACTGATACTGTTCTGTGCGTATTTGGTATAGTGGTTCTTACTGTCAAACTCTCTTTTCTCTTTTGACCCCCAGATATTATGGGTTGCTGGGGAAGCCAACGAGATATCAAGGGATAGATTATGTCTGCTTTCTTCACTGGAAATGTGCTGTAAGATCTTTGATTGCTACTTGTCATTGCAATTGTCAGTATGCTTTAACTGAGTCTTATGTTTTTTGTTCCATGGAAAAAAAAACTAATAAAAATAAATAAAAAGAAAAACTGAAGTACTGATTTTTGGCAAATACACTGCCCTCTGGAATGACTCCTGGTGGCAGTTGGTACTTGGACCTACCCTGCACCAAAAGACCATGCCCACAACCTCAGCGTCATCCTCAACAACAAACTCTCCATGAACCATCAGGGTGTACACCATCTCCTCTGCCTGCTCCCACATGCTCTACAAAAACTTCAAGTGGCGTCCCTACCAGCACCAGAAAGACAATAATGCTGTGCCTCAACAGTAGCTGACTGGACTACGGCAACATACTATATGCAGGCACCACCACCGAACTCATGCAAAGACTGCAGAATATCCAGAACACAGCTGCCAGAATGATCCTCAACCTGCCCAAAAGAACTCACATCACCCACCACCTGAAGGATCTCAACTGGCTACTGGTCAAGAAAAGATGCTGTTTCAAGCTCCTGACCCACGCTTACAAAGCCCTCCAAGATCAAGGACCTGCCTACATGAACAGCTGCCTACACTTACACTGCCCCCCCCCCCCCCCGGAACCTCGGCTCTGCACAACTCACCCTTGCACAGATCCCTCGCATATGCCACTGTCGTACCGGAGGGCGCTCCTTTTTCCATCTCGCCACCAAAGCCTGGACCACCCTCCCCCTCCGTACCCCCACCCCCCTTGCTAACCCACTTTTGGAAGGAGCTCAAGAACTGGCTCTTTGACTGAGACCTGCTGAAAGCACCTGGATACCGTCTCGGGTGACAGTCCGTGCTCTACAAGTGTGACCTGGTTGATTGATTTGAGAATAGTGGTTCTGGAACCAGGCGTATAGAGTGTTAAATGATGTTTCTTAGTGCAAAAAGAATTGTTATTGAGTTTTATTTTCCAGAAAATAATGATTCATTTAGGCATTTATGTGGTAGCGGACATCCCCAATTAAACCTCTTGCCCTGGAAGAAGGGGTTTTAGTCCATATTGGACACATTGGTACAGTCAAGGTGCTAGGAGGTTTGGGGGTTAAGAAAACACTTAGCAGCAGACAAATAGGTGTGTGTTCTATAAACATAACTGCCTCATCCTAGAGATAGGATATGATTTGATGAATGGGCTCACAAGGCCAGGGCCAGAGCAAGTTAGGCTGGCACCTTTCCATATAATGCGCGCTGCAGCGCAGATGCGCTACTGGTGTGCCAAAAGCACACCAAAGGCAAGCCAGTCTGCATATTTCCGCACCTGTATTGTGTCTGGCACCAGCCATACTGCCCATTTGAAATATTTCCGCACCTGTATTGTGTCTGGCCCCAGCCATACTGCCCATTTGAAAATAGCAAATAAGTTAAAACTAGTTTAAGGATGGGAAAGTTTATTCACTCTAAGGGAGGGCGAACATCTGTAAGTGTTATTGCTTCCAGGTTAATTCTTCTATCTTTAATTGACAAGATTGCCAATACACAATTTGACATCCACATAGTTGGCGTTGCAATTCTAAGGGGATATTAAGAACAGAATGTTAACACTGCCTAAATTAGCAGAGGCCCATGTCAATTTAAAGCAGGTTTGATAAATGTCAGATCTCCTCCAAAGCATAAACTTGATACTTGGGACCTTCTGCAAGAAGGAAAGTGGCATGCACGATTCCTTATGGAAACCTGATTAGGTGTGTCCTCCAAACTGAATATTTCTCAAACAATACCAAGGCTGTAATAAACATAGTGCCCTGGAGTGCAACAGACATGTGCGCCAGCTTCGTCTACCCCCGGGGCACAATGGTATTACAGAAGGGGCGTCAGACGCTAGTGCAACCCTTTCTGTAATACTGATACCACTGGTGCACATGTAGTGCAAGCACTATTGTGAGAGGGTGTTCCCCCATTTGCATGAGGGTGTGGCCCCAAGCAAACGAGGGAATCACTTTGCCTCTGTGCCTGCACCCTATTATGGACGCAGTCGCAGAGGCAAACATGACCTTGAAAAGCGCACTGAAAAGCAGCCCTCTGGAGAGGAGAAAGGGGTCCCAAGATTCCCCACCAGACATCCCCCTGCAGGGGGTGTAGTCACTCACTGCTACTGCATGCAAGTGTATCTCACGCCCTTCTTCAAAGTGCTTGAGGCATGCCAACTGCACTGTGAAACACGGAGTGGATTTGAATCAGCCGCTCTGAATTTCACTTGAATGCACTGCCCCCAGGGCAGCACCAGTTTGCGGTTACCCTCGGGCAATCACATCCTTTGTAATATGGCTCACTGTCTATGTTTGGGCATGGTGCACCTTTTGAAAGGTGCGCATTGGCACAAGCAGGGAAGGCATGTCTCTACATAATACAGCTCCAGAAGGTTATTCCATTTTCCAACTTCATGTTCATTCTCATTCATCAATCTACTTCGATTTGTAACTCCCTGCTGTGGTCATAGGAAAGTTTGGAGGATTGCTCGCTAATGAGGTTGCTCCCTGTTTCCTTCAATCTTCTAATTTCATGATTTTAGGTAACCTTAACATATGTTACATATCCATCTTGTAAGGTTGCACTCAATCTATTGGAGGCAATGGAGGATCTTCCTCTTCGGCAGAGGGTGTCTGGCCCTACTCATAAATGGGGGTATGTGTTAGATTTAACCTTTTCTAGCTGTTCAGATTTTGAGGTGGATAAACTTAATTCAATTACTCGGTCTGATCACTCCCTACTGCCTTTCTCATTGATGTTACCTCGATCCTTGCAGACGGATTGCAAGTTTCCAATTTCAACACGTCCTTTGCACAAAATCATAGATTGATCTAGTGCAGGCTCTAGATCTAGTGGATTTAAGTCCTATGGGGGACTTGGAAGCTAATGTCATCTTATTTAATTCCTCTGTATTGCAGGCCATGAATAAGCTGGCTCCTCTGAGAAAGGCTTCAACTAGAAGACAACATTCCTCCGCTTCTGGTTCACTCCCATGTTACAGGAGGAAAAAAGACTTCGTAAGAAATGGAAAGGGAGTGGAGTATATTTTATGATAATGAGGCAAAGAGGGTATACAAAGCTGTGTTAAACGTCAAAAACAGAAAAGTAGATATGTTCAAGCCGAGGCGTTGACAGGTTTGAATAATAAATCTAAGAATAAAGCTAAGGAAATCTTGAAGATTGTCCTATTTTTTCTATCACCTGCTAACAGCCAACAGAAATTGCCTATCTTATTAGGTTTATTAGAAGTTCTCCGATATATACAATTCTTTTGACGATCAGATGAAGGAAGACACCTCAGGGTCCCATTCCATTAATGGGAGTTGAATGGCTTGGCTCTGTCCAAATTTAAAGGCAATTTTCTTACGGGTTTCTAAATAACAATTCAGACAACTACTTCTGAATCTCCATGGGACCCCCTGCCCTCCCCACAATTTAAAATTAGTGGCCTCTACTGTAAACCAGATAATCATCCATCTGTTTAATCAGTCACTAGATACTGCTATTTTCCCTTCAGGTTGTAAAAGAGCTCATGTTCTACCTCTCTTGAAGAAAACGAATGCAAGTCCTGTGTGCTGAACAGTTTCAGAACTATTTATGTGCTTCCAGCACTGGGTAGAATGCTGGAAAAACTTAAAACAAGCAGATTTCTGAATGTATTAGAAAAAATAATGTCCTGCATCCCACTCAATCTGTATTCCGTCCTCGACACAGTACAGAGACAGCACTACTTGAGGTCTCGGAGATCATTAAAATCAACCTGGATCATGTAAAGAATGTTGTCACTATTCTTTTCGATCTCTCAGCGGTTTTCAACACTGTTGCCCAATATGTCTTGCTATGTCGCCTGTAATCGGTGGGAGAGGTGTGGCGCCGCGGCTAGGGCGACTGACGTTGGAATCCGGAGATCACGGGTTGATCTCCGGCGGCAGATTAGCCCAGCACCCTGTGACTCTGGGCAATGGCTTGCTTAATCTTCCCGATGGCCCCCAGCGCCTAGAGACCCTTACAGGTGATTGTTCGCGCTTTACAAATGTGGATTATTATTATTATTATTAATCAGCCAGAATAGCTGGTAAAGTCACGAATTGGCTTAATACTTACACGATTAATCGAGATTCAGGCCATCCTTCTTCCCCCTTTTACTTCTAGCTATAAAGAGCTCGAATATGGGCTTCCTCAAAATTCAGCCCCGATCACAATCCTATTTAAGAAACACTTAGCACCTTTGGCCAACATAGCTGAGCAGAGGGGCTTCAATTTAGCGTTCGTGGATGACATGCCATTTATGATCTCATTTGAGCATTTGAGCAAATTAATGTAGCATTGACTGACAGTTTCCAGACTGGACTTTCTGAAGTGGTAAATTGGTTGCAAAAGAACTGCCTGAAGCTCAATCCAGGCAAACCCGAGTTTCTTTTTTTCGAAAAGTACAACCCTTTTGACCATCCATTTTGTGGATCACCAATGTTGGTGAACCACCAGCGCTGGCTAAAGCGGTAAGAAACTTGAGGAGTAAAATTCGACCAAGAACTCTCCTTCAAAGCTCAAATTAGTACTGTGACAGGGATACGATTCCTAATATACTACTATTTCAAACTCACAAGCCAATTGGGCTACCTCTAATCACTTCCAAATTGGGCTATGGGACTGCCCCCTTTCTAGGGGGCCCACCTACATAACTGGTCTAAAATGTGACAGCCATAGCTATTCTTAATTCCACTAAGACACAAACTATTTGGGGTGACCTAAAGCACTCCACTGGCTACCAATGAAAGGGAGGATTAAGGTTAAAGCTTTGTTAATTTTATTCTAGGTAATCCAAACAAAAGGTCCGATCTACCTTAGGAATAAGTTCCGCACACACTATCCCTCTAAAGCTCTTCATTGAGATCATTGGAGCCTTTTTCATGTTCCAAGATTCAATAAATCCAGCTGGAAGGTCACTTCTTTTCGGTACTCACCCCAAGTTATGGAACAAAGTGAAAACGGAGTGTTATTCAGAAAAAGCCTAACGACTTTACTTTTTGCAGACAAGTGGGATTCTTTGCATTTGTCTCTGCTGGAGGGTGCTGGGATACTTACCTATCAAGCAGCAGTAGTGCTTTGCACATGGGCAATTCATTTCAATTCAAGTGGTCCAAACTACCTGGTTTTAATAGTGGATCTGTGGTACTCAGAAGGAGAGTGTGTGTATATATGGTACATACAATTCACTGCATCCCTCTGCTGTTGACACCCAGCATTCTGAACGGCCCCTTTGGGACGAGGGACCCCCTGTCAATAAAAGACCGCCCCCACCATGCCCACTATCACCACAGAGGTCAGAGAGGGTGTCCCCCAACTTCCACACCTTGAGGATATCCAGCGTCCCCCAACTACCACACCTTGAGGATATCCAGCTGAAATAAGTGGGTTGATGTAAGTGATATGCCTCATTAACCCATTCATGCAGCAGACCGTGATGAAGGGCTAGAGTCCCAGTCACATTAAGTTCCTTAAACCAACATCACTGAGTTCTATGTCAATCAATAGCCATCACACCTGTGAGTATGTCTCAGCATTAGCAATGACGCTCTCCAATAATTTATCGAGGATTACCACCATGTAGACAAGCAAGTCATAATTAATTCCTTCAAGCAGGAAAGTGACAACTTCCTGTGCCTCTTCTCAATGATATTTCGAGATTCCTGCAGGAGGAGGGCAGGTTTAACACTGCAGCACAGGGCAGAGCAAAGGCACAAGAAGTAGGCTTTTGTCACATGATAAACCAGCCAATAGCTGCAAATGTGATCACCAACCAGCACGTAACTGATACGCACTACCAGTGTGGGGTGGCATTCTGCAATCCTGAAGAGGAAGAAGATGACCCTGTCTCTGATGTCAGCTTCCTCACTGCCAAGAACAACAAAACACACCATCAAATGTCCTCTCATCTTGTCCCTTGCAGTCTTCGCAGATGTCCCTGTCTCAGTCAAGGTGTTCCTCCAGGGTGCCTAAATCCCTCCCACCTTTGCTGAATCACCAGTCAGAAAACCATAGCCAGGTGCTATGTCATGATTTGCTTGGCATGGTGTGTGGGGACTAGTGTGGGAGTAAAATAGAACAGCCATGTTGTATATTGCCCTTTGGCAAATGTGTGGGTAGGATGGAGCGACCCTTGACCCCACCAGGTAGGTCGCTCACCCTCCGCACAGCACTGCCTGTGTCTCCCTGCCCCAGCTGCCGCTGCTGAGGAAGTTCGAGGCCCTTCACCAACCACGGGCTACCACCTGCGCCTCATCCCTGGTGGCCAGTGCTAGGCCGTGGGTAGGTTTGTTCATCCTTCTGCTTTATTGCTTATATTGTATTGCCTGTATTTTCATTGTTGTGTCTGTGACTGCTGTTGTCTGTCTTCCCCCGCTGCCTTTACGTGATCCATGCCCCCTTTTCTTCCCTCTATTCCCCTCACTGTCCCTGTGCTCTCTCTGCCCAGTCTTTCCTTCTGTACCCCTCGCTGCCCCCATGTCTCTCCCCGGTTTTCCCTTCTGTTCCTCTCGCTGCACCCGTGCCTCTCTGCCCGTTCTGCCTTCTGTTCTTAGCTGCTTCTGTATTTCTGTGTTCTGTATTTTGCCTCTGTGCAACTTGTTTTTCCGGTATTTCTGTACCTTTTTTTTTCCTTCTGTGCCACTCGTTTTTCCCTCATTTCTGTGCCCCTTTTGCCTTCTGTTCCACTCGTTTTTTGTGCTCTTTTGCCTTCTCTGGCACTTGTGTTTCCCTCGATTTTGTGCCCCTTTTTCCTTCTGTTACCTTAGTTGTCCCTCACCACCCTCGCTGCTGCGTCCCCTGCTGCCCCGCCCCCCTGTCGGCCCACTGCCCATTCGCTGCCCCCGCCTCCCAGCTGCTGCTCCCCCCCACCTCCCCATATAAGCCAGCCGCTGTGCGGCCGCACCGCTGGCACGCCAAAGGCGCGTCTAAGGCAAACCCGTCTGAGCCGTCCGCGCCTGGACCGCGCCAGGACCCCTGGCCCCCGCACCAGCCATGATGAATGCCGCCACTACGACGCCAGCACTCTGCACACTCTCAACTCAGGACGGAGTGCTTCAAGGCCGCCCCAAAACGCTCACACAGCCCATTCACCTGCCGGAACTACAGCTACACCAGCCTCAGAGCCGACGAACCACCCGCCAAGAAAGACCTCAACCACCTCTGATGCATACTACAGAACACCCGCTCCACACGCAAGCATGGCTTCGAGCTCTGGGACCTGCTCGACACAACATCCCCGGACGTCGCCTTCCTGACAGAGACCTGGTTGAACGACTCATCTGCACCCACCATCGCGATAGCCATCCCAGACGGCTACAAGATCACCCGCAGGGACCACACCAAAGGAGTCGTCGGAGGAATCACCATCGTCCACAAGAACAGCATCAGGGTCTCAACTAGCACTGACGACGCGCTCAGCACCGCCGTACACATGCATTTCCAGATCCACACAGACCCTAGCTTCACCCTCAGAGGCACCCTTGTCTACCAACCCCCCGGACCCCGCCTGCAGTTCAGCGACTTCATCACTGACTTGATCAGCACGTATGCCCTGACCTCCACCGACTACATCCTCCTTGGAGACCTGAACTTCCACCTTGAGAACAACAACGACAACAACTCTACAACTCTGATCGATAACCTTGCCAACCTGGGACTGAAGCAACTCGTCACAACGCCCAACCACTCCGCCGGCCACACGCTCGACCCAGTCTTCTCCTCAAGCCTGCACGTCTCCGTCAGCCACACCACCGAACTCCTCTGGACCAAACACCGCTGCAACCACTTCGCCTTCCAGAAGCCCACCACACACCACCGCACTCAACAGATCCCCCGCCGCTGCTGGAGCAATATCACTGAAGACCAACTACACGCAAACCTTGCTCTCAGCCCACCCACCGAACCCTCCAACACCGACGATGCTGCCCACAGCCTCGGACGCTGGATTGATGACTGCGCCAACACCCTCGCCTGCTAAAGAAACTCCCCCACAGAGACACCAGCAAGATGGCCAGCTGGTTCACCCCAGAACTCCTAGCAA
The DNA here is from genome assembly GCF_964263255.1 of Lissotriton vulgaris. NCBI lineage: Eukaryota > Metazoa > Chordata > Amphibia > Caudata > Salamandridae > Lissotriton > Lissotriton vulgaris. Next base: position 1,175,634,996 of record NC_141695.1, on the reverse strand, counting down.
GCCTGTGGAAACTAGAGAAGAAATGGCACAGTGAACAAACTCCAGACAGCCACGCAGCACACAAGGACGGCATCCGCAACCACCGCCACCTCATCAGGGTGGCCAAGAGGAGTTCCTTCAAAGACCGCCTCGACAACAACACACACAATAGCAAGGAGTTTTTCAACATCATGAAGGAACTCTCCAACCCCAGGCCCTTGTCAGCAGCAGACTCGACTACGGAAACACCCTCTACGCGGGAGCCCCGACCAAGCTCATCAAATGACTACAAGGCATCCAAAACGCCTCGGCGTGACTGATCCTCGACGTACCACGCCACGGCCACATCACCCCCCACCTGAGAAACCTGCACTGGCTCCCGTCAACAAGAGGATATCCTTCAAGCTCCTCACCCACGCACACAAAGCACTCCACAAGACCGGCCCAGCCTACCTCAATAGACGGATCTCCTTCTACATCCCCAACCGCCAGCTACGCTACGCCAACCTCTCACTCGCCACCGTCCCACGCATCCGAAGAACAACCACAGGTGGGAGATCCTTCTCCCACCTCGCCACCAAGACATGGAACACCCTCCCACTGAGCCAAGACGTGTTGACCTTCAGGAGGATACTCAAGACCTGGCTGTTTGATCAGTAGCACCCCACCCCCTCAGCGCCTTGAGACCCTCGCAGGTATGTAGGGAACTTTACAAATAATTGATTGATTGATTGGTTTTGATGGTAGGGTGAATATTGCAAAATACATCTAGGAAGTTGGATCTAAGCTTTATTTTGGGTTCGAATGCAGCAGCTAGGGCACAGAGTGTGTTTGCGAAGCAACATTTTTTTCAAACAAAGCTAAACTGACGTGAATTTGTATTTTTTCTTTATTTACAAATACAACTTATTTTGCTGTGTAGATAAGTTCAGAAATACTTTATGATGAATCAGATGTGGTAATAGTGTCTATAGGATCCTGTCTATGTACCTTTTCATCATCTTCTTCACTTAATATTTAATGTCTCTGTTTCATGCTGCATTGGTAGATGGCCCCTCACTGCAATGTTGTATAGCTTGAAAGAAATTAGTGCCATGCAATAGTTTGGATAGTAGCATTGCACCAAGTCAGAGCAGACCCCAAAATAGGCCTTTAGGAGTCGAAAGGTACATTCTATTGTATTGTACTCCATTTAAGTTTTCTGTTGTACATCCGCTTGTGTCTCCTGCTGTGTGTATGCTCTTGAGCATTAGCATGTGTATTCTTAGGGGCCATGAGCCATAACATCAGAGGGTATCCAGAGTTATACACACCTGCATAAACGAGAAGGTAGTTGATATGTGAAGCTTATTTGTGGTTGGATGTAGTACAAAGGTTATGAAGAGTGAAAAAGAAGCAACATGTGGGGGTTGCATACTGTGGAAGTACCTGGAGATGCTGCAAGGGCCCATGGTGGTGTAGCTGGTAAGTGGTTTCAACAATGATGATGGGAGTTCTACTTGTGTGTGTAAGAGCCGTACTAAAGGATTTAGATGTGCTCAAATCATGGCACAACAAGAGGCACGCAGGGCTAGGAAAGGATACATAATAGTTCCTATACACTCACCAGCAGTCCATTCTTTTCATTCAACTGTTGTTCACGTGACCTGGTGAGAAGGGAGCTTAGTTTTAATAGTGAAAGTGGTCACACTTACCATTATCATTGTACTGGAGGGTTCACAGGTAGCTGTGCTCGGAACAGGAAATTCAATGACAGTGTAGGGCGTTTTAGCGTGCTTTTGCTCAAGGCGGATTCAATGATTCATGTTGTGAACTGAAAAAGCTTGACATTAATTCTGCGAATGAAAACACGAAGGGTTGGGGAGCCTCCCTCCCTCCTAGCTACCGCCCCGACATAGAGGCAGGGCTGAGTCAATATCTGTCACTTCTCCATCACGTGAAGAATCGAACTAAAATATGCAGTATTGCACATTTCTTAAAATGTACACAAATATAAGTATTTTACATATAAAAAACCCCTTTGTGCAATATTTTAGATCCTAATTTTTCAAGTGTCATCCCTTTCTCCATTGCCCTGGATTAGTCAAGGTGTCCTTGGGGAGATTTACGCTCTGGCCCTCTGACAAAAATGGTATTCAAATGTAGAGATTTGCATAATATATGCAGATATACTGACGTGCCTTCTAGACACACACTAAGGTTAAAAGAATTGCAATACCAACTGAAATAAACGCAACCCTGCAGAGTGTGTGTTTTTTACGTGCCGGCTTCTTGACATTATCTCTTACATATTCAGCTCATTGTACTCTGAACAAAACTTGACACAAACTGTAAGGTTTAATTTAGAACAAAGTTTAAGCCACATCGGAAATTGCACAAAAAGAACGCGAAATTTAAATCTGGAAGCATCAGGCGACAGCAGGTTTATGAGAATAAACAAGTGCACTTTAAAAGCAAAGCAGCCTCCTCTCCAGTATTATTTGGGTTTCCCAAATACATAGGTGAATAAATTGGTAAATTTTCTTTTCTTTTATTATAATTCATCGTGGCTTCGAATTCTACCAGTAATATTCCAGAGGGGCAGGTCCAGAGCCCGGGTTGTTGTTACGGAAAGCATGGCTGAGGAGAATAGTCCTGGAGAACCTCAGACAGCCACCAGCTGGCCAAGGCAGGCCGGGCGAATCAATAATTCTTGAGGGTACCTGAGGCATGGGCAGGGGCGGTGGGTGACATTTTAAAGTGGTGGGGCGCAAAGTGATTTGCATACAGCACAGTAGCGAGCGAGCGTAGCGAGCGAGCCGGAACCCCAAAAGGGGGGTTTGGGGGATTACCCCTCCCCCCAAGAAAATTTTGAAAGAAAAGAAGAAAAATCGTGCATTTTCAAGCACATTTGAGAAAGCAGGAAGGTTAATAAAGCAATTGTGAAAGTGCAGTTATTACATTAATAGATGGCATAACATAGGTAGCTGCTTATTCAGTATAACCACAGAGCTTCATACATGCCGCCCTATTACAGACTCCGGTATTGGGTACCCTCCAGCTTATTAGCTTCAGCAAGGTTTCCAACAGCATAGCACCCCTTTTCTACACACAGATTAAAGGTTCAACCACATGATGAAAATAGCAACTCATTCAGTGTGATAATTAAGGGAGCAGAGCGCATGGAAAACATATTTAGTGATGTGCCGAGCAAAACACAACAAACAAATTGACTTCTTTCATCTCCTTTATTTCAAACCATTTACAGGGCTCAGGTGTTTTAAACCTTGTGAAAACAACAAGCTAATTTGGTGAAAGCATACTTAGAAATCTGTATTTATGTATTGTAATTGTAGACTGGACCAAAAAACGAGTGAAGGGGCTCCACCAAAGCACCTCTCCCTTAATTATTTACACATAAATTGCATGCGGTCTGACAAGTCTGCCAAAGCTGCAGCAGATGAGCTGGGGCGTTTACTCCTGGCTTGGTTGCTGGGGCGTTTACTCCTGGTCTGGGTAATGCTGCAGAGCTGCAAACTAAGGCGCTACCAGGTAACCAAGACTCAAGTACCACCACAGCATCAATCTGTGCAACCATTCAACAACAACTGGTTCAAATATGTTCTCTCAATGTTTCAAGCTATATTACAAATGTCACCAAAAGATGTTAATATTTCACTTCTGTTCTTGGATTTTCGTCACAATAAAATTCACCGAACATAATCTTCACAAAAGTTATTGACAAAAGTTTAAGCTATTGCCATTATAAATTACAATAACTTTTATTAACGTAATAATTATAAAAAAATAAAAGCCATTGCTCTTACCTGCACAGGCCGCAGCTGTCTAGACCTCGGAAGAAAAGTGCTGATGAGGATTGATAATGAGAGCAAGTTGGGCAAATGCATTTTGACGCTGTCACGACTGAACAATCAGGTACTAGGTAGGACAAGACAAAAAAACTGTTGCAAAAATCTAAACAATGGGCTAGTAACAATACCATCAAAATACAACGCTCCGAATAAGTTAGCAATGGGAGCATTTTCTTGAGAGAAATTGATACACAAACGACTTTTGAAATGACCTGGACTTGTGCTGACATCAAAAACCTATTAATCAGTTGAATACCCAGAGGAAGTCAACCTAATATATTGGACCAGGTGGTTGTCCAAACTTGTGATTGAGCCTTACAGATTTGGATTGCCGCTTAACAGTCATTGATCTAGAGATAGTTTGCCTGCATCCAGGAATGGATGGCTGGCAGGGAACTTTACTGGGGCAGGGGACTGTCAAACCACCCCATCAATACGAAAGAAAATCTGGGTGTCAACCACAGATATAATGCAGCAGAGACAAAAGTGATTTATCAGTTAATAGTAAATCAGGAAAAACAGCTGACACTAGCACTGAATATAGCAGTGCTTAAGGAGGCGATATGAGGACCTCAGAAAGAAAAGGTAAATTGAGTGTGAAAAGAAAGGGTTTAAGCACTACCTCATTGCGTAATTAGTCAAAAAACAACTAAACCAATGGAAAAATGTTCTCCCTACCACCAAAGTTGCCAAAAAGTTGATCAAGACGGCATGTTCAATTTTGTCCAATGCTGCCAAGAGATCCAATGACGTGAGAGCCCTGACACTACTGCCATCAAAACACTGATATAACTCATCCACGAGAGCAAGGAAAATCCACTTGATAGATTAAGTGAGTATCAAAGAATGAATGACAGTATAAGAAAGAAATAAAGGGAACAGGGTAGGCATGGTGAAACATTATAGGCGGCCATGTCAGACTGCTCACCACAAATATGTGAATCGCCTGTACACTCTACAACTTTATTCCCCGTTTGCCTCCAATATTTACAGAATGTAATTCCTTTCAGGTAAGAGGTTCTAGGTCACTCAGCAAGTCTTAAATAACTGTTCCAGCCACCTAAGGAGACGAGGGGCAGATGCCCTGAACACAGCTTGCACCATTGTTGGTAAAGACAGTTTACCCCTATTTTAGGATTGTATTTCATCCCACATTCTCATACCTGCCAACTGGTTCAATGCCATCTAGTGCACACCGAACATAACTTTGTATTCTGCTAATTGCAGGTATTATTTCTCCAGACATTAATGTCCTAGTAGAGAAATTGTATTGACCCCAAAAAATCAAAAGTGACTAAAAATGTTGTGTGTGACTTTGGACCACTTTCCAGCTATGACTAAACTCAGCAAGGAGGCATGCCTTAGTCACATCAAAATACCAGCCCCTAATCTGAAAAAAACCACAAAAAAAAACAGAATGCAGGGCAAGTGCTGCCCCGATAAGGGGGAGGGGGTAGAGAAGGGTCTGGTCATTGCAGCCATATTAATGCAGGTGTCAGTACACATGCCATTCCTGCAGGAGGCCGCCATGGATAGTGGGGTGACCTTTACAACCGCTGCAGTACAGTTTGCTGCATTAAAGGGCTGACGAAGTGTAGTGTGGCCCGTCAGCCGCTGCAGTACACGGGCCAGCATCTGAGGGGGGGTCAGGGTGTAGTGTGGCCCTTCAGCCGCTGCAGTACATGTGGCAGTAGCAGTCGGGGTGTAGTGTGGCCGTCCAGCCGCCACGTGCCAGCACCAGACGGGGTGTCATTCCGCATATATATTGCAGCAGTGCAACACAAGAAGCTCTTGTGATAAATCACCTTCCCAAATGTAATGCCACTTACTCAGTTATACTAAAATAACAATTACAAAGGGGTCAGGATGGGCCTCTGTGCAGCAAATCAGGAGGGTTGTAAAAAGTACTACATCCCCACTCAGAGTATTTAACTCCTTCACACACCTTGCTATGCTGTATCAAGGGTAAAAAAAGCAAATGCTGAAGCATGTTTTAGCACAGGAGCACCTGGGCCTGCAAACCCTACAGTGCAGAGAGTTCAGTTTTAACCGAGCAAAAAAGTCTTATTTTAAAGTCCATATGATAAACCCACCTACTTAAAATGTCGAGGAGAATGGAAATAAGGCAGGGATTAACATCACCTCAACACTGGTATAAACTCCTCTGCACATCAATACAGACAACTAATGATAAACATGATCGCCAACGTCTTATTCCACATATTCCTGAGAAAAGTCCTGAAACGGGCAAAACTGCATTTTCTGATCATGGAAACATAGCTACTGTATTAGGAATAATGCCTCCGATTTAGGATAAAAACGTAAAGGCGTGTCTAAGGAGCAACTCTGTCTTGTCCTAATTTTGCCCCAAAACAAACAGTTGCTACATCGGAGTGGTGTAATCTTCACCTAAGAAATAGAAGCAACAACTGGAAGCAGGTGCCCAGATGTCAATTCAATCAAACCCTCATATGCCCTCACATGGCACAGGATCAGTGCCTGCGCAAAGCCCACCAGATATTTTTGATAGCTCCGCAAAACATACTAGACAACACTGGATACACATCTCGATCCGGACATTGATCATTGAAGTAAAAATTGTCCTTCACATGAGCAGGCTCAACACAGGACCATAAGTATGAAGGAGGGGGAACTGGTGGCCAATGGCCAGTCGTTAAAGAATGCCTGGGTGTATGAAATTTCAGGTTATCCCACTTAACACATGCAAAGTTCATTTAGTCCCAGATTTATATTTGCTGTTTCGTCCTCAGCATAAAGCAACACAACAAGAGAACATTATACTACAACTTGTTGATGTCAGACACATGGAGATGTAATCAAACGTTCCCTCCATGCACAGAACACAACTACAGTGGCTTACCTGTTATTCATTGGAGTCACTTCCCACCTGCCTCTGCCACCTGCCTGAGTTACCTGTTGCTCGCCTGTCACCCATTTGTTGTGCCAGGTGCCCCCTTCTTCCTGCCTTAGACAACTGTCACCTGCCAGTACCTTCCAAGTGCCTGTGGCCCCTAGGGCCTGCCTGTCTGAGCCACCTGTCACCCCGTAGACTCTCCAATGGCCTTGTTGACTGCGCAGACGTCTCACTCTGATGCTGCTAGCATGGACAGGCACCTAACACAAGAAATATGTTCTGGCGAGATGCCCTCAGCAGGCAATGGCAGCCACTGCCCCAAGAAGGAAACCTTTGCTGAGAGTATGCCCCCTGAACAGATAGGGGCAGAAAGTGAGCCCAGTGGTACCCTGTCCAAGACTCTATGCCCTGGAGGCTAGGAAGAGACCCTACCTGGGGCCATCTGTGTATCAGAGGGGGCCCTATGCCATGGAGCATATGCTGGAGACCCTGACAACTCCTGTGATGCTGGGGAGGGGAACCAAAACCCTAACAACACATCCCAAGATTATATCCATCGAGAGGGATCCCCACGTGCTACACACGAGCATCGGGATGGCACCAAACGAGAGGGGCACCCGGATGCAAGCTTTGGCTGCTACGGCAACACACAAGAGACACCCCAAGAATCAAGCACAGCGTCCCTTGATGACACACACACAGAAGTTCACCCACATGCAAGCACTGGCTGCTACGACGACATACAACAAGAACTTCTGAGTCCAAGCACTGGGCACCATGACGACACACAGCGAAACGGACCTGTGGCCCCAAGCTTCCCTTCCCATGACAACACCGAAAGGGGGCGATCAGATGCAAACATCGATTCAAGTGACATCACCCAACTCAGAAATCCACTCATTAGCTGCTATGACGACACCCAGCGTGAGGTGTCTTCAGATACCAGCCACATGTGCCCTGGCGTCCCGGAGGACGACATGGCCGGGAGTGCCAAGGCTGAAGCCGCCTTGCACACAGAGGCGAGTCCAGCCGTTGCCCCGTGTCTCCAGCGGCCTATCCCTCGAGTGCACAGGCCTCGTCTCCGGGGCAACAACCTGCAGCACGCAACCTGGCAGCGGTGATGGGGCCCGGTGCGCTGACAGCAGGGCTGGATGTTAGTTCAACAGGTGGTGCGAGGCCAGATAATCGAGCGCAGGGCGTGGTGGCGCCACCTGCCAGCCCACAGGAATCCCATCTACTAGGGCGAGCACCGCCGGCAGAGTCCGCAAATCAGAGCCGGCAGCCAGAGAGAGCACCGGAGGTGGCCCACTGAGCACTGGACGTACTGAGGATGAGTTAAGCTAGCGAGTAGCAGCACAGCATGCTTATCTAGTAAATATAGAGAATACACTCACCTCTCCTCTCCCTCCCCAAGCTCCGTTATACACCCCATGGTTTTCCTCCCTCGGCCAGTCCCAATTCCTTCAGCCAGGATACTCGCATTCGTTAATGGCGGGTAGAGAGTAGAGAGGCTGGATCAGGATCTGACGTCACGCTCGGTATCCAATAATGGATTGCCCTGCGGTGAACGGCCAATCCTGGCACCTAGGGGGGCTCATGAATGCTCGTCCTGTGTCGCCTTTGTGAAGCCGGGGGCTGCGGTCAGCTTAAACAAGCACCCCCTTATGGGGGAACACTGATGCGCATGCGCAGGCAAGTTTCTGCCCTAAACATCACTTGCGCGCTATATACCTTGGCTGGATGTCTGCTGCTGCAGCTGAGTGTGTCACGTGGTCCTGGACTGTCACTCAAGCTGCGCAGCAGTCCAGACCAGCCCCCCTGCACTCCCCACTCCTGGATAACTCGGGTGATTCCCGGCAGCGCTCGCTCGAACTTTTTAAACAAACAGTGACAGTCACACCAGTTTATTTTATTGCAGCAGCGCGTCCATGGGGCTTGTGGGGCTACGTCCCTACGCCCCAATGGACGCACCGCTGCTGGGCATGGGACTCTCTCTATGGATCCACCAGATTCACACAAAAGTCCAAAAACTCTTCATGAATCCTTTATTATTCCAGTCCATTAACTGCAGATACCACATCAAGATGAGATGATCAGTCTGCCCTGTTGATCATTGAGAAGGATGAGAAAATCTGAAAAATTGGAGAATTTGAAAAGCTGAAGATGAGTTGGAAACAAACCAGTAAAAACCAATGTTCTGTCAACATAGCTAGAAAAGTGGTTTACATCTGAATTTTTGCAAGGACCTGAGAGAATACTACGACATGAAGGAACATATAAATCAACGTTTTTGGACAATTCAATAGAATAGCAGCTGTCACAGTAAGTTGTGGTTCCTATCTCAAGATGTAAAAGTACACAAACTGAACATTAAATGTGTTACAAAAAAAAACCTTAACTTAGGGGAATGAGAGGAATTATTGGTCCATTACACATCTTGCCTTAATATACACTGCATGAAATAGCAGAGGGCGGCTCCTACGTTTAAGCTGAGGAGCATTTCGCCCCCACAAAGAAAAGTCCCAGGCCAGAGCTGAAAAATAAAATGGTAATAAAGAGTATTTATTACCATTTTTAGGTCTGCTTCCCAGGAGACAGCACCTGGCCGCACGCATCTCGCAAAAGGCGATCGGCGCAGGCCACGCGCGTGCGAACGCGCTCGCCGTGGCTGTCTCCTGGGAAGCACAAACATACACAGGCACACCTCTCCCTGCACGCATGCACACACACATACACAAGCAGCACATACACGCACGGAGAGACTTCCCCCCCACACCTCCGCCGTCGCAAACAGAGACACACACACACGCAAAAATACAGGCATCCCCCCTTCCCTGCTCACCGGCACTCCGGACTTGTGCAGCCTCCGCGGGGCTCTACCTCGGGCATGGGAGCCCCGCGTCACCACTGCTCCTCCAGGCACTCCGTGGGCGCGGGCTTCACAAAACGGAAGTCCCGCCCCACGATAGGTTTCGTTTTGCGCGCGCACGTCTTGTTAGGAGTGGGCTTCGTGCACAAGACGGAAGTCCCGCCCCCACCCTAGGTTTTGTTTTTAGGAGTGCGCGTGCCTGCAGGGGGAGTTTTGAAAAGGCGTGCCATCTGATAGGCAGGTAGGGCTGGTGCACATTGATTCGGGTCAATATAAATCTGCAACTCCACATAAGTTTAATCAGATACATCTAGCCTTGGAGGCACCGGCCTGCCGATTACTTTGTTAATTTCTCTATTTCCCGAATATGTTGTCACTGTGTGTGCTAATCTCTATTTCTGTAAAGATGTCTTCAGGTTTGTGTCTCTGTTCTGCTATAGTCTGTCCTCTGCTGCTCCTCTGATTGTATTCCCTGTGTCCGACCCTTGGTGTGTCTCTATTCTGAGTGTCTACTCTCTGCCAGTCTGTATACCAAGATGTCCCTGTCTCTTCTTCGTCACTTTTACCATGTGTGTCCCATGTCGCATTGTGTTCTCTTCTGCACCACGGTATGATCTCCCTCTCTCTGACCCCTTCTGTCTCCGTGCGTCTATTGTAGGTCTCCTGGTGTAGCTGTACTTTTGGACGCCCAACACACACACAGCCACACACGCACAGCAACACACAGCCACACACGCACAGCAACACACACACACACACACACACACCACCACAAACACAACACACACAACCACACACACACAACCACATAACCACACACACAACCACACACACACACAACAACACATACAGCCACACACAGAACCACATCGTCAGTGCACACTTTTACCAACTACAGACTTCATCAGTGCATGCTTTCGCCGGGCACAAACACCACCAGCGCACAATTTCACCAAGCACGCACACATACCACCAGCCGTCAATGAATGCATTCATCAGACACACACCACCAGCTGCAAGTGCACGCTTTTACCACACACACACACCACCAGCCGTCAATGCACGCTTCCACCAGGCACACAGAACTTTACTAAGACTCAAGTTTAAACAGCTGACAAATTAATGGTGCCTTAGGCGATGTTCGCAAATAATACTCGCAACATACTTAACTAGGGGTATACTTGCAAAGAGTTCATGCAGCGCAGCAAGCAAAGATGCTGCACTGCCTTGGCACTGCGTCAGCCCAGTGCGTGAGGTGCATCATCACAGCTGTGTAAATAATAAAAGCTGTGAGCCCGTGCGTGAGGTGCATCATCAGAGTTGTGTAAATAATAACAGCTGTGAGCCCGTGGCTGAGGTGCATCATCAGAGCTGTGTGAATAATAACTGTGTCAGCCCCGTGCGTGAGGTACATCATCAGACCTGTGTGAATAATAACAGCTGTGAGCCCATGCCTGAGATGCATCATCAGAGCTTTGTGAATAATAACTGCGTCAGCCCCGTGCGTGAGGTGCATCATTAGAGCTGTGTGAATAATAACAGCTGTGAGCCTGTGCCTAAGGTGAATCATTAGAGCTGAGGGAATAATAACAGCTGTGAGCCCGTGCATGAGGTGCATCATCAAAGCTTTGTGAATAATAACTGCGTCAGCCCCGTGCGTGAGGTGCATCATTAGAGCTGTGTGAATAATAACAGCTGTGAGCCCGTGCCTAAGGTGCATCATCAGAGCTGTGTGAATAATGACAGCTGTGAGCCCGTGCCGGAGGTGCATCATCTAAGCTGTGTGAATAATAACAGCTGTGAGCCCGTGCCTGAGGTGCATCATCAGAGCTTTGTGAATAATAACTGCGTCAGCCCCGTGTTGAGGTGCATCATTAGAGCTGCGTGAATAATAACAGCTGTGAGCAACAGCATACTCTTGCACACACTCAAACTGCTCACCAATTCAAAGTTTGCTAAAAAGTTTATGCAACGCATTGTCATACACAATGCCAATAACTCAAACTTTAATGCTGCGAGACCTATTGCATTGTAATTTTCAGCAACCAACCCGTTCTGGGCTGAGTGAAAGTACAGGGTGCGGTCAGTGCTACGGAGTGGCAACAGGGAGCTGAATGCTTTAAAATGCGTTTTTCTGTTTATCCGGCTGTCTTGCAATGGCCAGCCAGACATGCACATTTTAAACTTCCCTAACCTACCTGTCTTAGACAGCTGGGTTAGGGAAAGTGCATGCTTCCAGTGCTCGTAAGAGAGCCGAGTGAGGCCGCTCCTTCCTATCCTGGCACTGCTCTTCTGCTGGTGAGAGCATCACCAGGATTGGTTAGGGGAGTTGGCTGGGTTCTATATTGGAGTTTGCCTTCAGAGAACACCGAAGGAGGAGGACGTCACATCGTCAGGAAGTTAAGTTTATTTTTCATTTTGTAGTGTCATCTGGCTCACCACCCTCAGTACATGCCAGTCACCACTGTTCTCCATCCTTCTGCTGCTGCTGTACTAGAGAGGATACTTTTTTTAACTTTATTTGTAAAGTAGAGGAATTGACACTGGCTGGTTAAAAATGCTCTTTGCTCATTCATACCACAACCTCCAGTTATTAGGAATAATACAGAGGGGGGAGGGGGATGTATACAAAGAAGTTGGACATTCGAAAGTGGTCTATTGGCTAATGAGGGCTATATCATCCACATGAAGAAATGGATGGAGGAATTTATCGAGATGAATAGAGGGAGTGCCGGATGAGTCTGGTTTGGGATGCCTGCAAGGCTAGTATTCGGGGGAGACAATGAGATTAGTCTGTACTGCAGTAAAAGACAAAGCCAGCAGCAGAATGATCTGATAAAAGGTTTGGCGCTTTAAAAGAAGAATTAGTGGTCGCAATAGAAGCTGGGGCACCCTAAGAGAATTTAGTGGATAAGCTTGCTCTGGTCAAAGCAGCGATAGGAGGATGCAACAACTGAGAACGCAACAGAGAAGTAAATGATGTGGTGGGGAGATTGTTATGAGTACAGCGAGCGAGTGGGACATTGGCGGTGCGCATTAGGCAAAAAACGGTACACAGCGAGATAGTGGCAATTAAAAATGAAAGTAGGAACCTGGTAACGACTTCATCTGGAATCCGAGAGGAATTCCGTAGGTTTTAGGACAAACTATATGATGCTAAGAGAGATAGTGACAACAGCAGAATTAGGGAATATTTAGGCCCAGAATGCAGGGATACATTTTCTCAGGAGGACAGGGAAACTCTGGAGGCCCCTTTTACATCTGAAGAAATATTTAAAGCACTCAGTCAACTCTCAGCGGGTAAGGCGGCTAGTCCAGAACGAATTCTCGCCATATTTTGGGCAGCCCTAGGGCCGACTTAATTAACACACTTAGGTGGTCCACATGGGAGATCCCTCGCCGGAGTCATGGGCCATGGCCATTTCGGGTGTGGGGGACACTGAAGAGAAAGATGGCTGTAGAAAAAAAGAATTATAATACTCCACTCTATTTGAATCCCTAATTTCCGGAAGTTTCCCATGACAGCTCAATGAAAACATGGATGGATTTAGGTGTGGAGATGGTTGCTGATGTGTTTAGCGTAGTTGGATTTAAGGCATTCACCGAGATACAAGATAGTTATGGGGTTTGCCAGAAAGATTATTTAAATACTTACAGATATGTAGATTTCTGGTTAAAAAGAGTGATGGCCCAAAAGAGTTACATGAATTGCTGTAATGGACATGGCGCTGGATAAAGAGGGCTGTACCTTTAAGCGAGTGATCAACCTGCGTCGAGATGATCCTGAGAGGCAGGCAGATAAATAGGACCACAGGCTGGGTATAAAGGGATTGTGGTTCCTCGATTTCCTGAAAATAGGTCAATCAATACTGTGTTCATCATGGCTGCACGCACAGCATTACAAGACAATCTTAGACCTATATTACACACCTTCCAAAATAGCCAAATGGAGGGGCTCAGGGGATACCAACTGCCTCCACTGTTAAACCCCTGGGGCAGACGTGGTCCATATGTTCTCTATTTATCCACAACTTGAAATCTTGATATAGAGAAATTTCTGGAGTTCTCCCTGAAGAAGAAAGTAGTGCTAACACCCAAGTTAATGGTGTTGGATGTTAGAAATTTGCAGGTAGACGGAGCAGAGCCGTATTTTAAATTCATGGCCATGTTGGTGGCCAGAATATGTATTTCTACAACATGGCTGGATCCTGTGGTCTCCCTTATATTTTCAATGACTTGCCCGTCTTCTATCCATTTTTAGCCTTGAAAAAGGGATCTATGAACGTAAAGGAAGGAAGGCAAGCAAATTGGGTAAAACTATATTGGCTCCGGTTTATCAATGGCATATTAAAGAGGGGGGGGGGCACTGACGTAGCACATATATGTCTTAGTGTACTTCTTTTTCAATAGTGCTCAATCAATTGTTTACTGTTTTATCAGTGTTTTAACTCCAAATCTCCTTGTATAATGTATTTATTCATGTGCCCTTGGTAAAATCCTGAATAAAAATATATTTTTTCAAAATAAAGATTGCTCATTCTGTGATTTCAACTGATTGCACTCACTGTAGGCATGCTTCTGGTCCTTTCTTATGGTGTAGGTTGATGAAGGTCACCTTCTGTTTCCTCCACATAAAACCAGCAAGTGGAGTCAATGCGATACAGATGAAATGCACAATATTGATGTTTCTTACACTGAAATATAGCATGATTTTGAGAACTGTCTTATTTCGCTGTATTACAAAGGTTAGCCCATAAATTCTTTATGACAGAATATTCTCAATTTCCTGAGTACCTTTAGCAATATGCATCATCGCCAGATTGGTGAAGTGGGAGACGCAAGTGACTTCGAGTGATGTCTTTAAAGTGTTGGTGCACTGCTGTTGGAAAGGGGGTTTGGGGGGTAGCCGACTGCAGGAAGGTCTCTCCCTCGGGCGGTTTGGGAGGGGCGGGGGCGGGCTCCAGGCCAGACATTTTGTTTTGGGCTTGATAATTTTGTAGCCCAAATGGAGGCCAAGCATAAATGCGTTGGGCTCTGCTCCCAGCCACCATTCTAGGTTTGGTGACCTGGTGGCTGGGAGCGTTTGTCATAGTTAGTTTTTGCCCTCCCTCCCTCCGGTTTTATTGTTGCTGGGGTTCAGGTTATGTTTTTTCCATTTTTGGGGCAGCTTTATTTTGGGACAGGTGTGCAGGGGTTTGACTATGTGTTGTCGCTTGGAACAGGTGCTGTGCTTTACGTGAGTTATTGGAAGTTTGCCAGGGTTGGCAGAGGTTTTTGGGCATTGTTAAGGTTGGGTAATCAACAGCAAAAGGGTAGGCAGGGTATTTTAAGTTCGGTTAGACATCTTGGGTGATTTACAGTTGTAAGAGAGGCAAGCAAGGGAGGTTGTTTAAGGGAAGTGTTGAATTAAGGGGGTTATCGTTTATTGCAATGCTTTGTATTGTTTTATATTGTGTTGTAATATTGTAATGTATGGGTGGGGGCGGGATCAAGGACATTTTAGGGGCAGGGTCAGGTATGTGGTTGTATTAGTGAAGTTTATAGTTTTGTGAGGCGGTTTGCCAGGGATGTTTAATTGTTATGTATACCCGTTTCAATAAAGCAGCCTTTTACACACAATTTTCTTATTTGTGGTCTGCTCCCTCCCAATCTATGGCATCCAAAGCA
This sequence comes from Lissotriton vulgaris, assembly GCF_964263255.1. Lineage (NCBI taxonomy): Eukaryota > Metazoa > Chordata > Amphibia > Caudata > Salamandridae > Lissotriton > Lissotriton vulgaris. Next base: position 1,175,619,755 of record NC_141695.1, on the reverse strand, counting down.
TTTTTTCCGGGTGCCAATTTCAAAGTTATTATCATCGCACTGAAAGCTGTTACAATTGTGTATTAATTTTAACTGAACATCGCTCGATCCTCGTATCTGACAATAAACTGCATATTTTCCAGGCTCGCTCAAAGGAATTGTTATCAAAGGCACAGAGTTGAATGTTATACCATCTCTGCATTGTATAGGATGGATTGAAAACTAACTTCATTCATGTTCATAATGTGTTTTTATTTATGTATTCTGATGGCCTTTAGTTAAGTCTAAATTAATTATTTGGACCAAGAAAGACATTGTATTTGTTTGTTGCACATTCTTATTTATATTCCAGACTTTCAACTAAATAACGTCAGCTGAAAGAGGACATGCTGGCTGCTGGAGGCATTGAGACACAGCAAGGAAACAGTCGATTGTTGCACTTACTTGGTGTTAATTTGCTGTTTTCTCAGTGGGTCACGTGATTTGTACTTACTGATGAAAAGATACAGAATAACATTTGCCCACAATACCTAATTTACATTCCTCATTTACATATGCCTAAGGAATTCTGGCAGGCATAGATTTATTCCTGTAAATGTCTCCACCACCAAAGCAAAGGAATTGCCAGTATAAAATTAAACACAAGTGGGAAGTACTTTACAAGTCTTGTTGTGCATTATAAGTTTGCAACGCCCGCAAACCTGTTAATTTGTTGGCTTTTAAACAATTCGATCCAAACGGTCCCTCCCTGAAACTTCCCTCCCTGAAAATGCTCAGAAAGTTACTCCAATCAAGTGCCAGAGTAACTCCTCTTCGATGATATGAAGAGGAATGTATCACCCTGACATTTTATTGAAGAGCTATCTGCACATGGACATTTTGTTTCCCATGGATAAAGGAAAAAGTAAAACAAGCATTGGCATATATTGGTAATATAGAAGAAATATGTATTTGTGTGGAAGCAAAGAACAGTAGAATAATAATAGTGTAGGTTAAAAATGTAGGTGACAATGGAACTTCAAGACAGACCTAAAGATCTATGTAGGTTAATGTCCCACCTCCTCCCATGTGTGGTGCTCCCAGAGATTTAGTTATCTAAGACCCTTTAATAGCATAACAGTGTCATGTGAGTCCCTCTGAAAGTTCAAGTTCAGGAAGCTGGATAAATAATAACAAGGTCACAGCTGTGTGGAAAGCAAGCACGTTTTGTGGATGCACAACACGTCTGCCGAATCGAAACATGCACTCCTAGCTCCCAACATGTGGGTGGAGCCTAAGTCCCTTTGGAGTGATGCTCACATACTTGTCTGGCAACAACTGAAATGTCAAGCCAGACCATAAAAATGTGTATTTGCACTCCTGGTTCAATTCTCTGAAAGCTGTGTAACATAGCTTTCCACACAAAGGGAGCAGGAGCCAGCAAAATATGTCACTTAACAAACTAAGTAGCATGTCTTCAAACCTGTAACTGCCACACACTTTCAGGTGTATTTCTGGGAATGTTCTTGAATTGAAAAAACAATCTAGAAGTACGTGTGTAATCCCTGTATCTTTAATGCGATGAAAACTTTCATTTAAATAGCTTCAAGCTAGCTAGAACAATATGTATTATATTATAATTTATTTGTTGGATAAATCTCCTCATGGACACCTGAGAGAAATATTGTCAAATTGCTATTCTCTTTTTTTTCTACAATGGAGGTAGGTTACAAGAGGCCTTTTAATTCATAGTAATGTCCAGATAACACCAAAACTACGCATTTCACTTAGGCCTGCATTCACTGGGCTTTCAGGGGAAGCATAATTCTTTGTATTTTGTTAAAGATATAAAAACATAAAAATGATTCTGATTTCTCATTTTGCTCCCCTCCTTGCACATGCCCCACCAATTTAATTCTCCTTCTTTCTCTCTCCATGTGCTCAGCCTTCAGACAACACATGGATTGTCTCGAAACCATCTTCAGAAAAAGTGGAGATCTCTTTTGGCCTACAGACGTATTTCAATTTCTCAAATATAGCATCACTCGAAACAGCTATATAATCGTTTAGGGAATCTACCCACTTGTTGTACAGCAGACTAGCAATCTGCCACTCTGTTATTTACCTGCTAGGCTGCAACAGACTACGGGTTTTATAAGACCATGTAGAGAGACATGGCCAAGGGATATGTTCTTTCATAAACATGGTCTTTAGGAGTTGGTTACAAATACCCCTTTGGTGAGTTATGTTAGTTATGTCACTTCCCTAACACATGAGTTGGAGTCTGCAATTAAGTGTAGGCAGCCAGATGAAGGTCCATCACTTAAAATCGTCATTTAGAAGCCCTCACTACACTGTGAAGCTAGAGGTGCAAATTGTAAGGTTGTGTCCAAGGGTCAGATATGGAACTCTATCTATACAACAGATCACTATGGGAATAAGACTGATAAGCACATGCAGAATCTCCAGACTCAACTGGCAGACTGAAAATATTTCTACATTAGATCTTCACTAAACAAATCAGGAAGATTTATGTGAAGCTTTAAGAATTTAAGAGCAGCCAACTTTGCACCACTTTGCAAATTATGTTCACAAGCAGCTGGTCAAAAAGGTTCACTGCCAATAAATTTGAAATTAATATATCTGACTGAATGGGATTTTGTAGTTGAAGAGAAAATAGCCCACTGGTGTCCCTTTAGTCCCTAATCCACACCATACATGATTGCATGGAATTCTGGTTTACTTTCTGAACGTTTCTCTGCAAAAATATCAATGCAGGTGCCTAAGACTAATAAGCCGAGCAAGAGCACAATCAGTCAATCAGTCAAATATTCTTTATTCGGTTTTTTTGCAACCATAAAAGTTTGTTTAAAACAAAAAACAGACAATATGTAATAAAAGTCATAACAATAAAATTCATAATCAGCAATGTAGGTCTAAAAGATAAGATGATATGTTATCAGGTAGCAGCATATCACTAATTTCCAAGTGGAGGAAAAAATTTAAATTTTGGGACAACAACCATAAGTTAGCACACAGACAATACAGATATAAATCTTTAAAAAAACATTGTGTCCTCAAAAACCATGATATTCAAAAGACAATTCATTAAGAGTCAGAAAAACCAAAAAAACAAGTTTCCGCAAGCGGACTGCTGTGGAGATATATCTAGAGACCATTAGACATGTGTATTCGCCATTTAAAAGTTGGAGGTGATATAAGGCTGGCCTACATTTCCTGATATTTAAAAATCTTAATAGGGGGATAATAAAATCCCTCCTCGGTTTAGTATAAAGTCAACAAAAAAACAGGAAATGCAGCATGTTCTGGGTTGATTTAGAGTCACACGGGCATGGTTCACGTTTGGCATCAAAATAAACTTTATGAGGATAAGAAACTAGGAAATATGCGATGCCAAACCTAAATCTAATAAGATAACTGGTGCATGACGAAAATATAGAGAGAGATAGGGCTCAACACTTGGGGAGTGTACTAAAGGCAAAGGTTCCAAGACTCTCTTTTTCCCAATCTCCAGGTGCTCACTGGTTGACTTTAAAAAAAGATAAAAGGTCCCTTTTCAACTGAATTTTTGGGATCTTGGCAATTTGTTAAGGGTTATAAAAACAGTCCGTCAAACCCACTGTCTCCAGCTGCCTTTTTATACAATTAAACCATGGTATCTTCTGCATATGGTCAAGTCTGAAACAGCCCAATATAATTGCACGGTTGAGGTCCAGATCATCTTTTGTCCATACTGAGTGCCATAGTAAAGTTGGAGCAATTTATATACAATGGGTTAAGTGAGTTGAGCCAAGCTCCTTTTGACAGAAATTAATGGGGAGACTGCTTGGGACTGTCAGTAGTTGTTTAAGGAAATTATTCTCCACTACCTGAAGGCGAGCCGGATTGCAAAAGCCCCAGTCTCCAGCCCCATACAAAATTACAGAACACGCACAAGCCTTATTGATATTCATTATAGAGTCAATGGATCTGTATCCTAGTTTCTTTGTAAACTTGAACAATGCCTCCAAGTTTTGGTTGATGCTGCTAACCCTTCTTTCGACTAAATCATGCCAAGTGCTGTTCTGGTCGAAGGGAATACCCAGATACGAGAAAGCTGGAACATAAGACAGCCTTTCATTTTTTTAAAAACATGATTTTAAATGGGGGGGGATTGCCTACCACCATAGTGTAAGACTTAGTGGTATTGGTCTTTAGACCCTAATAGAACATACAATCTTTACATCTAGTGACAAGTATTTGTAGGCCCGCACTGGTGCTAGACATTAACACACAACCATCAGCATAAAGTAATGCCGGAAGATTTCTGGTGCCTATCTTGGGAACATCAACATGTCCTTGATTAATATATCTTTCCAAATCATTATTGTAAAGACAGACTAAAAAAGGGGCAAGCACACACCCTTGATGTACCACGCGATTCATTTTAATGGGAGAGGTGAGTTCCCTGTCCACCACATACCTGACCCTCCCTGTCACATCAGGGTGCATCTGTGCAGGAAAAAGAACTAAAGATGTATTAATGCCCAGCGTCAGCATTTTTTCCCATAATTTCCCTCTCTCCACCCAGTCAGAAGCTGATGTAAGATCCATAAAACCAAGATAGAGGGAGCCGTTCTCAGCTATTGTGTACTTGTTTATGACCAGGTGGAGGTCAAGACACTGCTCAACAGTTCCCAGGCCCCTTCTGAAGCCATACTGTATATCAGAGAACTTCCCGCTTTCAGTTATCCAGGTCTGGAGTCGATCTAAAATGACCCTGCCCATCAATTTGCATGTACAATCAATTAATGAAATTGGGCGATAGCACCTTGGGTCTGCCCTGTCTCCTTTTTCAAAAATGGGTACTATAATCACAGTGGCCCAGATTTTGGAGGGCCCTGGGGAGATATACAACTTAAAATATTGGTCAGCAGTGGGAGCCAGAGGACAGCATTGGTCAGTAAAAGGTCAGCGGGGTCGCCATCGAGGCTAGATGCCTTTTTCTTTATAATTTGATTTAAGGTTTTTTTAACTTCCTCAATAGTTGGGGGTACCAGCTCTTAAGTTCCCTGACCAATGTTCTTGTTGCTATGATTTAGGATGCAACAGTGCTCGCCATTGTTGTTATATAAGCTAGAGAAGTGTTGAAACCAAGCATCAGGCATAATTGTAGCATCAATATTGCTATTGTGGGAGCTTTGAAAAAAAAGGTGCATTGACAGTTTTCCCAAAAAGTCTGTAATCTTTGTTAAGACTAGCTTCATGCAGTTGTTCCCATGACTCTTTCTTATGGCCAGTCTACATTTCAGAATAGCTTCTTTATATTCATTTTGAAAATGTTTCACCACTAAATTATTTCTAAATTTTTTTGATTCAGTGCATTAATAAGGTTAGTGTGAGCTTGTGACCAATCTCTGTTAAACCATTTATAAAGCCTCTGGGGTCTCGGTTTCCTGTTCCCTCACAGTACATTGTTAATAGTCTTCGTTATTTCAGCAAAAGCCCTTAGCATAGAAGATGGATTTATTGTGGTTTCTAGACACCTCAAAATGTGTGCCTTATTGGCAATCAAGATCTGCTGAAGAACGGAATCCAAGTCTACCAGGGCACACTCATGTAGCAGACCCTTTTTTGTATTATAAGTTATGGGATGTAATTTTGATTTCCCAGTGGAATAACCAATCTGTGTCTCTAAGCGAATGGCTAGAGAAACGTGATCACTGAGACAAACCTTTAAAATGGAAAATGCCACAGAATGGGGTTCAAAATATTCAGAAAGGGCAATAAAATCAATGAGGCTACATCGCCCTCTGCCCATGTAGGAGACATGATCTAAGCCCACTGATTTGATAAGATCTAAAAAAAGAGAAAATCTAGAAAGTAGAGAGTCAAAAATGTCCCTGCAGGGATTATGCTCAAAATTACAATCACCTTGGCTTTCCCCACCTACCAGACCGAATGCGGACTGCTTTCATAAAAGACATAATCTACAATTAAAATCTCCCCCTCAGAGTAAAATAATTTCTATATTAATTTCCTGTGTGTCTACTGAGTGATTTTTCTAGCTCCACTGCATTGTCAGTGTTATTAGAAACAACATTATTGTGATAAAAGTTAACAATAACCAATGTTACACTCTGATTATAAAAAATATTAATGTAATGATTTGAAAATGCGGTGATTCAAGGTATGTCTTGCCAACATTATCTGCTAGTGTAGTTGCCACTAAAGTGAGTAGGCCCCCCTTGTGATGATCACCCAGTGCTGCGCTTGCTGAAGTATGTCTGGAAATGTAACCATCAATATGGACTATTTCCCTGGCCCAGGTTTCCTGGAGGCATATAATACTATAATCTTTCACAAGGTTGAGCCAGGCCTCATTCCTCATCTTGTTTAATATTCAGGCAATGTTCCAAAACAAGCCTCCATGAACAATTACATGCGGTTACTCGCATGGCTATCTGCCTGACAGTCATCATGGAGCTTCTGAACTGTGTTTAGGGGTGTCATATTTTGACCCATTTCTGCTATTAGAGTATTTGCGATTTCCACTGGGACTACCATTGCCAGATCCGGCATCATTCGGTTTTCCACATATACCGGGCCATTAGTCACTGACATACCAGTTCTACCTTCAGCATCTATCATATCTAAATCACAATTGATATCCCTTGTGGTTCCCAGCACCCATAGATGTAGTCAATCCACCTGTTCCAGGGGAGATTAGAGGTTGGGATGACGAAGTGCTGAGGTGAACTGTAATTAACATGATGTGACCTCGAGTGTGCCAGTGTGCTTGGCTTATAAAAATAGCCAAGGGGCACTGCCATGATGGAGCCACTTACATTTGTGAGCCTTGAAAGCCTTTCCATAAGGGAGTGTACCAGGAACACTTTTTTTTAAATTAATGACAATACAGTCACCAACATCAGTTTTAAGTTGTGAGCTCACCCGTGATACTGGCTCACCATTATTTATATTCCTTAATAAATCTTCACAGTTCAGTCAATTTGTGGTTTGGGCTAACTAGTGCAAGTTCTATTCTTTAGCTGTAGTGTATCTTCTTCTTTGTCAGCGGATAGAGGTGGAGCGTTTATGAGGACTATGATCAATGGGGTTGCTTCCGGTGGGAGGTGAAGGACTCTATCAAAATTTCTCCTTGTTTCAAAATAGTTTTTTCGAACTGGTTTAATATTTCCTGCATCATTTGTCTCAGTTAAAGTTGTTCAAGATCCCCCACCACCTACTGGAGTAGGTGCTACATTTGCTCTGAATTGAGATGGGCAGGTCAGAATATTATTAGCCATGTTAGACATGATATCGAACTGGTGGTTGGGTATGGGCTGATGATGTAGCATAGTGGGGCAAGGAATTATTTGCATAGGCAAAGGCACGGAGTCAGGCACCTTGTTAGTCTCACTGGTTAGGCTGGTTAAACTGGACAGATTTGAGCCAATCAAGATTTTGAACGAGGTATCAATACTGTTGAGAATACTTAAATAAGGGTCAACGAGAGATTTCACAGTTATTTTATTTACAGAGAGCTAACAAGCAAAACATGGGATGGTGTTGACCTGGCCAAGTGTTTCTGGTTCTACTCCTGACGCTCTTCCTTGCAGTGGAGGACAAGTTAAATTGTTTTTGTCTGTATTGCAGGTTTTTGCCTTTTTGGTGGGTGGCGAACATAATATGTCAGACTGAGGACCATGTGGTATATTAATGGCAGACTCTGGGTCCCAAGAGTTTGGTTCTGCCATAGAGGGCTTGGGGACAAAAGAGGGCTTAACTTTTAATAGGCTAAACGATTCTGCCAGAGGACTCGTATGCAATGCCCTCTTTGTAGCCCCCAGCCTCTCCTCAACACACTCAATCTCTCTAGTAATAGCCCCCATAGCCGTGGTGAGAAAGTTGGTGATGGTAGAGGTTAATGGGCGGTCCTCGGTGGAAGGCAAGACAGATTTTCGCTTCCCCATCCTCTTACCCTTTGTTCGAATCTGCAGGGGTTAATCAGGGTCAGACAGCAGAGCCAAGAGAGAGGGCCCAGCCCAGTCTTAAACGGCCGTGGACTGGCGCAGAAGGGCCCCCCCTTGGCCCAGGCTTTGCCCAGGCAGTTCCCATGTGTGTCCCGTGCTGCAGGAACCCTGAGCTGTGTTTAAAGTGCCCCCTGGCGCACTAGCGGGGTGCGGCAGTGTTGGCGGCATGCAAAGCCACAAAGCAGGCTGGGGGTTGTGGTCTCGCTCCCACTGGCTGGCGACCTGAAATGGGGTCCCACAGATATCTTGCTCAGTTATTTAGTGAAGTTTCAAGAAGGTGCATGATTCAGTATTTTTAATACTTTTTAATGGCTAGTATTTATCAAATTCCTTATTTCTACATTAAATTAGGCAGTACTATTTTAAGATATCAGTGATTCACTTTGCAGGATTCTGTGAACTTACTCTAAAATGCTTTTTGGTTAGCTTAAGCACTAATTAGCAATTGTCTGAATTTGGGTTCAAGGATGTCACGTGGTAGAATATCTGACTCTGGATAGTGTCCCAATATATAATTCCAGCTATGCTGAGTTTTCTCACTGAATACCGAATAACTCAACGACCAAACATACCAGGTCCATTAGGGAGTAATTTTCCCCATTCTGAAGACAAAATTGGAGACATTTTCTGCCTACTCTGACCAGGCAGATTTTTTTCCTGAATAATTGGTGGGAGGTGGCCAGCTAGGATAGGGGTACAGTGTCAGTGTAGGCTCATGTCTGTCTGGGAGAAGCATTGTCTGCTCCCCCATGCTGCTGCAGAAGAGGTCAAGAATCCCTCCCTGTGCTGATGCCCACAGCACCTACGGCAGCAAAGAGATGTCCGGTGTCTCCAAGCTTGGAAATATCAGGTCCTAAATATGTGTAGCAGAATATTCTAATTCAGATAGGTAGAGAGATAGATAGGTAGAGAGATAGATAGGTAGAGAGATAGAGTGATAGACAGGTAGAGAGGTAGGGAGGTAGAGAGATAGATAGGTAGATAGGTGGAGAGATAGATAGGTAGAGAGATAGAGAGATAGACAGGTAGAGAGGTAGAGAGACAGATATGTAGAGAGATAGAGAGGTAGAGAGGTAGAGAGATAGAGATATAGAGAGGAAGAGAGATAGAGAGATAGGGAGATATCAATCAGGGGGATTTGAAGCGTTCTACTCACCTATGAGGGTCTCAAGGCATGGGGGGAGCAGCTCCGGTCAGTCAAAGAACCAGGTCTTGAGGGTCTTCCTGAAGATGTGCAGAGTGGGGGCGCGTCTGATGTTGACCAGGAGCTTGTTCCAGGTCTTAGCCGCAATATCTGAAATGGTACTTTCACCCGTTCTTGTTCTGAGGATGTGCAGGGGTTCGGCGAAGGCGAGGTCAGAGGATTCGAGGATACTCTTGGGTACGTGGAAGGAGATTCTTTCATTGAGATATTGGGGTCCAGTGTTGTGGAGGAATTTGTAGGCAAGGGTGAATATCTTGAAATTTACTCTTTTCTCGATGGGCTGCCAGTAGAGGTTTTGCAGGTACTGGGTGATGTGTTCGTGTCGAGGGATGCAAAGGATGAGTCTGGCTGCAGTGTTCTGTATGGTCTGGAGTTTGTGGAATAGAGACTTGTTGATCCCGGCGTAGAAGGCATTTCTGAGAGCGTGGGTGAATGTCTTTCTTGATTCATTTGGGATCCATTTGAAGGACCTATGAAGGATGTGGAGGGTGTTGAAATAGGTGGAGGAGATGGCGTTGATCCGTCCGGTCATGGAGAGGGAGGAGTTGAGTACGATGCCGAGGTTCCGGGCATGGTCTGTGGGGGTCAGGGGGCTGCTGAGGGCAGTGAGCCACCACATGTTGTCCCATGCAGCGGGGGAGGGTCCAAGAATGAGGACCTCTGTCTTCTCTGAATTGAGATTCAGGCAGCTGCTGCTCATTCAGGATGCAACGTCTTTTATGCCTTCCTGGGAGCTGAGTCTGGTGCTTACGGTGAGGGAGAGGAAGAGCTAGATGTCATCGGCATAGGATACTATGCTGAGTCTATGCTGTCTAACGACGGTGGCAAGGGGGGCCATGTAGATGTTGAAGAGCATAGGGCTGAGTTATGATCTTTGGGGAACTCTGCAGTTGATCTCTGTGGGTTCGGAGAGTAAGGATGGAAGTCTGATTTTTTGGGATCTGCGTTTTGGGAACAGAGCCGGGGGGTACCCTGTATAACAGCATTGTGGATTCTGGCAGTGGTTGTGCAGTGATAGACAGTGTCGAAGGCTGCGGAGAGGTTGAATAGGATCAGGGCTTTTGGGCTGTGGTGTGACCTTTGTGAAGGAAAGTGTGGATGTCATCTGTAGCGGAGAGTAGAGCAGACTCCGTGCTGTGGTTGCTGCGGAATCCGGATTGGGAGGGGTCGAGGATGGAGTTCTCTTCGATGAAATTCGTTAGTTGGACATTGACGGTCTCTGTGACTTTTGCCGCGAAGGGGAGGAGGGAGATAGGTTGTAGTTCTTGAGGTCCGTTGGGTCTGCTGATGGCTTGTTGAGGAGGGGCCTGACTTCTGCTCGCTTCCAGTCATCTGGGAATGTGCCGGTTTTGAAGGTGGCATTGATGGTGCTTCATAGTTCTGCGAGGATCCTGTTCTGGATGAAGGGCCTTTTGGTGGGTCTGATGAGTTTCTCATGGCATTCTTGTAGTGGTGCGGTCTTTGGGGGATTTGCTGTTTCTCCAGTTCTTCTCGAGACGTCTTCAGGTGCGTCTGCATTCTTGGAGGTCATTGGTGAACCAGGTGGCCTTACTGGGGCGCTGTCTGTCAATGTTTTGTAGGGGTGCAAGCTCGTCTCGTTCGGAATGATGTCCTTGGAAATTAAACATTTTTTTTTAACTTGTAATATTATTAATCACCCCCAATAAATTAAAGTACTGTAACACATCACTGTACTAATTTCCTGACTGTAAATAATAACTTCATTTGTGCTGGTAGGTAAGAGCAGCAATTCATTTGAAAAATAACAAAGATGCCTCAGAAGCCTGTGGTCCGGGATGGAAAATGTCAGGGTTGCTGAGAACCAAGGCTATATATTCTTCATTCCACCGCATGCCTCTTTCATCCAGCGCCAGACACTCCTTACCCCTTTATGTCTCTATCGCAAGAGTTTTTTACCCCTAGTTTTTTTACTTTGTCACTGTTTTTCCGTCCTTTTCCATCTCCTTCTTTCACCTTTTTGTTTCTTCTCTCCTTGCCCTGGATCAAAGTCTGTTGAGGAAAAATGAGTGCAAGTGAGCCCCACCTGCAACTGCCAGCTCAGATTAAGCACTGAGAGTAACTTGAATTTATTGACATATTTCTTTTCTCCATGTAGATGTCAAGAAGACACGTGGGGCATATTATCAAGACAGGCGATAAAATTATCGCTGTTTTAGTGGCAGAAAACTGCAGCTAAAACGGCGATAATTGGCTTGATAATATGCTCTAAGGAATTCCAATTAAATCCCATGTTAGATGTCCTTCACATCTAACCTGGGTTTCAATTGGAATTCCATAGAGCATATTATCAAGCCCATTATCGCCGTTTTAGCGGCAGTTTTCTGCCGCTAAAACAGGGATAATTTTATCGCCTTTCTTGATAATATGCCCCCTGGAGTCCACCCTTGACTTTCATTTATCACCTCAGTGCATTCTGGGAATGGCAGACTTATTGAAGTTTAACATAACCCTTTCGGCTACCACACGTGAAAATGTGATGAGTCATAGGAATGTCCAGAATTTAGGACCTCAGCACATGGTGCCATAAGGTAACCATATTTCCACAGCAGTGCACTGACAGGGAGATTTTTCAGTATTCCATATACCCCTCTTCACATTTTAGAGGACGCTGCTGAACAATGACTTTAACCAGATTCCCCGTTGGAAGCTACTGCAACACCAATCAATTTTAATCTGAGATGAAATGTTCTTCATTGCTTGTTAATTGTGTAATTGTTATTCAGACAACCTTCTTGATATTTTTGCGCTAAATAATCATGCCTGTATTTCCCCTCCGCCTCGGTGTTTATTTAACCAATTAATTAAGGAGAGGGATATTCTGCATGAATTAGCATTTTAATCGGAGAACAAATTCCCCACGGTTGAAACATCTACATATGTTCAATGCTTCTGCTCCGCTTCTTAGCTATTAAAGTGATCACACAACATAATGACACGTACATCAGGCAAATACCTGGCTTTCAAATCAATCATCCTTCATTGAAGCTTAACCTTGAAGAGCCGCCATCTTTAGGGACGCTGCAGAACAGCACTGCAGTCGTTTTCACACTCTTTCAACCCACGACTTTAGGGATGAATGATATCCTCCGGGGGTTGACAATTGATTGGACTCTTATTTGTCAACAGGCAGCACATCAATATGCTTATTTAGAGGTTGAAGTTGACTGAGACAGGCATTCAGGTGCAAATAGAAAGAACGGGGAAATAGCACCAAACGTGCATATTTTCTACTGAAGTTACATTGGATTCACAAAATATGACACAAAACAACGTATGACTTATGAGCTGCAGGAATACTGATGTGTGTAATTACAGCAACATTAAAAGTAAAAGTAAGCACACAGGATGTTTCAAAATTTGTGTGATACATTAGTTTAAACAGCATTAAACTAAAATTTTAAGAAATCAACAAGGATGGAAGGGATACTGACATGGTGTAGGATGGTGTACTAGGCTCAGGGCAGGACCGAGAAATACCAAGCTGCCCCAAAAGGCAACCCATGCAACCCTGTTAAGAAAGAAGCCAGAAATAAGCACACTCAATGACATCCCAGGGAGCAATATCAGAGAACGTTGTTACAAATGACTGCAATAAACATACATTACTAATATAACTTCAAAATAAAAGGCCTTAACACTTTTGTTCTGGATACAGCTAATTCGCAATTTCACTAAGTTATCACATTAACTCTTAATTCCCCCCAAATTAACATGATTACCACAAGCGGTGATTGATTCTATATGGTGTGTGAAAGAAGTGTACATAAATACTAAGGGCCCCATTAGGATGGCGGGCGGGCTTTGCCCACCCGCCATCCTATCGGAAATCGGGCGGGGTCCCGCACGCACCCTTAGGATGTGCCCGCCACTGTGGCGGGCACATCCTGTATTTTTAGTATTGTGGCGGGCGGAGGTCTGTGCTCCGCCCGCCACAATACTAAAAATGCTTTGCAGCATTTACATAATCAAAGCGGCAGGCACTGCGCGGTGCCTACCGCTTTGATTATGTAAATGCAGGGGGGTACCACAGGTATCGCCCGTGTGCCACCCCCCCTTTGGCCTTCACTCTGGGGGCCCACAGGAGGCCCCCAGAGTGAACACGGCCAGCCAGCCTGGCGGGGGCAGTCCGCCCGCCATCCTAATGGAGCCCTAACACTCTATTGAGATACATTTTCACCAAAGTAATTCACAAGGAGCTTTGTTTGTGAATATACTGACAACAAAAATACACACAACACATTATTAACTCAACTTGGTATAAACGTAAAATGATGCTTGCAATTATGTATATGTTCTAATATACAGAAAATGATTGTTCAGGACTGAAAAGCACTACCTGAAAAATGGATGTCTACTGTGGCTTCAAGGAGGACAAGTGGTTACAAGACCAGAAACCAGATTCCTATCTTAGACCATCGTCTGCATGCTGACAAGAACAAACAATCCAATCCACTGTATCGTATCAGGAGAATAAAAGCTATCGCTGATTACTACCATCTTTTTGAAGAAATATTCACTCTGCAGAAAAAGGAAGGCATACTTCTTTGAAGGGTTGGGAAGACTGACATTCAAAGTGCTTGGGGGGCTTCCACAGGTGTCTGATTGTTAAATATCTAAAGGTACTTGGCTTTTCCTTATTGCAGGTGTTGCATGCTGACACATGGCCAAGGATGTGCTGGGCTCATGCTTTCAAGACGTATCCACTGGAATACGTTCTTTTTCACAAGGCAGGGTCATGCCTTCAGCATTCAGTTGTCGCAATGTTTTCTATTTGTTATAGTAACATGGACGGCAAAATATAAAGTGTAATGAAAGTGACATAGCACACCCTTTGACTATGAAGGCATAATGGGATTAGTCGATTGTGCCTCCATACACCCGCTGTTTGCATCTAGGTACTGCTGAGAGGCTGGGGTAAATAGAAGGAGTGGAATGTAGAGAATGAAACCAGGGTTTGCTTACTCGTTGAGATAACCTCTGAGATAAGAGTCAGTAAGTAAATATCCTGACCTCTGAGATAAGAGTCAGTAAGTAAGTATCAAGAGTCTGAAAGGGCAAACTAGTGTTACCTGCTGCTAACCCTAATGGACGTCCTCTCAATGGCAGACCGATATTTAGATGAACTTGGTTTCGTTTCTGAAGAAGTACAACGCACCGCAGACTGGAGTGAAAGTGTAGTTGCAGAGCTGCTGTTGTACGTTTTGTGCTCTGTACTTCCAATTTAAACTGCAGGAGTAATTGAGGTCCACTGAAAAAGATGGAGGCGTGGGAATAGTGTAGATTGCTGAGGAGTGGGCTGATGTAAATTGGCACAGCACTGGAATGAGTTGTGTTCTGTACTAGCCTACTTCAGGCTGGGATTAAACTGTAAGTAGAGGTGTGAGTCAAGTTTGATTTCTGTGGTAACCTGCAATTCTTTAGGCCTGAACATTCCACAGGTCTGCCAGTGTATTTTTCAGGGGTGGCTGGTGACATTGAAAACTGATGGGGCGTAATGACGTCCCAAATTACAAAGCAAGTAAGCCCATCTGTCCCACAGAGAGAACGGAAGGTTTTACCTCGGGAAAAGTTTGAAAAATAGGGTACAAATCGTATATTTTACAAAGGCGCGCAACACCCATTGAACTCAAAGCGCTTCAGACTCCCCGTCGTGTTGCAGCCCGGGATGAGACAGCTTCCTGGACACACACACAGCCGCACCTGAGCACTTCACAGGTCTTTAAAGACCATTTTCATGTTAATGAGGCTTTGTTGTTGTTTCACCCCTTTTAAGAACCCCTGCAGCGCCACTCTGCCTATTGCTTAAAGTTTCAGCCCCGACATTTTTTCTTAGCCCCCCTTCCCCCGAAATTTGGCTATAGTTGCGCCTCTGATTTTACACCATATAAAGAAAATAGTGAAAAAGCTGTGGGTGTAAAAGGCATAGCTACACTCTCTAAGATGGTAGGAAAATGTATACTGATGTTATTTAGTTGTCCTCCTCTGGAAGCTGCCGTAAGGCAACAACGATATATTAAAATGTTTGAATCAGTAGAAGCAGTAGAAAGTGAGTCAAGTGGAGCACCAAGCAAGCACTGCAGTGAGCATGTCATTTCAAGCTGCTCCATGCCTGTGGTGTTATTTTCTCCTGTCCCTTTTCTCTGCTCCTTCTGAAGGTGGGAGGGCAACGCCCCCTACACCCGTTAATACCAGCTGCACTGGTGTTTTTAATCCTGAACTGCAACATGCTGGGCTTTTTCAAAGTATAAACCTCCCTTATCACTTTGGAAGTGCCAATAAAAATATACGAGTTCCAGAATGTGGTGCCCTAGTGTTCCGCCTGAATATTGTATCAACATTATCGTTGGATAGTAAAATTGCTTCTAAAAAAATTATGATGTCCACAACAAGGGAAGAATATCATTTACATTTGACAAATAGATGTTGTTCATAATATTCTTGAATATCATTATGAGTATTTTTCTTAATTTGCATATATTATTTCTTTAATTATATTTGGGTAATGTTTTGTTAAAGTGAGTAGTTTTAAGATTTGTTAGAATTTTTCATTACTTTTTGTAATTTTTTAATAGAATATAAAATAGATAATGAATGTCATAGAATATATTCTGCATATATGTTTGTACATTTTTTGTAGATGAGAAACTGGATTTGTGCTTTCAGTGGCTTCAGCTACTAAACTGTAAGCACTTTCTTAAAATTAAAATGTTTGGTGAGATAGATTTATATTTTATAATAAAGATATTTATATAGATGTGTGATTTTGTTTTTTATGTTGCTACTGTATATTTATTTTAAGTAGTGCTATATTTTGTATGCTGTCCTCTAAAGAAATGTTGGATGATTTTATTATGGTTTGACATAAAAAGTTTGTAAGAACTGGTTATGTTCTCAAATGTTTAAAAATAGGAAAAGTTTTCATTTGATTTCAAGTGGACTATAATATTTTTAAAATTATTAAAATGTATTTTTTTATATTATTCTGATATTGCATTAGGAGTTCTGTTTTAAATGTTACATGTTTCAGAATGATAAAAGATAAATAACAGTAATTTTAAAAATAATAATTAAATTGGAGATTTGTCTGGATTGCTCTGTAAGTTTGCTTAGCTTGCTGGTTCCATTTGTATGTGGTGGGGCAGATTAGGCTTTTGGGCTATTGTTATTGTACAATTTTTACTATTGTTTCCAAGTAATCTACATGTTTCGTGTTTGGGAAGAGCAGAACTTTGATATCTAGCATCTCACACATTTTGGCAAGTGTGTATGGATGTTTTGGGGTATAATTGGTGTGCTACAGCTTGTGCTGTTGTAGTTCTTGATGCCCATGTTTATTTAGTGATTTCTATGGATCGGTATGGTAAGCAGACCCTCGGCAAGATTGCCTTGAAATGTGTTTTGGCACTCTTCCAATACATTATTAGTTGTGGTTTTCTGCGATAGTGTACCTTTGTACATATTTCACCAGAATATCTGGAATTTTTGTTAGTGCCTTTGCCCTGAATGTTGCATGTGGCCAACCCAAGCATATTATATAATGGTGACTCCTGTAGTAAGCCAATCAATCGATCAATCAAAACTTTATTCACATTTTTTAGAAAGGTAAAAGGTATGGAAAATAGTAGGGTATTTCATGTAGTGTATTTACGTGAAATTTTAGCAAAATTATGTGAGATTATACAGAATTACGTGAGGAGTGTAACACAGCATTTAGCACTATTTTCTTAGAGCAAAAGGCTTCCCTGTGTACTAAATGGGCCAGAAGGTGCATTGTATGCTAAGAAAATAATATGAAATGCAACAGAAAAGAAAAAGACCAGTTCGTGCTCTCTATAATTTCGAGACAAAAGAGTAAGTCGAAATTACCAAAATTACTCTGATTACTCTGCCATAACTAACATTTCACCCAGGCCTTAAAATATACACTAATTACATAAATAAATCAGTTAAAAAAATAAGTATACTAAGTATGAACAGTGAAATGTGCTAATACAGATTATGACTTCAATTGTCCTTACAGAGTGTTGCTAATTCATAAAATGTTTCCGAAGATTACACTGACCTTCTCAGCTTTCTTGCCTACCAGAAGAAGTTATCCATAGCTAGTCAGGTAGATGGTGAGAGTAGCTGTTGTACGAAAATGAGAGCACGTCTGCATTGATTAAAATTGGGGTTCCTAAAAATCAGGATAATAAAATGTTTCCACAGATCCATAGAAATACAGAAGAAAAACACAAAATATAATGTACTTTGAATGAAAGTGGTATCACAAGGGCACACTGGAGGTTTCTCTGACGTAACAAAATTAATAGGGAATTTAACCAGAAAGTGTACTGTATTGAGATGGAACCTTACCAGCACAAATATGTGCTGCGTGTTTATGACCATGGTTAGATTCAATTGGATTCCAGGAGTAATTAATAGAGGAAGGTGAGATGTGACTGTCATGTTGTGGTTCTCCTTAGCAGCTCTATGCAAATCGACCCGTACCCCGGTATGAGTCGTACCCCCAGAACGAGTCATACCAGGGTACAAGGTGTACAGGGGTTCGCTTCGTTGCCCGGTACGAGTCATTCCCCGTATACAGGCCATTTTCCATACAAATCGTATGCTGACAACCCGGTACGAATCATACTTGACGGGTTGGACAGCCTTTTCACAAATTGTATGGTCTTTTTTACAAGTCCGTTTCGTACAGCTTTTCCCGATCCGATTAGTAAGGATCGGGCCGCTCTGTATGTATTTTTCCCGTACGAATCGTACTACACGGGTTGGAAGGGACTTGTACAATTTGTATGGAAAAAAATATGATCCGATTTGTATGGAAAATAAAAATCCATGATCAGAATCGGCCTCAGAGAGTAAGAGCAAATACTTCGGCTCTGGCACATATTCTTTTACAAATTAAGCATTCTTTATTTACCAATCACAATAAATGCATCCCTCAAAGTGCACACACTGTAGGAGCTTAACTGAACATAAAAACAAACATCCCTTTCTAATATTAACAAAGGAGAAAGGTGTACTCTATTCTGTAGACGTGACGCTTGCATGCCTCTTTTGCCGAACTAATTGCAAAACTTGTGGCTCCATGTACCAAGCTATGAGCTCCTTCTTGTGGATTATATGCATCAATTTAAATACCCTTTGTTTTTATTACCCTGCCTAGCAAGGAGTTGGCAAAGACCCAATTAATTCACAGTAAAATAGGAAGAATAATTTGGAACCCAGTGAAGCTGGAAGAGTGTTGGTATCTCATTGTCAACAGTAAATGATTCTTTGAAGTTAGACGAATTGTGTTTAGAAATAGCTTGTGACCAATGTCATTATGAAACTGCTATTAATATACTATAAGACATGCAAGAGAAGTTGTTGGATATGGGTGTCAGCAGCAGCCAGTATGTGAATAGCCACGCTGGATAGCACACAATGTAAGCGTAATGGTCGCTGAACAACCAAAACATCAACACTTGAACCATGATGTAATAAACTAGCAAATTGATTAATCAGACAAATAATAAGATTTTCAACACAAATATAAATGTGAAGTAGTTTAAAGCAGCTAAAAGGTTCCTGGGAATTAATAATGATAAATGATCAGTTGTTGCCTCAAAAGGACATCTACAAGATATGATTTCCCTTGGTGAAGAGGACGAGATGTTCACATCCACTGCATTTCCTATGTGATTCGGAAGAGATGAATGTCTCATCCTCATTGGTGCCTGTTAGACTTGGCATCCTTGGTGTGGTTTCCCCTGACTTTTTGCCTCAACCTCCTGTATTTTTTATGCTGTGCTGGATTTAGTTTTTGCTGGCTTAGATGCTTTGGGCACTTTGCCACTGCTGATCAGTGTCAAGGTACAAGTGCTCCTTGTGTAAATTGCTATTATGATTGGTTATCGCTGATTGGCATATTTGATTTACTGGTAAGTCCCTAGTAAAATGCACTGAGTGTGCCAGAGCCTGTACATCAAATGGTACTTATGGGCCTGTAGCATTGATTTGTGCCACCCACATAAGTAGCCTTTCAAATATATCTAAGACCTGCCACTGCAGTGTTTACATGCAGTTGTAAACTGCTACACTGACCCGGCAAGTGCCCCCACTTACCGGCCCAAAAATCAACTTTCCTTACATGTAAGGTACCCTTAAGGTAGGCCCAAGGTACCCCCATGAGCATGGGTGCGGTGTAGGTAAAAGGTGGGAGGTGTGCTGGTGTGTGCTACATGTCCTGATAGTGAAATACTGCCAATTTCGTTTTTCACTATTGAAAGGCTATCTGCTCCATAGGATTACATACGAGTTACTTTGTAACATCTTACAAGTATAACTTTCCATAGGGAGAAGATGGAGTAATGGAGTTTAGGCTCTCTGAACTCAGAATATAATAACACTTCTTCTTAGGGTGATGGTTTTTAAATTGTGTGTTTGCAAATTACGTTTTTAGAAAGTAGGCATTTTCTAGTTAGTCTCTGCTGGTTTGTGTATTGACTGTCTGGTTTTGGAGTGACATGGGCTGGGGATGTGCATTCATTATAGACAACCATCAGGGGGGTTTGAGGTGCGTCCTGCCTTTCCTGAGGGACTCAGGGCTGAGCCAAATAGACCTTGGGTGCATTCAGAGTGGTGGGAGGAGTTTCATTTACACTTGAATAGGCAGTGTCTCCTTTACACAATGCTGTCTTTACCTCCGGTACTGATACTGCACCAGAGAGGACAGAACTGGTTTTGACAGGGTTTAGAGACCATTGCCACAAAGAGAACGATGACAAACTGGAGTACAAGTATCGAACCTAAAATACCAGGACTTCAGATAACTTCAAGGAACAAAAGGATCCTGCCAAGAAGAAGAGCGGAAGGACTGTGTGAGGAGCGCTGCCTTTTCTGGGCAGTTAGTTGGGTTGGCCTGCAGTTGCTTCTTCTGTCTGTGGTGGAGGAAAAGGACTGACTCTTTTTTTGCCCTGCTGTGGTATCCTGCTTGTCAAAGACTCTCCAAGGGCTTGTGTGTGCTGACCTCCTGTTTTTGGAAACTCTGGGACATCAAAGTTCCCGTCTGCTGTACTTTACTAGCTTCCTGTTTACAGAACTCCGTGTGCTCTGCGTTACCAAGCTTTCCCTTTACAGAACTCCTTGATCTTTGCATTTCAACCTCCGCTTCAGCAGCGCTCAGCGTGCTCTGGCTTGGCAAGAGCACCATGTTTGGTCCTACTTTGGCACTGTAGGCTTTCCTGCTGAGGGCTGGTTGGGGTCTCTGTGGCATACTATGAAGAGGGAGTAGCCTGCCTGGGGTGCTGCCCTGCACCACACCTTTAGTTCGAGTCTGGGATATTCCACCTGCACAAAGAAACTCAAGCGTGTCAAGCTGCCACTCCGACACCGCAGAAAACTAGGCGTTGCCTACCAACCTCTCGACACCAGGAAAAACAGCTGTGACTCGACACCACCCCGCAGGGCACTGGTCCCATGAACTTCGAGGACATGCTCCAGCAACTGGGAGCTTCGTCGCCGCACCAAAGGGAAAGAAAACCCCTTGCGACACTTGCTCAGTGTAGCAGGGGTACAAACCTCCAAAAATCTGCAGTCCCTGGCCCGAGGACTGGGTGAGTGCCTTTCCCCCCCTCATTGCATCGTTCTGGCCTCATGCGGTGTCGCTGGGGTGCATGCAGTCTTCAATGAGGGTGGAGAGAAGGGGGCATGATCCTTGCCCACATGTTTTGTAGTAGCGCTCGCTGGAGCCCCAGAATTGCTCCAGCCTCCATCCAGGTCGCTCTGGTGGGGTCGGGCTGGTTTTGACAGGCCAGTCAATTGCCACACGCCCAGCTGGGTTAAAGGGCCCTTGTGAAAGAAAGTATTTCTGGTGCTTCCTTTGCAGGGAAGTGTTGTTCACCAAAATTACCTCGTGTAATTGTGAAAGGAAGTATGTCTGGTCTTTCACTTGCAGGGAAGTGTTATTAATCTAAGTGATATGGTGTTTACCAAATTTACCACATGCATATACGCAGGCCATCCCAACTAAAATCTATATGGTCTTTGTCGACCTATCCGCAGCTTTTGACTGCGTTTCGCACGCAAAGCTGTGGAAAGTCCTAGCCCAATTGGGAGTAGACCTCCCTCTTTTGGACTTTCTGAGAGAGCTCTACACCGGGGCAACGGCCAGAGTGCGTTTTGGCCTAAACGGAGAGCTGACGTCTCCTTTTGGAGTAGGGCGTGGAGTCAGGCAGGGTTGTGTCCTGGCCCCCTTCCTCTTCTCACTCTACACTAACGGTCTGGAGGGGGAGATGTTGAGGGGGGCTCAGGACCTCCCGCGCATAAATCGACGCCTGATCCCCGCCCTGCTCTACGCGGACGACGCCGTCATCCTCGCACGAACTCCCCGTGAGCTCCAGCAATCATTGAACAGGTATACGAACTTTATGGGCAACCTTGATCTAAGGGTGAACGTGAAGAAAACGTTCATAATGACGGCAGGTAGGGGGCAAAAAAGAATAAAACCCATTCACCTTGATAATCAAAAGCTTGAAGCCACCCCTCAATACCCATATCTGGGTGTTATGATAGATGATCAACTGACCTGGAAGCCAGCAGTGAACACAAGGGCACACCTATTCAAGAGATCAATTGCCGCTCTAACGAGCTTCTCTCAGAGACTAGGAAAAAGGCCCCCAGTGGAGCTATTAAAGATCTACAATGCCAAATGCCAGGCTATCGCATTATACAGTGCGGGAGTCTGGGGTTACACTGACACTAGCTCTATTCAGAAGGCGGAAAACGTCTTTTTGAGATTCTTATTAGCTACTCCTAAAGGTACCTCAACATATGCAATGCATTTAGAATTAGGCATACCCTATATAGAGGACCTAATCAAAATAGAACCAGTGATGTTGTGGCGCCGTATTTGGAAATCCGAGAAAAACGCACTGACTCAATCCATTGTTGCTGATTCCATGAACCTGGACAAATCATCAAAAATAAAGTGGCTCCTCTATGTAAGGAATTTTTTTAAAGATCTAGGATTTGAGAACTATTACTTGGATCCAAAATCTATAACAGACATTTCTAAAAGAGATCTTAAACAATCAGCACTAAGTCATTTGGAATCCTTAAGACTTGCATCTAATTCAACTAAAACAGCAGTTGCACATGCTAACATGACCCAAATAGCCTATGGCATTCATCTGTACCTGACACTACAAATATCAAGTTACTAAAGAATGCTAATAACAAGATTTAGGCTAAATACTTTTTTTAGACTGGTCACATTCCCACTGAAAAACTGTTGGAATGCTACTCTTCCACCCTGCCCGTGTGATGGTTTATCAACACAATCCAACTTGCATGTGATCATGCTCTGTAAATTCCATCAAGCCCACAGAAAGATTTGGCTACTACCAATGCTAAGGTCCTGGGGGTTGAGACAATGCAGACCCGCCCTCTTAAGACTCCAAATGTTGGAAACTGAAAATGTCTGTTATTTTGTTAGCAATTTTTTTAAATGCATTATGAAACATAGAAAGAACCTGTAAAAGTCCTCATTAAGATCACCTTGAGCGGTTTCCTATATTTTAACTAACTCTTTTTTAATGTATCAGCTATTCTTGTATGAAATGTTATGAAATGTGTGTACTTTTTTAATAAGCAAAAATGCAATGCATGATACTATCTGTCTCTTTTATGGTTTTTCCATTGTGAATAAGCCGAATAAAGATCTTTATTATTATTATTATTACCACATGCATTTATTTTGAATTGTGACCAGTGCAACTTGTCACTATTTTACTTCAGTGCATTACATGTGATATCAGGACCACTGCCTAGTGGCAAAGTGATTATTGAGTTTTTTGATTGTGGTCTAGTGTGTTTTTATGTATAATATGAAGGATATTTTTATATAACCTTCTGTGGAGTCTCTTTTTGTGGTATGCCTAGTGTGTCGCTGGTGTGTGTGTTGCGCAAACACTTTACACATAGCCTCTGGTATAAGCCTGACTGTTCTGCCAAGCTACCAAGGGGATGAGCAGGGGTTATCCTGGGTGAGTAACTCCCTTACCCTGACTAGAGTAGTGGGTTCTAACTGGCTTAGGTGCATACCCTAGCCTTCCAGAAACCCCATTTCTAACTTTGCCCACCGGGGTATTCTGGCTGGGTACGAAAAGGTTGTCACTCAGTCAGTCAAATAGCATGTTTATTGAGACCATTAGTCACAGCATATAAACTTGCAGAAAATAGTCATAAAAAATGTGTATATACAATAAGACATCATAAAACTGTATATAAGCTTGTGAGGGTGGGCGTTCTGCGGGCCGGAAAAGCAGGCGAGGAGGCCGTATATAGTGGGCTATACTGTAGGTTTATTTAACAGGAAGGCAGATGGAATGTCACAGAACAAGAAAAACAAGGGGGTGTCTGGATTCGCTCTCCACTCCGGGTCTTGGGTGTAGTCCTGGGTCTCGGATACTTCACCGACAGCTCCGATGCAGGGGAGGTCCACGGAGGGCGGTAAGAGAGGAGAAACAAAAGGACCGTTAGTCTTATCCTTGGTTTCCGAGGATATATACCGAACACCGTCACCCGGGAAGTGATAAAGGGGGGGGAGAAGAGATATCGTGGGGAAAGGAAGACACGGGAAGGCAGGAACGGAGGGGGGGGTTTGATAGAAAGGGTGTCGGGGTGGGGGTGCGAGGAAGAAGTAAACGGTCATCACTCAAACAGTGCGTGTGCTATATTTTGATATTTACAGTGCAGGGGTCATGAATGCTAAAGAGAAGGGTTATTTACAGGGCTTTACAGGAACTCCTAGTGAGTGGGGTTTAGCGAAGGCTTAAGACACTCACCCAGTCCGCCGTAACTCTCCAAGTGAGTTACGGCCGCTCTTCAGCCACCTCCTGTGGGCTCCACCACTCTTCCGTCCACTCCTCGTCGTCACCCGTCAGTTCTCCTTCTCCAGCGCCAGTCTGAGCCTCCTGCCACGATACTCCGACTCTGTTCTCTTCTCGTGTCCTGGTTTTATCCTGTGCTGACTCTGCCCCGAGGGCGGGACTTCCGGGGTCGGAGGGATATACTTCCTCCGGGCACGTTGTTCTGGTTGGTCCCTGGGGAAGAGAGAAGGGCGGGGATGCGTTGGTTATGGCTGGCCTGCCGATTCCTGTATGTCTCATGGTGTCTGGCTTGCACGTTCGTAATCCCGGTGGAAAGGACGGAGGTAGGTGCGGGGGAGGGCGGCCTCCGTTGAGGGGCGGCGGGGATGCCGCCTCACATACCCTTCCCCTAGCTGTCCTTCTTGTACAGGATGGGGTATGAGGGTAGCGTGAAAGGAAATTGGCGTTGCCCTGGTCACTCCCCTTTCGATGTAGTGTTTTGAAATGAAATGGCTGAAGGGAGAGAAACCAGCGGAGGACCCGGTCGTTCTGGCCTTTGTTCCGAGCCATCCACTCCAAGGGAGCATGGTCAGTGTAAAGGATAAAGTCTCTGCCCTCCAAGTAATATCGCAGGTTGTCGATGGCCCACTTTATGGCCAGGGCTTCCTTTTCCACCACCGCGTAATGTTTTTCTCGAGGAAACAGTTTGCGACTCACGTAGAGGATGGGTCGTTCGTTCCCTAAGGCATCCTTCTGGGACAGTACGGCCCCCAAACCATGCTCGGAGGCATCTGTTTGCAGAATAAAAGGCAAGGAGTAGTCCGGGGGTACCAATACAGGGCTGGAGGTCAAGGCATCTTTCAGGTCCGTGAATGCATTCCAGGCTTCGGGAGAGGGGTTCCGTAACATCTCATCTGAGCGGTTCGTTTTCTTCAGGAGATCCGTCAAGGCGGCTCTCTGAGAGAAATTAGGCACGAACCGCCGATAATACCCTAGAAGTCCTAAGAATGCTCGGAGGTCTCTTTTTGTTTGGGGAAAGGACAGGGACTGGATAGCTACGGTTTTACTTTCCTGGGGTCTTATCAAACCCTCCCCCAGTAGATATCCCAGGTATTTGACCGTTTTGGCCGCCAGAGTGGTTTTGGCAGGGTTGATGGCGAAACCAAAGGAGCCTAGGGAAGAGACAACATCACAGAGATGCTTCACATGTTGGGGCCAGCTATCGCTAAATATGACAATATCGTCCAGATAGGCGCCTGCGTAGAGTGCATGGGGCCTCAGGACATGATTCATAGCCCGCTGAAATTTGGCGGGTGCGCCATGAAGACCAAAGGGCATGACAAGGAATTGGTATAACCCCTCCGGGGTGGAGAAGGCTGTCTTTTTTTTGTCTTGTTCCCGGAGAGGTATCTGCCAATACCCTTTGCAAAGATCTAGGGTTGAAATATACTTTGCTTTCCCTATCCTTTCAATCATTTCATCCACCTGGGGCAAGGGATAGGTGTCAAAAGTGGACACTTTCTTAACCTCCCGAAAATCTATGCAGAAGCGGACCGACCCATCGGGTTTTGGGACAAGGACGATAGGGGAGTTCCAGTCACTGACTGAAGGCTCTATTATACCCATCTTTAGCATGTCGTCTATCTCCTGCTTTATCACTGCCCGACGGGCCTCGGGGACTCTATAGGGTCTTAATCGGACTATTTTTCCTGGTTCGGTTTCGATGGTATGCTCCGTGACACTGGTTCGACCAGGAGAAGAAGAGAAGGCCCCATTAAGAGGCCCTAGGGCTTTGCGTAGTTCTTGGGCTTGTATAGGATGCAGGTCAGGGTCAACACACGGGTCAAAAGGAAAGACCAGGGGGTTGTTGGTTCCTGAGAACACCGGACGGGGGCCCTCCCACTTTTTAAGCAGATTCACGTGGAATATCTGGGAGGTACCACGTGTGGCGTCTAATTCCACCTCATAGGTAACTGGCGTCACCTGCCGGAGAATGGTGTACGGACCTTGCCACCTCCCCAAGAGCTTCTGGTCGGACGAGGGCATCATGAGTAGGACTAGATCGTTGTCAGCAAATGCCCGGGGACGAGTGCCCTTGTCGTATTGCTTCTTCTGGCTGGTTTGGGCACTCTCAAGATTCTGCCGGACTATGTTCCGGATCATGGCTAGGTGAGTTTTTAGGTTTTCCATATATTCCGGGAGTGGCCGTGTTCGATCCGGCTCTGCTTCCCAGGCCTCTTGGGCCATGTCTAGAAGGGTACGAGGAGGACGGCCATACAGGAGCTCATAAGGGGAGTAGCCCGTGCTGCTCTGCTTCTTACAGCGTATGGCGAACAGAGCTAAGGGCAGAATGTCTTCCCATCTTTTGGCTTCTAAGCCCAAGAGTTTTTTTTTGTGTCTGTTTTATGGTGGCATTGTAACGCTCTACCAAACCATCCGTTTGCGGATGGTATGCCGAGGTACGGATTTGCTTTATTCCCAGCTCAGCACAGACCCGTTTCATAAGAGCTGAAACAAAGGGGGTACCCTGATCAGTCAGGATTTCCCGGGGAAACCCAACCCGAGAGAACAGGGTGATCAGGGCTTTCGCTATAGTCTGGGTAGTAGGTTGACGTAGGGGAATGGCTTCTGGGAAGCGGGTGGCATAGTCAACTTTCACCAAAGCATAGCGACACCCGCTGCGGGAGGGCAGGAGGGGCCCTATGATATCGATACCTATCCTGCTGAAGGGGACATCAATGAGAGGAAGGGGTTGCAATGGTACTCTCGGGGGTCTATGACGACTGTTTTTCTGACAGACCACACATTCGCGACAGTAGGTTTTGATCATCTGATATACTCCCGGCCAATAAAACTTCTCTAAGACTGCTTGACTGGTCTTCTCATCTCCAAAATGGCCTCCTAAAAGATGGCTATGAGCAAGGAAGAGGACTTTGTCTTGGAAGGGACCGGGAATGAGCAACTGTGCGGTCTGTTGGGTCCCCCCTCCCCGGTACAGCAACCCATTTCTCTTGAAAAAATAAGGACCTACTTGTAAGGGGTCTTCGTGGTCAAGGGCCCTTCCCCAAGCTTCCTGTAGGAGCGGGTCCTCCTGTTGTGCCGCCCTGAACTCTCTATCGGTCTGCCATGGGTGTTCCTCTGTTAACACGGGGTATGCACTGACGTACTCCTTCTTCTCCTTTCTCTTCTGGCTCTTGGGTTTATGTGGTTTGGGCGGTCTATCCGGAGGAGTTTGTCCCGGATATGGAGCATCCTTCCACCACTGGGTTAGGGACTCAGACGTGTCATGAAGGAGCGTAGGTAATCCCGGATAATCACTACCTAGAATAGCCTGCTCAGGTAGTGCGGGGACAAGACCTACGGTTAGGTTCGTTCCGGGGTCCCTCTTATGTTGGACTTGCACTTGAGTAGTAGGGTACCGCTTGGTGTCTCCATGTACACATTGGATGGCTACTACTCCCGTAGGGCTACGGACAGGCTGGGCCAGATCTTGTGGTCTTATTACGCTCTGGCGACACCCGGAGTCAGCAAGGGCCATGAGTCTCTGTCCGTTCACAGTCACCGGACAGTGGAACGGCGGGGGAGTGGACCCGGGAAGGTTGCACAGGTAGTTCCTTACAAAGCCATTGTCCATGGGTTCCTCCTTCTGGGGACACATCCGGGCGATGTGGCCGAACCCACCACAGGAGTAACACTGGGGTCCAGGGTTGGGGGGCCGGAACAGGACCGGAGGGCCCAAAAGGGGAGATGGTTCCGATCTTCGCACCAGTTGGGGCCGAGGAGGACGTGTGGTCATAGGGTTCGGATTCCTGGTTGAATGTTCCTCTTTTCCCCGCTGGAGCTCGTGAGCCCTGCTGTAGGCGGAGGCTATCTCTATAGCAGTTTCGAGAGTGAGCCTGGAGTGTTGCCTCACCCAGCGCTGGGTGGCCGGGTGCAAGGAGTTCAGAAATTGCTCCAGATAAATTTTCTCTAGGATATTGTCTTTGGTAGCCGTCTCGGGTCGGAGCCATCTGTTGGCGAGATCCCTGATTCGAAAAGAGAGGGCCCTTGGGTTTTCCTGGGGCCTCTCCTTGGCTTGTCGCAATTTGACTCTATAGGTGTCGTCATCAATGCCAAGGCGTTCTAGGATACACCGTTTGATGTCGGCATAAGGGGTGGTGCCTTGTATGTTGGCCTGCTGGTAGGCCGCCTGCAAATCGCCGGTCAAAAGGGGACCCAAGTATTGACCCCAACGATCCACAGGCCAATTGGCGGCTTGGGCTAGCCTTTCAGAATTGGTGAAAAAGTAGTCCGGGTCCTCTCCCGGGACGTACTTCTGCAGGACAACTGACGGGAATGATGTGACCGGCCTTGGTTGTCCCAGGGCAGTTGTCA
This sequence comes from Lissotriton vulgaris, assembly GCF_964263255.1. Taxonomy (NCBI): domain Eukaryota; kingdom Metazoa; phylum Chordata; class Amphibia; order Caudata; family Salamandridae; genus Lissotriton; species Lissotriton vulgaris. The sequence goes on along the minus strand of NC_141695.1, from coordinate 1,175,591,307 downwards.
GCTTTTCCATTGTTTGTTCATGGGTCGCCCCCTGGCCCTTTAGGACGTCGTGGAGCTGTCCCCTGTCGTTTTCAGCGGTCTTTAGGAATTGTTCCATAAGCTTGCCAAACTGCTCCTGGGATTCCGCCATCTGTTTAACCACGGCCTCCATGCTTCCAGCTAATCCCACTTCTGACACCAGATGTGAGGGTGGGCGTTCTGCGGGCCGGAAAAGCAGGCGAGGAGGCCGTATATAGTGGGCTATACTGTAGGTTTATTTAAAAGGAAGGCAGATGGAATGTCACAGAACAAGAAAAACAAGGGGGTGTCTGGATTCGCTCTCCACTCCGGGTCTTGGGTGTAGTCCTGGGTCTCGGATACTTCACCGACAGCTCCGATGCAGGGGAGGTCCACGGAGGGCGGTAAGAGAGGAGAAACAAAAGGACCGTTAGTCTTATCCTTGGTTTCCGAGGATATATACCGAACACTGTCACCCGGGAAGTGATAAAGGGGGGGGAGAAGAGATATCGTGGGGAAAGGAAGACACGGGAAGGCAGGAACGGAGGGGGGGGTTGATAGAAAGGGTGTCGGGGTGGGGGTGCGAGGAAGAAGTAAACGGTCGTCACTCAAACAGTGCGTGTGCTATATTTTGATATTTACAGTGCAGGGGTCGTGAATGCTAAAGAGAAGGGTTATTTACAGGGCTTTACAGGAACTCCTAGTGAGTGGGGTTTAGCGAAGGCTTAAGACACTCACCCGGTCCGCCGTAACTCTCCAAGTGAGTTACGGCCGCTCTTCAGCCACCTCCTGTGGGCTCCACCACTCTTCCGTCCACTCCTCGTCGTCACCCGTCAGTTCTCCTTCTCCAGCGCCAGTCTGAGCCTCCTGCCACGATACTCCGACTCTGTTCTCTTCTCGTGTCCTGGTTTTATCCTGTGCTGACTCTGCCCCGAGGGCGGGACTTCCGGGGTCGGAGGGATATACTTCCTCAGGGCACGTTGTTCTGGTTGGTCCCTGGGGAAGAGAGAAGGGCGGGGATGCGTTGGTTATGGCTGGCCTGCCGATTCCTGTATGTCTCATGGTGTCTGGCTTGCACGTTCGTAATCCAGGTGGAAAGGACGGAGGTAGGTGTGGGGGAGGGCAGCCTCCGTTGAGGGGCGGCGGGGACGCCGCCTCACAAAGCTATAAAATCTTCACATAATATTAATAAAAACATAATCATCCTAAAATATATGTGAAGAAGATCGTATCATAAGCTTACATATCTAACACTGGCGTTTCTACATACAGAAGTTAAAACTAACTTAAAAGTAGCCGACCGTGTAATAATCCATTAAAGGTCTTTTTATGGCAACCATATATCTCCCTAGGGAGCAAGAAACATCCAGATAATGCATATCAGTTAAAAGTGCTTCTGGTTGTGCACTGAAACTGATGCCATATGTTTAAAAAATGAACCGTCTTAAAATAGTTTTCAGGATGAGTATGAAATTTTAAACTATCCTAAAGGATGTGTAGAATATTGTATTTCACACTTGTCACCGGTACATTTGCTAGCTATATCCATCATAGCCTTTTGTACCTTGTCACTGCTATATCATGGATTAATGCAGAGTCACAGCCTTAACAATTCATGTCTGAGCCAATGATTAGGCAATGAATCCATATAAGGTAACTACTCCTCATTTTGCCATGAGTTAAGCATAACTTGGGCTAAAGGCTTCCTCTTTAAGAACTGTCTATTATGTTTTCTGGCAATGATCTTCATTAAGATGTAGAGTTCGCTCCTCATGGTTTCTAAGTGCAGATTCTGGGAGCCCATCGTAAGACCCATCACCCTACATATGTCCTCCAGGTTTTTCCTGACACCCTTGGCCTACTTCAATTCACTATGTGTAATCTCATTCTTACACCATAGAGATTTCTTTTGCCCATCTCCTGCATTCAAACATAGTCAGAATCTATCTGTCTCCCAACATGCCAGATAACTCCATGATGTAGTACCTACTTTCATTCTTTCTGCCTGAATCATTTTGGACCTCAGCAGGGACAATACATTTTTCAGACATTTCACCTCCTCCTATTCCAAACTTGTTTTGCCAATTAAACCTAATAGTTGGGCTCTATACTGAAACTGAGGGTGGATTATAGCGTCATCAGCTGTTAAAATTGGCCTTAGGGGCATCCCCATAGTTTCTATTAATGTTTTTCAGACCACTTACTAATGCAAGGGCTCTTGCTTTAAGCGATTCAGTAGGAATGCTCCACATTAAATTCTTCTCAAACCATAACCCTAAGTACATCTATTTATAAACAGATTCCTATTTCCTGGATCCTCAGTACCACCCAAAATGTGCTGATTTTTGACAAACCCCAATACCTTAGTCTTCTCAAAGTTTACCAGTAGCGTTTTGCTGTTCCAAGATTGCCTGAACACATGTAACTTCCTTTGTGAGCCTATTTCCATAAGATCCATAATAACAATATTATCTGCATTTAGGAGACATGCTATATGTTTGCCATCCATTTTGGGGCTAACACCATTTACAACTGCTAAAACTCACTGTAAGTCTGCTATAAACAGGGAGAAGATTAAAGTGGGAAAGTCACATCCTCGCTTAGCCTGTTGTTGTTTGAGATTTTCTGGGTCAAAGTGGCATCAGTGTCCGTAATAACCGGAGCTCAATTGTGCAAATGCAGCCCCTTTATTATTGCCAAAAGACTCTTAGGAATATTTTGTTTCACCAGTCTCTCCCATAAACCAATACTGTCCACCAAGTCAAAGGCAGCATGGCAGTCTATAAATGCAGCAAAATAAGCTGTCCCTTTCCTCATCGAGACTTCCGCGTAAAGGACCATAAAAAGATGTGCTGATCTATTGTAGAGTGGCCTTACTCTAAGCTCACTTGTTCTGGGGAAAAATGTGGCAGAATTCAGCCCATTCCTCGAGACTACCTAAAGATTATTTTTGCAAAGAGTTTTTCCCCCACATCTAGCAGGTTAGTCAGCCTGTAATTTTTTGGGTTCTTTGTATCCTCCCTCTTTTGTGTTGGTCTAATGATAGCTTATTTTCAATTGTCTGGAAACTGGCGACTGGCCTAAATTTGTTGGAATTGCCCCCATTTCTTTGCTTGAGCCCTGCTGCATGAGCTTCCAAAACAATCATACATTTTTTGTTTCTATAGCTTCTAACAAATTTTCCCAGCAGCCCTCCTTATATGCTCTTTTCCAAACTCTGACCAGTTTTTTTGTATTCTCTCTTGGTATTCTGGAGGCTGACATAGATCTCATGGTCAATAAAGATAAAATGTCCTTCCTAAGTTACATTTAGGTCCAAGAGGAGGGAGGAAAAAAGAAACTGATTAGGATAGAAACCTCTATGCTGACCTATTCAATTTAGCAAACAACCGTTATGGTTCTATGTTACCCTTACACCCACATTTTATTCAACTATCTAGACATATATCATAACATTGAAATTGAACATCAGACTTTTTCTAAATTTCAAAAAATGTTATTGTACTAATTATTTTTATATATTTTTCTGTATGAATACATATCTATAAAATTAATTACACAGGTACATAAATTTGTGACACGTAATGAACTAAGTTTTCATAGGTGATTTTTTGTAGGTATCACTCTATATTATATAACATAGTACATCCCTAAAAACACAAAAATTAGTTAAAACTGGCTCTCATCATTCATTACCAGTATTGACATGTCAACCTCATTCCTACCATACCACATAACTAACACAGCATACAATGTAAAAAAGTTTCGACCCTGTAGAGGGTTCCAAAATGGTTTCAAAAGAGCCAAAGAAGATGTTTCCAAAGCACCCAGCTCAATAGATTATGCTCCCAGGGAACACTTCTCCAAAAACAATTGTGGTCTATATGATATATGTCTAGATAGTTGAATACAATGTGGGTGTTATGGTAACATAGTACCTTAATGGCTGTTTGCTAAATTGTATAGGTCTGCATAGAGGTTTCTACCCTAATAGATCTCATGGTCAAACTTTGTCTTAAGGATATGTACCCATTTCCTGATCTGGGACTTTAACTTTCTACAATTCCCCTCAAACCAATCATTAGCTTTACTGGTGTCGGCCCAGACCTTTTTTTCGACTGCCCAGGACCTTTTTCCCAACTTCCTGTTATCAATTTAATCTACCCTTAGGCAATGAATTACCTGATTAATTGTATTTTCATACCATTTATTACAATTTACAGGGGCTTCACAAAGCTCTTGGCTGTGCTGGAAATGAGATAATTTCACCAGACATTCCTCTGAGATTCTGGTGAATAGGCACTTGGGGTGTTCTATCTGTAGGGATAAAACCGTTTCTCTTATCCGATTTTCCCCCTGTTTATTTCCATTTGCAGGGGATAATGGTTGCTTCCCTCTACCTTCAAAGCCTGGAAACTCCCAATTTTATCAAACATCGAGGCTTGCATATAGATATAATCAATTGGGCAAAGTTGCAACCCATTCTTAAATGTCTGCAACGCAGGCCGGCTAGGATCCCTGTGCCAATCAACACAAAATAAGCCATTGTAGCCCAAGAATTTTCTTAATGAAATGTCAAGCGTAACTGGCATACTGGCTGGGAAACTGGCAGTACTAATATTAAAGGAGATCAAAATCTCCTCTTACTTTCTTGGGTCCAATTTATGGTTAAAATCTCCCAACAATATATGCATATCTTTACGAAAATATGTACACATAAATTCCACATCCACCTTAAATCTCCTAAATTCAGACCTGTACTCCTCCGCACTCCCCGCCTGTATGTAGAGGTACATTTTTAGCATACACTTGTATGTCTTTTCTTGATTATAGAGATGCCCTCTGCAGGCCACCATCCAATTACATTTTAGTAGTATTGGTGATATCTTTTTTGCAATCTTGGTAGATGCAAAAATGTGTAACCCCACGGATGGTTAGCCCTGCTGTCTCTTCTTCACTGTTCAAATTACCTGCACAAACCCACAAATTGTCAGTGTTTCATCGTCCAGCCAGGTTTCTTCTTAACATACAATCTCATATCGATCCTTTACCTCTGTGAACTTTTCTGAATGTGACATTTTTGCAAACCTGCTAATGTTCCATGATGAGACCTCCAGGATGTGCGACCTCACTTTATTGTAGTCAATGTTGTTCAGCCATTTGTCCTCTCTTTAGGCTGGTGAAGAAAGTACTGCATATCTACTCTTACATCTACGGACCCCCCAAGTTTCTTCTGAGCTGGAATGTGGAACCGTTATTTTTAGGTCTTGTGTCTTCATGTACCCTGATTCATTCTGCCTGACCTACCTTGGTCCTAGCCCCGCATGATACCTCAGAAAGGATTTATTCGAGTAGTCAGCTTCAGGTATTTCAGTTTCTGGTACTAATTCAATCCCTTCCTTTATCACTTTGCTTTCCGCCTTCTGAAGCAATGTCTTAACCAAACCTGAGTGCAATAATACCTTTATATACTTTATTTCCTTTGTTATTGTTTGCAAACCTGATGCCCTTTGACCCTATTGATTTCAGACTGGGGCATTTGAGCAGGAGTTTAATAACTGAGCTTCATTCAGAGGGACTACCTTCCTTAATCTCGTTCCTTTTTTTCATTTTTGTATGGGTTTGAGATAAATCCACAGTTTAATTACTTCCTCCACTTATCGACCTCTTTTTAACATTTCTAGGTTCTTTCTTGCATGAAGGCTGTGATTCCTCCACATTATACTCACTGGGTTTTCCCATCCATCCTCTTCTTCCTTGCAAGCATTATTAGATCCCTTAGGTATCGTTCTGTGGAATTGTGTTTATTTGATCTTTAGTTTATTTGTTTTGGTCCTTTAAGTGGGTTTATGGCTACTTTCTCTTTTTTCCCTTCCTTCGCTCCCCTCCTTGGGCCTTTTTTAACTCTCTTTGCACAAGGGATATACTGCTTTTACATAGTTGGTTCTCCCTGCTTCTTTATCAACATTGGGTATTTGGACACATAAAACACTCGTAGTAACATCTACCTGAGAAGCAGACCCTTTTGCCTCCCTACAGTCTACATTACCCATGGATTGCTTATTTCCATCAACAGGCCTTATTAAGGTCGGCCTATGGTTCTTTATTTGTTTTAGTTTCCTTGTGATAATTTGTAAGTGTTCTTTCTGTGATTTTAAAATGCCATTGTTCATCACTGTTACCACTAGTAATCCTTGCAAGGTATTTTGTAGGATCAGCATTATGTCCAACACTGAGGCCAAGGCAATGCTGAAATTTCCAAATTTAGGGTTGAATTTTTCATGCACCCACCTGTTTATTTGTTTACTGCTGGTGTGAGTTGATCTCGTGCTTTAGAATCGTAACACAGGTAATAGTTTCTCACTACCAATATGCTAAACACTATTTATTTGTAAAATAAATGTTAGTGTCAGTTGTAGGTGTATCAATTAATTGTAATGTGGCTCCAATAGGGCATATTGATAGGATCGGGCCTGTGCTCTTCCTAGGCACTATTGCAAAATGTTATACATGGGACCATGTATGCAGGATGAAGGGACTGATGGAGCGGGGCGCTAGTAGACCAGGGCTGACACTGCTGGCTCTGCAGCACCATGGCCTGCACTGCCCAGAAGCCTTGGACTTAAGTATACCAGCCCCAAACCACCAATCCTATGTGCAGCACTTTCAAAGTGATGCTCGTATCCATAAACGTAGAGCAGAATAGCGCATTGCCTGGTTGACAAAGGCCATATATTCCTGCCGTTCCTTAGACACATGCATGCAAGTGATGGCACCCTGTAGATGTGTGCTACCTCAAGAGCCATGCTTGTCTGAAATGGAAACCAAAGAGGAAGAAATACTTTAATGTTGCGCTCAAAGCCCGCAGATCCCTGCAAATTCATCCACAAGGAGATGCAAGACAAACTAATTAATTTAAAATGGAATATATCACTTTTTTGTTCAGATCATTTATTTTAAAAAGTACAAAACATTGTGCAAATGTCACATCAAGTGTATTGTTCATGTAAATTGCATAGGGCAGTACAATAAAAGAGCCATTGTACATAGTGGTTTGGGTTCCCTTTCCCACCAAATCGTTTAAAATGTGTTCACATCAACAATGCATTCCTTAATAAATATGTAGCTGCCATAACACGTCAGATCCCCTCTTCTCTGATGCTTTGCGCGATGCCCAGGTTAGCGGTTCCTCGCAGCTCCAAAATCTCCTTTCTCTTTCGAGCCTTTGCCGTGAAATTCGAAAGCAGCATGCTGAAGTATAATCCCTGGTGGCACTGTTAGTACCTTAATCCAAGGGATTATAAAAATGCATCCGATAAAGCCCCAACGATCACTGCTGTATTGCATTTATCATCAAACTGGGAGATGAGACGTGGCTGGCATTCTTTTCTTTCTATTGACATTTGCTTAGATTAATAGCAAGAATGCCAGGGATTTATAGATCAGTCGACACATGCGTTTCATTGTATTTTTACAGCTTTGTTATTCCATGGCCGATGTCAGATAGAAACATTGCCATGAGACCATGATCCCATCAAATTGTAGTTAGGAAATTGCTACTTTTCTATCCAGACGACTAACAATGTATCTTTATTTGTACTATTTGTTTTTATTAGTATTGTTATTATTATTTTATTCAGTATCTATTTTTCATTATAACGATAGTTGGTGTGTTTGCAAAATATAAAAGACACACTCTTCCAGTCCTGCCTTTTTAGTTAGCATAACTGTGCATTCTGGCCTTTACAGTTTTCATTTTGTCTGCAATATGGGATTACGAGATAATTTATCATTTGGGTAGGTCACCCGCCAGTCCGTCAGGTCATCATAGATCACCTCTGATCCAAGTCATATGATCGCAGCCGTATTTAGAGATCTCTGCCTGTTAGGAGGCGATATCTGTTCCTCCACCAGTACATCAGAGGTGCAATAGGCACATATAAATTTCATGAAGGCACCATGTTTTATTGATAAGGATTACTGCGTGTTCTTTCCTAAAAAAAACACCTGAAATAGGAGTTGGTTTCAGTAGAAGTAAAAAAGATAGAGCCCGAAGCACAGGGAGTTTTCTCCATGCACGTGGAGGCCATTGTTTTCCCTCTAAATGAGGTGGGGGAACCAGGGAGGCGCTAGGGGGCGCACAGAGGAATGGCTGGGTGAGTTCGCAGCTCTGCCGGACGGCTGAGATTACGGCGCCCTAAAACCGTCCAAATGCCCACCAACACTGCCTAAAACGGACCAACGGGCGTAGGAAGACAGCGTGCATGAGATGTGCTAAGAACTTGAACCAGGAACGAGCGATTGCAGCCAAACAGCGGCGTTTTCCGCTCCGGAGCTCGGGTGAGGACAAGATGGCGCCCGCCTCTCACCCTTGATCGCCCGACAAGATGGCAACGTTCTGAACACCAGCGCTCACCTGGGGGTGTCGATCGGAGTGGCAAGATATGTCCTCGCAGCGACACAGGTGCGGTGGCCCTGACAGGCTGAGGGGCCCGCGTGGCGGCAAAACGGAGAGGCTACGACCTGCCGAAAACAACATGGCGGCTCTCGAGGGTGCAGTTGCGGCAGCGGACTGCTGAGCGTGTGAGGCGCGCCTACCACGATCAATCGCCATCAATAACTCGAGACCACCCCCCGGCTTGGTGCTAGGTGCGGATGCTGCGGTGGGGGTCGTCCTCTGTCGCACTCAGCTAAAGATCGGACACGACAACGGGAGCAGCATTGGCCGGGCGCGTGGAGGCGATCGTGGGTGTCATTTCCAGAACTCTACCCTCACCTCACGCGCATTGCACAAACGAGGGATTTGTGTTTGGTGTCCCCCTGTTGTAGAAAACAACCACAATGAGTGTGCGAGAGGTGTACGGCCTCAAAACGGCAACAGGCAACAGGATAACGCGCTCTGCACCGTGGTTCAGAGCTCCGAACACGCCACCTCCAGCTGCAATGGGGAAGCCGGAGAAGCAACAGCAAAAGATATCCTTCGAGGCAAAGAAAACGCCGAAAGCTACGGATGCAGGGTCTCCTGCAATGAACGACACACCGAGCGACCAGGATGTAGGCAGCAACATGGAGAAGATCCTCTTGGCCATCCAGTCGAATCTACAGGACATCAATGGAAAACTAGACAATCTAACATACAGAATGGATGGAATGACGAGTCCCATGCTACTACTGCCAAATGCACGGCCATGGAGAAGGTGTTGGAGGTGATAAAGGCGAGGGAGGAGGATTTGGAAGCGCGCTCGAGGCGCAACAACGTACGCATCGCGGGACTGCCGGAATCCACCAACACCGGGAAAATGGAGCAATATATCGAGAAACTATGCAAAGACGTGTTTGGCGTCGACTCTTTCTCACACATCTTTGTCATTGAGCGTGCATATAGGTCCCTTGCACCCGGCCGCCACCGGGAGCTTCACCGAGGCCAATTGTGGCCAGAGTATTGAATTATCGGGACAGGGATACCATCTTGAGACTGGCGAGGGAGAAGGGACCTATTACTCATCAGGGTAATAAACTGGAATTCTTTCCGGACCACACAGTAGCAGTGCAACAAGCGCGAAAGGAGTACTCGGCGGTGAAATCCAAGCTTCGAGATCTTCAGGTCCCTTATTCTATGCTTTACCCAGCTAGACTTCGGGTGCAATGGGAGGGTAAACCGTTGATACTGGCAAACCCGAAAGCAGCGCAGGACTTTGTGAAGCGAGTTGTCGCACAGAAAAAAGCTGAGGCCCGTAATGAACAGCAGGCCGACTCTGACTGAGCTGGAGGGGTCGACCTATATCTTCTGCTGCCTGTGAGTATGTAACGGCTGGCCTCCACGTGGTTTCTTTGGGGCCCTGCCGGCGGCACGGGCAGTGCCAGACTAATGGCGGTACTGATGTTTAACTCTGAGATTGGCGTTGCCTATGCATCACCAGTATATTGACTTGTTAATATTGCTTGAGACTTGCATAATGTGTGGGGTAGGGCAGGGCTGAACCAGATCTCACGCGTGGAGCCTTGCTGGCGGGCGGACTTCCCTGCTCGTGGAAATGTGAGATTGGCGCCTAAAACATTCGAACACCGGCCCTGGCGCATGGTTCTGTTTGCTCTCCCTTGGGGAGTGACTGCCTGAAAACACTTGCTGGTCAAGCTCCATTGCCGGGGTTGGTCTGCCCGGTAACGGGCTTCCTTGTTATTTTTCTGAATTGCTTAGCGGGCTTAGTACTGTGTATTTCCGCGGGATGGTGGAGGGATGGGTGAGCAGGAAGCAGCGGGTATGCCACGGAGCGGGGCACACTGCCCGCCTATTGAACACGCTTCTGAACTCAGCTACCTGTGGGTTGAATATTGTTATCTGTTTTGCAATGTCAACTGATTGACCGGGTACATGCATCAGCTTGTTGTTAAGGGACTCGAGATGGTTACTACCTGAGACGGCAGGTTATGGTCCAGTATGTCCCACGGTCATGTGCCCGGCTCGGAGTTATTGCCTCACAGTTGTTGGCGTGGGGGCTGTCACTCTGAGACGAATATGCATTGCCTAGTGGTCATCTGCAGTTTTTTTTCGACCATAGGGGCTTCGATGGTCTGGGGTGTTGAGTACAGTAACGTGTATTTCTGCTAACAGCAAGAATGCCGTCCGCACTCATTAGATTGAGTGCAGAGTTGTGCCCCCGGCGGACCTCCACTAGGGAGTTCCCCAAAAAAGTTCTACAGGGCTGGTTCTGATGTTTGGCCCCGACATGGTTTCGTGGGCATTGGGGAGGGTAGACTGGCTTCGGCATGTTTGGGTTGCTGGAGTGGGAGGGGGTGGGGGGGATATGTTGTTTGTTGCGGTTCTGAGACCTTTACAGGCAAGTCTTGTCTATCATATGTATATGCCCGATCTGGTACACATTGCACCACATTTCACTACCCTTGGCCACCTCTCGCATACCCCCAGGGACTCTTATAATGCGTGGAGATCACACACACTACCGCCGCACCGATGACTCGGAGGCAAGCACACTCGCCTAACACGCATATCAACCTTTTAACATGGAATGTGAGAGGACTGACACAGCCCAGAAAAATTAGGAGAGTTTTTGCATATCTGAACAGACACCACATTGATGTCGCTTTTTTACAGGAAACACACATCGCTCCCAACACGCATAAAGCTATAGGCCTTAAGTGGGCTGACTCTGTCTATGTCGCAACGTACTCATCCTACTCCAGGGGAGTAATGATATTGTTGAGGAAAGGTTTCAATTTCGAAGTCTCACGGACATTGCATGATCCGGGAGGCAGATACGTTCTCATATCGGGTACACTGGAGGGTATGGCTCTGACTTTGCTTAACGTGTATGGCCCTAATGTGGACTCGCCTGGCTTTTTCCACGAGCTGTGGGGACATCTACAACAATTCACACACACTAAGATTTTATGCGGGGGGGACTGGAACGTGACCCTCACTGATGGGATGGACCGTTCTGTACATTCCACCGAGTCACACAAACAGGCCAGAATACAACTTCACAACATACTAGCAGATGTGGGACTGACGGATATATGGAGGCATAACTATCCAATGGACACAGGGGCCACACACATTTCTGCATGCCATAACAGTTGGTCGCGGTTGGATTATTGGTTGGGCACGGATGACATTGTTCATTGGACTAGCGGCATGAAGGTCCTTCCTAGAACGCTGTCGGACCATAACCCGGTTTTGTTAACGATGACGATCCCGGGTCATGTTCCACCTCCTCTTCATTGGAGATTTAACTCACGGGCCTTAACTGACATAATATACACTGACACTATCCATAAAGCTATCAAAGATTATTTCCTGTTAAACGAACCAACGACGGACGACCCATGCCTCTTGTGGGAAGCCTTTAAGGCGACGATAAGGGGGGTCTGCATGAGCACCACTTTTGGAATACTTCGAGACATCAGGCATCAAATTAAGAACTGTGACACGCAATTGAGGGATTTAGAACAGGAATATGAAACCACTCGTGACCCTACAATTCTGGGACGATTGCGCACATTACACACGGAACATCAATCTCTGGTGGATGATGAGATAAAATATATAGATAAACGGCACACGGCTAGACGTTTTGGTGAGGGTGGCAGGCTGGGTGGGCTACTGGCAGCCAAAATATGTGAGGGGAAAAAACACACCGCAGTTCTGGGAATAAAGGCTGAGAACGATGTCATATTAACACAACCGTCAGATATTTTACGTAGCTTTGTGTCCTCCTTTAGCACACTGTATGCTTCACAGCCGATTGCACCCACAGAGGACATCGACGTGTACCTCAGGGATGTGGCTATTGCATGGCTGTCTGACCACCAGAGGGAATATATGGCGGCGCCCATTACAGAGGAGGAGGTCACGGACGTGATAAAAGCGCTTCCGAATGGCAAGGCACCTGGCCCCGACGGCTACACGGCCGAATTTTATAAACATTATGTAGACATTCTTGCTCCCAGGCTGACGGAAGTGTACGGGGCTGCGTTCGACAAGGGTGAACTTCCCCCTACCCTTCGGGAAGCAGTCATTATAGCCCTACTGAAACCCTCTAAGGACCCAACCCAATGCGACTCCTATAGGCCACTGTCATTAATTAATGTCGACTCCAAGATCCTGGCAAAACTCCTGGCCATGAGACTAAAGCCATTGATGACCAACTTGGTTCTGCCTGATCAGGCGGGTTTTGTCCCGACCCGATCCACGTCCCACAATACCAGAACGCTGTTCGCCCTGGCTCATTATCTCCATCCTCAGAAGAAGGCGGTTGCAGTCTTATTAGACGCAGCAAAGGCGTTCGATTCGATCGAATGGAGGTAGCTAATCACAGTACTACATCGCATGGGCTTCCCGAAACGGTTTGTCCAGTGGGTGTCCCTCTTATATACTAATCCCAAAGCCAGGGTCCGAATTAACGGACACCTGTCCGGCGAGTTTGCGGTAGAGCGCGGTACCAGGCAAGGCTGTCCGCTCTCCCCTCTGATTTTCGCTCTGGCACTGGAACCGCTGGCCTGTATTATAAGGCAGAACTATAAAACATCTGCCCTGCACTTCCCCGCCAGACCGCTACACATTTCATTGTACGCGGATGACATGGTGCTTTACGTGAGGGATCCACATGTCCACCTCAATCAATTATTGAGAGAGTACATCAAATTCGGTGGTTACTCGGGTCTTGCGATAAATTGGTCTAAATCCTCCATTATTCCACTTACTGACACTACGACTCCCTTCGATGTTGATTACCCCCTGGAGTGGCACACCGAACCGGTGTGCTACCTGGGGGTGCAGTTTCATAGAGACCCGGAAGTGGTGCTGCGTGCGAATTATGGCGTTACTATTTCCGCGCTGGAAGACAAAGTGAAACGCTGGATACAGCTGCCACTATCTCTGGTTGACCGTATCGCCATAGTCAAAATGAATGTGTTGCCCAAACTGCTGTATCTATTCTCCAACATCCCCATTACTCCACCCGGTGAGGTGTTCCGTAGACTTAAGTCGTTGACACTGCAACTCATTTGGGCAGGGAAGCAAGCACGGATTGACCTTCAGACTTTGACGCTCCCATACACCAAGGGGGGCTTTGGAGTGCCGGATTTCAGGCTTTTCTATCTGTGTGCGCAGGCGCAATATGCAGCATATTGGTTCCATATGGTGCCATACTTGACCCACACAGCCATTGAGGAGGGCGATGCGGCCCCCGGTCCCTCTAAATGCGGTACTGTCGTACAAACGCCCACCGTTGCACACTCGCGACATTAATACGGTGGACACCACCATTAAGGCATGGCATGAACTTGGGAGGTTGGCGCACAAACTACCACTCTATACTCATAACATGCCACTACATGATCACTCAGCGCTGTCTGTCACTTGTGAGAAGGTGGGGATGTCGTTGTTACATAGGGTGGGCATTGCGCAGATGGGTGATCTATTTACAGAGGGCAGATTCATAGATGTGGATGATCTACAGTACATACATAACAAGACACAAATGTTCTCCTTCACGTATTACAGACTAAAGAGGGCCCTGATGGAATTGTACCCCACTTTCCCGGAGGAGCCGGCTTCATTAGATGCACTACAACTTATCATTGCTTCACAAGATCTGTCCCATCTGACGTCGAGGTTATACTACGCTGCACAGGCTGACATCCCACAGACCACGGACAAGGCCAGGAATAGGTGGGACTTGGTGTTAGATAGCCCATTGACAGAGAAGGAATGGGAACAGGCTTGCGCGCTTACACAAATCCTGACCCCTAACGATAATCTCAAAATCATACACTACAAGTATCTACATCAGGCCTACTATACCCCGGCACGTATGGGTAGGTTCGGCATGAGGGAGGACACCAGATGCAAAAGAAGCGGTGCCGAAGGCGCTGATTTTATTCACTTAGCCTGGGGTTGTTCTGCAATACAGACATATTGGTCAGATGTAACTACTAAACTTACGACAATGGTGGGGGCTGAGGTGGGCTGCACGATTCGTTGCTGCTTACTGGGCATTGTGCCACAGCTTAAATCCTCCAAGCGTAAATTTTGTGCGATTGCCCTGCTGTTGGCCAAGAGACACGTGTCCCAGTGCTGACACTCTACACAGGTGCCCACTACTAAAAAGTGGTTCACGGATATGTCCAGCTGCAGGGACAGACTAATGACATACGAAGAAAGTTTGCCTGCACGATCTAGGCCCAAAGACTTTTGGTCATACTTTACTGAATATTTGGTCCCGTTGGAGACTGGCACGGAATGATATGTAACACAGTTGTTGATGGGTGCGAGGGGAACTGTTATGGGCAGGGGTTGGGGTGGGGGGTGCTCAGGGTAAATGGATCGAAGTGGTTACGCTAAGCTTCTTGATTTGGACGATTGACATGTGAGGGTCTCATAGTTGGGTTTTTTTTTGTTACTGTTTAATGTGTATGTTTTAATACACCAACAAAATTACCATAAAATAGGCCTCATTTATGTGCTTCACGCCGCCGGACGGAAGTTGTCGGCTGAATGGCTGTGTATACTTCAAGTTGAACACGCACTTTACTTTGATTGCAGCCGGCCCCAGGGTTGTAGGCTCCTGGCTGAGTAAATATCTGTCGATGTGAATAAAGGTCTACCAAAAAACAAAAAAAATAAAAAAATGAGGTGGGGGAACCATAAATTTGCCACAGCTGAAAATCCGCAAAATCTAAATTTTGGCCATAAATTTCCCATCATGTTAAGTATAATTATTATCCACCAAAACGCTCACTAGACTTACATGGTATTTCCTGGTTGTCTTTAGCTGCTTTGTCTTGGATGATGATTTGAAACCTCTGATGATTGGAGTTTAACTGGGGTAGGTGATGATTTAAACTTCACTTTCCAAGTTGGGTGAATTGGTGAAATTGGGTAAAAGCATGCAGTCTGTAAAGTTTTCCAAGTTTCCTAACTGTTTTTGCTAATGAATTGTGAATCTAAACGTTGTATTTTAAACTAAATGTTCCCCATGACCCTAATTTTTATCTTAAATGTTTTCCCTCCAATTTAATTTTTCATGTACACAAAGATTGCATAGTTTTAAAAGATTTGCCAGAGCTGAAGAAAAACATTGCACCTTCACCCCCACTCCTCAGCTTTAGTTTACAGAAGCATTGCAATTAAACAAAGTCATATGGTCTCTTTAGCTAGGAAACACAGTTTGACAATAATGTATCCTTGTCAGTTGTGTGCAATTCATCTAGTTATTTGTATGTTATTCAATGCATTCTGTTATTTCTACTTGTAGGATCTGTGAGTTTTCACCCAGAAACAGTCAGGCTGGCACGACTCACGGGTTGGGGTGGGACGCAGGGTCAGTCAGGGATAGGGGGGTTTACGCAGGGAGGGGGGTTAATTTAATTTAAAAATAAATAAAGATGATTAAACTTACCTTTCTGACAGCTGGGTCCCGGGCCCAGCGTCTTCTCTGCTCTCCTGCTCTCCAAGAACAGGAAGCAGAAGCAGGCAGCCAGGCTCCCTCCCCTAAGCCAATGACGATGCTGCTCAAGCAGCGTTGTGATTTGTCGGGACGCGATCAGCTAGGGGCTAATGGAGAGTCCAGTTTCTCCATGTAGGCTGCATGCAGCCTACATGAAGAAAAGGCAGAGAGCGCATGACTGGTCTGGGCGGTCTTAGGGGGACGACTTAACAGTCTTTGCACACTCAGGAGTGGGCAGACACACCACTTCTCCCCTCCACTGTTCTCAGAGAAGCCCCACCCACAACCAAACATACATGGTAATAACGGAAAGTTATTACCCTTTTATGTTTCATGGGGCGACACTCCTCTGATCCAAGTGGAGGAGCCGCCCAAGCCCAGAAATACTGTATATGTGAGTCATGGAGAATAGGGCATAGGTACTAAGTAGGCCTGGGTGAGATTAAAATTTTGTAAATGTAATTCAAATACTTTTGGGAATTTTGTGTTGTGCATGTTAAACGAAATTGCAGAAACTGGCACCATTATGCCATGTTACATGATTATGCGCCATTCGAAGCTAGGATACAATTAAAAATTGCATGTATGGCACATAAAGCCATTCACTTCACTACCCCAATGTACCTCGCTCAAAAGTTGGAACTCTCGGGTCAGCACTGCTCAAACCACAAAAAAGTAACAAATAAAAAACTTCCAATCAGGCCTTCTCAGGTATCACCCTGAAGATATGGAACACCTTAGTCCGGTTGAATCCCTCCACTGCCCTTTTCAAAACTGAAGTTAAATTGATGCTGATGAAGAAACTTTTACCATTGTAATGGAGCTTCCAAGTCGCTAGATGACATCCTTGCCGGTCGGAGTATATGAAGATTGTCTTGCCGATCTGTCGGACCTCTATTAACTCTGCTTCTTTACGCTTGCAACTGATATATGGTAATGTGCTATGATCACAACATAGACTTTATCCCTATACTACTTTTCTCAAGGAAGTAACAACGTTATGGATGAAGAAACTTTTGCCTGGACTCATTGCTTCCATTGCTACCAAGGGTGCCTTGCTTTATGAGACTGTTAAGATTGTATTTTGTTTAGTTGCTCTGTTTTCTACCCCTTGTATGCTTCCCTGACTTATATACTGTAAAGCGCTCTGATACCCCCGGTGGTCATGTTCGCACTATAGAAAATTTTTAAAATAAAATAAATGCATTTGCAGTAAAAAATTCAAGATAAAAATGTACCATACACATAGTATTTGTACAAAATGCGGCAGCTCGAATATTCTTGAATATCCCCAAGAGAAACTCAGTACAACTAGCGCTTGGACAACCCTGGTTACCTATCAAAAAACGCATAGAATTCAAAACCATATGCATTGCACATAAGCTAAAACATGCACACAGGTCTCAGACCCTACAACATCTCATTACCACTCATGCAACTGGAAGAGCATTGAGATCAAGCAATCTTTCTCTCCCGGCAGTCTAAAAAAATAACTAGAGCTGGAGGCGGTGGAAGAACATTTGCTTTCTTCAAAAGCGAAGCTATGGAACTCCCATCCTGTACACCTCAGGTCCAACAATAAACTTGTTACGCATTAGGAGACAATTAAAACCACATCTCCTTAGGCAATGATCATAGCCCAGGTTCTGTCCTGATGAAACACCTCCTCTGTGACCCTGACAGTTCTCTAGGAGGCCTTATTATCAAAAAGGGCGCAAACATTATCGCCGCTTTAGGGGTAGGAAACTGCCGCTAAAGTGGCGATAAGGGGCTTGATAATGTGCCCTAGAGAATTCCAAAAGAAGACCAGGTTTGATGTCCTTGACACCAGAACTTGGGCTTCTATTGGAATTCACTAGGGCATATTATCCAGCACCTTATCACAGCTTTAGCGGCAGACGCCGTTCTTGATAATATGGCCCTAGATAGCTTGGAGTCGTTCCAATACACAGGTTCAGGAACTCATGCTAATTATTGGATTGGTCAGAGCCGGGAAGACCGTTGCAGGTAGCTGTTGTGCCATATAAAACCCTATAAATAAAATATAAACTAAATTTGTGCTACAAAAATTACAGCAAACACACAGGAACAACATCATGAAATTTTGTTTTGTTCACCATTTTTTGTGTGAAATGTGCCCATTGCATCAAAATTGATGCAACTACAATTTTCTGCCTAGACTATAGCGCTAAATGACAAATTTGCATTTTCATTCAACTGCGTGTAATTTTGCACAATTTTACCAAACGTTTTCATAATTACTCAACTACAAATTATGGGAGTATCGCACATCCCTAGACTAGGCCTCGATTATGAGTGCTGCTGTAATCAATGATTCCTGAGCAAAAGGTTTGCACAGCGATTGCAAATACATGTGTTGTGATGTTTTTAACACCAGTAATTAGAAGACTGCACCTTCAGATTTTTCTCCTGATAAATATCGGCAGGTCAAATCTGACAAAATTTGAAAAGGGTCTCAGTAAGTACAGGTACCAATTTTGCAGGTTCAACTTGCAATTGGTTCTATTTACCCCATCTATTAAAAAATTCTGAACCCAAGTTTTTTAAAATTTTTTAATGGGTGTGATAAATACATAACATCAAAGTGAGGGCAACAAGAGGTAAGACTAGTCCTTCCCTCGTTTGTTGGGCCCGTCCTACTTAGGACTCCCTTTCTCTCCACCTTTTCCTATTACAAGGCCTTTGGGTAATTTTTCCCGGCCTTTTGGAACAGTGTCCTGTTATTGATGTTATACATTCTTGGGGAGCATAGACACTGGACCATTAACCAGCTCCCTGGTCCCCCCTTCCTTGTTTTGATAGTGTGATAAATACATGCCACACTTGGGGACCATTGTAAAGGCCTTAACCGAATGCCCATAATTGTGAGGGGACACGGAAAAGTAGGTACACTTGGCAATGGAGTGCAGAACAACCCACATGTTATGCGAGCGTATTGTAAATATGAAAATCAAATCTACCACTTATTTAGTATTAACTTATTATTACCCTCTCATTGGTCCCCCTCATCATAGTGCTTACATTATGAGGTGGCTGCAACAACCTCAGGCATTGACTATGCAAGTCTCCTTTCTTTTCCCAAAAATACATGGACTAAAACCTTTTCCCCACGATGTGTGAATTTTCCTGTCACCAACAGGCACATTGTATTTTAATTACAGTCCCTATTTTGTTTGTTCATATATTTGGCACTTACCGTGACACTTCCATGGCATCATAATCATCACTTCCACTGGAAAAAGCCACTTTGGCTGATCCGACAGAAAGGAAAGTTGAATCTTTTTTATAAAAAGACCTACGCAGCCTCTAATTTTTGGTAGTAGAGCCAGCTCATCTGCAGTTTGTGCCTCCCAGGTCCTTTGAAGGATTTTCAGAAACTGTTTGACTGCATTGAAGAAAAGGCTAATCCCATCGCAATTTTGGCCTAAATGGAGGTAATGTTGCAATTTCTCTAGGATTTGACTTTTGACAATTTGTGGGCTTCGGCTTTAACTTCTGGGTCAGCAATAGTTGAGACAATAACGCTCTGTATGAAATCCTTGAAAGCGGAGATCACTCAGTGGTCCTAGGTGCAGAAACATCTATTCAAATATTTGAAACTCTTTGGTGAGGAGCTTAATGACATGGTTCAGAGGTCCGCAGAAGAGACGCAAATTCTAAATCCTGTCATACATTTTCCTGGGAAAATTATTTTGTTCAAAAGCAAGGACAACAGTGGCAGATAGGGAAATGTTGAGACCAGGCTCGGGAAGCCATGTTTGCCAATAACCTTTCGGTCAAAAGGAGAGTATGAGAAGGATGCTGGTCACAAATGACTGTATGGCAGTGGGAGCCAGGCTACTATTCTTTCTTCCTCAGTAGACTACTCAACCGGAGGATCGTTTGGGACTCTTAATAGTTCATGAAGGATGTGAGATCTTTTCAAACAAACTCCTATGCGGTGTTCGGATCTATGCCATTGTCATGCAACAACGCAAAGAGGGAAACCATGTTATCAGGCGTGGAAAAGTTGCTTCTCAAAAGGACAATAATTCCAGTCCCACTTATTAAAAGGAGAGGGGTTTTACACAAATCTTTTCTAGGTGTTGAAAGCAGATGGGATGTTCTGTCCCGTGGTAAACCTCAAGACATTGAACAGATGAGTCCTCCTAGTGAAGTTCCAGATGGTCACGCTCCAGATGATAATCCCATTGCTCAAGGAAGGTAACTTTATGGCAACTTTGGATGTGGAGTGGTATGTTTACTGTGATGCACCTATCCAACCCAACAGCAAACCTTTCCTGAGGTTTTTTTGTGAAAGACAGACATTTCCAATTTTATGCTCTACTTTTTGACTTGTTGACATCTCCAAGAACCTTTACTAAGGTATTAGCAACTGTAGTAGCAACTTTACAACTTCAGGGGTTTTCTATCTTCCCATACTTGGATTACTGACTAATATATGCTTACTCTGGAAGCAGTTTTAGCAACAACAGACCTCATTTAGTGCCAAACCCAAGTGAGAAAATCGGTAGGAGCAATTTTTGATACATGGAGGGCATAAGAGTTACTCTCTCAGGACAGAATCAAGATGCTTCAGATGAATCTTCGGATGGTGTTGTCCCATCCCTCAGCAGTGGTGAAATGTTGAATAAAGGGTGGTGCCATGGCCTTTCTGCTTGAAACCCTTAGTAAATCACCTCTTTGGTCATTGTACCCCGGCGAGTGGACATTACGAGGCCAACATACCAGTGATTTAGGGGATAGTTGGAGATCTCAGTTGGTGGTTATACACTCCCAGATTGGTGAAAGGGTTTCCTTTTCAGATGCCGTTCCACTTCAGTTGAAGACAGATGCCAGTATGTGGGGTTGGGTGTGGCCTTATCAGACTGGGAGTGCAATGGTCAACGTTCAAAACCGGAATTATGTCAGTCATCTAACTGGAAAGAACTAGCTGCAGTCCTGAAAGCAGTTTAGTTTTTTCTGTTGTGGTCGGAAGGACAGCGCCTTGTGGTTTGTATAGACGACCAAATGGCTCAGTGTTACCTGAATAGTCGCGGGTAGAATTAAGTCATCCCAGCTAAATATTCTTGCAACGCAAATTTGTTAATGGGCAGAAACTCATCTACTCTCCCTGAGGGCCGTTTTAAATCAGGGGGCATTTACAGGCATACACTCTGAGTGTTTTTTAATTTTTATTCATGGCAGAATCTGCTTTTCTCTGTGCAGTTCCATCTGGCAATGCCTCAATTCCTACAAATTTGATGGTGATTCTGGATGACACCGATATAGCCTCATCACCTGAGGTTTTCCCTTCCGAAGGTCTAGCCAAGAGGAGGTTTCTCTGCTTGCCATTGGATCCATCTTTGTTGCAGTTTCCAGAAATGTCCCCAATTCAGTTGATGCATTACAGCCCAATGTCTTGGAACTGGAAAGATGAAATCTGATTGCCTTGGGGTACTCCCACCAGGTAGCAGAGAAATCTAGAAATAAGTCAAGTCAAGTCAAGTCAAAATGTATGTTTATTATGACCATAGTCTTTAAACAATGCAGTGAACATGACGCGATATGGAGTATGCACAATAAATTCATAAACCTATTTTTAAAAGTTAATTCATTAAAAAGGTCCTACACACCATTATCAAAAATACAAAATACCAATAAAAGTACATTTACCTTAGAACTTATATTTGCATGTTAAAAACCTATTCACATTCTTACCACTACAAACAATTTCATTCAGCTAAAATTCATACAGTACTACATATTATTCCTTGGATCTCAATGCACTCAGGGCCACCTTTATAAATTTCCCGAGGGCAATTGCAATATCGATTGAAGGGATTTCTGTTAAGAGGCTGGCTGCCTGCGACCTTGTTTTTATATCATATTTTAGAAAAACTGGACGCAGCCAAAGTTTTCTCTGATCTAGCAGTGTCAGACAATCTAACAGTATATGTAGCAGGTCTCCCTTAGTTCCCAGCTTACACCTGCAGCGACCTTCCTGATCTATCATTTTTGTTTTAAGGTCTCTGTTTATTAGCCATGGGTTAATCCCAATTCGAAGCCTCAAGATCTCTTGCCTGAACCCGCGGTTGGGTAATCTATCAAGGTAGGGGAACCAGTTTTCATTGGACCAAGCATTTAGCATATACGCCTCTGATTTTTTTCTTTGTTAAATAGCCTATATCAAGCGATTTGGACACTTCTTTCCCCCTTTGCTTCAGCTCACCTTTGGTACTATGGACTTGATACGTTTCCTGGTCCAAGTCGATCTCTAATGAGTTACAGATTCCCTTCAATTTTTCCCTACTGACCTTTGCCCATTTTAGCTCACTTTTCTGAATTTCTTTGCGACACCAGTGTGCTACTTTTTGACTAACAGGGTCTTCTAATCTCTTACAGAATCTAATCACAGCCATCTGGGTTTGTATTACCCAGGACTTTGTGCCTATTTCTGTTTTGATGGCTTGTATCAGAGAAGATTGAGGAAGTGATAAGAGCCTTTTTATGCAGTTCTCCTCTATCACATCCCAGGATCCCTTACCGCTCAAATAAAGGATCTCTGCACCATATAAAACTTGAGAGGGGATCATTGCCTCAAAAGCTCTAAGCATTGGTCGGTGTGACATTTCTCCATAGTACCCATTAAACCTTTTTAGACCACATATGGAAGAGAGTGCCTTTGCTTTTTGAGTTTCCAGGTGGGTATTCCAATTTAACGCCCTATCGAACCATATACCCAGGTATCGATACTCATTAACTGTCTCCAATTTGAGATCGCCTATATACCAACTGAATCTACTTATCTTTTTACCGAAGCATAGGGTTTTAGTTTTATCCAGATTGATAGTTAAGAATTTACTAGCACAGTAAGTATTGAAGGCATTAAGCTTCCTTTGGAGGCCCCTCTCGGTCTGGTCTACTATTACCAGATCGTCCGTGTATAATAGACAGGGTATCTTATTTCCATCCATTTTAGGGCTGGCACTACCCTCCACCTCTAGATATGCCGGGAGATCTGACAGGAAGATCGAGAAAAGCTGGGGGGCCAGCACACAGCCCTGTCTTAATCCATTGGCAATGGGTATTTTTGAAGTCAAAGAACCCACCGTATCCTTGATTACTTGCCCCCAGTTTTCCCTATGTAGTTCTTTTATTATTGTGAGGAGATCTTAAGGGATATTTAACCTCTTTATTGTGGATTGGCCTAATTATGGCCCCCTTCCAGGTTGGTGGCATTACAACTTCTTTTAAAACTACCTGGAACATCTTGGCAAGGAATCTTGCCCACCATTTAACCTCGGACTTCAAAATTATTGCAGGAAGATTATCTGGTCCTGCTGCCCGTGTTAACTTAAGTTCTTTTATTGTGAGCTCAACTTGTTCTTCGTTAAATTTAAGTAATAGGTCTTTTGAGATTTCTTGCCATTTTTTGATCTCCACCTCCTCTCTGGGAGTCCTTACCCCATACAGTTCCCTTATATACACTTCCCATGCGGCCTCACTCACCACACAGTTTAATTCTCCATCTGATGTTCCAGCTGCAGCCTTTACTAGTTTCCAAAATTGCCTTAGATTTTTATTCTCTATGGCTTCTAATAGTTCTAACCAGCATTTATTCCGTACACCTCTAACTGTTCCCTATTCCAAAGGTCTGCCTTTTTTGGGTTTAGTTTATGATTGAAATCCCCCATTATTATTATTATATCTACTGGATATTTTTCTAGAGTACTGTCTACATCCTCTTTAAAACACCTCATTTCCCTTTCACACTCCTCCCCATTATCCCACTGCATGTATACATTCATTAAAATTAACATTTTATAGTTCAGATCCACCGTCATAAGTTCAATTCTACTTGATTGGACCCATTTACATTTTGTATTCAACAGTTTTATTTCCCTCATTACTTTTGTTGATACCAATGTCAACAGCCCCCCCGAGGGCCGCCCACGGTTTTTCTTTTTGGATGGCTGATGTATCTGGACATATCCATCAAAGGTTGGGGTATCGTCGCATAACCAGGTCTCTTGCAGGCAGGCAATGTCCACTTTATTTATAACTTCCTTTATATATTCCCGTTTTTGCTCATTGCCTAGCCCATTTACGTTCCAGGTTAAGAGACCTAGTTCTTGCGACCCCCCTCCATCCTATTCAACATCACTCAAACCACCTTCTTCTTCCGTATCCACCGAATAACTTTCATTGCATTTTCCCATGGGATTGCTATGTAACGACCAGTTGCCCCATGAGGAATCGTTCACTGTGTTATCTATTACAACGTTCAGACAGCTTCGATCTCCTTCTGTTTCTCTATAGAGAACCACTTGTCTCTTCTGTAGCCCGGCATGCTGTTTTAAGAAGTTGTTATCTTTAGAGGATTTTATTTCTCTCTCTGGGATAATCCTTATTCCCTGTTGAGTTATCTCCTTTGAGGCTTTCTGGATTGCCCTTTTTACCAGGTCTGAGTGAAGGGTGATTTTTGTTATTTCCTTTCCGTTCCTATTTTCTACAAAGCCAACATGCTGGAGGTCTTTGGTGCTGATCCCCCTCAGACTGCCGCATTTTGCAAATGCGGACAAAATCAGTGCCCTATTCAGGGGTCTGGTTTTTCTTGTCGGCTTCTCTTTCCTGCCAGCTGGAACCTGGTCCAGAAATAACCATTTGTTATTGTCTCTCTCATATAAATTCGTGTTTATTTCATGCTCCTGTTGACTGGCGATTGTACTCCCTACTTGCCGTCCTTTTTTTCTCATGTTGGGTTCTTCGTGGGCCTGTGGTCTTACTGACCTTTGTTCAGTAACTCGTTCATCCATTAGCCTTACTTTCTGTTTCGTCGTACGGGTGGAGGGGGGGTTCTCAGATGCCTCCTTGCGTATCTGCTTTTTCCTTGGTTCTCTCTGTGTCTTTGGAGTCTTTGGTGTTTTTGCCTCAACATGTGTAAGTCTATGTGTTATGAAAGTCGGTGCTGAGGCATTTAAACCTGACTGTACTCCCCCCGTCGTTGTTTCCTTCCCTTTTCTCTTTCCTGCATGTTTCAGTTGCATGGATTTTCCTGTCCTGTTCCTGGCCCCAAGTGTGACATACCCCCCGCGCCTTTTTATCAGCATAGGTCTTTTTGATATATAGACATTGTCTACAGACTCTGCTGCATCCTTTGCAGTTTGTTCTGTGTTTTGGGGAGATCTTTCTAAAATGACCATGCTTTCTTCTTCCGGTACTATCATGTCACTTTCCTCAATAGGTGGGGCTGTATCGGTTAGCTTTACCCTGCTTGGCAATTGTCTCTTTATTTCTCCTAGTTCTTCTTCTATTTTCTTTAAATGTTGTTTCTGAGCTTTCATCACTCCGTTGTTTGAGAGAGTTACTTCCAGGATTCCTTGTAATGCCTTCTGGAGTAACAAGATTAAATCCATCAACTAAGATTTAGGAGATTCAGAGAGCACCGAATCCTGTGTAGTATTTCTTACTGGGTTTACTGGGTAACTAGTCCTTATGCTCTCTTGATGTATTGGGGATTT
Source organism: Lissotriton vulgaris (assembly GCF_964263255.1). Lineage (NCBI taxonomy): Eukaryota > Metazoa > Chordata > Amphibia > Caudata > Salamandridae > Lissotriton > Lissotriton vulgaris. The sequence continues at coordinate 1,175,565,818 of NC_141695.1, read as the reverse complement.
TTGCAGTGGATGGAGCTCCTGGAATTGGTCTGGCGCGCCTCCCCAGATAACGCTCTGGTTCTGGCCTTCATTTCCCCTGCGACCTTCATTCCCTGGTGACAGCAGTGAGAACATCTTAGGTGATGATGATAGTCGAGGCGCCGAGATTTGGTGGTTTTGGCTCTGCAGTGTCAGGTTTAAGGATTTGCGATTCTCCCCTTCTTCTTCGGTGTCAAGATTTACTTCTTCCTGGTATTCTCCCTTATCTGACCGTCTTTGGTTTTCATCTGGCCTGTCTGAATTTTCACCAATTTCTCCGCCAATTTCCACTATTTCTCCATCTAGGTCCGATGTTATCGCTGGGTTTAATGATTCATAGTGTTTGCCTACAAACTCCTTTATGGACTTTGACGCTGCCGTGTTCTCTTTCTGTTTATTAGTTGTTTGATTACAACCTCTTTTTGCCTTCTGGGCATTCTTCGTTGCTCTTTTGACTTTTCTTTTCTTTCGTCTCCCCTTACTATTATCCATAGATGATACATGACTTTCATGGCTCTCCTCCAGAGATTTTGAGCCCTCCATTGATTTACTCCTCCCTAGTTCATCCATCGTACGTAATTTTGTCCCTCTTTTAGGTACCATTTCTGAGTACAAAACTGTTTTTCAGTTAAAGGTGGTAACTCTTAATTATTAATTTTTACTTTTGTTAAAAGTTTGTTCACTTACCTCTGTTCTGCCTTGCTTGCCTACCGCCTGCTTGCCTTGCCACGCTGCACTTTCTGTCGTGTTTAATGAGCCTCCGACTTCTCCGTAGTGCTTATTCTTCTTAGGGCAAGTCTTATATAAAAAGCACTTTTTTTCTTGCTAACTTGCGCAATCGGGTGCCTCCGAAGTTGGCAGGTTTAACAAGGTTTTGCCTTTGCAGACTCTGCTGAATCACTGGTCCAGCTGAATGTCCGAGTCTGCAGAGTGGGGGCTAAATGGGGGCAGGAGGTCGTTAGCGTTTTCCGCTTCAGTTGCGTGTGTCTCGCGGCGCTCAGCGAGCCCTCCGGCTCGCGCTGCACCCGCTGCCGCTCCCCTCGTCTCACCCCACCTCGCCTTGAGGGTTCCGCTATATTCCGAGGCTGGGGTGGAAATCCGAAACAGTCTGCCTGCTTGCGGCTTGCCGTTAGTATGCGGCCTCGTCCTCGTCCTCGCCGGCGGTCGTGGGCTTACTCCGTGTCCTCCTTGCTCCTGCTCCTTACTCCCGCTCGGTAATCGCTACACTTGGTCTGGCTGGGCGTGGCTTAGGCTCGGCTAGGCGAACAGAGTCTCAGAGTCTAGTTTTTTCTGTTGTGGTCGGAAGGACAGCGCCTTGTGGTTCGTATAGACGACCAAATGGCTCAGTGTTACCTGAATAGTCGCGGGTAGAATTAAGTCATCCCAGCTAAATATTCTTGCAACGCAAATTTGTTAATGGGCAGAAACTCATCTACTCTCCCTGAGGGCCGTTTTAAATCAGGGGGCATTTACAGGCATACTCTCCGAGTGTTTTTTAATTTTTATTCATGGCAGAATCTGCTTTTCTCTGTGCAGTTCCATCTGGCAATGCCTCAATTCCTACAAATTTGATGGTGATTCTGGATGACACCGATATAGCCTCATCACCTGAGGTTTTCCCTTCCGAAGGTCTAGCCAAGAGGAGGTTCCTCTGCTTGCCATTGGATCCATCTTTGTTGCAGTTTCCAGAAATGTCCCCAATTCAGTTGATGAATTACAGCCCAATGTCTTGGAACTGGAAAGATGAAATCTGATTGCCTTGGGGTGCTCCCACCAGGTAGCAGAGAAATCTAGAAATAAGTCATTTAGGGCTTCCTATAAAAAAAACAAGGGCACTCCTTTTCAGGCTGGTGTGCTGCAAAATCCTTGGATCCGATCTCGAACGAGCCTCATAAGAATTTTGAGCTTTTAATGGATTTTTTTCTTAAAGATTTGGCTTCTTCAACCCTCGCAGCCCAGTGGGTATCAATTAAAGCATTTAGAGGTGATGGGGATGAGCTAGTTGCATTCGTCTTTTGGTGAGCAGGTCGTTGAACAGTTTTGTTTTGAAGAAGCTGCTTCCTTCGATTAATTTGCTGGCTTGGAATTTGCCCATTGTTTTGAGGGGCTACAGTGTACTCCTTTTAAACCACTAGAACCTGCCCTATTGTTTTGGTTGATAGCAAAAGTATCCTTTTACTGGCAATCATATCATCCAAGACAATCGGAGAATTAGGTTGCCTATTAGTTTCATACGTCTGCCTTAGGATATTATTGGATGCAATGGTACAGAGGCCTGACGTGAAAGCCATTCCTAAGATGTTCTGTCAGTATAGCAGGATTGTGGTCAGCAGTAGGACCTTTCTTTCAATGGTGTGCATAGGGCACTGTTATGTTATCCACAACGCACAAGTGTATTTTAGCTTTCAAGATCACTTTTCATTTTCGTTGAAACGATTAATAAAGGGAAGAAATTGTCCTACCTAAGTAGGTGGATTTGGCAGGCTATTTCCCAAGCTAACACATTAGTTGGGGGAGCCGCTGTCATCCCGCATCGGGGTCAATCTAATAGAACAGTCTCTTCTTATCGGACAGAGGTTTGTGGTGTTTCAGTACTGGAGATCTAGACAGCTGCCACGTGGGCCTCCCATCATAAGGGAGAGGAGTTGGCCTAATGGCTAGGGCGGTCGACCTCGAATTTGGGGGCCAGGTTTGAGTCTCTGTAATGACGCTGAGCATCCTGTGATTCTGGGCAAATCACTGAATCTCCCCATGTCTAACAAAAAAAAAATGTGTCCTCATGTAACGCAACTGGTGCTATGTAAAGCGCTCTGATACCAGATACCGGGTCAAGTTTGCGTATATAAAACTCTGTAAAAAAAAAATATATATGTATTTGTTTGTCAGACATTATATGCTGGATGTACTGAATGACCCTTCCGATAAGTTTAGTTTAAATGTGATAAAAACACCAATGAAGTAATTGTTGTTCATTATAAAGTTTGATAACATTGAAGGTGTAGATGTTTTGTGTCACAGCTTTGCTCATGACATAAGGGATGGGTTAAGGGGGCAAATGAGGGGTTAAGGACACTAATATTTATTGGTAAACTTAATTTCCCCCAATTGGGTCCCAGTCAGGTTACCTCCCTTCCTACCGCTGACTTCCACACCTCCTCTTGGTCTTCCTGGCACTCATAGGATGTAGGGAAGGGGAGGAGGCTTTAATCCATGTATCGATGGTGGTGGGTGAGGCTGCCTCATGATACAAGGACTGGGATGTGGTGGACATAATTGGGTGCAATGAGTTTTACCTGTAAGCAAGGGTTTCAATAGCTTACCTACAAATACTGCTTCACACATCAGTTCAAGTATTACAAAACTTACTGCTGCAACCAAATTTAAAGGTAATCAATGAGTCTGTCTTTAAAACAATACAAAATGCAGGTGTCACCTTGGCAGAATGTAGTGGCACAGAAAAGAGCCATGGGCCCTATTGCAAGCAAGGCAGCCATCGGCCAGGAGCGGTGGGCCCCGGGTAGCCCTGGATCCTGGCATAATCCCACCTGCTGCACCATTGATGCCTCTGGAGGAATTTAATCTAGTGATTTGCATACGGATGAGAATAAATCACTGATCCATCTTACCTGCTTACCACATGTACAGTTATGCATTATAATAAGCGGCGATGCATGACCAGGGCCGGCTCTAGGCATGTGCAAGCTGTGCACCTGCACAGGGCCACCAAACCCCAGGGGCCACCACGCCAATATATATCCTTAATATATGAATCCTCTGAGGATGGATACATATTTGCGTGGTGGCCCCTGGCAGGGATTTGGCGGCCTCCGGCTCTGTTCCACTTCTAAACTCCCTGACACCCCCTCTTCAATGGCCTCCACGCTCCACCCCGCCCGGACCCCCTCTTCCGGGCCCCCTACCTACGCTCCCTGCCCAGGGCCGCCATGAGCCTAGAGCCGGCCCTGGCATGACGTACTCACTCCCGAACTGTGCAACCATGTAAGCATACGTTTCTAAGAGAAGGTGGGTCTGGTTCTGTGGGTGCATTTGAGTCCGATATCTTGACAGTACACCTCGAAAAGCAGGAGACAGCAGAGGATTAAGCTGTCATGCAAATAGAAAAAAAGCACAGAAGAAGAACGAAAATATTGAATTCCCAACTTTTTGGAGTTCCTGATCTCTGCTACAAAGTGTGAGTTCATTAGTCACACAAACCTGTCAGTATCACGGAGAGCAGGTAAGTCAAAGTGGCAGCCGCCTCGAAACAACGAACCGAAACTAATTCATTTCCAAATTGCTGGTAATAGAAAAGTGAAAGGTAACATATTACACCAATCAGGCCAAGGAGACCCTTCCATAAATCAGCCGTCTTGGAAGGGTTTCTAGAAAGGGAGCGGAGCACGGCTCAGTGATATGCGTCTCCTTAAACAACCTTTGCAGTCAGCTCCAGGTTTCAAATACGCTTCTACTTTGAAAGGAGCCTGAAGGAAGTCGATCTACTAACTCTCAAAGTGGATCAAACGTTACAGTAGTCTCCGATTCAGATCCAAATTAACCCGAGCTATATGTCGCGCCTTCACCCAGGGTACAAGTCCTAAAAAAAAAAGTGGGGGCTAATCAAGTTAGACAATATGCAAGTGATATCATGGCGCGTGACATCACAGAGCATGAGCTCGCAAGTGGAATCACAACCCATGGCCTCACAGGAAGTGACATCACAAGAAGAGACATCTACTCTTAAGACCTCAGACATATGTTTAGCAGGTTTATCATCTATACATTTTAGCACATTTACAATATGAGATTTTAAGTTGTGTTGTGCCAAAAAATGACGCAACTCCAACACGAAAATGGGACCTCAATTTATATAATTAGCGCCATATTTACGAAATTTGTGATGCAAGGCAGTGCAGCAAGTCAAAATGCTGTGCTGCCCTGCATCACAAGGAAAGGACAGGAATTCACTGTATTTATCCAGCAGGGCGCATTCCTGTCTTTTCCCTTGCGCTGGCGCAGTTTTGGCAGCATAGTACCAATGCAGGCACCCTTGCACCATGGTGCAAGGGGCCTGTGTTGTTGGCAGGATTGTTTTGGTGCAGGAAGGGCACCTTCCTGCACAAAAACAATCCTGAGAGGCGTTTCCACTTTCTAAGCGTGCTGCACAGTGCAGCACACAAAGAGGAAAAAACAAGGAGAAATAAAGATATTTCTCCTTGTTACAACTCCCCTGGGGAGTTGTATCTTTTTGGCGCATTCTTAGGTTTACAAGACCTTGTACATCTGGAAATGTGTCACAAACCATGGGAGTTACGTGAGCACATCAACCGCAACAACTATAGAACGCCTCCCTTGCACAGAGTAAGGCAACACAGCGATTTGTGCTGAGCTGCCTTACTCCAGATTTTCCCTGCTATTCAAATTCACACAAAGTGGCTTTGCGCTGCTTCATAAAGCTGTCATAGACGTTTGTCTCATGCATGTACCACATTGCGTGGTGCAAGCATGGCGCAAACCTCTCGTAATTGGCCTATCATTTTTTAAAACTTTGCCATAAAGAAATTGGCAACAAGGAGAAACAAGCCAAGAAATCTCTTCTGCTTAAGACACCTGCTCCTTATATCTTTGTGTGGCCAGTAAATCTCAGGGAATAATAATAATGGTGAGATAACACTGGAATCCTGGAGGTTAATGCACTTGCCGGAACGATAAAGCACATCATGTGACATGCAGATGACAGATTCCTATTTTATGTAAATTGGAAAGTAGGCTAATGCTTTTAACACTGAGATCCTTTTGTTACCTACAGTTCATAAATTGTAGTCCTTCTAATATAGAACAATGAGCTATGAAAGTCGTACTCCTATACCTTGTAACCCACACAGTCTTATGTAACAAATTCTGAACATTGATTTACACACATATGAGTTATTGTCAATGTATAATGTGTACGTATTGTAACATCTTTCCCAGCATGGGTACTTGCCAATAACTACGCCACACACGGAGCTTAGTTTTACATGTCTTTATTTATCTGCGTGTAACTATGAATTTAACATTTCTAAACCAGCCTTCAGTGTATTCAACTTTACTACTTAGGTCACATTTCTAAGGAGTCCATCAGGAGCAAAGTTGGTTCCATCATTTCTAACTCGTAAGACACTACATCCTTCCCTCTGTCAAATAATTTACAAAATATACAGATAGAAAGACGTATACTATTAAATCTCTTACATAAACTTTTTGGAGCTTTAATTGTTTGACCTAATCTCGTTCTTGGTAACTGTCATCACCAATGTCCAGGATCTGCGTCAGCAGTGTAGAGGTAATAGCAGTCGCTAATGTTTCAGACCCAGTGTCTCCTTTAACAGTTAGATCTAATGAATGATTAGTTAAGGGCCCAAAGTGAGAAGAGTCTCTGGTGAGAGACTTCCCAGGGCACTGAGCAGTCACCATGTGTCCCATGGTAGACACCACTTGAAAAGTTTCTACATTGAATTGAGCATCGGATTTTCTTCATTGCATCCGTCATACGAGCACTCGATCTCCTTTCTTAAAGGTAATGCTCTTTGCATGTCATTTTGGGTAGCAAATGTTTTAATCTTTTAGTTGTTCACCAAGTCTCTCTCATGAGTTGCTTTCTCATCTTCCCTACACTGATTGGTCCATTGAGGTAACTAGGTGTTCATTACACTCCCAAACATCAATGTTGCAGGACTTTCATCTGTGGTGTAAGCTCTCAAGGTAGATTTCCACAAAGTTTTTAAATCGAGCTTCTCAAAAGCAGCAGTCTGCACTACTTTCTTTAGTGTACTTCTAAAATGCTCAACATGTCAGTTGGCCTGCGGCCACAACGGTTAGCTCTTGTGATGCTTTATATTCAAATGCTCCAAGAAATCTTTAAACTCTCATCTATTGAAAGGCAGGCAATTGTCAGACTTCACTATGGTTGGAACACTCCATGTCGCAAAGATGCTGTGTCGTTTTTCAGTGACTCATTCTTGAGTATTAGATGTAAGATCGTCAATTAATGGAAATCGTTAATTCCTACCCATAATCTCCAAGAAGTGATGTCTGCTGTCCAGTGGACCAAACAAGTCTTGGTCCACTCGAAATGTTTGGGAAGTTCTGACATGCTCAAGGTGTGGTGAGTAGTTTTTGTAGAGAAGCAGTTGCATAGATGACAGGCCTTTATTCCTTTTAAACCCTGTCATCAAGATAAAGGAAATAAGACTCGGTCTCGGAAAGCTTATTTTGTGGCAAAGATTTCACTATGTCCTTCATGGGTTACTTCAATTATTTTTTGTCACAGACTCTCCAGGATCATAATTCTTGACGCTGCTCCTGAGTTATGGACAGTTCATCTTTAACATTTCAAGTTTGTTTATTTATGGTAACGGAACTCAATTGAGGTCCACATAATAATTCAATAAAAAACAACAAGATTTCTTAAAAAAAGAAGAAGAGAAATTTAAAATATCAATATAATGGTAAGAAACATTTAAAGAAATGAAACAATTTAAAGCAAAATATTTCGTTCGGAGGGTTAAACATTGCTTCAATAAAATCAAAAGCAGTAAAAATACCCAATTGAAGGCACATAGGTCTTAACCATTTGCGTCTAAATGCCATAAGGACCGGACAAACAAAAATAACATGGTACATATCCTGGGAATTAGAATTACAAAAATCACAGATATCTGAACCACCATACCATTTGGACAGAAGACAGTTCAGGGGAAGTAAATTATACCTTAACAGAAGGGTAAATCGCCTAACTCCATGATTGAGATTCCAGCATATGTATGGCTGGGGTTTTTTTATTTCACAAAATTTACCAGTAGGGAACATTCCTCTCTTTGCTTTACTTGTCCCACTATCTACTCTAAAACTCAACTCCCAAGAGGCAGACTTTAAGGATAACTTTAATTGGGCTGCAGATAATAAAAAAAGGCCTCGTTCATCTAGCTGTAGTAGTCTAACAGCCTGTCGGAAATTCCTTACAATTGAAGAATAAGCATTAAAGGAACCCAACAGCTCATTTTTTATTAGGTACCTCAGTGTGCCAGGCATTCCTCCAGCTATATTAAAAACCCAACGCACCACACTCGCAGCTGCCTGAGCCCAAGAGCTACGCAGACCGAATTCTTGTCTTAACGAAGACGTAGAATTTGCAGTATTTACAGAAGCTAAGTTGCGTAGTATTTTTCCTTCGGTAGAATCCAAAAAATTCCAACATGCCATATCTACTATTTCTAATCCGTAGCTTAGGGATGCAGGGATTTTTGCTCGGAAAACCTCGAGCAATATGGAAAAGTGCCTTCTACCTGTCGCCTTGTAAAGAGAGATAAGACTCTTCCCTTGAGCAAGAGCTTTCCTGCTATTGTTCTCAGTGTGGGTTTTTTCATTTAAATTACTCGTGACAGTCTTTCCAAGAAAGGGGTAGGATTTGACTACTTCTAGTCTTTCACCCCCAACGGACCAGTAATAATTTTCATATTTGGATTTTCTCCTTCCCCGGAAGCACATTATTTTGCTTTTTAAAATATTTATTTTTAAGAAATGAGCCTCAGCATAGGAGAATAGAGCTTGTAAACGGCCATTCAAACCTTTTGGGGTAAGGTCCAAAATTAAAATATCATCTGCGTACATTAAGCACGCTATTGGAGATCTCCCCAAAACTGGTGCAATACCATTACTAGATGATAATAGAGCCTTAGTGAGGTCAGCAATATATAAAGAGAACAACAGGGGAGCCAATAGGCAGCCCTGTTTAAGTCCATTATTTGTGGGTATAACCCTGGATAGTCCTCTCTCACCACCCATTAATACTCTGCACCAGGTGTCTGTGTGCAGTGCAATAACTAACTTTAATAAACTAGGAGGCATCTCTAATTTAATTACCTTACACCACAGCAAAGATCTGTCCACCTTATCAAAGGCCGTAGAGAAGTCAATAAAGGCCCCATATACACCTCCTCTACGAACTGTAACATATTTTTCTACCAGGATTTGAAGAGCAGTAAGGTTGTCTAGGGTACCATGTTGTTTCCTGAAGCCAGTCTGTTCTAACGGAAGTATTGCGGACGCAGATACCCAGTCATTTAAAGAATTCAATAAACATTTAGCAAAAACCTTGCCTATGGCATCTAAGAGGGCTATTTGTCTGTAATTTTGAGGTAAATCTCTAGCCCCCTTTTTGTAGAGAGGAATTAATAAACTCCCTTTCCAGGAATTCGGGACGGTGCCATTGGTAAAGCAAAATTTAAAGACTGGATATAAAATTGTCCCCCATAAAGTACTATGTGATTTTAGCACTGAAATTGGAATTTCATCTGGGCCTAACGCACCAGAAGAGTGCAGAGCTTTAATTGCAGCAACAATTTCCAATTCAGAGGGAGGATCGTATGGGAACAAGTCCTCCTGCAGCTTACCGGAATCAAACTTCTCACCTTTACTGCTATATAGATGCTGGATAAAGTCAACCCATGTCTGCTCATTAATAGATATCGGGGAGGGTCTGGATCTTACCCCACATCCTTCTCCAATTAATGACCAGAAGGTCTTTGCCTGCCCGCTCTTAGTTGCCTCACGAAGTTTAATCCAAAGGGCATCTTCTTTCTCCCGTTTTAATCTAGCCTTTATCCTTTTTCTCCTTCTTCTCAAAAGGGATATTCTTTGTCTACGTTCGGGAATAAAGGAGAGATCCTGGGCCCTAACCAATTTATTTATTTATGTATTTAGATGACGAAGATCAGAGGGGATTTTAGGAATTATCTTTCCTGATGGAGGCTTTTGAACTTTAGATTTTAAGGTATGCAGAAGGGACGCAAAACAAAGTAGCTCTCTACCTTCCCATAAGATTAAGTTCTCTGCAGTGTATTCTAATATATTGGTCAAACTGCTAATGGACCCTGAATTCCAATAGCATTTCCCTTTTTTTAATATTAAAGTTCAATAAGTCATCCCCAATATTCCATAGGTCCCTTTGAGATGATGTTACATTTAATTTTACAAACAAAACATTATGATCACTAAGATCAGTAACAAGTACAGATAAATCTTTCAGAGAACTAAAAAAGGTACTATCAACTATCATATAATCCAGGATCGAACCACCATTCCCTGACTTATGTGTAAGATGAGCCGGACTATCCGAGGGGAGCCTTCCATTGATTATTATACAATCTGCTTCGGCTAAACTCTCCAGGATTAGTTTCCCTCTTTTATTTGTTTTAATGTTCTCTGGGAATATGGCTTTAGGTATCAGGAACGTTTCCTCCTTTACCTTATTCCTGAATAACTCCAAGGCACTATTAGATATTTTACCATTTAGGTCACCTAATAATAAAATATGAGGGTGGAAAGTAGATTCCTGGAGATTTAATATGAAAGAACAAATCGTCTTAATACCAGAATTATAATTTATATCTGGAGGTAAATAGGCATTTATTATTACGAGTGATTTTTGGGGGGCATCCTTAGCAAAATTTATTAAGGTTATTGCCTGAAATAATTTGTTCGAATCTAAATAATGGGTATAATTCCAATTGACTTTATTTGACAAAAGACAGGCTAACCCTCCCTTCGCACGGCCTCTCCTAGAGGGAGTAGCATTACTCTCCAGTACATAATAATCTTTTACAACCGGGAAATTCCCTACCAGCCATGTTTCCTGCAAACAAATGATGTCTGCTTCTAAAGAATGCAAGAATAGCAACTTTTCGGTACTCTGAATTAATCCAGCAGTGTTCCACGATATTATTTTTAAATTATCGTTAAAAATCTGAATTCATTCTAGGTGTAAAACCAGATTTATCTGATAGAACAGCGGGCAACCAACTCCACTCCAGATCGGCGTCCTTTACCCTGGTTTGTTTTATAGATAGCGGATTATTTACTATCACCTGTCGCTCATTTTTTGATATGCGTATTTTTAACTCTTCGGTCACTGCAGAGGAACCATCTGAAGGACAGGATTTTATACCCTGATAGGTTAACATTTTTCGGGGTCTTTGGCTTTCTATTTTAACCGGAAAAAAAGGATCGACATCGATTCCTCTTATTTGAAATTCTTCTGCCCATTGTAGGACGTGATTTGTTACCAATTTGGAATAAAATTTTACCCGTGCTATCTTTCCATTCTCTGAGTTTATTAGTGTTATTACATCTAGATCTGCAGATTGGATCAATTTTAGGCTTTCTATTTCATGGAAACAGTTAACTAATGCAGATCTATTTAAAATAAGATCTGGATCGAAAATAGGTATAAAATCAAGGAAGAAGGTATCCACATTTTCTCTAATCTTAGGCACTGTCTTAGATACATATTCCGTTGCAACTACATCTGAGAAGGGAATAGCCAGAGGGTTAAGAATTAATTTTGGTTTGGGATCTATAATTGGAATTAAATTTTGATCATTCACCAATTTGATCTGCTCATCGAGGTGCTGTTGATTTATGTGAGATAAAAATTCTTGTTGTATCTCTGTGGGGATCAACTTTGAAGTTCCCGTTGGCTCATGTAACGAATTAGAGTCCAAATCCACAGGATTGGAATTATCCAAAGAAGGCTCTTTTTCACATTCAAAAGTAATTTTCCTTTGCCTTTTTTTATAAATCTACGGTTTGGTTTTCTTTTTTTGCATAGTTGTTTTTTAGATACTGTTATTTCAGGTTTTTTCTCCTTTAACGGAGAAACTTTATCCGGGAAGACAGGGAGGTTTAGTGTTTCTTTATTTGTTTGGGGAATGAAAATGGGGAAGATAGGGGGTAAAGTGTTAGTCAAGTTATCCTCCGTAGGTGATAAGGCCTCGATCTCCTGGCTAATAAGAGCTACACAATTACCGTTAATTGGATTCTCATTCCTATCTACGGAAGATTCAGAAGGAACTGCAGTATGAGTGTTAGCTTTAACCAGGGGATCAGACGGTAAAGATACCTCAAGGGCTGTTTTTACATTTACTTCCTTATTTCCTTCCTTACTTGGATTTTTGGATGGGGTAATTATTTTTGGATGGGTGACACCTTCCAATCCTGTGTTATGACTCAACAGCGCCTTTAAAATCAGGGTTACTGTATCAAATACGTTATCTGACCCATTAACTAATTTTTCCAAAAGTTGTAAAATAGATGAGATGAGACGCTCTAAGGAGGATAAGGAGTTAGATATTACATTATCTTCTCGTATATAAGAATTTAGGGGGTCTTTATTTTGAATATGAGTGGGGCTGGGAAAAAAATTCATTTCGGGGGTGGAAAACTCAGAATTTTTTGAGGGGGTACTGCTAAATAGATGTAACCTAGGAGTAGCTACAATATCCTGTGAGATAATGGAGTTCTGTGCTTTAATTAATCCTTTCTGGGACTCAAAGTTTATATCGGGAAGGGTGAAGTCCTCTGGGGGAATATGCAGAGAGGAAGAAGTACCAGGATGGATTTTTTGTTCTGCCTTTGGAGGAGGGGAAAGATTATGTACTACAGCCACAACAGGGAAAACAGAGGTGTTGCCTAAATCTGCAACGTTTACAGCTTTATCTTGGGTTTCGGGAAGATGAGTGGGGTCTCCCTCTTGGTTCTTGTAAAATATATCTTCTAAAGGGGGCAGGGCAATGATACCTGATAAGGTACTATCATTTTTAGTAACAGAGGGGTCTCTCACCTGTTCTTTACAATTGATATTAATATTTTTAGTGAGGGCCCCCTCCCAGTCTACTTTATCTTTACCCTTATCCCATAAAGAGTATAGTTGACATTTACTTTTTAATTGTAAAGCTGACCCATCTCTGTTTCGCAAGGGGTTAGATTTAGGTTTGGAACAGGCTCTACCAACTAAAACTCTTCCTGATCTCAATTTCTTAGTAGTCATCTTGTCTAGAGGGACAATATACGATACCACCTTAAAAGTAATAAGTTAAATAAACAAAAAAGTAAGAAGGAAACACAATATATTCCGCTAATTAGCAGTAAACATTAAACACTCTATCAGTCCTGAAACAAACAGACTAAAGGGGAGTGGCCCAGCCCAGCCTCAATCGGTCTCTCTCGGTCACAGTCGGTCCTGCCCTTGTCCCGGGCTTCTCCCGGCGCCCTCCCGCGCGCTACCGCGCAGCGGTGATGATGTTCTATTTTTGTATAGCGGGGAGGATTAGGGGGGTGTGGCCAACAGGGAGAGTGGCACCAGGTGTTTGTGGTGAGGTCAGCAGCAGAGACTCTTGGATCCTGTAGTCCTGCTGCTGCCGCGCTCGCAGCCCTGCTGTGCAGAAGTCCTCACTAGGAATCAGCGAGACCTGCTCCCCTCACAGTGCACACCAAAGCAAAACAAAGCGCCGCGGGACCCGCGAAGCGGGTCCGGCTAGGAGTAGCGCTCTGTCATGGAGATAGCGCTTAGGAACAGAGACAATAGCGAGCTCCACTGGTGTCAAGAGTCCAATCCAGCACAACTCTCTTGTATGAAAAGATAATCCCTTTAACATTTTTGTATTTTTGATATTCACCAACACTCTATTCATCACTTTTTTTGTATACTTCATTGTAACTGCCTAAGTGAAACAGACAAACCCTGACATGGGTTCTGTGCACTCTGTCTCAGTGGAGCCAAGATATGCCTGGTTGGTGCTCTCTAATGGAAAAAAACTGTCCCTGGCTTCCTTGTATTCCAGTTCAGGGAGGACCTGACATGGCAGTTTGGACTGGATTCTTCCTATTGAGTAGGGTCAAAATTGATTTGCTGGACTGGATTATTCCAATTGAGCAGGATCAAGAATGATTTGAATATGGCTGGATTCAATCTGGGGTGACATGGTGTGCAAAAAACATATGGGCTGGAATGCGGGCCGAGTAATTGCCAGTGACTGAGATTAATTTGAGAATTCCATTCATCAGTTTTTTGTATACTAAGTGGGACGGGCATGCACTGACATAGGTTCCATGCACACTGGGCAACTGGAAACAAAATATACCTGGCTGATGAGGCCTACAAAGGGTGAAACCATCCATAGGTGTCTTGTGTTTCGCTGCTGGGAGGACCTGGCCTGGGAAGTTTGAGCTGAACTGTTCTCAGTTGAGTATGGTCAAGACTGATTTGCATATGGCTGGCTCCAAAGTGAGGGGGCACTGTTTGGAAAATATCAATAGACTGGGATGCAACTCCATGTAAATACCAGTAGATGAGATCAATTCAACCATTGTATCCATCAGGAGTTTGCATACTTCAGTGTGACACCTTAACTAGGATTGGTATGCCTGACCTGTGCCCTGTCCTCACTATGACCCTGGAAATAAGATAGACTTGCCTGATGAGTCCTAATAAGTGTGAAACCAGTCTTGGGTGCTTGTGTTCTGGTTAAGGGAGGACCTGGGCTGGCATTGCAGCCCATACTGTTCTTATTGGAGCAGGGTGAAAACTGATGTGCCTAAGGCTGGGTCCAAATAAAGGTTCCATGGTGTGCATAAAAACAATGGACTGGGATGCAGCCCAAATAATAACCAGTGGCTTAAATTAATTCAAGCATTCCATCTATCACTTTTTCTTATATTTCAGTGTGACGCCCTAGGTTGCAAGGGTATGCCATGATTTGGGCCCGTGCACACTGTGTCACTAGAACCAAGGTATATCTGGCTGATGAGCCTGAATAAGGCCAAAACCAGTCCTGGTCTGCTTGTGTTCCATTTCAGGGAGGAACTGGCATGGCAGCTCCGGCTGGACTGTTCCCATTTGAGTAGGGTCAAGCTGATTTTACGACTGCTGGGTCCAAACTAAGGTGGCATGGTGTACAAAATAGTGATGGACTGGGAAGCAATCCTGAATAATAACCAGCGGTTGAGATTAATGCAAGTATTTCTCTCATCACTTTTTTGTATACTTCAGTGTGATGCCCTAAGTGGGCTAGGTATGCCCTGACTTGGATTCCATGCACACTGTGCCACTGGAACCAAGCCGTGTGTAGTTGATGAGCCGTAATGTGGTCAAAACCGGCCCTGGTTAGCACATGTTCTGGTTCAGGAAGGACACAGCCTGGGAGTTTGGGCTGAACTGTTCCCATGGAGCTTGGTCAAGGCTGACTTACATTTGACTGGGGCCAACTAGGGGTTGCATGGTGTGCAAAATAACTGTACATTTTAATGCAGCCCAAGTAATTTCTTGTGGCTTAGATACATTCAAGCATTCCATCCATCACTTTTTCTATACTTCAGTGTGACACCCTAAGTAGGAGGGGTATGCTCAGATGTGGGTCAAGAGCACATTGGGCAACTGAAATAGAGCTATACCTGCCTGATGAGCCCCAATAAGAGTGAAACCAGCCATAGGTTGCTTGTGTTCTGGTTCAGGCCTGGCAGTTTGGGCTGGACAGTTCTCCTGAAGCATGGTTAAGACTGATTTACATATGGCTGAATCTAACCCGGGTTGACAAGATGTGCAAAATAACAATGGACTTGAAAGCAGCCAAAGTATTTGCCAGTGCCTAAGATTAGTTCAATTATTCCATCCATAACTTCTTGTACACTTCAGTGTGACACCCTTGGAAGGATGGAGATGCCCAGATAAGGCTCTCTTGCACACTGTGCCACTGGAACCAAGCAGTGCATGGCTGATGAGCTGGCCCTGGATTGCTGGATTGTTCCAACTGGAGCAAGATCAAGACTGATTTGGACATGGCTGGGACCAAACTAAGGTGGCATTTAGTGCAATATAATGATGGAATTGAATGCATCCCCAAGTAATTACCAGTGGCTGATATGAATTCAAGCATTCCATCTATTTCTTTTTATATACTTCAGTGTGATGCTGTAACCGGGACAGGTATGGTCAGATATGGGTATGCCCTATTAATTCTGTGCTTCCGGAGTTAATGGTACACCCAGTAATGGCCACATGGACATCTGCGGTATTGCTGGGAGCTTGAAATACCAGATTTCTAAGGGGGGAGTGAAAAATGTTATTCATGAACCTGAGACAAGCACAAACATGTACATTTTCCCTCAACAGGAAACCTCTATGACGTTTGATGTGCTGGTTTGACCCACTTTCCTCTATTATATTTGCTCATTTAGCTTGTACTCCTGAAACTGAAGGGTGGCTTTGGGTGGCCTGGGGATGTTTTTGTTGTTTTCACTAGCTACAGGTGTAGCAATTTCGTGCTGTAGATATTTGCGGCCTGGCTGGGGTTTAGGGAACTTTTTCCATATTTAAGTAACAACTCCCTGTAGCATCGCTCTGCCCCTGGACTTTATTGTCCCAAACAGAGAACAAAGGTTTGTCTTATTAGGTAGGACCTGGAGGTTACATGCCAGGTCCAGAAATGGGAGTTCTGTTTTCTGTTTATTGGTTACTAATTTTAACCCTGCAAGTGCACTTAGATAAGGTACCAACCCGCAATCACTTAATGGATCACTCAATAGCTAAACATATTATCTGCTACAAGGTGGCAGCACTCCACATTTTCATGTCACCCTTTATAATACTGTGGACACATGATTTTGTCGAGGAATATTCGTGGCATGGGAAACCTGATCAAACGTCAAAGGAGTTATTCCTATCTGTGTAGATGAAATATAGATATTGCCTGTCTACGGGAAACTCACTGGTTTCTAGGTGCCAAATTACACAGGGTGTAGGGGTCAGGTGTTTTCTTCTTATGGCCCTGGAGCAGCAATTGGGGTTCTTCTTCAGTTTCCTTATGTTATACACCGGGTATGCAATGAAAAAATAGGGCTGATATGTGGTAGTTAGTGGTGATTGAGATAGTAAGCCCTTGACGCTAGCCTTTCAACACCCCCACATCCACCCAGTTTACGTTTCCTGGTACATTGTTGCCCTTAGTTGCAACCTGGAATGACATCCCCTCCCTTTGGGCTGAGGGCTATACTTGTATTTCCTCACTGGGCTTGGAGAGTCCTTGCCCACCAGTTCTTGGGGCACCAGTTATAAGGGTGGCACATGGGTTTAGTTTTTGGATTCGTCAGTGGGGGATCTTTGAAATTGGCTCGAAAATCAACCACTAGATAGGAAAGTCACACATTACTAGTGGTGGCTGCTCCACGTGGGCTAATGAGCATTGCGCTGTCCCCGGTGAAGGTGCAGCCAAAGTGAAAAGTACAATGGTAATAAACTGTTTATTACCATTTTATTTTTTTCCTCTGGCTGCATAAGCTGCGGCGGTACGGGGAGTCTTTTGCTGGAGATTGGCAGCAGTGACTGAGAGGAGTGGTGACAGCAGTTTAAAGTGCACGTTACTTTGGCCGGCTATCTTGTGACGGCTAGCCTGTCATGTGCACTTTAAACCTCTCCATCCTGAGCTGTTTAAGACAGCTCAGTGGGGAGAAAGCATAGTTCCCCAGTGTCAAAAGGAGGGTCAAGCCAGCCCGCTCAAACCAATCCTGGCACTTTTCCCATGCCGTTAACATTATCAGCAGCATGAGAAAAGCATCTGGAGGAGTTCAGGGGAGTTAGCTGAGGCTCCGAGACTCCCACTGGAACTTCAGAAAAAGAACACTGAGGACGTGGCGTGAGTAAGTAAACATTTGTATTATGCTTTACTATTTGACCCACTGACAGTCACTGAGAAACTCACACCCTCGAGTCCAGAGATCTTGGTGGTAGCTCATTATAATGTCCGTTTATAACAAGCCGTGATTGAAAGCTTTGACACTGAGTCTAAAGGCAGTTGTGGTGTATCTCAGTGAGTGCTCGCCCAACCATGTAATATTGTCTCCAGCCGCTAATCCACACTATTCCTCCATTCATGACATACACTCAGGACTTGATAGATTCCTTGGCTCTACTGACTTCAAGAGAGTGACCCACTCTACTGAGCTCCTGTGTCGGACTGTACTGCATGTTAAATAGGCCAGCGTTTGGCCCTGAATCCCCTGTGGCGACTACAGCCTAATTCACTATTACATGCAACACATTGTGAGGAAGTTAAAACTCAGATAATTTATCAATTACATCCGTAATTGGATTTTCCTTACCACTACCCTGGGAGTTGAGTTTGTTTGAGTAGCTAGAGGTAGGGATATCCCTCTCTGTTACAGATTTAATTGAAGGTAATTTACATGAAGCACTGGTGACAGCTCCCATTTGTAATAATGGGCAGGATCACCATCCTTCACCAGTTTATTATTTCTTTACAACTACTCCACTCCGGTTGCCTATCCGCTATTTCGAAACCTTGTCTCCCTTCTTTAGAATTTCCTGTTGAATGGAAACATTGGCAGTCCCAGATTTTGAATTTTTTACTTGGTTGCCCAGTTTCAATGGGTAATATCAACAATACAGTGTATGGGTGCTTCAGGTGAATTATAACATTTAACAATAGAACCACATGTAAAATTATAGTGGTCTTAGTGATTTATTTCACACTCATTTTTTTCTTTTTAGAAGCAATTATGATAATTTATAGCATGTCTTTTTTGGAAGGGCACAAATTGGACACAAGACATCAATCAAATTATACATCCTGCCAGTGAGAGATAGTTGGGATTGTGTAGTACAAGAAAAGGCAATTTGCCGTGTTTGCTGACTTTCTGCTTTCATGTGTGGCCCTGATTATGCAATGGCCAATACTGATTTTTTCTTTAAGGCACATGTGGGGTATTAGAACAACAATTTAAAACACTGTTTTATGTTATATATTTTTTTAGTATTGACCAAGTCTTGGTCCTGAGGAGAACCCCAAGAATCATGAAGGGTTCGAAACGCGTTGACCAAGCTGGTTGGGAAAAGACATTATTTGAACAGACTATCAGTAGTCCGCAAACACGGCAATTCACCTATTCTTGTACTACACAATCCCAACTAGCTCTCACTGGCAGGATGTATAATTTGATTGATGCTCAAATGAAAATTCCACCATGTGTTCTACTTATAGAGTGAAGACTGGTCTGTTCCACAATTGTTGTGTTTTTGTGTTTCAATGTCAATATTTATGTTTGTTTAACTAGTATTGTGGAATGTATATATGTAAACACCCAAAAAAGGTTGCCTTTCCAAAAAAGACGTCTCTGGTTTCCTCAAAATACACCAATATAAGTTCCATGGAATTTATATCAACTAATTTAAGTATGCATTTAAATAAGAACATTTTGCGTCTGTTTTGTGGTCATAGCATTTTTGCTTGTTTCCTTTCTAGCGGATAATGATAAATAATATATCATCTTCTTCAATGTTTTGTATTGTACCTTTTATTTATAAAGTATGAAGGTGTACAAGATGTTTTATGTGAGGTAGAAATTATAACTTCAAGTTATAATTATAACTTTTGTAGGTTTGTGTCATTTATGATGATTTGATATAATAAACAAAAAATGAATTAATTAATTAAGTTTTCCTAACTATAACTTACCTTCACTCTTTAGTTTTTTTATTTCATTACCCAAAAAAACAAATTTTTAACCACAGTTTTGCCATTTTGCTGTGCTTTCAACCTACTCCCAGTTTGTGGTAGAACCCTACTACGCTTCCCCGTCGGGAGAGAGGATGAGCAGGGAACATCAGGGTGTCCCTCAACAGGGTGTCCACCAGAGATTTACAGCCCATTCCACCGATTTAAATCTAGCCAATCGATTTGCCCCACTGTCAGGCTTAGATGGCTGCGATTGACTCCCAATGGCAGTTCCTAGTGAGATAGTCAACATTCCCATTCACCCCGATGCTGCCCTTGGGATGGATTCCCATTCTCGATCGGTAATAGGTAGTGGGTTACAGGGTTCTGGGTAATTGGTACAGCCAGAACAGGGTGTAGACTCTTCCCCCAGACCATTAAGCATTCTATCTTGGAACATTGATGGGTTGCTTTCTAAGACTAGATCCTCTGATTGGTCCAATTTTATTGAGCCTTATGATGTTGTTGTCTTCCAGGAGACTTGGTCACTGGAAACAATTTTTCCGCCAGGTTTTTTGGCTTTTGGTAAGCCTGAAATTGCTAGTCTTAAAGGGCGTCCACAGGCGGCCTTACGGTTTGGGTCAAACAACAGGCGGGTCTCCTGGCAGAAGATCTTGCCATTGACACCCCGGATATTCAGGCCATTAAAATAACCACAGTGTGTGATTCTGAGTTCATATTGATTAATGTCTATGCCAGGGGGTTAGTAGGAGGAAAGGCATCTACGACCATCTCTAGCCTGGATACACTTAATAATAATAATAAAACATTTATAGAGCGCCTGGCTACACATAGAACAGTGTGTCCCCGCGCTAATCACTGATAAAATTCAATAAAGGACCTGAGAGAACGGGATTATGAAGTGGGGAAGAGGAATGTTTTTAATTTCCTCCGGAATCCTGTTTCAGATGGCTCCATCCTCGAATTCAGTGGTAGAGCATTCCAGTATTTGGGGGCCAAGCTTCTAAATGAGCGTCCGCCCATTCTGGCCCTACGAATACGAGGAGTTTTAAACAACATCGCACCAGAAGATCTTAAATTACGAGTGGGGCGATGTATGGTCAGGAGGTTATTGAGATAGTCCGGACCTTTGTTCTGGGCTATGCGGTGTGCATAGCAAAGGGCTTTAAATTTAATACGCTCCCTGACGGGGAGCCAGTGGAGTTTGGCCAATGCAGACTTTCCTGATGCTCTGCGCGGGAGACCAAGCACTAAGCGTGCAGCGGCATTTTGCACGCATTGAAGTTGATGAAGTGCTTTTTGGCTTAGCCCTAACAGCATGGCGTTGCCGTAATCAAGGTGAGGAGTCACTAAGGCGTGAACAATGGTTTTTCTGGCTACTGCAGGTAGGAGGTCTAAGACCTTACGCAGAACCTTGAGTAGACCAAAACATCTCCCTGTGACTTTATTAACATGGGTCTTATACGAGAGGTCGGTGTCTAACATAACACCAAGGTTACGTACCGACTCCCTCGGAATGGGGGGGTCCCCAAGTTCACTGGGCCACCAAAGCCTTGACCATGAAGATGTTGCTCTCCCGACCACCAACAGCTCTGTCTTTTCGCCATTAAGGCGCAGGCAGTTGTCGTTCATCCATACTGCCACTGCTGACATACAGTTCGAGAAGTTGATGGCATCTTGACTACAGTCGGGTGTGAGTTTAAACACCAACTGGGTGTCATCGGCGTAGCTAACAATGTCCACCCCAAACGCCTCCACCACGCGAGCCAGGGGTTCCATGTAGATGTTAAACAAGGTGGGGCTCAAACTTGAGCCCTGAGGAACCCCATGGCTTACCTTGCGTGGGGATGATCTGAAGGGAGGACAATGTAGCTGAAAGCTTCTATCAGCTAGATAGGACTTCAGCCATGCTAGCGCTGACCCCGTCACCCCCATCTCCATCAGGCGAGACAGCAGCGTGGAGTGCAGCACGGTATCAAACGCTGCACTCAGATCTAATAAAACTAATGCTGCTGTCTCGCCTTCATCCACTATCTGCCTAATGCGCTCAGTGGAGTATAGGACGGCTGACTCCGTCGAGTAGCCGGTTCTAAAACCAGATTGAGATGAGTGGAGATGGGTTTCTTCTTCTAGATGTTTCATGAGCTGTCTATTAGCAATTTTCTCCACAATCTTTGCACAGAAGGGAAGAAGGGAGATGGGGCGAAGGTTTTGCAGTTGTGAAATGGGGATGTTAGGTTTTTTCTTAAGGGGGATGACCTGGGCCGTCTTCCATGCTTCCAGTACATGACACTCTTGAAAAGATAGAGTGATCATGTGGCTAATATGATCGATTAGCATGCTTTCCATAACACCTTTACACCGCGCCACAGGGCATGAGTCAGATGGAGATCCGGATTGCATGCTTTTAACAATACCTAGAAGTTCGTTTCTTTCTGGCGTTGTAAAGCATGATAGCCGCGGTTTTTGTGTGGAGATAGCTACATTAGTCCCAAAACTGGTTGGCAGATTGTTACTTGCTGTGAAGGTATCATGAATTTTGTCCACTTTGTCCACAAAATAATCGGCTACAAGATCGCATAATTCATTAGAGTAAACGTCTTGAGCCTCAAGCCTGGATGGGGTCGTGAGTTCTCTGTAGATACCAAAAAGTTCTTTGGTGGGGTTATCTGCTGATTCGATTCTATGTTTAAAGTAGATGCCCTTTTCTGACCTTAGTAGCTTGTGGTATTTCTTTATCTCTATTTTATATTCTGCTTTGAGTTCAGGGGCATAATTCAGTCTCCACATCCGCTCTAACGTTTTGCATTTGGCTTTCGCCAATCTAAGTTTTTCAGAGAACCATGAAGCTGTTTTGGAATGCCTAGTCGGGGGTTTAGACACCCATGGAGCTACTTCATCCAGAGCCATGGCCATCCAATTTTCATAACTGTTCCATGTTTCCTGAAGTGTGTTACATTGGGGCATGGGATGGTTAAGTAAGGCGCGTTCGAATAGTTCATCAGAGAATTTCTTCCAGACCCTGCGCTTGATAGGTAAAGCTTTATTGGATTTAATAGGCGGGGGGTAGAATCTATTTCGAACGGGACAATATAGTGGTCTGACCAGACTATCTGGATAGGGAGTAAGACCACAGCACCTTCCCAGTTAGAGAAAATGGGGTCCAATGTATGGCCCATCTGATGAGTGGAAGCAGTGGATAGTAGCCTAAACCCGACAGAGTTAAGTGCTGTTATCACAGTTTGTGCCTCGTTACACTCTTTATCTTCACAATGGAGGTTGAGATCTCCCAAGACCAGGAATTTTGTGTATCTGATAGCAGGTTGATGTACTAGGTCCAGGAGTTGGTTTGCGAAGTTGGCTGCACTGCCTGGGGGGCGATATATTAGTAGTCCATTAACCGTATTTTTGGGGTGTATTTTAAGGGTGAACATGCCACATTCAGTATTAGGTATGGTAGCTTTAGTAAGTACACAGTCTAGTTCTTGTTTGTAGATTATAGCTAATCCCCCACCACGTTGCTTTTGTCTGTCTAATCTTAGTAGACTATACCCCGGGGGGATAGCTTCAAGAACTTCCGGGGAGGAAGAATCATCCAACCATGTTTCGGTAAGAAACAGGGCATCCGTTTGCCTATTTTGCAGTAAGTCGTGAATCTCGACTGTATGCTTCCTCATAGACCTGCAATTCAGTAATAGCAGCTTTAATTTGTCTATTTCCTTAATCTCTTCTCTGACCAGTTAAAGAGTGGAGTTACATATTTTACAGTAGGGGGGCAGTGAAGTCGCCGGGAATGTATGAAGACAGCTGAGGCCTGATTCCTGATTAAGTGACAGCAACTCCGATTTAGTATAGCATAATTGATGGGTAGACTTATTTTGCAGAGACTCACCGTTGGCTGGGTCATGGAGTTCTGGCCCTTGCCCCGCCCGTTCGCGGACGGGCGCAGACGGGCAGGACTCTGGCTTGACTCCGGCGCGCAACCGGCGCGCCCGCTGTACGCGTCCGCTGCGCGGAGCCATCGCTGTATGTTTTTATATGGCGCCTGAGGGGCAAAGTATGAGAGCCCTCACAAAGATGGCCGCCACTGCCTACTCGTCCCAGTCCCTCAGTAGTGCTGGCCCTAACTCGGCCAGTACGTGCATGCAGGGCAAGTAATCTGCCAAATGCAGAAAAGATTTTAAAAATCTTTGAAGGTGAGGAGTCCGCGCAGAAACGGTGCGTGATTCCAGTGCCTCACAACGTGAAACGTAGCGCGCTGATGCCAGGGGGAGGGAAAGGACACAAAGGGTAAAATAATGCCAATATTTTTAAAACCGATAGGAATAACAAACACCCGGCTCAAGCCTCAGGTGGAATTAAAACAGCAATTTACAGAAGGAAGTGAATCTTCTGTTTTTATATGGCGCCTGAGGGGCAAAGTATGAGAGCCCTCACAAAGATGGCCGCCACTGCCTACTCGTCCCAGTCCCTCAGTAGTGCTGGCCCTAACTCGGCCAGTACGTGCATGCAGGGCAAGTAATCTGCCAAATGCAGAAAAGAATTTATTAAAACTTTGGAAGGGACCTGCAACCAAATTATTGCGGGGGATTTTAACTGCACGTTTGAGCCTCTTGGTATGTAAGATGGGAATCTAACTAGTGATGAGGATGCCATATGGGGTGTCCCGACCTTAAATTTGGCTCCAATTAGGAAGTGGACTGAAGCTGCTCTATAGTTAAAAAGCCTAACGTTGGAGAGGGGGCTCTGTGCAGTTAATGGAAGAACTAACTCGGATCATAATGGCAACCCTACTTGCACAAGTGGGCTAAAAGGTAGTAGGATTGACTATGTTCTTGTAAATTATAATTCTGGCAATGGGTGAGGGACATGGAGGTCGTGAAAAGGCCAGAGAGTGACCACGATCCATTGTCACTGACATTAGATGTGAACTGCTGTTCGGTTTCAAGTAGCAGCAAGGACATGGTAACAGCTGATGTCATTATGTTCCATGACTGCCGCAGGTTAAAGTGGGCACAGGTTTCTGCGGATGAGAGAACTGTGAGTCAAATCAAGGCGACGCTCGCAGATGCCCTCGCTGCCCTCTCGCTACATGAACCCTGTGAGGAAACCTTTGCAGCCTTTTCAGCGGTTCATGAAACCCTGTTTGCCAAGTTGAGATCCTTCTTTATGAAACCGAAATCAAGAGCTAACAGACCTCCTGTGCTAAAATCAGCGGAATGGTATGATAGGGCATGCAGAAATGCCTACAGGGCTCTATCAATAGCAATAAGGGCAGGTTCACCTCAGAGGTAAGGAAACGGAGATGTGAATATAAGGCCACGCAATATCGGGCAAAGAAGGCGTTTGATGAAAGTAGGTGGAGGGACTTATTTGATGCAAGTTCTGGAAAAAACTGGTGTCGATTCTGGCAACTCGTCAAGAGGGGTAGTGATAATGCTGGCTCGGCACCAACCAATAATGTTCCTCCTGAAACTTGGGTTGTTTATTATCTTACCCAATTTTCCTTGCATGATAATGATTGTGGGCAGTATCAAAATGTAGTTCCAGATTCAGTCTTAATACTCACTCTAGTGGAAATAGGCCACGCTTTGGACAGGGTAGCTGCAGGTAGATCCCCGGGTCCGGGGGGTATTCCAGCACACATTTTTAAAGCTGACGGGAGAATTGGTTGAAATATATTCTTACTTTCGCCAATGGACTAGCAAGAGGAGCTCCAATTCCGGATTTTTGGCGTGGGGCTGAAATTGTCCCGATAGACAAAAAAGGGGATCGTGCTAGTCCAACTAATTACCAACCAATAAGCCTTATTGATTCTATGATAAAGTTGGTGGCCAGATTAGTGCTAAGCAGGGTAAATAGGTGGATGGACGGTTATGGAATTTTATCTACCTATCAAGTTGGATGTTGTGCCCATGTTAGCACAATAGACCAAGTTTTTAGATTTATGATGATATATTGGAACACTGTGGTGCTAGCTGGAGGCACCCTTTATGCAGCATTTATAGGTCTTAGATCTGCATTTGATTTAGTGCCCCATAGCAAACTATGGGACACACTTAAGGAAGCAGGGTTGCCTTCTGAGATTCTATCTTTCATCATAAAACTGTATGAATCCACTTATGCCCAAGTCCGGTGGGGTAAACAGGTTGAGGTAACTGAACGTTTCCCTGTGGACAAGGGAGTTCGGCAAGGGTGTGTCCTAGCCCCCACCCTCTTCTCTTTGTTCATGAACAAGATTATCTCATACTATACGGAATATCCTACATATGCCCCTACTCTGGCTGGCTCGAGGATACCACTTTTAGGGCCAGATGTAGGTAAATCCGATTTACCGACTTTTAATTACTGAGTCATACTGATTCGGTATTTAAAGGTCGGTAAATTGGAAGGAGGCAGATGTAGGTAAAAAATTACCGAATCTGTAAGAGTCTGTATTTACCGAAACTGTAAATACCGATTCTGTATTTCCCATTGATTCCTATGGGCCTTGAAGCCCATAGGAATCAATATGAAATACAGATTCGGTATTTACAGAATCGGTAAATACCGAATCCTGCAAGGGTGCAGGGGGTGTCACTTTGACACCCTCTAGCACCCCAATTCTGGACTTGTGTGCAATGTGGCACACAGACATGCCCTAAGGGCATGTCTGTGTGTCACATTGCACAGGTGTGCATGCACAGATGTGCATGCACACCTGAATTCGATTGGGTTGGGATTGGGTGGTAAAATACCGATTTTTAAGGGCCTGTGGCACTCTTAGGAGTGCCACCTACATGTGGTTTTTCCGATTCGGTAAATACACCGATTCAGTATTTTACTGATTCTGTAAATTTACTGAATCGGTAACTTTACAGATTCGGTAAAATATAGGCCCCCTACATCTGGAAACCCTAATACCGGTCGGTAACGGACGAATTCGGCCGTTATCGACCGGTATTAGGGCTCCTACATCTGGCCCTTAATGTTTGCAGACAACACTTTACTTTTATCTAAAACACATGTCGGTTTGCAAAGAGCCCTCAATAGATTTGGTATTTTTTGCAAGGACCTTGAACTTATAGTCATCGTCAACAAAACAAAGTTCATGGTGTTGCATAAGTCTAAATCAGTTAAAGCTAGAGTAGAAATGAACTCTGAGATTCTTGAACAAACTGACTCCTTTACATATTTTGGTGTCACACTGGGCAAATGGATGAAGTGGAATCCACAGATGGACTTGCTAGTTCTAAGGCATAACCAACTGGCAGGGGCTCTTTTAAAAGAACACCGTCTATTCCATACCAAACCAGTTGCTCCCGTTTTAACTTTATACCAAGGGAAGGTTAGGGCCTCAATAATTTATGGTGCTGAACTTTGGAGATTCGAAAATGTAGCCCCTTTAGTCCAAGCGCAGAATACGTTTTTGAGGGCATTAACCAGCTTTCCTCAGTCTACCCCTCTTAGACCATTATACCAAACCTGGGGTGTATTTCATTTGAGGAGGCTGCGGGTTTCAGACGCCTTGCCTACTGGCAAAGGCTCTGGACTACCCCAGAGTTAGCACCTTACGCGCAAGCTGTGAAGTATATCAGAAATGTTGATAAAACTAATAAAATATCTTGGTTGCAGAGGATTAAGGCTACATTATTGGATATGGGTCTCACCCATTTGTGGCGGGACCCTGAAGGAAACACTTTTCCTTCAAAAACAGATTTTAAAGCCTTATACAGGGACATGGCTAATTTGAAGTCTAATTCTCGGGTGAATTCCTCTTCCTTAACAAGTCTCTTTTTCGAACATGAAATTGATTATAGGCGGGAAGCTTACTGGGATACCATAATGAGTCCTGGCGACAGGAAGCTTTATCATCAATTTAGAGTGGGTACCCTCCCCTTAAAATCATTTTCAAGTAAGTGGGGGACCGTACAAGACTTAAAATGCTACTGTTGCTCTTGTTAGGAAGAAACCTTATCGCATGTCCTGTTTGTATGTCCTGCATACAAGGGTCCTCGCCATAAATGGCTCAAGACAGTTTGTGCTAAAATAGGAACAAGATCTTGCCAAACTGCTTTACGTATCCTGAGAACTGATACAAGTGAGGTCATGGTCATTGCCATAGCTAAGTTTTGGAGCTGGGCGTGGGCCATTAGAAGGAACAGGCTGCAGGCACTATGTAACTGATGTTATCTGATATGAAGTAGTCATAGTTGGTATTAATTTCTTTGTACATAAGATTGAGGTGTATATCCAACCCTGCGTATTAAATCTTTTTTACTTGATATGTTTTTATATGGGATTTTAGTGATTTATGGTGTTTTAAAGATATTTCTTGATTTTTAATACTGTTATTTTATGTGTCTTTTATGATTGTTGAAATCGAATAAAGACTAACTGAAATTGGTAGAACCAGTGTGAAAACCATGGGGGATCCAGAAAAGCTACACATTTTCAAAACGTATACAATATTCCAAATTCAGTAAGGAGGTCATATGTCTATATACCTCAAGGTTTTCCCAAAGTAATTAAGTGTTGATATAAAGAAATTGTGAAAACTAGTAGAAGAAAACAGCCCTTTGTGACAATGTTTTCATCTATAACTTTTTGTCAAAATGGACGATTTAAAGAAGCAATGTACCATTGCATTTGTTAGACCCTTTTGGTTGTGGGGATATATAATGTTTGTAGGGTCTCCAAGAACGTGAGGTACCCAGTGCCAACAACTGAGCTGCACAGTACAATGGTTTTTCATTGTGTACTGAAGAGACACCAATTCATGTGGTGAAATATGTAGGGTGAAAAATAGGTATCAAGGTATGTGTTTATGAAATAGGCACAAGACATGGACTTTGGGAGTAGTGATTATTTGTACATATCTGAATTTGTGGGTACCATACGAGCACATAATTTAGAGAGTATTTTTCAAAATGTCTAATTTCTTACACTCTGGCTTACATTTGAAAGGTACAAATGCAGCAACATCTGAGTGTTAATAATAAATATTCTACTATTCTATGCTCACACATGTCTTCTGATAAACAGTATACCTTACTTGTGCAGGTAGGCCTAATTCCTCTGAAACAAAACAGCTCAATATGCAACATGGATAAATCACATTTTTCCACTCGAAACTTACCCTTTTTTTGCAAAGTGAGTAGCTGTGGATTTTGGACCCTAGAACAGCTGGCACCTAGGGAAACCTAGAAAACCTGTACATGTTTGAAAACTAGACACCTAGGGAAATCCAGGACGGGGTGACTTGCATGGCTCTCATCAGGTTGTTTTACCTGAAATCGCTTGCAAACCTCAAACTTTGACTAAGAAACACATGTTCCCCCCTTTCTGTGATGGAAAGTTCTAGAATCTGTGAGGAGCCACAAACTTCCTTCCACCCAACATTCCTCTAAGGCTTCTGATGCAAATGGCACCTCACTTGTGTAGGTAGGCCTAGCGCCCGCAACAGGAATGGCCCCAAAATGGACATCAACATTTCCTGTCACAAAAATGATCTGATTTGGCAAAGGGGGTAGCAGTGTTTTTTTGGCCCGGTATTAATGGCCACCAAGGAATACGTACCAAACCCATACATTTCTGAAAACTAGAAATCCGGGGGAGTCCAGGGTTGTGTGCCTTGTGTGGATCCCACAACGTTCTCTTAGCAACAGTGCCTTGCAAACCTCAAATTTAGCCTAAAATTGCACATTTTCCTTGCATTTCTGTGATATAAACTTGACCACCCAGCATTCTCCCACTTGTCTTGATAAAAATGGTACCTCACTGTGTGGATGGGCCTAGTTCACAGGACAGGCATGCATCAAACCAAAGTCAATGGGAGTCATTCATTGACCCTGGTTTGATTTGTGTCTGTCAGGGGCACTACTCAAGGTCAAACAAATGGTTTAGCATTTTTATGGGAACAAGTGGGGACAGGCTAGGTGGTAAGAAATTAGTGGATTGCTGCTGAGTCCAGAAATTTATGGCACACAAATGTAAGGAAAATGTGCAATTTTAGGCAACGTTTGTGGTTTGCAGGACATTGTGAGAGAGAAACCTTTTTGGGATCCATGCAATGAATATCACCCTGGACTCCCCTGGATGTCTAATTTGCTGAAATATCTAGGTTTGATAGGTTTACCCAGGTGGCAGCTTACCAAAACCCGAAAAGTGCAGTCATTCAGCATAGAAGTAGGACGGTATTGGGACTCAGCCCAACTCTGCTACCCATATGTATAAAAAAGGCATCCAAAATCAAAATTTCCTTTCTTGCCGAAAAGGGGGTTGAAAGATTGTTGGGGATATATTGAAGGTGGAACATATACCTGCTAGGCGGGCAGGTCAACCCCAGACCTTGCAGCAATAAAATAAATACTCTCAGGTGCCTAGTAGGCTTCCTGTCCCTCCTATACGAGCAGATTGGCGTTTAAAAACTCTTATCTGCTCCAGGGTGGGGGGGGGGTGCAGAAAGACTGTTGCAGGTCATTTGAGGGGTGGTGTTATGCCCATTGCCTAGGCCGGTCGCCCCCATCCATTTCCCTACATGTAACAACCTCCAATCTGCTCCCAGGAAGCAGAAATACTTTTGGCTCTGGGGGTAATAGGGGGCATTAGCCCATTGCCAGGGGGGTCCTCCCCCTCTAAATATAATCCTTGGTGGTCTAGTGAACTTTATGCCCCTCACCAGGGTCAGATTGGAGGAAAAGGGCCTCCTATCTGCCCTCGATGGGGGCAGCAAGACTGCTGCAGGTTGTAAGGGTGGGTGGGGGCTATGCCCAATGTCTGAGGGGCCACCCTCACCCATTCTGCTAAAATAAAGCAATCACTGGTGTCTAGTGGGCTTTCTGTCTCTATGGGGGCAGGGAGGAGGTTGTAACCTTCCGTATAACTCTGGGGGGCAGAAACACTTCGGGAGAGGGGGAGGGAGGAGGCCACTACACCTCCCAAAAAATAGATCTGTCGTCTAGTGGGTGGATCCCTATTTGGGGATCACCCTTCTATGGCGATCCCCAAGTAGGGATTCACTAAAGAATGGTACCATTTCAAATGGGAGACTCACCCCTTTCCAATTACACCTCCCCGTCTGAATTGATGCACGGGGATGAGATATACCCCGAGCACCGAAGCCATGAACACTAAATGATTAGATCGTTTCACTTTCACTTTTAATGTAATGACGTCAGTGAGCCATGGTTAAAGTAACGTTATAGTTAGGGGAATTTGGTAGTGACAACCTTAATGTTTTAAACTAAGAAAAACACATAAATTCACTAGTTATAGTTAGCGGCACTAGCTGTAACCTACACCTCCCATGTACTACTTATTGAAGTCACATATGACATCACTCATGAAATGTTCTATGACATCATTTATGACCTGACATGCGTTTTCTTCCCCATGAAAATGTATGTCCTCTCGAGGCACAAGTAGGGGGTAGCATGGCTACCCTCCCCAGGAATAGTAAAATTAGCCCCGGGGTGAACTCCCTGGGGCATTGAATGGCTCGGGGATCGGGACCTCACAGCCCCCCACCTTTCTAAACTCAGCTCAAGTTAGGCTCCCCAGCCATTGTTTGGCCAATTCCACAAAAGTCTTGTGGGATTGCAGAATTTTCTGATAATTTTCTTTTTTTTGGGCCCAGGGATGGTCTCTCTGGAACACCCCAATGAGCCTAGGCGGGTTTAGGGTATCCCTAACTTGCCCCATATATCTTTTTTTCCCAAAAACTTTAAGTTCCCAATGTCCTGTAATGGTGACCAGCAACATTTTTCTCATCTTGCTGTCAGCCAATCAGAGTGCTTGCTGTCGCTGGAGTCTGACTTCAGCAGGAGCAAGATGGCCAATCAGAATTCTCTGTTTTTAAATTGGTGCTCCCGCAACAGTTTTGGAGATTCTCGTAAGCCCAACAGACAAAACATACAATTATTTTTGACTTTTAATGTGTCAAAAACTCCCTAATGGATTTACACCAAATCACAAAAAGCACAATCTGCAAACCAAGATCTAGCCTCCTGCCGAATTTCGTGTCATTCAGTTCAGCATTTTTTGCTGTATCCTTGTCGAAAGAAGTCAATGGAAAATACATGGGAAATTAGCATTTTGGGACCCCCCCATTTGTCTCTGCCCTCACTTAATGGATCACCGCAAAACTTTCCAGGAAGGAGATAAGGGGGATGGCTGTTTTTTTGGATTGTTTTCTAAAGATTCGTCAAATAGGGCTTAAGCTATTAGCAAACCAAAAAATCTCAGTCTACGGAAAAGCAGACCTGACTTTACCTGCCTAGTGACGAACGTCACAGGGTAATAAATGTTAATAAAAAAGATAGTATATTTATGTGTGTGTTATATATATACATATATATTTTCGTGGGTTTATATATGTGTGTGTGTCTGTGTGTGTGCGTGTGTGTATATATATATATATATATATATATATATATATATATATATATATATATATATATATATATATATATATATGTAATGTGTTAAAAACAAAATGTATCAGTTCTCTTTTGATGGTCATCATGTTGCAGTTTATAATGAAATAAGCAAGTGGTCCTATTGTAACACATTGGTGTATGACAGAATATTCAAAAATGTAAGGTAGATTCTTGAACAGAGTTATAGGAAACAATGTTTTCTTTCAGACACAATATATTACTTTATGAAAAAATAGTACTCATGTGAATAATACCCTTAAATCACAATTGTGCAGATTCTGTAAAATGGATACAATTTAACATTTTGCTGATAGTTTTGTACTGTTCCTCATCCTGGAATTATACATTTTTTTCCACTATTTATATACTGAGTTGGAATGGATGATCATTGTGACACAATATATGTGTTGATGAACTTGACAAACGTGAATGTGATAATGCCAATGTGTACATTTTGAGTGCATTATTTTATGTGCGGCAAAGATTTTTTTCACAGCATCTTATTTTGTTAAGGATTTTATGTTTTAAATGTTGATATTATAATATATTGCTAGTATGTACGATCATTCTCAGATGTAGAAAGTTTATGTGTTTTTTAAACTGATACGTGACTATTATTATTTTTTTTTTTTAAGTTCAACTCAGGGAGAACATTTTTAACATTAACTGGCACATGCATGAACGTAGGCTTTTGTGATTCCTAAATAGCGATTTTTAAGGAATCGCTATTTAGGAATCGCAAAAGCCTATGCATGTAGCATTCCTTAATTGATACTCGCAAATTGCTAGTCGCAATTAAGGATTGCTGTCCCATTCATTCCTATGGGCCTACAGGCCCATAGGAATGAATTGGAGATTGCATGAGCAATTTGCGAGTACCAGTAGATACTGGCATCCCAAATGCAAAAATACTGGTTGCAAAGGTGCAGATTCTGAGAATCTGCCCGTTTGCGACCGGTATTTCCTTTGATGCATGTGCCCGTAAGTGCTTTATTTGGATTTACAACAATTATAATATTAGAAATGTAACCTAAAATCCTTTTTCATCGCAATATTCTCGTTCAGGATTGTCATTTCTGAACCTGGTCGTCTCAAACACGAGCCCTTTTCTGAAATAGTTTTATGAAAACAGTTCAGTTTCAAGGGACTCCTTCTCAGCAGAAAGGTGTTATCTCCTACTACAGTACATTTGACATAGTGTTTCTATGAGATTAATGGCGTTTTCCAGAGGCTCTGATGAAGGCTGAAGAAAAGAAATGTATTTTCATTTGTTTAAGAAATTTCAAGCACCAGGAACCGCTGCTGTCAGATACAAGATGGATGGCCAATATATGCTTTCCTTCAGAAAAGTCTGACTCACATTGTTTATATGGCTTTAGGTGTATAAATTAAAGTAATCTTTTTACCATTCTTCTTGCTTTGAAGAACGTTTCCTCTATCCATATTATATTACTCAACCATTTTTCTTTGCAATCTCTGCTGTAGACACAGCTTGGCACGTGGCCAGAACTAGCTTGCAGAATACATAAGAGCGGAGCGCACCATACCTGTGAAAGCTAATGCAAGCCGTTGTTTATGTTCATGATGTTGCCATGTCCAATGCTTTTGAAATGGGGAAGAACATTGCAGGTTTCACATTGTCATGAAATAAATCCCGCTTGTCAGTCATCCATTACAAACCCTTTGAAGAGTTTGTCAGGCACTGGGATTCTGAAGACCACACGCTTTCACATGTACCTGACAAAGTGGTCCAGGTTGCCTGAATGTATAGACGTTGAGGATCGTCTGGCAGGCCTTCGTAGAGCGATTTACAAAGCAGTACCAGACAGTGGAGGTTTTTCCATTTGGGCAGTGGGGCGTTGCCCCACTAATAATTATCAGGCAATTTATTTGAGCAGCGAGTTAATAAAAGTTTTATAAATTAACGCGCCGCTCGAATAAATTACCCGATAATTTTTGGCCTGCTGTGGCCGCGGTGTCAAGCGCTTCACTTATGTGTCACAGTATGCACTGTCTGACACTGGGGGGTGCTGGAGTGCGGGCACAGTGCGTACTGCGCATGTGGTGTTTGCCCGACTGCCTTTATGCAGCAAGCAAACTAAATGGATTTTTAGAAAGCGAGCCCTGCAGAGTACGGGGTATGCCTATGCCACATACCCCAGTGCTTGAAAAAAGGGCGGCATTTTTTTGTGCTCAGTCCAATCCTGATGCTCTCCTCTAAAGAGGGCAGCGTCAGGATTGGCTACTGTAGTCCTGTATGCGTGCAGTCCTGCCTGCAAGAAATGAATTTGAAAACGGCGCCCGGCGGGAGTCAAGCTGGCTGCAGTGGCACAGGAGTGGCAGCCTCCTGATCATCATATCGGTCATGAAGAACAGGAAACCCAGAAACTCAGGTAAGGACGCCGGGCGCCTTTTTGCTGAGTAATATGGAGTTGGCAAGGTTTGAGGCAAGTTTGGTTGAATTTTCGATGTTTTTGAATGTGGGCGGTGGGGTAAGTTCGGGAGAAAAGTTGTGCCCGTTCCGGTAGATCGCAGAAGTTGTGGCTTGGTGAGGTTGTTGGGAATCGCTGGAACTATGTTCCCTGCAAGTGTGATGAAGATTGAAGCAGTGGAAGTGCTTATTTTGTGATTGTGAGTTGGACGCAATTTTGAGGCCTAGTCGCGGTTATGCGTTTTTACGTGATTTGGGTGTCGAATTTGGGGGTGTTCCAGCTAGTTCTAACACGGTTTGGCGGGTCGGGAGGTATGTTGCATACGAGAGCCACAGGAGGGGGTTTTAGGTGTGAGGAATGGGGTTTATGGTTCGAGGATAGGCTTTAGAGCTGGGCTCGGGTTTAGGTCTAGGCATAAGGGTTTTGGGCTAGTGTTTGTGGCTTAGAGTTGGGGTTTATGGCTAGGTATTAGGACTTAAGGCTGGGTGATGGGGTTTAAGGCTTCATTTTATGGTTTAGGGCTCATGGTTGGTGTTTATGGCTAAGGATTAGGGCTTGTTAATAGGGATTATGGCTCAGGGTCTCTTTATTTATGCCATAACTACACTTTCACAATTGCTTTATCAACTCTCTTGCTTCCTCAAATTTACTTAAATGCACCATTTGCCTGCTCTTTTTTCGGGGGTGAGGGAAGGGGTTTGAGGAGAATCTCCTCAAACCCCACCAAATGGTGGCTGGACTCACTTGCTACACGCTCTCGCCTCCGGGGCACTCATACAAAACTTTTACGGCCTACCACCTTCAAATGTCACCAGCCGCCACTGGTACCAGAACCACACAAACAATAAAGAAATAATGTACTGTCACCTTCAGATGTTGTGTTATGTATTGATCTTTGTGTAGCACACAATAGCCTTGAGTGTGGCGCGTGTGAGCTTTTGGTAGTCTGGCGGTGAGCTTTCTAATGACTATAGGCTAGATGTAGGTAATTCACAATACCGAATCATTATTACCGATTTTTACCGAAACGGTAATAAGGAATCGGTATTTGCGATGTAGGTAATAATTCGGTAAAAATTACCGATTCGGTAAAATTCGGTAATAATTACTGATTTCATAGAAATCAGTAAAAAGATTACCGAATCGGTAATACCTATTCTGTAATACTGATTCAGTAAATACCGAATCGGTAATTAAAAAAAACTGGATTTGTGGAATCAGCCAATCCAGAACAAGCACATGACTCCCAACCAGGAAGTGGCCACACCCATGCAGGTGCACTGAATCAGTAGCTGTTGGAGAGACAGGGAGCAGCAGCAACAGCGGAGGAGCAGAACAGCCAACACCCAGTTCACACAGACAAACTGCACTATGGCCACATCTGAGAAAAGCAAGGATTCTGCAGCTGGGAGGAAAAGAAAACACAAATTTAGTGAAAAGGAGTTTGAGATCCTCATTGAGGAAGTAGTAAAAGACCATGACTAGCTTTTGGGAAGAGGTCACTAAACGTCGTGGAGACCCAGAAAAGGGGCATTTAGATGGCAATCCAAGAAAAAATAAATGCAATTGGGGTCACACCACGGACAATTGAGGACTTGAAAAAGCGTTGGTATGACCTGAGAGCACGTGCCAAGGAGAGGATGGCTGAGAGCCTTAAAGAAGCTGGAAAAACAGGTGGTGGAAGCTCCACAGCACCTGCTCCTACTGCCATGGACCAACTGGTAGAATCCACCCTCTAGCCAGAGAGTGTCCGTGGCATAGGGGATGTGGATAGCTCTGCTACACCTTCCAACACACAAGGTAAGTTGCATTACATCATGCTGTTTCCCCTCCCTAACCCCAATCCCCCTGCAACAATCCCACTCCAGGCCATGTTTTTTGTAAGCTGTGCAATGCATCATGGGAAATGTAGTCCCTATCAATGGGTAGCAAATCAGCCACTCCCCAATAAGCATAGGCAATTGTCACACATCTATAGATGAGATAGCAGAGGACAGACAGCTAGGATGTCAGTCATGAAATTTATTTGCACACATTTGCTGCAAGAAAAGTGAGTAATAGTACATTCTGTATCCACAGGAGGAACAGCGCCACAGGCTGCAGAGGGGGAGACTATTGATGCTCCCAGTGAGGATAACAGAAGTGAGGAGGAAGTCCTGTCACCTCCACCCATTGCACCAACTACTCCACCACCACCACCAATGTCAAAGCGTTACACAGTTGCTCCACTCCAGGAGATTGATGTCACAGAGGAGGACAGGCAGGAAGGCCAACATACATCACCAGGCGCAGACACGCAGCCATCTGGGACGCAGTCCCCCGAGTTGGAACGCAGCACAGGTACCCGTAGACGTCGCCAGAGGTCACAAAGTCCTGAATTTCAAGGATCAAGTGTTTTCTCAGGCCTGGTGGGCCAAATGCTGATAGTCCAGCGCCTGCAGGGGAAGACAATGCGGACCATTCAGAGACAGATGGTGGCAAACAACAGGAAGGTGGATGAAATGAAGGAGGCCATATACTGCCTCAACAATACAATGGCAGAGGGACTGAAGGAAGTATCTGAGGCAGTGAGCAAATTAAGTCACAGAATGTAAGGGGAGCGCACTGCAAGGCGGAGAGACAGGCAGGTGATTGCAGGCTTCACGAAGTGAACAGACTGTGTAATGCGACCCACGTGATGAGTAGGAGATCTGTGGCCATGCAACTTGAGATGGCAAAGTGCAGCCGTGAGGTTACCCAGGGAGTGGTCACAGTCACCAGTGCTGTAGAACTCATGCAGACAAACCAGATTGCTGCCACTGGTTCCGGGGATGTGAAGGAAAGTGAGGAGGCAAGCAGTCGTAGCACTGAACCCCCCCCTTGCCAGAGAGTAGGAGGCGCAGTGTGAGGCATGGCTCTGCTGCAGGACACAGTGCTTCTGAGGACAGTGTGCATGCAGGACGCAGAACTGGTGTGTGGGGGCGCAGGAGATAGGCATGGCCCTACAATTACAATCAGTAGTGGGTGAAGTAACCCTTTTGAATACATATCTGGTGTCATGGTGTGCTGGAAATTTGCCTGATGTAGATGTATTAAACACCCTGACTTAAATGCATTACCTGGCTTTGTCTCATCACTTACTCAGAAATAAGTATGTGTGATCTCTGACCGTCTCTGTTTTCCCATCTGCTGCAGTTGCACCGCCTACTGCACTGTGCTGTGGCTGAGTACCTTCCTCATCCCCATCCTCCTCTGCAGAATCACACATTTCTGCAGGTGTACCCTTCTTAGTGGCAAGGTTATGCAGCATGGCACATACAGCTATGATTTTGCAACACACCAGGGGCTGGTACTGCCGTGCACCTCCACTTTTGTGCAGGCAGCGGAACCGGCTTTTGAGGAGTACAAATGTTCGCTCAACCACACTGCGTGTCGATCTATGTGCAACATTGTATCTCCTTTCACTTGGGGTGGATGGGTGCAGGTACGGAGTCAGGATGAAAGAGCGCACTGCATAGACACTCTCACCTGTGTGTGAGATGTAAGTAAGTATTACACAGTGTACAATTGCAGCAACAGTTGTAAAATTCAGGAGGTGTCACATGTATTCACCTAGCAGGTAGCCTTCACCAAATTCACCTGCGAGGAGAATATATCCCACTGTTCCTGATATGTATGAATCGTGGGTGCTCCCTGGAAACTTTGCAACTATGTCGGTGATAATGTTCTCTGCATCACATATGACCTGTACATTGATGGAATGTGTGGACTTGCAATTGCGGTAGATGTAATCAGTCGCAGCAGGGGGACAGATTGGTGTGTGTGTCCCGTCAATGCAACCAATGACATGTGGGAAGTGGGCCTTCCGATGAAAGTCCAACTTGGTCTTCAGTAGTTCTGCCTGTGTGCTGGGGAAGTTGATGTAGTGTGCCATCCTTTGCAACATGGCATCCAGGAATTTGTGGAAAAAACGTGACAGGCAACTTTGTGAGACTCCACCTGCCACAGCTATTACCCCTTGGTAACTGCCAGACGCCAGGAGGTGCAGGAAACAGAGTACCTGTACATGAGTGGGCATTGCATGCGCCCTTGGTGTCTGGTGCTCCAGGAGTGGGTGCAGGTCCCGTATGAGGTCCAAGATGGTGTTTGGGTGTAGCCTGTACCGCTCATGGATTTCCGCCTCAGTCAGTTGGAACCATGTTATACTCACTATGTACACGCGCTCCTCCCGTCTCCAGATCCTCAGTCCTGCTGCGCGCAAACGTAGCTGCCTTGCTATCACGTACAGGGCAGCCATTGTGTTCACACTGTTGCATTTTGGGGCTGTTTTTATGCAGTGTACCTGATTACCACCTGCTTTGAGTTAGTGTTAAATACCGATTCTTAATTAACGATTTTTGGCAAATTTGGTATTACCTATTTTTAGTACTTCGCATTACCAAATTTTTACCGATTCCTTATTTCTGATTCAGTATTTTTTGTCTCTGAATCTGTAAATAAGGAATCAGTAACTTTTTCCCCCTTATTTTTACCGATTCCTTATTACCGATGTCGATCGGTAATACCTACATCGCGCATGGCTAAATACCGGTCGGTAACGGTGAAATTTACCGAATTTTACCGTTACCGACCGGTATTTAGCCACCCACATCTAGCCCTATAAGTCTAGAGTGTAATTTGGCATGTGAAGTAGCACTACCCATATTGTGAACTGGTAGGGTTCTTTATTGTGTGAATGTGTTAACTTTATTGATTTGAGGGTGAATGTTCTTCATGTTTGATGGGTGAGACTGTAGGAATCACTTATGAATCTTCTAGGATGGCCATGCACATTGCCTGGCAAAAGTCTAAATGTAATTGGTTGCAACAAGCGCTTTTGGTTGTCCAGCTAATGATATATTGTTGGATGCAGGCTTGGAGTGATATTAAAATGTATCCTGTTGTGTTGTAGTGCACGTTGTGTCCTGCAGGAACGTGATGTTAAAATCTTGGTAATAAACAATATCGGTTTTTTTTTCGTGCCTAGATGTCTAATTAGTTGTCGGTTCAAACTAACCTGTTGGAAGGTTGTGTGCTGATATGCCCAGAATGGCCATTGAAAAAGGGGATGGAGTTAAACTAGAGCACAAAGTAGCATGGAAATAAGTGATGAAGAAAACAGAGAGCAGTAACTTCAAAAGAGGGACCCCAAAATAGAAAGACTATAACTGTGGAAAGTGAAGGTGTAAGGTTGGGGGGCCATAGACAGCTTGAGAATGGGGAGAGGTGGAAACTTCTGTTAACTTGCTCTATGGGGGGAAACAATTGTTTATAACGCGGGGATTACTTCGCAATGCTATTACATAACGGTTTTGACAGCGCAAGTCGTTACAGCGACTTGGGCTAGATGGCGCACTAGGGCAAGGAAAAGTATAATTTACTATCCAACACCTTCCCTACTGTACGTAGACTGGAGTTGGAATATTAAATTATACTACTCCTAAGTCCAGGGCCCTCCAACGCAAGTCGTTGTAATGACTTGCATTGTAA
This sequence comes from Lissotriton vulgaris, assembly GCF_964263255.1. Taxonomy (NCBI): domain Eukaryota; kingdom Metazoa; phylum Chordata; class Amphibia; order Caudata; family Salamandridae; genus Lissotriton; species Lissotriton vulgaris. Next base: position 1,175,526,098 of record NC_141695.1, on the reverse strand, counting down.
AAACCGCAATGTAATGTGCTGTGATGTAAATGCATGCGTTGTAACGTCATACATCCCTCTGTGGGAGTTTAGGGGATCAGAACTGATGAGTAGAGAGTGGATTACAACCATTCGGGAGAGAAGGGACATGGCCTGCAAGGGAGAGAAAGTAGTAGGAGCTGCTTAGATCAGGGAAGAACTACCCGGACGAGAGGGAAGAGGCACGGTCTGGATAATGGAGGAGATAAACTTGAATGGCATGGAGGGGTGTAGGGTATCTTTTGAGCCTATGTCACCTGTTTCTTCCACTCCCTCAGCCCCCATTAGTTTATTAATAAAATGTCAGTTTTTATTCATATCAGAGACCTAGCTTTTGATTGTAAGCAGAGTAAAGGGTAAGTTAAGGTAAAAAATAGAGTAAACATACATTTCTTTTAAAAAAACAGAGATTACAGCTTTAAAGTTCATATCCTAGAGTGATTCAGCTTTCCACACAAACTGAAACTTGAAGTGAGAAACGATTTTTTTTATGACCAAGCATAACCCATGCAGAGATCCCATGTGCAATCATCAAGAAGGCATGCATTAGCCTGCCTCCAGTGTGTCAGAGTGGGAGGATTTAATGTATAGCTTCTGTGCAAGTGCTATTTTACATTTAAATTTAGAGTTTTATATTTTTTTTGTAATTGTGCGTGGGAGCCTATGCAGAAGGCAAGTAACGGCGGAGCACGTAGCAGCGAAGAAAAACTCTGCATGGCCTTTTTGGCAAGTTATCTATCTGTTCATAAAGGCAGCTCTGTATTTCAAAGACTAAAAGCATACAAAGTGTTTTCGTAACTTGTTTGTAACTTTTCCTGAAAAAAATGTCTTTCTGCTTTAATGGCGCCTTTCCCCTTGGAGTGCCTGGTGTCAGTATGTCTCCTTATCGACACGAATACTAGATTATAGTATGTTTCACTTGTAGCTTAAAAAAAAAAAATCTTTTTCTAGCAGACATCCACTTATCTGCATACTATGTTGAGTGTTGTGCTGTACAGTAGGTAAATAAAAAAGAGACGCCAAAGCAGTAGGAGGCAGACATGCAGGTTTTAAAGGAGCAGTTATAACCATCTTAGTAAATAGCATCCAACAGACCAAAAGAGTCATGCAGTGAATGATGGGCGGACAGATACTCCAGTGACGAAAAAATGTGAGAAAGCCATATAGGTAAAAGGCATTCTTTGAAGTTTTTTTGCTTGTTTTTCTCAAGAAATGAAATAGGTAATTATATAGCACTTACTACTTCTGATGAGGCGTTGTAGCACTTTCCAGCGAGTAGCACTTTAATCCGCAACCCACGATTAGAACTTAAAAGTTTATAGATTTGTAATAAGTGATTTTGTTTTGCTGTTTATGGATTAGTTGGGATAGCTTTTTTAAGTTTGTGCTCTCGAGGTCTTATGCGTCCAGTGGTGTTTTGAATAGGGATAGCATAATGGATGTGGATTAGAAAAGGAAAGATGCACGTTGTTAATGGGAGTGGACATGTGAACCTGGGAGTTGGGTGAATTGGATAAAAACTAGGGAGGTTTGAAAAGGATGTTTGGAAGTTCAAAGTAGTCAGAAAGGTTTGTGATGAGTCAGAGAGGGCGGATGGGAAAAAGATCAATGGGTTTTTTTACCAACAAGTTACGACTTTATATGGTTACCTAAAACAGTGTCAAAAGCACAGAACTGAGCCCTGTTATCCATTGATACACATACATTAGATGCAACTTTGGGCTGTAAAAGTTTGTGAGTCAGAGAAAGAAGCCTGCACCTCCTTTTTGTAACTACAACACTGTTTGCTGAGGAGTAGCTGGCATATTGTATTGTTTTGCAATATTTATGTCATATATTTATATGTGAGGATCTGAAGTTCCTGCCTATATGGGTAAAGCGCTACACTTGGTAGTGTGAGGTTGGAACTGTGTTGTCTTTGTTCTGGTCCCATGTCCGAAGTGTTTCCATATCATGAATGAGGACCACCGAGGTGCTGTTATCATGTTAAGGGGTGCAGCGCTTATCAGCGCGATGGTGATGAAGTGTGAGCGATAGGCGCACACCTTCCCTGAAGACTTAAAAATCACTGAGATCAACACTTGCTGAAAAACCTTCTGCCGACCCGACGTACCTCAAGAACTACAGATCCATCTCTGCTTTCCATTCCCAGCCAAAGTCATTGAGAAGTCCATCAACGTCCAACTAGTTATTTGTAACAAACCATATGCTGGACCTCTCCTAACCGGGCTTTAGAAGAAACCACAGCACTGAGACCGTTCTCGCCGCCGCAGACGACATCCACACTCTCCTCAACCAAGACAAAACTGCAACCCTCATCCTACTGGACCTCACTGCCACCATCAACACCATCTCTCACCACGCCCTCTGTGCAAGACTCTACAATGCTGGCATCTGCAACAAAGCCCTCGAATGGATCCCCTCCTTTCTTACCGTCGAACCGTGAAAGTCAGACTTCCACTGTTCCTCTCAGAACCCACAGAGATCGGCTGCGAAGTACCTCAGGGATCCTACCTGGGCCCCACCCTCTTCAGCATCTACAAGGCCACACTTGCAGCCATCGTCAGAAGCCACAGACTCAACATCATCTCCTACACCGAAAATACCCAGCTGATTATCTCCCTCACAGACAAACCCACAGCCACCAAGAGCAACTTCCACAACCAGATGAAGGCAGTCGCCACCTGGATGATGGACAGCTGCCTCAAGCTCAACTCAGACAAGACCAAAGTCCTCATCCTGGGCTCCACCCCCTCTGCCTGCGATGACTCGTGGTGGCCCTCAGCGCTCAGAACACCCCAAACCCACACACTGCGCATGATACCTCAGCATCATCCTTGTCTCCTTAATCTCATTGAACTGCCAAATCAATGCTGTTTCATCCTACTGCTTCCACATGCTCCACCTGCTTCTGAAGATTTTCAAGTGGAGTCCCATGAGTACAGGAAAATGGTCACCCACGTGCTCGTCAGCAGCAGACTTGACTACGGCAATGCACTCTATGCCGGCCCCACCCAAAAACTCTTTAAGAAACTGCAGAACATCCAGCATGCCTCTGCCAGACTCTTCCTGAACACACCCCTCTGCAGCCACATCACTGGTCACCTGAGAGACCTCCACTGGCTTCTGATCAACAAAAGAATTACCTTTAACCTTCTCACACATGCCTACAAAGCCCTCCACAACGCCGATCCTGCATACCTCAACCACCCCACCTCCTTCTACACACTTACCAGACATCTCCGCTCCACCCAACTGGCCCTGGCGACCATCCCATGAATCTGCAAGACAACGGGTGAAGGAAAATCCTTGTCCTACCTTTCCACGAAGACCTGGAACTCCCTGCCTCTACATCTCCGGCAATCACCATCACTGACTCAATTCAAGAAGGACCTCAAGACCCAGCTCTTTGACTGAACTGCAGACCCCCCCATTCACCTTGAGACCTAACAGGTGAGTACTCACACTATACAAGAAACCTGATCAATTGATTGATTTTATGGGTTACAGTAAGCTGGCAGCTTTGAACAGCTGTTAATATCGCTTTATTCTATTTCTAATGCTCATAGTCCACTTAGCTGGGTACTAGGCCTGGGTGTAAAATTCCACTCGCGGAGTTTGCAGAGTTTTTCCTAGTCCGCGTGTCATGTTGCGCTCTCCAAAAACCTACACTCTGCGTAGCGGATGGAGTTTTTTCCTCGCTCGGCAATGAGGAAAATCTTACTCCAGACAACCTCCTGGGAGATTTCTCAATACGGGTGGTCGTGGATGGGCGCTACTGCTCGAGTTGAGAAACCTTCTATTCACTTTGAGGAAGCTGCCACTCGAGTAGAACATCTACTCGAGCAGCAGAAAGAAGCAGTATCCTGTGCTGCGGATGGTGCTGTTCGCACTGATTTTCCAGCGTGGGACAAACATTGAGCGCTCAGAATCAGCGTGCACAGTGTGACCTAATGCACTCCATCACTTGCAGAGCTTCATGTAGTACGGCAACGTTTTTTAGTGACTTTGTGGAGTTCCGCTATGTGGAACTTTGCAAACTCCACCAAGGCCTACTGGTTACTTCACTGGTTTGTCCATTCTGTGATATTTTGTTTAAAGTATTTGGACTTGAGCAGGCATAGTTTGAAGGGGGAAATGGTGGAGAGATCTTCTGGGATGGACTTTTTTAATCTTAATATTAATCTTAATCTTAATATAATATCTGATTGTCATTGTGAGATGTCAGAAAGTGGTCTTAGTATGTAGCTAGTTGAGGTCTGCACCAGTGAACTAAATTAAAATCCTACCTTATCCAGAGAACATTGCAGATCTTGACCATTATTATATGCCTGTTCATTTGCTGATGGGTGGTTTATTTACTATGGGCTGGTTCCGTACTGGGTGATGGACAAGCTTCCTAGCAATTTTGACATATGTGAATTTAAATGCCAAGCAGTAAAAAGGAATTATTATGCAGCCTGAGTAAATTACAATAACTACTCAACCTCTGAGTGTTATGGTATTAGTGTTGCTTATATATGGTATTTGTATTATAATTGCATTTATATAGCACTTACTACCCCTGATGAGGAATTGTAGTGCTGTTCCTCAGGCTCAAATTCCTTAGAAAAAAACAGAAGACAAGAGGCGGTTGGCAAAACAGGAGCAGTTTGTTTAATTAAACAGCTTGGTTGGGAGAACAGTTACAAGCACAGGGTCTGAGGACTGTCTGAATTTACATTAGGTTTGCATGAATCTTATATACAATATTACAATAAGAAAAGTTTCCAGCGTATCATATATGAATGGTCAAATGGTTACTGCAGGTGGGTCTTAACCTTGCGTGGACACAGTGTGGATAGTGGTGAATGTGTCCAGATGTCCATCATGTGGAGCACGTGATCACTACATGAGCATGGTCCTGATTGGCTATGGGCTCCAAATTCATGTGGCATCTGACTTTATGATGTTTTCAGAAGCTTGCTTACCTTTCTTGTGCCATATGGACTTTAATGGGGCAATCTCCCCTGACCACTGTAATACCACTGCACCTATCTGTGGGATTGATCAAGATTTTTGCCAGCTATGTACCCCCCTACCTGTGACCCACCAATCAGTAATCTCGGGGCCTGGGTTGCAGGATCTGCATGAATACACACTTGCGTGTCAAGGTAGATGTGGAGTTCGGGATGGATGGTTCTATTATTAAGGACGATAGTTAATTTTTATTGATAAACACATTGATATCCATATTAACATTCCCCCCTCTAGCTGATTATTCAACTATACTATCTAACCCATGCATGTATACTATTACTTTCCTAGGGTTCTGCTGTTCACTTTGCTCGCATTTGACTACTATGCCAAAGTTCAATGCCTGGCTGTATCTAGCTGCAGGAGAGACAGTGCCCCGGCTGTTTGTTGGGGCCAGGAAATCCCGAAGGACATCAAAGTGCTTTTACTTCACTCCCATGGCTGCACACTCACAGGCATTGTGTTGTCATCTTCTTAGTTGAAATATGGATTGTCACCCAGACCAGCTTTTAGCTAGAGGCATCCAGAGAGTGAAATTAGTGGTGCAGAATGGGGCATCCTAATGACTTAGCCAAATTATCTGACATGGTCAGTAGTCCCTGACCACCTCGTCCTCACCAAACTGATGACAACTCTTTTTACATTGCTTAGACAATGATAATAATTAAAATAAACATTTGCTGAAGTGGATCTGTGCCTTTCACAAGATATCAATACAAGAATTTGCCCAGATTTGATTTCAAATGCTGTCATCCCTCTTTTAATGGAGAAACAGTCACTTCAAAAAGTTAAAGAAGGAGGGTGCAGCAACCCTCCTGGGTTGGGTAAATGTTTGAAAAATAGGAGCTGAATGTGGGAGAGAATATCTGTTCACGTATCATGACTCTGTGATATGTACTTTAACAGAGGTACTCAAAAAAGGGGGCTTATTGTATTCTAGACAGAAATCACATTAGTTCCTGAAGAAATATAAGACTATCATTGTCAAATTATATATCAAACACAATAACCTAATTCCCTCTTAGCAGCGTAATAAAAAAGGATTTACATCTACAACTTACATTATGAATACATCAGTATGCTAAGTGCGGGTAGATAAATAATGGCCAACAGCACAGTTGAATTGTTCTGTTACTTTGAAACGGAGTTAACCCCATACCAATTAAATGAATCCCACCTTTAGATCATTCTCTCACCAATAGCAACACAGGCAGAAATGTAGGCATGATCTTTAACCCTTTAAGTGCTGCCGTCGGCCAACGGTCGTCGCGAGCACTACCTTGCCAGTGCTGCGCACGACCGTTGGCCGACGGGCCAACATTCGTTCTCCGAACGTTCAGCACTGGGCGCTGAACGTTCGACGCTGCGAAGGTGTTAACACTAGAATTTTCTTGGCATAACAATTATAGTTATAGGACTAACTAAACACAAACGAAGAATGATTGCCAAATTGCATCTCTGACTTCCTTCCTCTCCACCCAGAACAACTCGTTGGAACCATTACCACCCACACACCTGACATCTGTAAGTGTCTTGGCTTGGGTGCCCATTGGCCTGGTGCATAGAGATCCTGACTCCTTTCAGTTAAATGCTTTGCATGCTGCATCCAATACTGCTGGCACAGCACAATGTCACCTTCTCTGCCCTACCTCCCAACCTTTATGCTCTCGAAGATGATCGTCAGTATGGAAAGGCAAACTTGCTGCACTCCCACTCACTGTTTCAGGGTTGACATTGCCCTTTTCTTCAAATCCCCAAAACAAGATATTTTGAAGCATTGACACCCGAAATGAGACACGTGTTGGCAATCAGCCAGCAAAATGCTGAGCGTAAGACACAACAAAGAAGTTTGCCAATTTACCTAAATAGTTACTGTGAATTAGATTAGAATTAGATGTCGTCAGCAGTTCTAGTCTGGCTTTATGTAATCTACAATGCTAAGATTCTGTAAATTGTGCTACCCTGAATGGTGCACCCTGAAATATCTCTCTTTCTCTTAAACTGCATTTCTGGCTCATCAAGCAGAAATTGCATTTTCGTGGACACCCCATTGAAACTAGGCTCCTCTGTATTAAACTCACTCAACCTGGTCTTCTGAATTATGTTATCTGAACTGTTGTTCCCTGAAAGTGTGTACTTGTTGCCTAAACTGTGCTTATCAGCATTGCACTCCTCTGAATAATGCTCACAGAATTTCATCCTCTTGAAATATGCTCCTTTGAACTCTCACTCACTCAACTGGGACAATGTGGCTAGATGGACTCCCATTAGAATAAGGCTTTTGCATCCCAAATAAAGCTTACTCTTCTCCAAATTCATCTTCACTAGTAATACACTCTTCGAGCTCCTTAAAATGCTCCTTTGACTTGAACACATGTTGAAATATGCTCCTGTGAATCATATCCCACTGGATTTCCTCAGCGTAAGTGCTGCATAATATCAAGTTGAAAATATTGTGAGAAGTTAATATTAAATCAAGAATTTCTTGAACCAAGGGGCTGTGGCCTACCGGCAAGGAACATGGCCGCTTCCTAGAGCGGCTCTGCTGCCCAGGTTGCAACCCCCACATAATCCATACATTTATCCATAGCTTTTGAGCCCCGCACTGAGGTCAGTGAAAGCAGAGTGCTCAGAGAGGCGTTTGACCCGATACGCACACTCTGGAACGACATAAGAAGTGAGCAACAAACTACGGCCTATTCAGCATCGAAAAGCCCCGGCCTTGATTTGGTGGAGCCCGCCGTCCGTGAACGCCGATAGGCACATAGGGGGGCGGAGCCAGGAAAATACGCCCAGTAGTGGGAGATGCGCGGAACAAACAGCGGCAAGCTCTGGTGTCTCTGCCCTCGGGCAGAAAGTGGCACATTGTCCTGGGAGACATGGGCGACACCGACAGCGCCAACCCACGAGGAAAGAAAAAACAAAGAAGTGACCGGACCAGTGAAGGGAGGTGCAAAACCCAGAAGAGCTGGTCTCCTGACCCTTCGAGAACAGCATCAATCACCGTGTAGGAGCTGCCATCCTGGACTCCTGCGGCAGGTGAGGCCGGGCACAGAGGATGCGAAGAGCCGGTCCACTAGGCCTAACATAAGTAACAGGTTGACTGGGCCAAACACAACTGTCCCCAGAACTCTTAACGGGCAGAGGCAGGGGCAATATTGCACAGGCTGGGAGAAGCCCAAGTAACGTCTGGGCCCCACGCAATAAACCATCCCAGTGGGCACGTAGCCCCAAAGGTAGGGCAGGGCCGCGAGAGCCAGAACAGTGGCCATGAAGCTGTAGGGAATCGGGGAACCTTGACAAGCCATAGAGAGTGACGATTCACCTGTAGCAGGCGGCAGGGACTATCCAGGGGCGCTGTGTGGCTTTCTTCCTCCCAACCATTCCCTCCAGCATCAGAAGCAATATTTCAGGGGGAGTCATGACCGGGACCCGTGGCATGAAAAATTTGCACCAGACTAAAAAGGACAAATTTGCTCTGCCCAAGGTACCAGAGGGAGCAGAGGCCCAAGCAGAACAACAAACAGCAGTGCTGCCACAACAGCCATCCGGGAAACCCCTTTCTCTTCAAGATATTTTGGCCGCAATTCAGGGAGTACGAATGGCCTTAGAGGGGACAATAGATTCAGTTGGCACTAAGGTAATGTCAAGATGTTGTTCCTCTGGGCTTGCACGATGATAGAAGGATCCACCTCCAGGCAGCTCCAACTCTGAATTGTCATAATGACACAGAGTATTAGAGTGGCCAGGTGGGGGAAAGGGTGTTGTCAAAAGAACAGCAGGGAAGGAGATCTGTAAAACAAATATAACATGCTTCAACTAAAAATAACTGTAAACATGAGTGGCTTACTTCCACATTGTAAGATATATATATATTCACCTGAGTTTCCCTACTGCATTAAAGTCTCAACGATAGTGCAGTAATGTTGGACCACCAATGCAACTTTGTACAAGAAGGCATTAAGAATCCGATTTTCCAGAGAGTTACAAAAATTATCCTTGATGTTCAAATTTGTCTCATAAACAGGACATGTTTGCTCGATGTCCTGTTAATGATGCTCTTACCCTGATTCAGTCGAGCTGTGCGAACATCACCTTTTCACCCAAAAGCCCTCGATCTTCCTACCGAAGCATTTGTTGTCTGCCTGAAGGTTTGTTGCAGCTTTCCAGAAGCCGTCAGGTTAAGGGCATTGCTCCTGGAGCCGTCGGTAAACTCCAACAGCTGATCCAGTAAAGACTCGGCAGGGATGGGAATAGTGAGCGGCTCAGTACGGGTGTGGTTCTCTTTTATAGGAGGGATCCACCCTTGGAAGCTGCACGTGTGCAAGCACGCTTGCGGGAGCGGAATGACGTCAGGAGGAGGGGGGTGACCTTACATTACCGGCAACAGAGCATCCAGAAAGAAAAGATGCATAATACAAATGCTCATAATGTGTGCAAAAATAAACATAGCAGCTGAATTTCTGGCTTTGAAACAAAGCTTGCATAAAACATAATAACTCTGTTTCAGATATCACACAGATATAGTGAACATTAACACATATTGACACCTTGAGCACATAAAAGGCATAAGTGGGCACAGACATTAAAACTACAGAACCAATACAACACTAAGGGCTCCGCACTCGATAGCAGAACCACCAAAAGTGCGCCATGGAAGTGGCACCATGCATCTTGCCACACAGTTTGGAAAGGGGCGACCACTCGGTCCCCCCGAACGTATGGTGGAGTTCCCCGATCTCCCCGGGAAACCATTTTGGGCGGGAGGCGTGTCCCGGCTGGTATGCCCGAAGCGGCGTAGCTGGGGCGCGCCTTTTCCCGCCCAAGAGGGGGTTGTCCTAGACACCGACACCGCCAGCCACGCCCGGGAGGCGGATTGGAGGAGGGTCTACGCCCGCCCGAAGAAGGATAAAAGAAGCGACAAGCCAAGGAAGCATCCTCTTGTTCCTGTGCTCTGAAGCTGCACCTCCTCGTTGCACGTGAGCTCGAAACGGAACGAAGAGCCAATTTTGAAATTTGTAATTTCTCTTTTTTCTCTTTTAGCGCTAGAAGCCTTGTCGAAAATGCCGAGCAAAAGGGTCGCAAAGAAGGTTAGCACCGAGCAAATGCTCCGTATGCTGGTGAAAGACATGGCGGAGATGAAGAGGAAAATGGTGGCCAGGGACGGTACGGGACGGCCTAAAAGAATCATCGGGCCAGCATTGCCAGGGGTGGTCCCTGCCGGGAGAGGAAAGAGGGCCAGGAACAGGGCAAATGGAGACGAGGTCCCAGTTCCGGAGGCTCCCCCGGCGAGCCCTCCCAGACCGGTGGAGGCTCCCGTGCCGATTCCCGACGCGGGGCAGCCGATCCCTGTCGTAGTTACCCCTGTGAACGAAGGGGATACGCCACCGGAGTTGGCCGCCCAGCTGGCGGCATGGTTGGGCAGAAACAACGAGGGTTCTGTTGCTCCGGGGGACACGGCCGAGGAGGCCAAATTAATAATGAAGCAGTTGCGGCAATCTCGAGATGCTGCAAAGGCACCTTGTCCTTTTGTTCCCCCGCAGGCTCCCGTGGGTCAACCAGGATCGGGCGTTGGTACGGCGGGGTCTACAGTTACGACGGCAGGTTCAGGTAAGCAGCCATTGCCGAGGGTGGGGGAAGGATCGGTACCTTCAAGGAGGGAAAAAATTGTTCAGCATATCCCGATCGAGGTAAAAGAGAGGATATGGGCAGACAAATATGTGAACATGTTTTCCTTGTTGACCGATCACTACGAGATCGAGCATGTTAAAAATCAAAAAGAGTTTTTACATCCAAGTGTATGGCGAGCCAGGATGGCCGGTTTTAGAGTCGATGAATCGATAGGCAATTGGGGCAGAGCGTTCGGAATGTTCATTGCAATTATGGGGGAACGTAGGCCCGAATTGTTGGGGGAATTGGCCGTGTACCAGACACGTATCATGGAATTTTATGAAACTTATGGAGGGAATCAATGGTTTTCTTATGAAAATATATTTCGTAAATCCAAGGAGCATGATTCATCCCTGACGTGGGATTGTTTTGACTCCATTTCATGGCAAAAAATGGAAAAGCCAGGCGTGGGGAAGTCACCATCGTTGGGGGGTGATGTGGTTGAGTATTCCTGCCATTCGTCAGGGGCGCCCTTTCGGGCAGGTTCAAGTAATGACCGGAACTCAAGGAATAGTGGCAGCTCAGGAAAGAAAGGGGTCTGCTGGGGCTTTAACAGAGGGAAATGTACTAGGCCACAGGGTTCTTGTAAGTTCAGGCACGAATGTTCGGGGTGTGGGCAGTCCTCCCATCCTGAGAATATGTGCAGAGCCAAGGCTAGTGACACGGGGAGTAGGGGAAGCACCAAACAGGTCTGAGATAGGCCAGGGGGCGCCCCTACCTACCCCGGTTGATATCATGGCAATGATCCCTTGGCTAAACGAATACCCAGATCATATCTCCGCTGGGGTGTTGCGAGATGGTTTTTCATATGGTTTCCGCATCCCGGCGGGGGATTTTCAGGGTGAAGCACAATGTAAGAATCAACTATCGGTGCAGCAGAATGCGGCGGTGGTACAAGCAAAGATTGGTAAAGAGGTGGCCCAAGGTCGGGTTGCTGGACCATATGACAACCCGCCAGTTGCTAATTTTGTTTGTTCACCCCTGGGTGTAGTCCCCAAAAAAGATCCGGGGGAATTCAGGTTGATACATAATTTGTCAGCTCCAAGGGGTCTTTCGGTGAACGATGCGATTGACCCGGGAGTTTGTTCGGTGCGGTACGCATCTTTCGATGAGGCCGTCGCCATTTTGAATCGCCTGGGGCCCGGAGCGCTGATGGCAAAATCAGATATCGAGTCAGCATTCCGGTTGCTCCCGGTACACCCAGATGATCAGCGTCTCCTTGGTTTCATGTTTCAGGGTCGCTATTACATGGATAAATGTATGCCAATGGGCTGCTCCATCTCTTGTGCGTATTTTGAGAGATTCAGTTGTTTTTTGCAATGGGCTTTCACAAGAACAACAGGGTTTACACATGTGATGCATTATCTTGATGATTTTCTATTCCTGGGGGCAGCCGGGGACATAGAGTGTGCACAAGCTTTGAATGAATTTTGTGATCTCATGAGACGCTTTTGCGTGCCATTGGCACCCGGTAAGACAGTGGGGCCGTCTACTTCGCTCGAGTTTCTTGGAATAGAGCTCGATTCCGAAGAGGGGTGCTTCCGCTTGCCTAAGGAAAAGGTGACGAAATTTAAGGAATCGCTTAAAACATGTATTAGCGAGACGAAAGTACGATTGCATCAGTTGCAGCGGGTTGTGGGTCAACTAAATTTTGCCCTGAGAGTAATGCCAATGGCGCGCCCATTTTCCCGCTCTATTGCCCAGGCCATGGTTGGCCTTAAGGAAGGCTACCACCGCACAAGGCTCTCGGCAGAGGTTCGCCAGGACATGCGCATATGGTTGGCATTCCTGGCGGATTTCAACGGTCGAGTTGTGTGGAGCAAACCCGCAGTTTCCTCTGAGGAGCTGGGGTTGTGGACGGACTCGGCAGGGAGTGTTGGATTTGGCGCAATTTTTGGTAATCATTGGTCAGCACAAACCTGGGCGGCATGGTGGCACGAGAATGGGCTCACAGGTAACATTGGGTTTCTAGAGCTGTTCCCTATTCTGGTGGCCCTGACAACATGGCCTGAGGGGTTTCGTGACCGCTCTGTGGTGTTTTGGTCGGATAATATGACCGTTGTTGAGTGTATCAATAGTCAGGCTGCCCGCTGCAGATGGATCTTGAGATTGCTGAAGGAAATTGTTCTGCTGTGTATGAGGCTGAACGTCCACTTTAGGGCAAGACATGTGCCAGGGGTGTTGAATCAGGCAGCTGACGCGCTTTCTCGTTCCCGTATGCAGGCCTTCTGGGGTTTCCTACCCTCAGCGGACCCGGTGGCGGCACCATTTCCCGAAGCTCTCTGGTCTCTCGGTGCCCCGGACTACAAGACCTCGTGGGAGAGAGTTTAGCGCCCAGGACAAGGAAGGCATACGAAGGGGCGTTCCGTTCCTATTGGTCCTTTTTGGGTTCTGCTGGGGGGGAGCTTTGGGGCCAGGAGGAGTATGTCCTGAAGTTTCTGTTATCCTTACATCAGGCAGGCAAATCAGTAGCCACGGCACAGAGGCACCGGGCCGGCCTTTCTTTCATGGCACGGGCTCATGGTATCCAGGACCCCACAGCGTCTTTTGTGGTACAGAAGGCGCTGCGAGGATGGCAATGCCTTGAGGGTCGCAGAGTGGACGACAGGCACCCGATAGGTCTGGAAAGGTTGGCCCTGTTACTGTCCGTACTCCCTTGGGGCTATGCGGGTAAGCGAGCTGGTAGCACGGAACAAGCAGGATACGGGGGGGCTGTGCCGAGAGCACATCCAAATTAGGGGGGAAACAATGGTAGTCTCGTTTGCCAGGTCCAAGACCGATCAGGGAGCGATCGGGGACTGTGTAGTAGTCCAGCGGATTCCCGGATCTCCCATGTGCCCGGTGGCATGCGTTGAGGAATATTTGGCGCAGAGGGCAGCAACATGGGGGGAAGCTTACTGAGGCACGCCAACGCCACCCCACTGACGAGGTTTCAGTTCCAACGGGTGCTTGCAATGGCAATTGCAGCCGCAGGCTTGAACCCGTGTGAGTTTGGGACCCATTCCTTCCGGATAGGGGCTGCTACTGAGGCCACAGCCAGGGGTTTGAGTGTCGAAAAAGTAAAACAGTTGGGGCGTTGGTCCTCGAATTGTTATAAACGGTACGTGCGGTTACACATGTTGTGAAGCCAATGTCATGCACTCACGCTTCTTGTTTTTGTTTGGTTTACAGTTTCGCAAGCTTACGAGGCGGGGCAGACTGTGCAGTTGACCCGACACCTGGGGACCAGCGATCAAAGAACACCGGCTGAGGAAAGAGTGGTGTGGGTCGTGGGACACTCATACGTGAGGCGTGCCGCAGACGTATTCAAAGCAGGTGACATGATTCACATGGCTGGGGAATACGGGTACAGGGTGACCTTCTACGGAAGGGGCGGGCTCTGTATTGACCAGTTTCAGAATTTTATGGAGGGTTTGTTAGGGCGGACGAGGTCACCGCCATCTATAATCATAGTACATCTTGGGGGCAATGATTTGGTGACCATTGGTCGACGAGTACTTCTCGAGGTGATATTATCCACTGTAAGTTGGTTGGCGAGAAGGGTCCCGGGGTGCACAATTGCATGGTCCTTCATGATCCCACGGAAGGTGTGGCGGGGGGCTAATTCTGTGTCTGCTTTAAATCATTCTGTGAAGAAAGTGAATAACAAACTTGGTAGATTGTTTCGTACAGATACATTGCATTCTATTCCGCATGGGTGTATCAGGGGGGATCAGATGTATCTAGAGGACGGGGTTCATTTGTCCCGGGTGGGGAATGCTTTACTCATAGGAGACTTCATAGCTTGGTTGAGGAATTTGTAGCCATGACTTTTAAGTAGGAGTTTGGTGGGGGGTCCGGATAGCCGGTCAACTATCCGGGCCTGGGGCGGTAAGGTCATGATCGGTGAGCAGTAATTGGAAGATCCCTAGAGGTTTGGGCGTCACCCATTATGGATGGGAGCGCCCGGGGGGAGGCGGCCATTGGCCCCTCAAACGGGAGGCGGTCCCCTCTAAGGATGGGGACGCCGAAAGGGAAGGCGGCCATAGGCCCCTCCCTGGGGAGGAGGGGCTACGGACCCCTCCTCGGAATTTCCCGGGGCCCGGACATCTGCAACGGCAGATGTGGTAAGTTGTGTGGGGTGGGAGGGGGGTCTACGCTACCTTCTAGACACCTCACACGAGTCCTCGGACGACCACTAAGATGGCGTTGAGTTAACAGGGGGCCCTCGCTAAGGCAAAGGAAATTGGAAGTAAGCACAGAGGTACAGTACGCTGTGCGACCGCCCCTCACAAGTGAGGGGGGAATTGGTATTGGGGATCTGACACCGGTTACGACCTTGCCGTTGGCCCGTAACGTTAGGATGTACAATTTCAATGTTCAGAAATGCATTTGCAGGATGTTTAGTATCGGCTAGGAGAACCTTTGTATTAGAGATGTGTTAAGGTCAGCCAAGAACATCGTAATGTGTAAATGAAATTGTACATGATATGAAACTGTTATTTTAATGTTTTAATTTTGTTTCATATTTTAATAAATACGGCCGGGAGGGTAACTCCCTCCCGCCTTCCAAAAGTTCAGAACCGTTTCCGTCTTCACATCCTTGGGGATTTGTGTTGAGAGGGGGTGGCGGGTATCTCAGCCATATGCACGAGCATCTGCCCTAGAGCTGCAGCCCATAGCCAGGACAGGTAACCCTGATACTGGCAGACCTGCGCAACATGGTGGACAGGCTCCGAAAAGTAGAAGACCCAGCCGAGAATCTCACAAAAGATGCTAAAGCTACTCAGGAAACATTAGGGGAGCTTCAGACAAAGACATCCAGCTTGGAGGCTAAGCTTGAGGATCTCGAGGGACGTCGAGGAGGAACAACGTATGCATTCTAGGAGTGACCGAAAGAGCAGAAGGCCCATCCAACGACCTCCTCATGGAGGATATCATCATCAATAAACTGGAGCCCGAGGCCTATCGAAACTATTCGAGGTGGAGAGAGCTCATAGAGTAAATGTAAATGTAAATGTGGCGTATTTGTATAGCGCGAACAGTGACCCGGAGGCATCCCGGCGCTTGTACTCCTACCACAAGGGAACCCCTCCTGGCTTTTCCTTGTGGGGTGTCCACTCCTGGGCATCCCATGGTGAAACCAGGCATCCCTTGTGCATCGGGGGCCTTTGTGGAGACTAAGCAAGCTATTGCCCAGAGTTGCAGCGTGGGACCCAAGCTTAGAATCGGCACTGAGGCGAGAATATCCGGTCAGAGGAATTTAAGCCCGAAACCCGCTGAGGCGGGAATAGAACCCTGGTCCCTGGCCAGCATTCTGCATCAAGGTCTGCCGCTCTAAGCATTGAGCCACACTCCTCCCAGGGAAACCAAGACCAGGAGCCCCGCCGAGTCCCATATTGGCCTGCCTGCTCCACTTTCGGGACCGGGACCTGGTGCTGCAGACGGCTAGAGTTGCCCCATCAGATATGCATGAGAACGCCCGTATCTCCTTCCTCCAAGACTATACCCAAAAGGTACAGAAACTAAGAAGGACATTCCTGGTGGTAAAGCAATAATTGAGGAAGAGGCAGGTGAGATACTTAATGATGTTCCCGGACCAGCTCAGAGTGGAGGAGGGCGGAAAATCTTGGTTCTTTGAAACTCCGGAGGAGGCCTGGGCCTGGATAGAAGGATGGTGTACAGTGGGGCGTTCCTCTGCCGAAGGGAATCAGGATCCCAGACCCATGAAACTACCCAAATTGACCGAAGGTGAGAACCAAGAGAGACATGGTGGGAGGCAAAATCAGCATTGCCAGAAAGTGACTGAGTGGCAGTAAGGACTTAACATCTGAGGTGATACTATTTAAGACAAAGTAGCAGCTGGAGAGAATGGCTAAGTGGGTCGTCCCCAGTGGGGAAACAACGATCAGAGGATGTGAGGCAGCCTAAATTTGAGAAAAAGGGGAATAAAATTGGACTATGGTGCTATAAAGTGGTGGACTTTGGTCATGAGCCTATAAAGTGATTCACTAGGAAAACTGCATAATTAATCTAGTTTTGCGGGAGTGAGCGTCTGTGGTGGTGGGGAAGAACACGTTCTCTGGACTCTTTTCACGGGGGCTTGACAGGTGCCCTGCTATGCTGGTTGTGGCGGCTGGACAGGTCCATCTGGCAGGGTTGCAGGGTGGGGGTAGTTCCAAGGGATCAGAGGGGAGGAGGGGATGGGGTGTTGGGCATCCTGTTGGGTGTGTTAACATTATATGTGACGTTATTGGGTGTTGTGCATGTGTGTAGAGTAGGCAATATTCTAAACTCAGATCAAACCCTGCAGTGTAATTTGGAAGACCTAGATTCCATAAGAAAAAACATGGATCCAGACATAAGCAATATAGTGGCAAGGAAGTCACCAGATTCAATTACTAAATGCAGACACAACCTCAGGCTGAAATAAGAATTCTGCCCTGGAATGTTAATGGACTGGGGAGTAAGGTTAAGCGTGGGATAGTTCTTCAGTTCATAAAGAGACATTCCCTAGATGTGATTCTCCTACAAGACACCCATCTCATGTGAAATAGTTGCAAGGCGCTAAACCGCTAGGGTTAAGAGATGAAGGTGCATGCGGGGTACACATCGGGATCGAGGGGTACAGGAATTCTTGTTAAGAAAGGAGTGCCCCTAATCATAGAGAACACTAGAGCAGACAGGCTGGCCCAGGATACTGCAGCATGGATTAGCAAATTTAGCAGCACAAATATGGAAATTTAGCAGCACAAATATGGAAATTTAGCAGCATTTTTTCCGCACTTTATTTTACTCATAATCATTCATTTTCAGCCTGAAATCAATGGAAACTGTTTTAGCAGAGTATTCCACTTTGCAATAGGCTTGTTTAAAGTGTCTGCAGCTCTACGGAAGCACAGCTCCATGTCCTAACCTTGTGGTAGGGTGGTGTATATCTCCCTGGGATGTTCTAGTACCCATGAATGCACTCCTGTTAGGAAACCGCTGCCTCCCGGGTCCGTGAGGCAGGACACCTCTTTCTCAGGCACATTAGGGCACAGGATCATAGTGGTTGATCCAAATAAGTGAGATAGGCTGCATAGGGAGGTCACCTCCTGCTTCCTCACTGTTCGGAAATGAGTAATCAGATATGGTAGAAAAAAGTGAGGAGTGAAACCAGCCACTATTTGATGAATTGTGTCCAGAGATTCATGGGCCTCCAGTTGTATAAGATTAAATACATAACCTTGAATTATAGCGGTGATCAGATCTTCTCTTATGTTTCGAAAGCTGGTTTCAGTCCCCCGTTGAAGGTGGAGACGTAATCATCAGCTCATCAAGATTCCATTTGGATGCAGGCAGGAGGGTTTTGTGACAGGAGTAAAAAATTGAAGTATTCTGCCGTGCATGGGGTGATTCCCAGGAGTCAGACTCACCCATTACCTCCCTCAATAACATCTTACCCAATCACTCCATCAGTAACATCTTACCCAATACCCCCTCAGTAATATCTTAGCCAATGCCTATCTCAGTAACATATCACCCAATACCTATTTCAGTAATACCACCCCCTAAGTAACACCTTACCTTTTACATCTCTCTGTAATATCTTACCCTATACCCCCCTCAGTAACACCTCACCCAATACCTCCCTCTGTAACATCTTACCCAATACTCCCTAAATACCGTCTTACCCCGTACCTCCCTCAGAAACATATTACCCAGTACCTATCTCAGTAACATCGACACAATAACCCACTCAGTGACATCTTATCAAGTACCTCTTTCTGTAACACCTCACCCAATAGCCCCTTCAGTCATATCTTACTTATATCTTCTTTATTAGCACCTTGCTCAATACCTCCAACAGAAACAATTCACCCAATACCTCCGTCAGTAACACCTTACTCAGTACTTCCCTCAGTAGTATCTTACCCAGTAATTTCTACTGGCTAGCTGTAGGTGCCTGTCTGTTGTGTTCCCCCATCAACCCATGTGACTGAACCTGTTTCTGTACACCTGCAGGGCCCCCGTGGCTCTCCGGAACAGGAAGGATTGTCAATCTATTCTGATGCATAGCGGGACGGGTTTATGCTCTTGTGTAGAAGGCCTATGTTGTTCTGACATGTTTAGTATTTGAATCGAATTACCAAAAATACATGTACAGAAATACGTGTGAGTTCCTAGCATAGCCACTCAATGAGATGTGTAGTACTCAAACCCCAGAACATTTCCAGTGCCCCCACTTCTCTGGCAAGATTCCATGAACACATATTAGCTATGTCCTCTCTTCATGAAAATCACACATTATATTTTGTATATGCAGTGCTGATTAAGATATGTTAAGCAAAACGAAAAATGGGGACAGAGTGTCACCAGTCAACAAAGCGATACATTAAAGTGCGACAGGGAGGTGAGCATACTTTTTTTAACATCATGGCCAGATGTCCAACACCATTTGTAATCAATCCCCTTTTCGGCAGCCAAAGTTGTGATAAATTTATCTCCCCATTCCCAAGCTGGCGTTCCCGTGCCAAAAGCCGTGACAACACCAATGCGCAACATTCTAAACGACCAGCCAGATCAGCGATAAGATCAGAAAATTGCGATAAGGCACGCTAGCAGCAGGAAATTAACACCTGTTCTGACCTGGTGTAAAGTCGGACGACAGCCTGCACCAGAAAAGGGAGCACAAGGCCAGAGCCACACCTGAAGGGCAACAGATGCAATGGAGCAACTGATCATGTAGGCCGCACACACAAGAGGGCCACAACACCTTCCGCCAGCACCCCCAGGACCACCCTTCACCCCCCGGCTCTTAACCCGGGCAACCCTCACCTCTAACGGACCAAGATATTGCACATCATGTCACAAAAGCATGAACAAAAGCATTTGCCTGATGTCGTACCTTTACACAATCAACATATATGTGAGTACAGAAAATCTGATTCATTCATTCACCATTGAAAGTCCAAACAAAATATCACATTCAAATTTGTCTTCAAACAACTGTTTGGAAGAGTCATGGCGGGGCATCCCTGGACAATCTGTGAGTCATAGCCTGCAAGACAATATCCAAGATAAGAAGGTTTCTCAGGCACTCATCAAAGGACATAGAGAGAGAGAAAGAGAAAGACGAACAAGGAGCGCAAGGCCAATCGAGCCCTTGGCCCATTCATACATACCAACTGCTGCGTGTGTTTCGCAATTGGTGCACCCCAAATCTAAGGACTGGCATCAAAGTCAGTGCGAAGGCCACATTACATTTAAGAAATGCAAGCAGTAGTCAGATTAAAATTAGGTATGAAAGCTCCTTTGTCTAAATACACAAGACGGAAGGACAACCCATATGTCCAAACGTTGCACAAACATACGACTCATTGCCCGGAGCTGTGGCATATCGTCCACCGAACTGCCCCGGTATGAGGATTACCGGTGCTATGAGACCAACAATCACAATGGCAGGAAATCCCGGTCACATACACAACCCCTATCACATGGAACTGTACCGTGCATGAAAGCTGCATCTGTTGGGATCACTGCAAATGGCAGTGTTGAGAATCAGTTTCCGGCTGAGTTTCCGTCTTGCCTACGTCACCTGCATCCAGCCCTGGTTCTACTGTCGATCATGCACATTCGAGTGGCCCATGGAGGTCTGCCTATCCAACGCAACAGTAGCAGAATTGGATTATGACCTGACAGTGCGCCCCCTGTAGGCCTATGAACAGGAGTGTCACCTGGATAGCGTGCATGGGATGCCTTGATCTTTGGGGTATGTGCTGACAGTTGTGCATGAGAGATTGCACAACTCTTCGTGTGCAGTGACCACATCGAGGCGCTCCCCTATTGGTCTGTGTTGTGGATTAGTGAAACGGCGTGGACTGAGCACATATGCCAGGACCAGTTAATGGATTGGCTCTCCCTAGTGTTCCTTGAACTCGACAACGATGTACTCTTGAAACAGACTGCTCATTATGCTGCGCTCGCATTCATGGATGAGCAACTACATTCCTGCAGCCACATCTGATTGTCACTCACAGCACCGGTCCCCACTATAAGAAGTTAGCCTGGCATATGATGTCCACTAGTTCTAGTGGGCACCTTGCACCAGTCTAATCGACCCTTATTGATGGTGGTTGTAAAGTCAACATTATAGAAAGCTATCCTAGTGGTAGCATGGACCAGCCGTCATCAGGCTAAGACTTCAGAGAGCGTATTAAGCAAGTTGTTTTACCAATTATAATCCCTTGAGTACCAAATGAAAGGACACCACACATGGTATATATCAAATATATATGTATTTATTCTAAACACAACACCTCTGCACTCTTTAAGAGGTCAGAGGGAAAAGTACAATACAAGTTACTTAATTAGCATACAATAAGTTGCACAGTATACGTTTTGCCCTAGGGGCCTCACAAACCATATACTAAAATAGTGGTATAAGAACCACGTGAGAGTTAGAAAGCCGGCCTGGGGCCTGTGGAATCACTGGGCTACTCTAAACAACCAAAGGTTAGAAAGTAGGAGGCCCACGGGACATGTGTGCAGTGTCTAAACAGAGCTGCAGGTTACCATTGACTTTCAATAGGAAACAAACAAGTTACAAATTTACAGTTTAAGGATACTGGACTACGATGAAACCCTTCTATACTTAGACACTAGGAGGGCCAATACCATAAAGACTACCAGAGTACTTGTGTTACCTCACCCACGGAAGCCGGGTGCATAGGTGTCTTTTGATGTCGGGTTTCATCGTCCATTTCAATGGAGACCTGCAAAGAAGTGCTGCAGGCCAACAGAGGAAAAGTGTCCGGGTGGATCCAAGGGTGGATCAAAGATCTGAAGAACCTGAAAGCAGAAGGGACAGAGTCTGGGTCACTTGCCAGCGACCAGGATGGCGATGGAAAGCTGCCAGCCAATGTCGGGTGATTTCAGGTGAAAAGGTGAAGTTTATCTCTTCAGCCACGAGGACCAGGAGGTCGACGACAACTAGGAGCTAGATTCGAGCTGTCCTACAAAGGATCTAGTTGACTGCAGTGTTGGTATCTGGATTGACCCAACAAGCCTGGCAAACGCAACCCACGCAGGAAGTCAAGATTGGCTTCAGTGCAGACCAGCATGGTCTGTGGCACTTCTCCTTTGTAGGGTAGGTGGAGCAAGCCTGGAGCAACCAGGAAAGCAAGTTAGATTCAAAATAGAGTCTTCCAGGGGCTCACTAGCCAAAGGACTAGGAACCGGGAAGATGCATCAAGCTGAAATGCAAAAGTGGGGCCCACAGGACACTCGTGGAGTGGGGGCCTCTGAGCTACAAAGCAAAGGGTGCTCGGGTCTGGCGCTTCAAGTACCTCACTGCAAAACTTCGAGTTACCTTATGAAGTGAGTGCAGCTTGCAAAATGCAGGATGTCCAGGAGTTCCGGTCCCACGTCTCTCGTGTCTGCCATGGGTCTCAGCTTTGCTGTGAGGGAAGGTCAGGGTCAGAGATGTCTGGAAGTCTATGTCTTGTGTTGCAGATTCTTCGGGATCTGATGGGAGCCTCAAAAATGCAGACTGGCAAAGTTGCTGTTGGTGCCTGTTTGAACAGGGTGGTCACTCCTTGACCACAAGGGCGATGTCTTCCATCTTCTTGTCGAAATGGAATGTCGAAGGTCCAGGATATATGTTTCAGAGTTTCGTCCAGGGTAATCTAAAGTCCTAGGGACTGGGTTCCTATACTTATACTAAGTTTAGAGGCTGGACTACATTTAAGGTCCCTCCTATGGGTGGAGCTGAGAAGGGGTGGTTACACCTCTTTCACTTTGTCCAGTTTTGCACCAGAGCTAGGGCAGAGTGCCCCAGCAACCGGTTTGAACTGGGAAATGCATGGAGCAACTAGTGTGCCCCAGGCAGTGTCTGGAAAGCATTCACTGAATGCAGCCCTCCCTGCCCCAATACACAAAAGCCTGTCTGGGGAGGTGCCTATCACCTCCTTGGACAGGAAACTTATTGTCTAGGCCTCCCCTGCTGGAGATTCATCCAGCAACAGGAGGTCAGACTCATGTCTGTGGCAGCAGCATCCATTCTGTGATGCTGAGGCTCTGTTTAACTTTAACCGGGTAAACCAGTAACTACATGTCTTCTCCGGTCAGGCCCAAGAAAGCTCTGACCTGAGCCTGGGTGGTTGGAGCACTCCAGTCCATTATGGTCGGGATTTTGCTCTGCAATGGTTGAACCTGGCCTCCACCTACAAGGTGGCCCAGGTATACAACCTGACTCTGCCCTATCTGGCACTTGGTAGCCTGATAGGCCTGCCTTTTGCCGGGCCTCCAAAACATTTTTCAGGTGGAACAGGTGATCTTCCCAGGTGGAGTTAAAGACAGCAATATCATCTAGATAAGCTGCACAATAGTCATCTAGGCCTGAGAGTACTTGGTTCACCAACCATTGAAATGTGGCAGGTCTATTTTTCAGACCGAAGGGCATTACTACAAATTGATAATGTCTACCATGGGTTGAAAATGCTGTATTTGGCTTTGCATCATCAGCTAGTCTGATCTGCCAGTAGCCAGCTGTCAGGTCAAATATGCTCTGAAACTTGGCAGATGCCAATCTGTCTATGAGCTCATCTGCCCTGGGTATTGGATGGGCATCTGTCCTAGTGACAGCATTGAGACCTCTGTAGTCCACACAAAACCTCATCTCTCTCTTACCATCTTGGGTGTGAGGTTTAGGCACCAGGACTACTGGACTGGCCCAAGGGCTCTCTGAGGGCTCAATGACCCCCAATTCCAACATCTTCTGGACTTCTGGTCTGAAACAGTCCCTGACATGATCAGGTTGCCTGTAAATCAGGCAGACTGTCCCCAGTGTCCACTTCATGAGTGCACCAGGTAGTCTGACTTGGAGTCAGTGAAAATATATGTCTGTAGGCCTGCAGAACTTGTCTACAGTCACTCTGCTGCTGGTCAGTGAGGCTGCCTGCCAAGGCTACACCATCAACTGACCCATTGTCAGGGTTCTGAAAGAGCAGGTCTGGGAGAGGGTCACTCTCTTCCTCCTGTCCTTCATTAGTAACCATGAGCAAGCTCATGTCTGCCCTGTCAACATATGGTTTCAGTCTGTTGACATGAAGCACCCTGTGGGGGCTCCTGGGAGTTCCAAGATCAAGCAAATAAGTGACTTCTCCCTTCTGTTCAACAATAGTGTGAGGTCCACTCCATTTGTCTTGGAGAGCTGCTGGGGCCACCAGCTCCAACACCCTTACTTTCTGTCCTATCTGGTAAACAGTCAGTAAAGCCTTTTGGTCATGCCAGGCCTTTTGCGATTCCTGAGTAGCCTCAAAGTTTTTGGATGCCTTTTTCATGTACTCAGCCATCCTGGAGCGGAGACCAAGTACATAGTCCACAATGTATTGTTTGGGAAGTTTGAGAGGTAACTCCCATTCTTCCTTCACCAGACAAAAGGGTCCTCTTACAGGATGCCCAAACAAAAGTTCAAAAGGGCTGTAGCCAACCCCCTTTTGTGGGACCTCTCTGTAGGCAAATAAAAGGCAGGGCAGCAGGATGCCCCATCTCCGCCTGAGCTTTTCAGGGAGACCCTTAATCATGCCCTCTAAGGTCTTGTTGAATCTTTGAACTAGACCATTGCATTGTGGGTGATAGGGTGTGGTGAACTTATAGTTCACTCCACACTCCTTCCACATTGCAGTCAGGTGACTAGACATGAAGTTTGCACCTCTGTCTGAAACAACCTCCTTAGGGAAACCCACTCTTGAGAAAACTCCCAAGAGGACTCTTGCCACAACAGGTGCTGTAGTGGTCCTAAGGGGAATAGCTTCTGGGTATCTGGTGGCATGATCCTCTACCGCCAGAATACACCTGTGCCCAGAGGCTGTTTGGGGCTCCATTGGTCCAACAATGTCAATCCCTACATGTTCAAAGGGAACCCCCACCACAGGTAGTGGTATAAGGGGGGCCTTTGTAGTGCCACCTGATTTGCCACTGGCTTGGCAGGTGACAAGGGAGCGAAAAAACTCCTTGGTGTCTTCTGACATGTGAGGCCAGTGAAAGTAAGGGACACAACTGTCCCTAGTCTTGTTCTGGCCAAGATGTCCTGCAAGGGGAATATCATGGGCTAGTGTCAAAATAAAGCCCATGAATGGCAAAGGTATGACCAACCTCCTGGAAGCTCCAGGCTTGGGGTCTCTAGCATCTGAATACAGGAGGCCTTCATCCCAGTAAACCTTATGGGTTCCACTAGCATTCCCTGCAGCCTCAGTAGCAGCTTGCTGTCTGAGGGGTTCAAGAGAAGGGCAGTACAACTGTGCCTGCCTCAGATCTGCCCTGAACGCCCCCCTGTCCCAAGAAACTCAACCTGATCAGGCTCAAGCTCTTCTAGGACAGTTCCCTCCTGGGTCTCACAATCAGCTTCCTCAGAAGGCTGATCCTCTTCCTGAGGCATGGGGGAAGGCACTGACTTAACTCTACTGCTTCTCCTCCTGGTAGGCAACTGGTCCAATATTCCAGAATCCAGTGCCTGTTCAGCGTTGCAATGTTTGACCTGTGACCTAGTCACAGAAAGCACATGTGCTGAGATGCCTAACACTTCTGCATGTGTCCTATACTCCACTTCAGATCAGGCTGAAGTCTCTAGGTCATTGCCAAGCAAACATTCTACAGGGAGGTCTGAGCTAACAACAACCTTCTTAAGGACAGTTACCCCTCCCCAGGAGAAACTAACAACTGCTATACTGTGTGTGGTAGTGACATTGCTGGCATTGGTCACTAGGTAATTCTCACCTAGTATGATCTGTTCAGGGTCCCCAAAGCTGGGTGTCACCATTGTGACACTAGCACAGGTGTCCCTGTAGGCCGGAGCCACTTTATTATTAATCAAAGGAGTTTGTCTGTACTTGCCCAAGTTATGGGGACTCACAGTAGAGTACATGGCTATGTCCCCATCACAGGTCAAAACAGCTTGAGTTGGTATTCTGACTAGGCCAGAATCCATCTCAGTTCCCAGGGTTAACCCTACTACACCCTTCTGTTGAGAACCACCATTTGGAGCTGAACTAGGGGAACAGTTGCCTTAGGGGCAATGGTGGTTCGAGCTGTCTCCTTCTTGGCACAATCACTGGTCCAGTGAGTATTTACTTTACAAATCTTGCACCAAGGTTTCTTTGGGCCTTCTTTCTTTTTGGATTGTTGGTAACCCCCACCATTAGAAGCTTTTAGGGGACCTTGAGAAGACTTCTGGTCTTTTGCTTTCTCCCCACCCTTTTGGTCTTGCTTCTTCTGGTCACCAGGTTAGGTTCAACAACCTCATCCTGATCTGCATCCTCATCATCTTCAGAGACCAGTGGGTCTCCCACACTAGGATCCTCTTCTGAATAAGGATGGCCCCCTCCCTGCTACCATGTGCCTCTGGGTCTGATGCTTTCTCTAAGTCATCTGCTACTAAACGATCTATTAGGTGCTAGGTGGTTGGACTCTGTCCCTGTCTTAATTTTCTGACAACACACAAGCTTCTCAGCTCTTGAAAAGTGAAGGTGTCATACTTAGTAGTCTGCAGATTCCTGACATCTGGCAGAGAGGTACAACCTCATGCTCTCAAAGACATGGCTAGTGTGGTGTGGTGTGTGCACCTACCTACACTACTTGTTTTCCTACTACAACCTCTCTAGAAGTTGTAGTCATGGTGTGCTAGGTCCTTACCACCTACAACTGCTAAGTTCAGTAGAACTTATGTACTATAAGACTTGATTCATATGTACCTGCAGGCATATTGATGTGATTTTTCAAATGATATTCTCAAGATTATTTGGTAAAACAATGCAAGCTCTTATCCTATCCGCTGCACACCAATGTGAGAAGTTAGCCTGGCATATGATGTCCACTAGTTCTAGTGGGCACCTTGCACCAGTCGAATCGACCCTTATTGATGGTGATTGTAAAGTCAACCTTATATAAAGCTATCCTAGTGGTAGCATGGACCAGCATTCATCAGGCTAAGACTTCAGAGAGCGTATTAAGCAAGTTGTTTTACCAATTATAATCCCTTGAGTACCAAATGAAAGGATACCATACAAGGTATATATCAAATATATATGTATTTATTCTAAACACAACCCCTCTGCACTCTTTAGGTCAGAGGTAAAAGTACAATACAAGTTACTTAATTAGCATACGATAAGTTGCACAGTATACGTTTTGCCTTAGGGGTTTCACAACCCATATACTAAAATAGTGGTATAAGAACCACGTGAGAGTTAGAAATCAGGCCTGCGGCCTGTGGAATCACTGGGGCTACTCTAAACAACCAAAGGTTAGGAAGTAGGAGGCCCACCGGAGACGCATGCATTGTCTAAACACAGCCGCGGGTTACCATTGACTTTCTATTGGAAACAAACAAGTTAGTGAACACAATAGGGACCGTTCCCAGCTTAAGACCAAAATAGAGTGAGGTGCCTAATGATGGTGGGGCATCTCACAAAAAGTGATAGACTTGCATCACACACCACCAGGTGTCATGCTTCATCATCTGCCAGTCCTCGCCCTCCAGAAACCGCATTTGGTGGAGGACGGGCATGCACCTGGAGACAGGGATGAACTTCTAAGTGAGTGGGGGCTCAAGAGGAAAAGTGAATATTAAAAAGCCATCACAGTACACCCATAGATCTTTCATTGAAAAGGTAAACTGTGTGGGGTTAAAATGGAAAGTGCAGTGAATAATGATCCTATCATCCCGTCACCGCTGTGAAGTTCTTTTTAAAAAAGGGTCAACATGTTTCTGCTATTCGTCCTTATGGGTACATGGCATTCGTCAGGACCAGATTAAGGAAGGGCTCCAGTCTTACCAAACGTTTTGGCAGTACCACTCTATGGGAGTAATCACTGTCACTCTCCACTGGTTGGGTCCTTGGACCTGTAACAATATATACAATAGAAATGTGCATATTTATTGATTATTTATGATCAATCTATTTGGTCTGTAAATATTTTAATCCACACTCTAATTTGTAGGATGCAATAGTCACAGTTCTCAGTAATTATGCTGAAAGCTGGGGAGATTCAAATTAGATGTCTTACCCTTCAAGAAGGACGACTTGCCCAATGGGAGGGGGTGTTTTCAGGAGGTCCCTGTAGTCTCCCAAACAAACAAGTTACACATTTACAGTTTAAGGATACTTCCGGATGGACTATGATGAAACCCTTTTAGACTTAGACACTAGGAGGGCCAATACCCTAGAAACTACCAGAGTACTCGTATTACCTCACCCATTGAAGCCGGGTGCATAGGTGTCTTTTGATGTCAGGTTTTGTCGTCGATTTCAATGGAGAGCTGCAAAGAAGTGCTGCAGACGACCAGAGAAAAATTGTCCGGGTGGATCCAAGGGTGGATCGAAGATCTGAAGAACCTGAAAGAAGAAGAGACAGAGTCTGGGTCACTTGGAGAAGTGTGGCTCAATGGTTAGAGCGGCAGACCATGATGCAGAGGTCTGGCCTGGACCAGGGTTCAATTCTCGCCTCGGCGGGTCTTGGGCTCAATTTCCCTGGACTTGATATTCTCGACTCGGTGCCTATTCTAATCATAGGTCCCCCTCTGCAACTCAGGGCAATAACTTGCTTAATCTCCACATTGGCCCCAACAGCGCTAGGATGCTTGGCTTCACCTTGGGGGTGCCCAAGAGTGGGCACTTCACAGGGAAAGGCCAGGAAGGGTTCCACAGCGGTATGCGCACAGCGCCTTGAGACCCCTTCGGGGGTGATATGTGCGCTATATAAAAGCACTACATTTACATTTACTTGCCAGTGACCAGGATAGCGATGGAAAGCTGCCACCCGATGTTGGGTGATTTCAGGTGAAAAGGTGAAGTTTGTCTCTTCAGCCACGAGGACCAGAAGGTGTCAACAATGACCAGGAGCTGGATTCGAGTTGTCCCACAAAGGATCTAGTTGACTGTGGTGTTGGTATCCAGTTTGGACCCAACAAGCCTTGGCTAGCGCAACCCATGCAGGATGTCAAGATTTGCTTCGGTGCAGACCAGTAAGGTATGTGGCACTTTTCCTTTGTAGGGAAGCTGGAGCAAGCCTGGAGCAACCAGGAAAGCAAGTTAGATTCAAAATGGAGTCTTTCAGGGGCTCACTAGCCAATGGACTAGGAACAGGGAAGATGCGTCAAGCTGAAATGCAAAAGCGGGGTCCACGGGACACTCGTGGAGTGGGGGCCTCTGAGCTTCAGTGCAAATGGTTCTCGGGTCTGGGGCTTCCAGTGCACCAATTCACGACTTCAAGTTACTTTGTGAAGTGAGTGCAGCTTGCAAAATGCAGGATGTGCAGGAGTTCCGGTACCACGTCTCTCGTGTCTGCCACGGGTCTCAGTTTTGCTGTGAGCGAAGGTCACAGTCAGAGATGTCTGGAAGTCTTTGTCCTGTGTTGCAGATTCTTCGGGATCTGGCAGGATCCTCAAAAATGCAGACTAGCAAAGTTCCTGTTGGTGCCTGTTTGAACAGGGTGGTCACTCCTTGACCACAAGGGAGATGTCTTCCGTCTTCGAGTCGAAATGGAATGTCAAAGGTCCAGGATATATGTTTCAGAGTTTCATCCAGGGTAATATAAAGTCCTAGGGACTGGGTTCCTATACTTATACTAAGTTTTGGGGCTGGACTACTGTTAAGGTCCCTCCTATGGGTGGACCTGAGAAGGGGGTGGTTACACCCCTTTCCCTTTGTCCAGTTTCGCACCAGAGCTGGGGCAGAGTGCCCTAGCAACCGGTTTGAACTGGGAAATGCATGGAGCACCTAGTGTACCCCAGACAGTGTCTGGAAAGCATTCACTGAATGCAGCCCTCCCTGCCCCAATACACAAAAGCCTGTCTGGGGAGGTGCCAGCACCTCCTTGGACAGGAAACCTATTGTCCAGGCCTCCCCTGCAGGAATTTCATCCAGCAACAGGTGGTCAGACTTGTGTCTGTGGCAGCAGCATCCATTTTGTGATGCTGAGGCTCTGTTTAACTTTAACCGGGTAAACCAGTAACTACATGTCTTCTCCCTCTAGAAGGGTGGAATGCTACCCCCACCGCCATAACTGGCGTGGGGGGGGGTAGTATTCCAAAGTATTTGACACCTTACACAACATGTTTTGATAAAGCCAAACCAAAGTTAGCATTAACCGCGAGGATTATAATGCACTGAAGAGTATATAGTATGGCTATATCATAGAACAGCTATAAGGAGATGGTTCCGAAAGCTGCAGAGGGCCTCAGCTCATGCTAGGGCACCCTCTCACATAAAACCAAGCACTCTACCTCCAGGATTGTCGAGGTCTGCCTTAGGAGTGGCTTATAGGTGTATATGTGTCTATATGTAGATACAGATATAGGTATACTATATCTAAGTTGGGGGTGATTACACCACCTTACCCAGGCGGTATGAACAGACCTGTGGTGTCAGTTTCGAAAGCAAACCAGGGGTGGCACAATACATGCTGCAGCCTCTGGTAGGCCTAGGGTGCACCTATGCCCTGGGTACCTATGGTACACTATACAGGGGTTCACAAGGCTGACCCAGTAACCAATTTGGTATGTACCTAAAGTACATGGTATCAATTTAGGGAGAAAAAAGCTAGGCTGTGGTCCTGATTAGCAGGGCCACAGCCAGACTGAAGTCGAAAAACCAGAGAATCACAGCAAAAAGTGGGGGTAACCATAGGAATCAGACCCTACTCTCCTACACACACACCTTGTTGCATCTTGGGGAATTGTCACATATCCCACCACAACAGTGGACATGTCTGCCTTTGCCTGGACTCAGGAATGCATGTGCATGGAACTACACATGTGTACACACACCTGTGCAAGGTGATGCAGTCCCATGGGTGAAGCAGCACAGCGTCGTTTGGCAACGTTCCCAATTCGGACATACTGCTGGGGGGAGGGTACACGCATGGCAATGTAGTATGACATGTGACCTTGTAGGACCCTTTTGCCTGCTCACTGTCAGCAGAGCAGACAGTTGGCTCAGTCTGTTGGTACAGCACTATGCCAATCCCATGGGCTGTGAGTTGTGTCCCCTGGCACAGGACAATAAGCAGACGCCAAACATCACATGACTCGTCCAGAAAGGCAAGGTGGGCTGAGCGTGTTGCCATCCATAATGATTTGTGTACATTTTTGCTGGGTTGGGCATTTGGTGCGTTATCCTGCTGCTATCGCATGGTGCCGCCGGGTTGGGAATTATACGTTAAGACTGTGTTATTTTGTCACGATAGACTGCAATATACGAAGTTGCGTTAAGCTAAATTTGCAATGTTTATCAAACGTTCTTGTAAATATCCCCCATAAACTCCAGAATATCAAATACCACCTTATCATCAACGCATGTATAGATTTATTGTTTTTAAATCCACATCTATGTTAAATTGATGATTTACATGTCATCAAGGTAAATATTTATAGGTAAATATATAAGTATATTTACTATTTTTAACTCCACAGTTACATATCATCAAGGTAGATAGGTTTAGAGTTAGGAATGATAAATGAATACTTACTTATATATACCTGCAGATATAGTGTAGTTGATATGCAGTAGTCACCATTTTTGAAGGTGGCTGTGAAAAACATTACTTTCTGGTAGTACACCAGTGCAGGAAGGGTTACCTCTTGTTCTCGTACACCACGGAGAGCACTGGTTTCCAACTTTCTGTTCTTGTTAAGGGAGGCTGGTAACCAGGACATAATTCAGTCCCGGTTTTGCTTCTAACATTCCATCTGTTGTATTGTCTTTCGGTGTTTATTTTTTGTACATTAGATATGATGAATACTATTTCTTTTCGAATTTGATTTTACATTAGAATATTCTGTGTCCTTTCCTGGACACAAGTGCTCCAAAGTGGTCAGCAGGGTATGTACCAGCCTCAAAGCACCATGATATTTAATTACGTAAATGTATATTTTACTTTGTTGATTATATGAGTTTAGTCAATATTCTGGACATCATAAAATGGCCATAAGAGGTCCTCGTTTCCCAAAAGTTGGGAATTGAGAGGTGAGAATATCTGTCGTGTTTTCACAGCCTCAAGAAAAAAAACAAGAAAGATAGCATTTTCCAAATTTTGTGTGCAATTTTGTAAAAATAGCATAATTTTTACAAAACTGCAGATTTTGCGATTTTTTTTGCAAATCGCGAAATCCTGGATTGTCTGACTGGGGAGGTACGTGGTAATTTGAGGGCAATGGGCAGTGGCTGCATTAAATATTGTTTTATGATACATCCCGCCCCGCTGAGAGAACTGACCCTGACAGTTTTGGGGAGTCTGCTACTAGACATGCCGCCAGGCCAACTTTTCCTGGGAGGGGATTTCAACATGATGGGCTGTGCCACCTTAGACCGCATGCCACCCAGAACGCAGGCACCAATAACATCACGACTAACAGAATTTCTCCTAGCACTAGGCTTGATCGACAACTGGAGGGCTCTCAACCCAACTGCCTTAGAATATACATTTCATTCAGGGGTGTATGGTAGCCAATCGAGAATAGACCTATTCATTTCCCCCCAGACCTACTTTTACAATTTACAAATGTTAGGCTAATGGCTAAAGGCATCTCAGACCACTCCCCCATGTGGTCAAGATATGCGATAGGAGGGTGGCGACATTCGTGTCCCGTACGCATAAACCCCTTATATATTAAGATCCTAAAATAGGAAAGGGCCTGATTGAGGCCACAAACTTCTATTTTCAGTTGAACGTGATACAATCGCCTCATCGCAGACACTATGGGAGGCAAACAAAACCGTGTTGAGAGGCCAGGCCCTCTCGCTGATCGGAGGGTATAGGAAACAAAAAGGGCACTAGTCATGACACTTGAGCAAGAAATACTGGATCTCGAGCTTCAACTAGTGGGACAGGTGGACAAAGGATTGCAACATAGGCTCAAATTGTAACAACAAGATTACAGAGCCCATGTAACAGAGGAGGCCAGGAATAAAATTAGGGAGACGCATCACCGAATATATGGTGCAGTTACCTGTGCCGTATATTTGTAAAGTTGAATCGGGATGCCATTTAGTCCCATCGCCTTGCCCGACTTCAAGGCTCCTATGGCCTGAGTTACTCAGTCACCGTTAAGTCTCGATCTAGCTGTAGACTTTCCTCTATGGTTAAGATTGGGAGCTTAATATAATTTCAGAACTCTGAGGATTCCTGTTCTGTATACTTTGTTTTGGTGGAATAGTCCGCCGCGTAATGATCTGCAATGTCTACGCAATCTCTCTCGGATCTTTAAACATTTCGCCCATTTGGGCCACAACCGCCGGAACCCATCTGTCTGCCTTTGCCGGAATGCATCACCGAATATATGAGGCAGGCGACAAAGTGGGCAAACTTTTCCAACTTTCTGTTCTTGTTAAGGGCAGACAGATGGGTTCCGGCAAAGGCAGACAGATGGGTTCCGGCGGTTGTGAGAGCAAAGAAATCAAAGAAATGTTGTTCCACAGGATAGAGTTTGTCATTTTGTCTAATGGCTCGAACATGTTCAAGAACTCGCTTCTTAGTGAGATGTATTGTACTCCCAATGTACAGCTTGTTACATGGGCAAAATAAACCATATACACAGTATGTGATGTTACAAGTTAAATATTTTTTATAACAAATTCTCTTCTTGATTGGGGTATTTGGAATTGTGTGCAGTCAACACTATTACTGCATGACTTGTAGTTTCTACAGCACTGAAATTCTGCTCGCCCAGCATTTACATTCTCATTATTGCTGGTGATCACATTACGACTGAGCTCATCCCACCAAGATCTACTTTTTTGAAAAGTGATCTGAGGATTACAGTTCAAACACTTGGGCAAACTGTTATCGGTTCTCAGTACATGCCAATATTTGCTCAAGACCTTCCATACCTCTTGCGCCTGATGTGAGAAAGCGGTCATAAATCTCATCTTACCAGTCTCCTCCACTCTTGCATGTGTGTAGCAGCTCATTTCTCAAAACTGTTTCAGCTCTCGTACTGGCTTGATCTACAACCTTTTGGCTATATCCCCTATCAATAAATCTCCTGCAAGTGATATTTTTCTCATTAGCAAATGCTTTCTCTGTGCTACAATTCCGTTTTGCATGCAGCAATTCCCCATATGGGATGCTGCATATGGGAATTGGGGGATGTGCACTCTTGGCACGCAACAAGCTGTTGCCTGCCATTTCTTTCCAGAACAGCTCAGTTTTCAATACTCCATCCTTCACAAATACTCTCACATCTAGGAAATCAATTGATGTTTTACTAATGTGTTCTGTGAAGGTCAAATTATAAGGATTTATATTCAGTTTCTCTACAAATAGTTTGACAGATTCTTCATTCCCATCCCAAATGCAGAAAATGTTGCCTATAAAATATAACCAGAAAGCAAGACAACTTTCAAATTCCTCCAGCTGTGCTCCCACCAGCTCCTCCCACCAGCCTATGAACAAATTCGCTTAGCTGGGGGCCAAGCAGGTGCCCATTGTGGTTCCTTGTTTCTGCCTGTAGATACAATTGTCAAAGATGAAGAAGTTGTTGCTCAAACAAAAATAAATCGGATGTATGACGTTATAACGCATACCATTACAACTACCTACCATTACTACGCGACCATTACAACGCATACCATTACAACGCATAGCGCTTAGAGGTGCTGGATAGTGGTAAGTATAATTTACTATTCCAACTCCAGTCCCCGTGGACACTAGGGAAGGTGTTGGATAGTAAATTAAACTTATTCCCTATCCTAGAGCGCCCCCCAGCGCAATGCGTTGTAATGGTATGCGTTGTAAAAGTTGCGTTGTAATGGTAGGTAGTTGTAAAAGTTGCGTTGTAACAGGTGTATACCAAATAAATCATGTCAAGAAGCATCTCAGAATGAAATTAAAAGGAAATCGAGCAAGCCTTCACCATGGGGTGCCTGTGACAGGGTGCAAGGTTTTCTGCAAAGACCTGTTTTCCCTATAGGAGCCAGTGTTGTCGGCCGGAACACAGCTCCCATAGAAGTCAATGGGAGTCTGATCAAACGGTGTTCAGAAGCATCGTAATCGGACATGCGGAACCACGATTGCGAGTCGGTCAGAAACGATTTCGAGAGGGAGCGAGCAGAACGCTTCCTCGTGACATCGTAATTGGCCCCTAAGTACTGAATTGCTACCGGTCTTTGTAACTATTTTTTTAAATAAAAGAAATATTTGTTAGTTCTGTTATTAAGACCATCTTTTTATAATTATGTATATCTTTGCGGGTCCTTGGAGTATTGGTTTATTATATATTTTCAGGTTTTTCAGGCTTGCATTGGAGTACTGGATTTTTCTATTCAAAAAGGAATATATTTTGCTTATTTTTATAACAATATTATTTTGCGTTTCTTTTTTTCCCTGTTTCTTAAAGCCTTTATCCTTTCTATTTTATTTGTATTTTTAATGGATACCTTGAAATATAGATTACTTTCATTTTATAGATTTAAAAATATATATATTTCTCTATTTATTTATGGTTGAGTGAAGATGGCACCAGGACTTGAGCTATGAATCATAAGTGTTAGTTTGTATTATCATTTTGGTTGTCCAAAATAGTTTACTAAAAATGTAAAATATATGTTTTAGGCATATACAAAATATAATATTTGTATTTATCAGTCTAAGGGCTTGATTATGAGGCTGGCGGCCCATGGACCGTCAGATTCATGGTACGTGGCAATGGAAGTCCAGCCACCACTGCACCGGTAGTCTGACAGCCCTATTACAACCAGGACAGTTGGAGCACCATTGCACAGCCACAACCGCCACTATCACTATAGCAAACTCAAACCAAGTACTCCCTACACTTTCCTGACTTTTCCAACCACAAACCCCTATCCTTATTACATCCCCATTGACCTCTCAGATAGTTAAGATTCCTTTACCAATGTTTTCTGTTGTCCATCCCAGTTCCCCATTGCTGTTCCCACATAGAGCCTATGTACGAGTCAGATACATGTGAAGAAATGCCATGTGGCTGGAATTTATATTTCTGACTGTATTGTTACAAGTATATCTACCTATTATGGACCTGAATATACTGGGTGGAATTAGGCATGGAATTCCTGATTCCATCAGGTTTAACTCACACATTTAAAACATGCTCTGAGCAGCTGGTAGCTGCATGCAAGGGACAGGTACATACAGAGTGAAGGGGGTGGAATGGGTAGTAGAGAGAATGAGAGGATTTTGTGTGGCCTGTACCAAAGTTGAGGGTTAGGTGGTGGCTAAGGACTTTAGTCCAGCTGCTCTGCAGCCCATTCCCAGGGCGATACTACCAGGTGGATATTATAGTAGGTAAAATGTGGTCTGCTCAACTAATAATTCAGTACAAGAGCTCTCTTGAAAATTGTCACATTCATGATGGATTTTCAACACTGATTTACATTTATTATTGATAATGGACACTCAGTTTAATGAGAATTATTGCCCAATAAAACAAATGTTTCTGGAGCCCCAATTATGAATAGATGGACAGTTTGCTATCATCTACAAAGAATCAACACATTTCAAGGTCTATCCACATGGCTGGCCAAACATTAGATGCCACATTTCCAACCAAGCAAATCCTTCAGATTTATGAGTACCATTTCCCTTGGAGGGACAATGATTGTCCCCATGTCGGAGTTTAACTCACTTTCAAAGATAGAAACCATATTATACCTGGATACAAGGGACCTGCTTATTCTTCAAGACTTGCATCACCATAGATGCAAAACCGATCTCGACAGCTCATTCCCCAGAACACATCTTATCCCTTGCTATGTTTATTATCATTGCAGACATACCTTTTAGTTAGCTTTTAGGCACTCAAATCTTGAGCATCTCCAACCCTCATGGCTAAATGGTTAAGTATCATTCACATCTTCAAACAGGATGGCAGAGAGGAGCTGGAAGAAAAGATCCATCTGCAAAGATGTGCTATGTTACTGTGAACATTTAAGAATGTGGCTACCCCCAGGGTTAATGGCAATGCAAGGTACTAATGAATGTGCTCTAGCCCTCTCACTCACCCCTTAAGATTCAGGAATGTGTGCAGAGTGTCTCAGAAACTATGCCAAACACCTCTAGGATTCTCACCCACAGCATTAAAAACAGAAGATTGAACCAGGAGTATATGTTTTGGGGAGCCTTGCCACCTATAATGACAACACAAGGAGAAGTTTCAGGTCAGGAGAAGAGAGATTCACTCTTATATTTTTTTTAATGCTGACTTTTATGAGATTTTAAATCACACAATGCAGTTTGCATTACCTTTTTTA
The DNA here is from genome assembly GCF_964263255.1 of Lissotriton vulgaris. Taxonomy (NCBI): domain Eukaryota; kingdom Metazoa; phylum Chordata; class Amphibia; order Caudata; family Salamandridae; genus Lissotriton; species Lissotriton vulgaris. The sequence continues at coordinate 1,175,489,145 of NC_141695.1, read as the reverse complement.
ATTATGAGACTCCGTAGGACCTGCATGGGACCTCATGTATGAAAACATCTTTAAAGGCCAATGTCTTCATAAAAATTGCACATCCCACTTGGACTCATATTACCGGTGTCAATGAAGACTTTGTTCCCTGAGGCCACTAATGCCTATATTACTTGGCATTACAACTCCTTTACTGTCTGCGTTACTAAGGCAAATACAATCTCGTGAAAGTGGTACGCATACTTTCTGGCATCAAGGGTGCACATATCTTTTGTGAGAAAGTGGCAGCTGTGGCACAGAGCAGGCAGACTTAACTGAAAGAAAATGTGTAACGCATTAAGACATACCCAAACAGCAAAAAAGTCAAAGACCCAAGACAATAAACACCCCAATCCAATTTATAAACATGGAGAGAAAACTAATGGACAAAATGAGACCAACATGAAAACTATTCAATAAGGGGAATTGGAGATATGAATATCTAAAGATTTAGGTTGAAAAATCACCAAGAAAAATGTAGTGCACAATGTAAGTCAATGTACATGGTTAGGCTGGCACCACATTACAATTTCAGGTTGCCCTTGATGGAGCCAAGGTCAGATATAACAAGTGGATTACTCCCGTTGAAAGTCTGGAAGTCGAAAGGTTTGACAAAGCTTCTAGGTCACATTGAATTATTTTTCTTGCTAATCCCAAAGTCTCAAGAAGAGAATTAATGTTTTATTCTGTAATCTAGTTTTCTCATAGAACACTCATAGCCTTACACGATGAAAATAGCTTTGGGGAGTTTTGTCACTGCAGGAACATGGAAACATAACATTTCTGTATATCCAATTTTTTATTACCATGTGCCGTACCTTGTGAGCTCTTGGGCCTACATAGGGATGAATTATTGATTTTTAAAAGGAAGATTTTTTCCCATTCAGAAGAATTATTTTGGCAGGTCGGGCTGCAAGTTTAAACTGCAGCAGTTAGGCTACACTGGTAGGCATAAAGCCATGTTTTTCTTGTCATACTAGTGGATGACACAATAAGTGTTCCAGTCAATGGATAACATTTAACTTTACATGCAATGGGTGTTGTCTCTTTTAGAAGAGATAAATGTGCTGGTGAAGCATTAGCCAATTTCTACATGTTTTAGGGGTCAGGACACATACACTGCGCAGTGGACAGCAGTGTGCTAGTGTGTACAGCAAATAAATACAGTAAAATATGGGGCTGACCAAATAAAATGGGACACATCCTCACATATTGCCTCTGTGAATTGATGCATAAACTGTTTGTGTCCTTTGAACGGTATGCTACCTGGGATCTTTGAGGTACATTCTGTCTGAGATCGCAACGCATAGAGGGGCATATTACCAAGCAATAGCGATAATTATCGCTATTGCTTGGTTAGAGACAAAAAAGTATCGTCGACCTGCGGCGATTTTTATCGCAGATAAACCTTGGTATTACCAAGGTTTATCGCAAATGCGATAAAAATCAGCCACAATGCATGAATATCGCTGAAAAGTCAGCGATATTCAGGCATTACCGAGCTAATGCTCTTAGCCATGTTATCCACCTACCATTGGATAACATGGATAAGAACTGCTCAGGGCAGTCGCTAACATCTTGGCATGCCCACTTTGCATGTCATTAGTGATACATTTCTCTGACATGCAAAGTGGGGCCCAAGATGGTCGCTATCTCCTACTAGCTGTCGCTAACTGGTGTTAGCGACAGCTAGATAATAGGGAGATAATTTTATCTCCACTTTCTTGGCTTTTAAAGCCAAAAAAGCGGAGATAAACCCCCTTGATAATATGCCCCAGAGTTCCTGGGGCTTATTTTATTGTTGAATTTCTGGTACCATTAATAATGCATTGTTCATCTAAAAAACAAATACAAATACTATCTATTGCAGGGTTTCCCAAAACTCTAGGTTGCAACTCACTGGTGTGTCCCCAGCTGATTTTTGGTGCGTCGGGAAAGAGCAGTAAATAAAGATGCCTCTACATTTTGTAACTATTATCGTGTCCCATTTGCTGTGCTTCAAACATTGAGGTCAAATGTCAGGGTATGTCTCCTGACAAATTTCTGGTTATTCTGTTAGCAAGGTGATAGGTGGTTACTATTCTTTCTCTTACTGTGATACAGGGAGTGTGAAGGGATAGGCTGTAACACCCAAAATGTTAATACCTATGGAAGCAAAGATGTCAGTAGCATTAAAACAAATTAAGACACATTACTTGATGATGTACAAATGATAAGTATTCACTGAAACCTGATTTCCACACATCATTGTGTTCGATGTAGTTTTATTGGTAAAACTGTATGGCAGTGCAAATTTAGTGGCCATTTAAATGGACAATATGCTGCCTGTATACGACAGTGCATTACGGCACAATGCTTTAGTAATTTGTTTGTGACAGTGCGTTCCAAAATGCACCATCAGCTAACTACTACACCCTTACCACTCTCCTGCTGACTACATTTGCTACACTTTGTATGAAGATAGATGTTTTTCACCAACCCTATAACTTCAGTGATGTAACATCAGTTTCAATTCTGGAACTTGTTCCAGCACCACTGGTGGAAAGGTGCTGAACTATGCCCCTAAGTCCAGTTTTAAAACAAACCCTTGCAAGTTTTCCCAAGCAAGACTCTGGCTGAACCTTCCGGTATTTTTTGCTGCTATATATTTACTTCACAAAGCAATTTCAACTGAGCATGTGCTTAATATTCATGATGATACACAATTCCACTTGTGTATGACTTTCACACATAAATTGAGAAATATGGCCAGAGTTGTCAAATTTGAATCTGGGCAACCATGTTCTAGTCTCAGAGTTGACTCTGGGCAAAATACTTCATCTCCAATGCCTAACATAAAATGAACCTGACCTTATTTAATGTAATCTGGTGTTTATATGAAGTGCTCCAATGCCCTTAGAAGTGTTTGTGCTGTATCAAACTGCAACAAACTTGGAAACAAGGAGCTAATAAAATAACAAATCTGCCATTGAAAAGGTCCTGGTGGTCCGTTTATCCTCAGTTCGCCGTTTGAGAGGTGCTGGAGGGTTTATGCCGTTATATATATAGCACCCTGCATTTCGGGACTGGTAGTCCCCAATAGCGATGCGAGCAGAGGCAATATGTTTCGGGTGAGCCCGCCAGAAAAGAACTGATATTACAGAGGAGTCGGAGAAATACCACGGCCCGCCACAGAAACCTCCGAGGAACTTTAGGCAACTTTGGCCATCGGGCGCAGAGGGTGCGGAGAGACGCCGTACTTGGTTTGTGCCTTTGGTTGCTACACCTCTGAGGCTATGGCAGAAGGCATGGGACTAAAACAGCCACAAGTTGTGTTTTAAGAAAGCGAAGCCCCATCATCCTGCATCTGTATTACCAGCACGCTGCATTTCGGGACTGATAGTCCCCAATACCGATGCGAGCAGAGGCAATATGTTGCAGGTGAGCCCGGCACCACTAGGAAGGAGGAGCTAGATAAAAATGGTCGGGTGGGTGTCTTCACCATTTTACGGACTACGGCATTTGAAAAAGGCACAAGCCGAAACCGGTCATGCCAATGTTTCCCGAATAAATCATCTGTAAAAGCTCTGCAGTGTCTCTGGTAATCTTCTTGAAGAAAGAGAAATGAATGAGTAATATTTAGCGCGGTTCCAATAACGCACACGAGGGACCCTTTCAGCAAGTGATCGTGGTTAATTTAGAAAAGAACTGATATTACAGAGGAGTCGGAGAAATACCACGGCCCGCCACAGAAACCTCCGAGGAACTTTTGGCAACTTTGACCATCATGCGCAGAGGGTGCGGAGAGACGCCATACTTGGTCTGTGCCTTTGGTTGCTACACCTATAAATCCATTTATTCCCTATATTGGCATAACCTTTCAAGTGCAATATTCAGGAACTCGTCTCTGGCCTCACACGAACAGAGCCACATTCCAGAATAGCTTTCTCTGCCACTTCTTTTGCAACCAATTAGTGCAATGACATAGCAGAAGTTACTATCTGAGATTCCTAGATTAACACTCAGAGTTCTTCAACAAGATAAAAACTCAGCGACCTGGAAATCCCCGCTTGCTGTGTTTTGATTAGTGATAGAACTCTAATGAGCACTGATAAACGATCACTTCCTAGTGACATCTTTATTGACGTCTTATGTCCATAAACTTACGTCAAACAAGGCACCTTTCAGGTATAAATATTACCAACGTTGCCTTAAGCAAACGCTGTGTTGCTGAGTTGCTGCTGTCTGCTGCTGTTTACGCGAACGCCATCGCTGCCAGCTATCTCGCTGCTGCTAAAGAAGCTGTCATGCTGATGATACCATAGCTGCTATCGCTACTGCTATCGCTCCTAACCAGCGAACGATGGTGTGGTGAACTTAGGAGCTGAACAGCCGTCCCCTGCAAAGAGCCCAGCAGATGCAAGCTGCCCGCGGACGCTGCCCCTCCTCCTCCTCCTCGACGCGCTGAGAAAGACGCTGTCTTTTTCCTGCAGAGAAATCCAGTTCCGGCGTTTCTGGTCTACCCTTGCGGGTGACTGGGATATCGAGTCCTGAGGGAGATACCAGACCTCCATCATTCTATTCCAGAGGTATGGTGTTGACTAAACCCTTAGAGAGAATTCTTGAAGCAAACCTTGGCAAAACCAACTTAACTTAAAGCTACTTACTTACTCCCCTCCCAAGTATTAGGCTTAGGTCAGGTACACTGGGGTAGGCGTAGTTAGAAGCACCAGTTGAGTATTTTAGCCTAATGTATATATGAATGTATATATGTTTTATTCATTTTAAACCATTGTATGGCTAAGAAACCATATCAATGCTTTTACAGTATTATTTCGCAATACCTATCTTACTGTACGTACTTTTTATAATAACAAATCTTGCAATTGTGGCAATTCATTTCCGAGAAGAAAGACTGTTCAATAAATGTTACCTTTTATTGACAACGCCCGTCTCTCTATTCTCTACATATTGTGAAAGTAAACTGCACAACCACTGACTGAGTAAAATAACTGTCTATTGTTTCACACGACCCTAGAGACTGACTCTTGATCTGAGGAGCAAAGTTGTCATGTTGCACGGTTGTTGGAAAACTGAATCCCTTCTTGGCTGTGCCAGGGAAGCTGATCACTTCCTATTCAGTCAAGAAAGTTTCCAGTGACCTCTGAGCTAGTTGGTAACAACCCCAATTAAGTTTAGCATAGTCAGTGGAGGCCTGGAAGATCCGCACTTCTACGTCGATACTACTGTTTATGTTATTCCAATGCGCAGGGCCTATTGGGAAAATAGGAACTACACTACAATATATATATATATATGACTCTCCAACTTGTCTCCAATAGTGCTTCGTTGCACTGACAGGTTTGCAGACTGCAAAATTACGCCAAAAGTCAGCCTTCAATTTTCAAAGATATTTTATTCCATTGTGGTGCAAGCCATCAGACGCATTTCGGACATAACGTCCTTGCTCACTGATGGGGAGTGTATGAGCAACCGCCATTATATACCACCTTTGCATACAAAACGCGCGCCAATTGCCAGAGCCTTAAAACAACACAAACATAGGACTGTGCTATCACATAAGGTCGTTTAAATGATGTTAATAAAGGCGCCATTTTAAAACATGTTAGTCATCCTTTAAAAACAGTGTTGAACTTCGGCTCTGACTTAAGCACATGACAAATTAATGTTGCATACATAGGGAATGCCATTAAAATTGTATCAGTATATCAAATTCAAGGTGAATGCCGTATCAATTACTCAAATGTAAAGAATTGCCTGTAAAACTGCAGGCTTTCAACACATACAAATTTGTAAATTACATCAAACACGTAATGTTTCCATTGGACAACTCATTCTATTCATAAAAACCTTAAAACTGTGGGGTTATGGGTAGATATAGTGCATTAGGGTATATTTCATAAACTGTACAAATACATTTTAAAATAACATGCCCTTCAATGCTACATTGCAGATCTATCCACATTTAGTGTGAACCCTTCAGGCTTATATCTCATTACATGTTCTGCAATGATCTGAGTCATCTTATTGATATAGTCATGTACGTGAAAAATTCGATTAAAACATCTACATTTGTGCCACCATTGATGACAACTATCCTAATAGTTCATTCTAATAGCTGTTTGTAACGGGCATTGAAAACAACACTAGGCTCAAATGCTAAAAAAATGAGATGTCTCAGAATGCATTTCCCCTGATTTGTGCAAAAATGGCCAATAGGAGTGCGTTCTTATATTACTAAGTTGACGGTGCTCTCAAGTGACGGGTGCAAAAATAGGGACTCGTTGACGTCATCGAGAACCCTAAACATAAGGGCTCAGCTCTGATCTGCCTAAAAAGTGTCAAGGTTAATTAGAAATAAAATATATTTCATTATGAGTGACACTGCGGTACGGAACTTCTGTCCACAGGGGGTAAAAGAAATACCCTATTTGCTGTTATCGGACCATTTCAACAAATTATTTAGAGATTTCATTATAAAAAATTGTGAAGATCCTCCCCCATGTTCAAACCTCCCGGGGTCTTACTATTCAGAAGCACAATGTATTTAGATTCGAGCTGTCTGAGACGTTTTTCATTGTCCCCCCCTTTCTTGCTTGGGGGGACAGCATAGATGACAAAATACCTCAGATGGTTCAGGTTTTGCCCATGTACATTCTGAAAATGTCGAGCTACAGGGTAGCTTTGATCGGCATTACCTATAGCCCTTAGGTGCTGTAGGATGCGCAAATGAACGGGTAATTTCGTGATGCCAACATAAGTAAGATCATAGCTACATTTTAAAACATATACCGCTAGTTCGGTGCGGCATGTATAATGTGCCTTCAAAGTGACGGGCATGTTATCAAATGGGATTGGATAGGTGGTCATATTTATCCCAAACTTGCACGCCCTGCACGAGCTGCAATGAAAAAAACCCTTACGTGGAGACAGCCAATTCTCCCCTTTAAGCGTTTCTGGACTGTTCACCACTAGGTCATTGCGCATCGCATAAGCACGTCTATACGTGACCGTGGGGGTTTTGGGCATGATTTCTTTTAGTACGTGGTCTGTGAGGATGATGGGCCACTGTTGTTTGACCAATTTAGTGATTTGGCATGCTTGGCGGCTGTACCCTGTAATGAGGCGAATGGTATTGTTATCATTGCCTTCTGCTTTTGACATGGGTTTATTCTGGTAGGATCTTACAGATCTTGGCGATTAATGTGGTTGGCCTTCGCCATGCTCACATCTAATCTTTTCTCATCGTAACCTCTGGCCATTAACCTTCTTTTACATTCTTGTTGATGTTTGTTTCTAAGATCAGGGGTACTGCAAGATCTGTGGATCCTTAGAAATTCCCCATAGGGGATAGCCGTGATGGTATGTTGAGGATGAAAACTTTTTGCGTGCAGAATGGTGTTTCTGAACAGGCTGGTGGTTATCTTATTGTCAACTATGTTAATCTGCACATCTAAACAAGTTGCCTCATGGTCACTTATGCTAGCCGTGAATTTTAGATTCAATTGATTGTCATTAATATCATTGACAAAATCCCTGGCTTGTTGCATAGTGCCTTGCCAAATCATAAAAACATCTTTGATGTATCTCCAATAGTTTATGACATGGTTTCTCCAACTAGAAGCATGTTGAACTTTGAGGACATGTTCCTCCTTCCATCCCACGTGGAGCCCCGCGTAGGTCGGAGAAAAACATGCCCCCATAGCCACCCCTCTTAACTGTTTGAAAACAGTGTTGTTAAATAAGAAAACATTGTTGTTAAGACACTTGTCGATCATAGCAACTAGCATTTTGTTATGCTGGTATAGTTCTTTGGGGCGTTGGTCTAAGTAATGCTTGACTGCTCTGATACCATCAGCGTGTGCAATGCTCGTGTACAGTGTCGATATATCCATTGTCACAAGTAAAAATTCATCAGACCAGGTGCATTGATTTAAGAGGTGCAGAAATTCCGTAGTGTCCTTGATGTAGGCTGGTAATGAGACAACAAATTCTTGTAAATAGAAGTCTATATATTTTTATGTATTCTCGAAAACGCTATTTATTGCTGACACAATGGCCCGGCCTGGCACTGATGTCTGTTGTTTATGCACTTTCGGAATAAAATATATATTTGGCACCACAGGATGGACTTTGTGCAGAAATGTTAACTTATCCCTGGAAATCAATCCATCATGTATCCATTGATGCAGGTCTTTTGCATATGATTCCTGTATTTGTTTTGTAGCCTTCAGATCCGTTTTGGCATAACAGAGTTCATCATTGAGGTGACAGTAGGCTTCCTCGATGTATTCCTGTTTTCCCCAAAGCACAATATTACCGCCCTTGTCCGAATATATATATATATATATATATATATATATATATATATATATATATATATATATATATATATATATATATATATATATATATATATATATATATATATATATATATATATATATATTACCTACTGGCGGTCGCCAGTAGGTATATATAGTTAGGATTTTTTCCCTATGGGATTTCTGAAAATTCTATGCCTAATAACTTTGGCGTTTGTGGACGGAATTGGCTGAAATTTTCAGGAAAATGGCACATTTTGTTTCTGAGCAGCCCTTGAAAATTTGGGGGGGTTTTGTGGAGGGGGGGCTGAGAAAAAAGGGGGGTCCCAAAACACGTTTTTCCCATGTTAATTTCCATAGGGCGGTTGGACTCACTTTTAGCCCGAACGGCTGAATGGATTTTCACGAAACTTGGCAAAATTGTAGGGACTGTTAGCCCGATGTGCCTTTGCTAGGTCTCAATATATGTGCTTCAGTGGATTTTGAGAAATTAACGTTTAAATCAAGATATATATCTGTAACAGCGCTCCGGGCAGCTATCCGGTTAGCGAACCTTTCGCGTAACGGAACTTTGCGATGAGAAGCTGATTGGCCCTCCGGTGTCTGTCAACATTCTAAACAGTCCGGAGCGGCCGCCATCTTGTCTCTCGGTAGGATCGAGAGACAAGAGGAGGGCAAAACAAAGGGGGAAATTACCATAAGGGGGCATAGTAGATCCTCGTTGACCCCCTAGGTTTTATGTGGAGGTTTTAAAAGGGCCTAGGAGGGTCCAAAAAAAAAAAAAAAAAATTTTTTTTTGCGTGATAAGCGCAAAGTTCGCGAACCGGAAAGCGTTCTGGGCAGCGAACTTTATGGTTAAAAGAATGAAAGACTTTTCTAATGCTGTATGTTAATTGTTTGTTGTTTTTCTTGTTTTTTTTGTTTTCTTTTTTTTAAAGTGTTTTTTTTATTTTGATTCTTTTTCATAATTTATTAAATTTTCTAACATTTCAGTGTCTGAAATGTCATTATTTTCTTGATATATTGTTTGCAATCTGTGAGGTTGCAAAATGTCCTCATTTGCAAGGAGGACATCTACTGCTTGGACACATTGCAGCAGTTCATTATCCAAGCTTTCATCCATAAATTCCATGTCAATTTGTTCAATTAATTCCTGGCTGCTCTCTTGCAGGTCCATCTCAAAAGAAACTTGCTGCTCGCCTTCCATTTTGCCTGAAATTTGGATTAAAAAAATATATATTAGTAGAGATAGGGCACTGTTGGGATTAATTTTAGATAGGCAGTTTTTATCAGTGAATTTATCTTTTGGCAGTGTATAGTATGAGAGTGGAAATAGGACTATAATTTTGCCTGAAATTTGGATTAAAAAAATATATATTAGTAGAGATAGGGCACTGTTGGGATTAATTTTAGATAGGCAGTTTTTATCAGTGAATTTATCTTTTGGCAGTGTATAGTATGAGAGTGGAAATAGGACTATAAAAAAGTGTATGTGATTTAACCAAGACAAGCCTTACTCCATTGATAACTATAACAGAGAAGTCTATCTAAATACATTACTACTACAGAGGGATAGTGTATATCTAGCAAACAAAGTCTACTATATTAAGTCATAGTGCACAATATATTACATTATAACTTACCTTCACAAAGAAGTTGAAGTTTTTTGAAGCTATTGAAATAGGAGGTACAACAAGAAGTAGTAGTCAAAATGGCTGTGTTTCCTTCTCTCCCTTTATATATATACAGGTATATAACCAATCAAATGTCAGGTAATAAAAGTAGAAAATGAAAGTAACATTTTCATTGGTTGTCAATGCCAACAATTCAGATGTGTTTTGTGAAGTAATTTACCTCACGGTACTTGGAGAGGTCTACAGGCTAAATGGCTAAATGGAATTTCAATGAAATTTGTGAGAATGGAAGGGATTGTTATGTAGTATGAGCTAATCTATATTTGGTGAGAGTGTCTCTAGTCGTTTTTCTGTAAATTACTTTCCCACCTTTTTTTAGGACCGCTTTCCGGAAAGCGGCCCGGTTAGCGAACCTTAAGCGTCACGGGAGTCCACCATTTTGTGTTTCGGTCGCATTAAGATACAAGATGGAGGGCAAATAATGTTTAGAATGGGTAGAAGGGGTCATGGTAGACTTATCTTGACCCCCTAGGTTTTCTGAGCGTGGCTGAGGAGGCTTATATGTGCGGAAAAAAAATTTGAAGCTGACCAGTTCGCGGACTAGGAGCGGAACAAATTTTTTAAAATGTATAAAAAACATGTACAATATATTTTATGATTTAAAGAAGAATACATTTTACAGATACAAATATTAGCTTTCAAAAAACCATTGAAATTCAATGAAAAAACCATAGGTTATAGTCCATATATAGTTAGGAATTAGCATTTACAAAACCTTATTTTACTCGCATAAAACCATTGAAATTCCATATATAGTTAGATGCGCTAACTATATATCGCGCACCCGCAATCCACTGCTGATGATGTCACATATTACATCATTCATGACATGGTCAGTGACATCACTGATGACATCACTGATCACAACATCCAGTGACTGTATGTTTCTGTAAAGTTAAAATATGTCTTACATATTGAAGAATGAGTGGATGTATAAATGTCTGAATGAAGGATTTAGTAGGTGCATGACTGATTGTATGAGGGAGTGATTAAATGTGTCTCACTGAGTGCATGGGTTAGTGAATAAACGATATTAGTTTGTGCATCATTATATCTGTTGTTCTGTAAACTGCTGCATGTGTTGATCAGTAGCTATATGAATAACTATATGGGTTATTGATTGGTTGCTCAAGTATTTGTATGGGAGACTGAGTATATGTGTGAGTGGCTGGGAGGTGTGTGACTCTGTGCATAGATGTGTGAGCAGTTGATTCACTAGATGTATGGTTTCAAAAGTGCATGTGGAAACAGCTGTATGGGCGGTTGACTGTGTGCATGAGTGTATTGGTGAGTGAATGGATATCTCAGTGCTACATGTCAAAGTAAGTACATATGTAAAACACAGTACATGTGAGAGTTAACATATATAAATAACTGTGCATTAGAGCCAGTGAATGTGTGAATGACTGTATGGATCATTGTGAACTTTTATTAGGGATTATATAAGAGAGTAAATATGTGTTAGAATATGCTTCAATAAGTAAGGTGTGTATAACTGTATAGTTGAGGAATTGGAGGTGTGATTGATTCTTTGCATGACTGTCTAGGTGTATGAGTAACTCCATGGATGAGTGACAATCTGTGAGTGTCTGTTTTCACTGAGTGTATCTAAGGATATATCAGAGTCTGTAGAGGTTCATCGTATTAACACATGAATGATGTCATCTGTGATGTTGTCAGTGATGTCATTTGAGTTGTCATCAGTGATGCCATCAGTGATGTCATTTGAGATGTCATCAGTGATGTCATTTGAGTTGTTATCAGTGATGTCATCAGTGATGTCACTGACCATGTCATGAATGATGTAATATGTGACATCATCAGCAGTGGATTGCGGGTGCGCGATATATAGTTAGCGCATCTAACTATATATGGAATTTCAATGGTTTTATGCAAGTAAAATAAGGTTTTGTAAATGCTAATTCCTAACTATATATGGACTATAACCTATGGTTTTTTCATTGAATATATATATATATATATATATATATATATATATATATATATACAACCCACAAAGTTGCCTGCTGTAGAAGACGCCACACCACAGGTAAGTATTTGCCAAATCTTGTTTATTGATGGAAGCAGCAGCGTGAGCACAACCCAGTCCACACTGATCAAAGTCCAGTCCCAACGCGTTTTGTGTATCACTTCCTCAGGGGCAATGGGCTTCAAAGCAACAGCAGAGCACTTTTGGCAGCATCTTTTTGAATTCCAGTCACCCAGTCTCAGTGGGTGTAGCCCTCACGGTGGCCTGCTGGTACTTGTAGTGCCTGCCGTCTTTTTCAAGTGAGTTGCCTGCTGTTGACAGTCAAAATAAAGTTCATGACATCACAGTGGATCGTGGCACCATGTTGCAGTTCACTGACACAGCTTTTATCACTTCAAAAACGGCACCCATGTCATAAGCAAATACTCCTGTTGACAGATTCGCAGGAATGTTGAACCAGCATCGGGTCGTCTTCCGCGGCTCAGGCTAGCCACTAAACATCCAACCCACAAAGTTGCCTGCTGTAGAAGAAGCCACACCACGGGTAAGTACTCGCCAAATTTGTTTATTGATGGAAGCAGCAGCATGAGCACAACCCAGTCCACACGGATCAAAGTCCAGTCCCGACGCGTTTCATGTATCACTTCCTCAGGGGCATTGGGCTTTAAAGTAACAACAGAGCACTTTTGGCAGCATCTTTATGAATTTCAAACACCCCGTCTCAGTGGGCGTGGTCCTCACGGTGGCCTGCTGGTACTTGTAGTGCCTGCCGTTTTTCTCAAGTGAGTTGCCTGCTGTTACCAGTCAAAATAAAGTTCACGACATCACAGTGATCGTGGCCCCATGTTGCAGTTCACTGCCACAGCATTTATCCCTTCTAAAACAGCACCCGTGCCATAAGCAAATCCGCCAGTTGACGGATTTGCAGGAAGGCTGAACCAGCATCGGGTCGTCTTCCACGGCTCAGGTTAGCCGCTAACCATCCAACCCACAAAGTTGTCTGCTGTAGAAGACGCCACACCACAGATATATATTCGCAAATTGTGTTTACTGATGGAAGCAGCAGCGTGAGCACAACCCAGTCCACACAGATCAAAGTCCAGTCCTGACGCGTTTCGTGTATCTCTTCCTCAGGGGAATTGGGCTTGAAAGTAACAGCAGAGTAGTTTTGGCAGCATCTTTTTGAATTCCAAACACTCCGCCTCAGTGGGCATGGCCCTCACCGTGGCCTGCTGGTACTTGTAGTGCCAGCCGTCTTTCTCAAGTGAATTGCTGCTGTTGACAGCCAAAATAAATTTCATGACCTCACAGTGGATCGTGGCACCATGTTGCAGTTCACTGCCACAGCTTTTGTCCCTTCAAAAATGGCACCGTGCCATAAGAAAATCAGCCGGTTGACGGATTTGCAGGAATGCTGAACCAGCATCGGGTCGTCTTCCGCGGCTCAGGCTAGCCGCTAAACATCCAACCCACAAAGTTGCCTGCTGTAGAAGAAGCCACACCACGGGTAAGTATTCGCCAAATCTGATTATTGATGGAATCAGCAGCGTGAACACAACCCAGTCCACACAGGTGAAAGTCCAGTTCCGATGCGTTTCATGTATCACTTCCTCAGTGTCATCAGTGATGTCATTTGAGATGTCATCGGTGATGTCATTAGTGATGTTACTGACCATGTCATGAACAATGTAATATGTGACATCATCACCAGTGGATTGCGGACGCGCAAACTTATAGTTAGCAGAACTAACTATAACTGAGGAATTTCAATGGTTTTGTACAAGTGAAACGTCCACCTAACACCCCTGAAACGTATGGTTTTATCAGTGAATTTCTAAGTTTTTTTTAATGCTAATTCCTAACTATAACGTGTCTGAAACCTATGGTTTTTTCGGTGAATTTCGAAGGTGTTTTAAATGATAATTTTTAAATGTAATAATAGTTATGTATTTTTTTATACTGATTTTCTACAGTTTTTTAACTGTTTGTTTTTACATATTTTAGTTTTTAAATTACATTATATATTTTTAATACCAATGGAAACAAATGTTTTTTATAATATTGAAACTGACATTTTTTTGTTTCATATTTTTATCTTAATATATTTATATTATTTTCTTAATTATTTTTTCCAGTTGGAATTACCAATGTTATCCTTTGGAAGGAAATTCAATTTGCAGGTAAAGTACGTTCACGTTACTTTTGTAATCCAGTGCTGGACTCCTAGCTTCAGCACTGGGACTAAAACAGGCAAGTAACTACGTTTTTATCATTGGCACGATTTTTAGAGAATATTTGTAAGTTTCAAAAATCAACACTTAGAAACTTTTTCAGCAAAAAGCAGGCAATGATATCCTATTGAAGGAAATTCAAGTTACTGGTAAGCACGGTTAGAATTACTTTTAAGGATCAGTACTGGGCTCAAAGATGCAGCACTGAGGTCTCTCCTGATAACAGGTGAGTAAATCAGAATTCGTAGTTCCGCTGATTTTACTTCGGTCCAGTGGCGCGTTTTTAGTTGGGGAAATAATTCCCCTTCAATCCTGATGGTCCCTAGAGTCCAACTAGCCCACTAGGTACATCCAGAAAGTGCCACAGAGCTGCGTAGCAGACAGATGTAAAAAGGGGCACAGCCTGCACCACCTCTCTGCAATGCAGCGCAGTGGCGCTTCCTGGAAACACCTGGTGGGCCACTTGGCCCCAATGGTCCCTCAGGATTGAAGGGGATTTTTTTCCCCAACTTAAAACGTGCCACAGGGCGTGTTTGCACACATCACCTCAGGCCCCGGCCCCTTCCTTCACCACTGTGTAAACGCGTCCTGTGGCCATTCTAAGTTGAGCGATTAAGTCCCCTTCAATCTTAAGGGTCCCTAGGGTCAAACTAGCCCACTAGGTACCTTCAATAAGTGCCACAGAGCTGCGTTGCAGAGAGGTGCACAAAGGGGCATGGCCTCTGAACACCTGTCTGCAACGCAGCTCCCTGGTGCATACTGGAGATACCTGTTGGGATATTTGGCCAACTAGCCCACCAAGTACCTCCAGTATGCGCCAGGGGGCTGCTTTGCAGAGATGTGTTCAGAGGCCATGCCACTTCTTACAACACTCTGCAATGCAGCTCTGTGGCGTTTACTGGAGGTACCTGGTGGGCACACATGGGAACTCAGGCCCCACCCCCTGCCTTCACCACTGTGCAAACGCGCCCATTGGCGCGTTTTAAGTTGGGGGATTAACTCCCCTTGAATACTGGCGGTCCCTGGGGTGCAACTAGCCCACTAGCTGCCTCCTGTAAGCGCCACAAGCTGCGTTACAAGCAGGTGTAAAAAGGGGCGTGGCCTCAGAACACCTCTCTGCAACGTAGCCCGCTGGCGCATCCTGGAGGTTCCTGGTGGGCTAGTTCGCACCCAGGGACGCTCAGTATTCAAGGGGAATTTGTTCCCCCTCTGCAAACGCGCCAGCGGGGATATTTGCAGAGTGATGAAAGGAGGGGGAGTGGCCTCTGGCACGATGCTGGTCTTTTTTTTAATTTAATTTTTTTAAGAAGGGGTCTGTGTGGCCCCCCTTCTTTATCAATTTTTTGGGCCCTAGGGACCCCATCCCCCAGGGCCTGCCCCTAATTTTTTTTTATTTAAAAAACATATGGAAGGGGGCTGCGTGGTAAAAAGATTTTCTACGAGACTGGTCACTCATCGCGTGGAGATGCACACGCGATTGGCCCATCTTGATTATAAGCACTGCCAAAAAGGTGGCAGATGCTATTCCTATTGAGATACAGGGGTAAATTATATATATATATATATATATATATATATATATATATATATATATATATATATATATATCAAGGAAAACTCGTCTCGAGAATCCAAAGTGCTGCCAAGTCTCAAACAGCCAAGGAAAACGAAGAGAGGAACCCAGGAATGGTGCCAAACAAGTGCGTTTATTTGTGCTCAATCTTGCCCAGCATGCCCGCCATTACGCGTTTCGACAGTATCCACTGTCTTGATCACACATATATATCATCACGCTCCAACACCTCCTCACATTCGAGAAAGATGACAGCACTCGGGGGTTACTTATCGAAACAGTGCAGGTTTATTTATTTCTTGCAGGCACCCTCCACAAACGCGTTTCGGCGTGCTGCCTTCGTCAGTGTGGTAACAACGTTGTGCATTACTTGGTGGATTAAGTAAGACATTTTCACTCTCTAATTGCGATAATTGAAATTGACAGAGGACAACCCCACTGTGGTAACTGTAGGCACCATCTTAGAGTGTCAGTGTGCGCAACCTAAAGATGTTATACAGGTTATGCAATATAGCCCACAGATGGGCAGATCCCAACAGGACGTGGGTACACACAAAATTACACCGTTTAAAACATAAACAGAATAAAAAAAAAAAAATATATATATATATATATATATATATATATATATATATATATATATATATATATATATATATATATATATATATATATATATATATATATATATATATATATATATATATATATATATATATATATATATATATATATATATATATATATATATATATATCACCAACTGGCGGTCGCCAGTAGGTATATATAGTTAGGACCTACTTACCATAGGAAATTCCGAACATTCTATTGGGAATTACTTTGGCGTCAATTGAGGGATCTGCCTGTAATTTTCCTTAAATTTGCCGCGCTGCGCTCCGCTCCTTCCCTGAAAGTTTTGGGGGGATTCGTCAAGCAGGGGCCGAGAAATAAGGGGGGTCCCAAAACGTGTTTTCCCCATGTTAATTTCCATAGAGACATTCTGACAAGGCTACAGCTCGAATGGCTGAACGGAATTACACCTGATTTGGAAAAATGGTAGGGACTGGTATGCAGCAGTGCCTTTTGTATGTTTGGTGTAAATCCCTCCAGTAGTTCTTGAGAAAATTGAATTTGAAATTTTTCAAATGGCATTTTCTATGGGACCTTTAGACACGGCTACAGCCCGAACGGCTGAACGGAATTACACCAAACTTGACAAAATGGTAGGGACAGGTATGCAGTAATGCCTTTTCTACATTTGGTGAAAATCCCTCCAGTAGTTGTTGAGAAAATTGATTTGAGCAAATTATATATCTATATGCGCTCAACATTCTATTGGGAATAACTTTGGCGCTGATTGAGGAATCTTTGTGTAATTTTCCAGAATTTTGGCCAGCTCCGCTCCGCTCCTTCCCTGAAAGTACCCTTATGTGCACGAGCGAGTTTCTGATTGGCTGGCAGTCGACTGTCAACATTCCAAACTGTCCAAACCAGGAAGTGTTGGCCACCATCTTGTTTTTCAGGAGAACTGAGGCACAAGAGAGCCCAAAACAAGAGTGGAAAACAAGAAAAGGGGGCAGGGTAGAGACCCCCCAACCCTCTAGCCCTTCTCAGGGGGTCCCAAAAGGACCCCAAGGGCAAAAAAATTGAAAAATTGAAAAATCGCGGGGTACGCGCACCGTACGCGTATGGTTTTTTGCACTTGGTGGTCCTTTTGGGACCCCCTGAGAAAGGCTAGGGGGTCAGGTGTTCAGGGGGTCTCAACCCTGCCCCCTTTTCGTGTTTTCCACTCTTGTTCTGTGCTCTATTGTGCCTCACTTCTCCTGAGAAACAAGATGGCTGCTCAGGTGGTCCCAGAAGGATAATAACATTTATAAACGTTATCCGCTAATAGAATTAGCATTTACAAAACCTTTAGAATTTATTGAAAAAAAATATAGGTTTCACGCCTGATATAGTTAGAATTAGCATTTAAAAAACCTTGCAAATTCACTGAAAAAAACATAGGTTTCAAGCCTTATATAGTTAGGAATTAGCATTTAAAAAACCTTGCAAATTCACTTAAAAACCATAGGTTTCAGGCCTTATATAGTTAGGAATTAGCATTTAAAAAACCTTGCAAATTCACTTAAAAAAAAAAAAGGTTTCAGGCCTTATATAGTTAGGAATTAGCATTTTAAAAACCTTTCAAATTCACTTAAAAAACCATAGGTTTCAGGCCTTATATAGTTAGGAATTAGCATTTAAAAAAACATTGAAATTGCTCCAATATAATTAGTTGTATTAACTATATTTC
Source organism: Lissotriton vulgaris (assembly GCF_964263255.1). Lineage (NCBI taxonomy): Eukaryota > Metazoa > Chordata > Amphibia > Caudata > Salamandridae > Lissotriton > Lissotriton vulgaris. The sequence continues at coordinate 1,175,471,019 of NC_141695.1, read as the reverse complement.
GCGCACCCGAAATCCACTGCTGATGATGTCACATATTACATCATTCATGACATGGTCAGTGACATCACTGATGACATCTCATTTGACATCACTGATCACATCACTGATGATATCTTTCATGTGATAATGCGATGCACCTCCTCACACTCTAATATAACCTTTGATACACCCAGTGTTAAATACAGACTACCATTCTTGAAACCATTGACACACCAATACCAGTTACTACATACGCACTCACTGATTCCTAGGTCTAAACACACATTCACTCATTCACCCATAGAATCACTCATACATACAGTCACTCATCAACACAACACTATCATATGCACTCATACACCTATACAGACACTCACACACTGCCACTCATCCATGGATTTACTCACACACCTAGTCAGTCATGCAAAGAATCAATCACACTTCCATTTCCTCAACTATACAGTTTACATACACACAACACCTTACTTATTCAAACATATACTAACACATCCTTACTCTCTTATACAATCACTGATACAAGTACACAATGATCCATACAGCCACTCGCACATTCACTGGCTCTCATGTATAGTCATTTTTATATGCCAACTCTCACATGCACTGTGTTTTACATATGTACTTACTTGGACCTGTAGCACTGAGATATCCATTCACTCACCAACACACCCATGCACACAGTCAACCGCCCATATAGCCTTACTTATTGAAACATATTCTAATACATATTTACTCTCTTATACAATCCTTGATACATGTTCACAATGATCCATACAGCCACTCACACATTCACTGGCTGTTATGCACAGTTATTTATATATGTTAACTCTCACATGTACTGTGTTTTACATATGTACTTACTTTGACATGTAGCACTGAGATATCCATTCACTCACCAATACACTCATGCACACAGTCAACCGCCCATATAGCTGTTTCCACATGCACTCTTGAACTCATACACCTAGTGAATCAACTGCTCAAACATCTATGCACAGAGGCACACACCTCTCAGCCACCCACACACACACTCAGTCTCCCATTCAAATACTTGGGCAACCAATCAATAACCCATATAGCCACTCATATAGCTACTGATCAGCACATGCAGCAGCTTACACAACAACAGACATACTGATGCACACATTCAGACAATTTAGTCACTAACCCATGCATTTAGTAAGACACATTTAATCACTCACTCATACAGTCAGTCACGCACCTATTAAATCCTTCATCCAGACAATTATACATCGACTCATTCTTCAATATGTAAAACATATTTAAACCTTACAGAAACACACAGTCACTGGATTATGTCATCAGTGATGCCATCAGTGATGTCAAATGAGATGTCATCAGTGATGTCATTTGAGATGTCATCAGTGATGTCATCAGTGATGTCACTGACCATGTCATGAATGATGTAATATGTGACATCATCAGCAGTGGATTGCGGGTGCGCGAAACATAGTTAGTACAACTAACTTTATAGGAGCAATTTCAATGGTTTTTTAAATGCTAATTCCTAACTATATAAGGCCTGAAACCTATGGTTTTCTAAGTGAATATATATATATATATATATATATATATATATATATATATATATATATATATATATATATATATATATATATATATATATATATATATATATATATATATATATATTACCCACGATGTCTCCTCCAACAGAAAGAAACAGGCAGCACACGAGGCTTGTGGAGCATCCACCTTTAATCTTTCATCAGACCATGGGCATGACGCGTTTCGGGGGTTTTTCCTTTCTCAAATGCCCCCCTGGTCGAGTTGTGTCTCTCGCTTACAGTCCCAGAGTAAAGTTCTATTGTCCATCCCACCTCCTAAAGTAGTGTGGGTTACCTGACAAACACGGCATGGAGTCGCCTCTGCCTTGGGTAGTAAACTGCATTTCCCAGCATGCAGTGTTCCTTGCATGCCGGCGGCGATACCAATTACCGGCTCAGTTTCTTTGTTGGTTCAACAGCCGGTGTGCCATGTCGTCTGGAAGGAACTGTGGCTGTTGTGGGTTCAGGTGATGATCTCCACACTCCTCTCCCCCTTCCTCGCACTTCATATATATATATATATATATATATATATATATATATATATATATATATATATATATATATATATATATATATCATCTGCTGGTGGTCGCCAGTAGGTAGTTATAGTTAGGACCAAGTTTCCTTAGGAAAAGCATTTTTGTTAAAACTTGATAATAACTTTGGTTTACCGGTCATTTACTCTGCTGTCTGGAAAGTTTCAGTGTGATTCGTCAAGTGAGGGCCCAGAAAAAGGTAGGGTTCCAAAATGTGTTTTCCCCATGCAATTCTCCATAGGGATTTCAGACACGACTACAGCCCAAACCACTGAACGGTATTACACCAAATTTCACAAAAAGCTTGATATTAGTCAGGAGAGAGTGTTTTTTTGTTATTTAGTGTAAATCTGCTCAGTAGTTTTGAAATACTTAAAGAAAGAAGATTTATATATATCTAGAGACACGGATCCAAGAAGGATCCACGAATCAACAGCAATGCTATGATTGACTGGCTGCAACCTGAGAGAAAAGTTGCAGCCACCATTTTGTGATTCGGGACACAGTTCATGGGGTGGAAACAAATTAGAAATAGGATATAAGGGATCAGGCTAGAGGTATCCTAACCCCATGGGACTGATGTAGTGGTCTGTGAGGGACCGCTCTTGGGGAAGAAGTTGTGGAAATTAATTTCTTTATGTGTGCACAAGGCTCCATGGATCCACTGCTGCTCTTCTGTGAATCTACAGTAGATCCGCAGATCCAGACCTCAATTAAAAAACATATACACCCACTCACACACTCACTCACACACTTCCTCGCACACCCACACAAACACTCACATACCCGCTTATACATCCTTAAACCAACTCAGAGACCCAGAGAGCCACTCACACACCATTCACAGACCCACACAGGCACTCACACACCCATACAACCACTTGCGCACCCACTCACAGACCCACACAGCCACTTACACACTCAGTCACACACCCATTCAGCAAAGCCATTCACATACCCATTCACACACCCTGACACAAAAGGTAAGAGAGGCGCATTTGTAGGGACAACATTCACTGGATTTTAATCCCAAAAGCAAGAAAGAACCATGAAGACAGGAACAAGTGTTGTTTCTCTAAATGCTATTGAGAATCTTTTTATTAATAATTCATACAATATAGCCAATGTGTTTCACCCTTGCGGGCTTCTTCAGGGCAAATTACCCTCCAAAAAGCAAAAGATTCAACAGGGTATTTCACCCAAGTAAGAAGATGACGTCTGTTTATGAAATCCTGACCCAATATCTGAATTGAATGCTCAATGTTATCCACACTTGGGGTCACAGCATGAGAAGTTCACAGAAATGCGAAAGCGGTTCACGCTAAATAAAGTCGAGAACCAAAGCGCATTGAGTGTCACGCTTAGCCGCAGGGCTGGAAATGGAGCACCTACAAGCGGCCGATGAAGAAAACTCCATTCATGCGGACAGAGATTAAACTAAAGTTCTCACATGCAGGGAGCTGCATTTCCAGCAGGTCTCTTCATGCCAAAGCAATGCCGGCTCTCGCAGGAGGTGGAGAGCTGACTGGAACTGCATGGACCTTGGGACTCCCTATGCGGTCCTAGGGAAAAAGAGCAGAATGAGTCAACATAAAGGCCAGAAACAGGCAGAAAGAGGCAAAATGACGGTCGGAAACAAGCGGAAAGAGTACAAAGAAAGGTGCGAAATTAGCAGAAAGAGGCAGAATAGAGGTCAGAAACAAGCAGAAATGAGGCAGAAGAAAGCTCAGAAACTAGCAGAATGATGCGGAATAAAGGTCAGAAATGAGCAGAAAAACTCAAAACAAAGATGAGAAACAAACAGAAAGAGGCAGAATAAAGATTATAAACTAGTAGAAAGTGCAGAATAATGGTCAGAAAGCAGCAGAATGAGGTCAAACAAAGATGAGAAACAAACAGAAAGAGGCAGAATCAAGGTCAGCAATGACAGAAAGAGGCAGAATAAAGTTCAAAAACGAGCAGAAAGAGCCAGAATAAAGATCAGAAATAAGCAGAAAGAGTCAAAATAAAGAGGAGAAATGGGCAGAAAGAGGCAGAATATTAGTCAGAAATGAGCAGCAAGATGCCTAATATAGGTCGGAAACAAGCAGAAAGAGGCAGAATAAAGCTGAGAAAGAGGCATAATAAAGACCAGAAAGGAGCACAAACAGGCAAAATAAAGATGAGACCCAAGCAGAAAGAGGCAGAATAAAGGTCATAAACAAGCAGAAAGAGTAAAAAAAGGCCAGGAGTGAGCAGAATGAAGCACAATAACAGTCAGAATGAGCGGAAAAGTCAAAATAGAGGTCAGAAATTAACAGAAAGAGACAAAATAGAGGTCAGAAACTAGCAGCAAGAGGCAGAATAAGGATCAGGACCAAGCAGAAAGAGGCAGAAAAAAGGTTTGAAACAAGCAGTAAGAGTCAAAATAGAAGACAGAAACCAGCAACAAGAAACAAAATAGAGGTCAGAAACGAGCAGCAAGAGGAAGAATAAAGATCAAGAGCGAGCAGAAAGAGGCAAATTCATGGGCAGAAAGAAGCAGCACAGAGGGCAGAAGAAAGCAGAGAAGAGGTAGACAAATTAGCAGAAAATGAGCAGCGGAGGCACAAAACCAAAGGCAGCAGATGGTAGCAGACAGCAGGCAAGCTGGACAGGAGGACCATCACAGGGAGAGGTGGCATGAGGACCTCCTTCATGTGCCCCCCTATTTTTATCACAGTGCAACCACTGACAGACCCACTCATAAACACACACTCACTTTGACCCACTCACACACCCACTCACAGACCCACTCAGAGACTCACACACCCACTGACAGACACACTCAGGAACTTATGCACCCACTCACTAACCCATTAAAGCACTCATTCACTCACTCACAGACCCTCTGAGAGCCTGACACATACTTGAGACCTACTCAGAGACTCACATACCTACTCACACATTCATGCACCCACTCACAGACCTACTGAGACTCACGCACCCACTCACAGACCCATTCAGACACTCAGGCACCCACACACAGATCCACTCAGACACTCATTCACCCACTCACAGACCCACTCAGACCCACTCACACACCAACTCAGACATTCATTCACCCACTCACAGACCCACTCAGGCACTGATGTCACCAGTTCCTATTCACAGACCAACTCAGAGACACATGCACCCACCCACAGATCTACTCAGAGACTCACACACCCACTCGCAGACCTATTTAGACAGTTATGGACTAACTCACAGACCCACTGTGAGGCTCCCACAACTATTCACTGACCCACTCAGACACTCATGCACTTACTCACTCATCTACTCAGAGACTCACATACCCACTCATCTACCTATACAGCCACTCAAACACCCACTCTTAAAGGTTACAGTAAGGAAATAAAATGTAACAAACCATTGAAATTCACTGAAACACTCAAAGGTTACAGGGGCATTATAGTTAGGAAATGGAATTTGAAAAGCAATAGAATTCACTGAAAAAACAAAGCTTACAGGGACGTTATAGTTAGGAAATAGACTTAAAAAACCTTAGAAATTAACTGAAAAAAAACTAAAGTGACAGGGATGTTATAGCTAGGCTTAGATTTCACTCATACAAAACCATCGAAATTCAGCAGTTATAGTTACCTGAGCTGACTTTAACTTACGTCCCTGTAATGCACTGCTTATGACTTCACATATTACATCACTCATGACATGGTCAGCGACATCCTTGAGGACATTACTGATGACATCTCAAATGACATCACTCATGGCATCATTCACAGAACCACTCACATACCTATGTACAGACCCATACAACTACTGACACACACACTCACTCATTGTCAAACACAAACCCACTCACTTACTCATACAACCACTCACACAGCCACTCACACTCACAAAACCACTCACACACCCACTCACAGACTCATATAGCAACTCACACAACCAGTCACTCACCCATAAAGACAATCACACATCATTCACTCATCCACAAAACCACTTACATATCCATTCACACATGAGTATAAGTACTCATGTGCGTACACACTTACCTATATAGCTACTCACACAGATACTGTGCAAAATAGCCACTTACACAACCACTCACATATACCCACTAAAACAGACACTCACTTACCTATACATCCACATATGCACCCAGTCGCTTACCCACAGAGCCATTCACACAGCCACTTAGTCACCCATACAGCCACTCATACACAATTCACCCTCCGATAGAGCCACTCACAACCACTCTGTCACCGATATAGCCACTTATACACACACTCACCAACCCATAGAGGCACTCACTCACACAGTCACTCATCCAGCCATACAGCCACTCACACACCATTATATCCTCTCGCATAGTCACTAACTCGCCCATACAGCTACTCACATACCCACTTATTCACTCATACAGCCACTGACACAAGCACACACACACACATACAGCCAATGAGACACCCACTTCCACACTGATGCATACAGTCACAGTTCCACTCTCATCACATATATTTGAAACAGTATCATTCATTAGTAGTACAAAAGGAATAGTAATTGAACTTATGCAATAGCTTAGCATATATCTCTAACTCTTTGAAACATTTATAAAAAAAAACATAAACTCACTGGATGATGTCATCAGTGTTGTAATTTGAGATATCATCCGTGATGTCACTAACTGTGTCATGAGTAATGTAATATGTGAAGTCATAAGCAATGCATTGGCGGGGCGTAAGTTATAGTTAGCGCAGGTATTTATATAACTGCTGAATTTCTGTGTTTTTTTTTCGAGTGACAGCTGGGCCTAACTATAACATTCCAGTAACTGTTGATTTTTTCAGTGAATGTCTAAGGTTTTTTTTTTTACAAATCTGTTTTATTAGCATTTTTCAGAATACAGTACAGATTTCGTAGGAGTTATCAACAATGCAAGGCAGAGGCATATCAATCATAAAGACATGGTCACATTAGGATAATATGCTGTGTTTACAACGACCGAGGTGTGCAACAAGTGAAACATGAGATATTCGCCTACTATAAACCAAACCATGATGCTCGTGTCCAAATTCGAACTCCAGGCCTGTTCAGAAGAGTCAGCACGCCGGGTTCTCGCCCAACCGCATGAGTCAGGGTAAAACCCCGCAGCTTAAGCATACGATTAAATAGCATGCATCATGAAACAGAAAAAGGAAAAAACTATAACTACAGCGGCAAAGACCATAATCACAATCCACTCCCCCCCTTTCTCACACTCTTTCTGTCCCCCCTCCCCCCAGACTCCCAACCCCCACACCCCCATCTCCACATTATGTGCACAACCGCAGGCCATTTCTAAGGTTTTTTAAGTCTTTTTCCTAGCTGTAACATCCCTGTAACCTTTGGATTTTTCGAGTGAATATAGAAATATTTGGATAGGGGTATAGATATATGGTGCTTGTACGGATGTGAGAAACCTGAACATGTGTAGAATAGCCTATAGACACTCCAGGTTCAGCAGTAAAGCACTCATTCTGAGTGCGATTTGAATGTGGCAAATGTATTGTTCCATTTATGTCAATATAGTTTGCTGAGGTGGTTTGACTACCGCCTTGCTCATGGCTGACACAGTAAGCATCTCGATCAAACTGCTTCCGAAATGAGCAGCATTATTAAGTGGTGAAGTCTCCAAATGTATTTACGTGATAGCTGTTTTAGAAACCCACATTTATCACATATTCTAGTGTCATTAAGCTGTAACTGTGGATGATAACAATCTAAATAATTAGAAAGCGTGGCAACTTATTACAAAATGTGCATCGCCTACATTTATTGACAAAGGAGTCGCCAATCTGATTTCTCATAACATATATTTGTAGACCTTTACCACTTTAAGTTGGCCCCATTTGGCAAGCAGTTTTGTACCACTAGCCTGTTTTGTCTGATTTACACAATTGACATATGATGCGATTATGAGATTTGCTATATTGGTCACTGGAAAGGCTGGGAAGCCGAAATAATTTGACAGGCTATGGTAACGGCGGTGGAACAGTACACTTGGGATATTTAAATGGCATCTTGAGTGAGCACTTTGCAGCTAAACCTGGAGCGGCATACACACAGTCAGCTATGAATGTGTTTTTTACTCTTATTAGGGTTTTAATGCACTCTTTTCCCTGCCTTGTGATTGATGACAGAGCTTGAAAATTACATCAGAATGCTTTCCCCAATGAGAAGCAAATCGTTGCCAAGGACAACATCTTTCTGGTCGTCCTGAAACTGATTTTCCTGGCAAATTGGCCACTTTTCTCACACACAAATGTGAATGCCTAATGATCCCCATTTTAATTAGCTAATGATCCACTTTAGCTGTGTTCAAAGTATTACAGCTAGACGGATTGAAAAGACAGAAAAATTTAACTAACTCAAATGAAGATGCCTAACTACTTTTCTTTTCAACTGAGGAGTAATTATCCATGCATCTATAAATCAGATTCAATTAACCATTGATTGGTCTACCTACCACAAAAAATAACGGTCTGCTAGCTAATAGATTGTAAATTGGAAAGAAAATTAAATGCAGACAAATATATCCTTTGATCAGATTTATAGAATCCCTACAAGGAAAGTCTTACCAGAAATATAGATAGCATTGCTTAATTCTCTTTGTTTGACTCACATGGCATCTTCAATACTATGCAAATTTCAGCTCTTAAAAATGAAAAGATTCAACTCTCAGAGCTCTGCAGCTCCAAAAGTATTACCAAAAAGCATTTGCATTTGCAGTTTGTGTTGTGGTTTCCATGTGTGTGAACTATGGTGTGCGGAGCTAACCTTAACTTCGAAATTTCAGAGTTTTTTTCATAGCATAACAGGACTATTTCTGTGTTTTTATGTGACAATTACATTTTTTTTAACATAATTTGAACAGTAATGATCGAAGTAAAACATAATTTTACATTATCTGTGTTTTTGAAGTGGAAAAGTAAAAGTGTTTTATTGCCGTTTACATAGTTATATGTGGTAGGTGTGGGGATGAATGCCTCTGTATAATGTAGATGGCCATCCCTATATGGCATGGGCTTCAGCTGTGTGTAGAAAGGCCTGACTGAAGATCTCTGATAATAGACCTGCTCTAATCCAAACCCAGCATGCATCTATCCACAGGTCCTTCGGTTGTTGGCAACTTTGCCAAGTCTGTGCACAGGTATAAACTATCAAAAACTTCTTTCAATGTAGTATACCGTTGTAAAAGGAACCTTGAATAGCGCGTGAGTTCAGTAACATCATAAAAGAGTAATTGTGATTGTTATTTTTTCTTCTTTATTCCAGAACGGTTGCCCACCCAACACGTCTAGGGAGGTACCCCACAACTTCTTCAGGGCTGAAAAGATTTACAATGGAACATCATGTATCCTGAACATCCAAACTGGATCATTTATTACATGTCATAATATTGACATTTGGTGAGAACCCTAAGTGATAAACACACATCAGCAAATAAGTGCCCTTGTAGTACAAATTACATAGTCAATGGTATGTGCTTCACACCGTACATCTGAGGAGTAAGCAGTGGTGACACACGACTCATATAATATCTGATTTTCTAGTGTGCCAATGGTTGGTGGGAATGAGATTGCGACATTGTTAAACCGGTAAGTAGAGACAAGAGAGAAAAAGTAGAGGGAAACAAGAGACAGGAAGACAAAGAAAAAACTTTTTCCCATAGTAACAGTGTGTGATTGAGCATGCTTAGTCATGCTGTGCATTCAAAAGGGTGAACATGCCAGCCGATCACAGGGAGATTAATCCCTGGGGGTAGATGATAGAACATGAATACGTTTGGGCCGCATGTAGTAAAAAAAATATGCTATGAACAAACTGTGAGGAGTTCAAAACTGTAAGTGGCTGTAACCTATGTCAGAGAGAGAGATCTAGGGAACAAATCTCCGGGTGAGTCATGCATAAGGTGGTATAGAACCTAATGAACATGCTAGGGCATTGAAACAATGAGATGCAAAGTATCCAGTGGCATTTCATGCCATGGAGTGCAAAGCAAATTTAACCCACAAGCAATTCTCGTTTTTTGGGATTGAATCAATCCCACTGAATCAGAGAGGGGGTAACAGGGAGTTGAAACTCCGTTGCACTGAGGCAACTTGGATTATGCAACTCAAAGCAGTAGAATGTGGTTTGAACACTGACCACTAGATGCAATATTTCTTAGGAGACTAAGGGCCAGATGTAGGTAATTTTTATTTTCCGACCTCTTAAATACCGAGTCATACCGACTCGGTATTTCAGAGGTCGGAAAATAAAAATACCGAGATGTAGGTAATTGCAGATGTGCAATTACCGAATCGGAAACAGTCGGTAATTTCCGATGCGGTAAATACCGACCAGTTGATGCCCATGCATTCCTATGGGCTTTGAAGCCCATAGGAATGAACGGGCATTTACCGGTCGGTATTTACCACATCGGTAAATACCGATAGCCACAAGGGTGCAGGGGGTGTCACTTTGACACCCTCTGGCACCCCCAAAAGAGGCTCGGGTGCCATGTGGCAGGCATACCTGCCCTAAGGGCAGGTCTGCCTGTCATATGGCATAGGTGTGCATGCACACATGTGCATGCACACCTGAAACGGTATTTTACCATCAAGTATTATTTGATGGTAAAATACCGATTTTGTACTGCTTGTGGGACTCAGAAGAGTCCCACCTACATACCAATTTACCGGTAGCCATAATGTTACCGACTCGGTATTTTACATACTCGGTAAATTTACCTATCGGTAAATTTACCGAGTCTGTAAATTACAGGGACCTACATGTCAAATTGCTTTTACCGGGTGGTAACGGCCGAATTCGGCCGTTACCACCCGGTAAAAGCCTACCTACATCTGGCCCTAAGCTTCTAGATGTGTGGTCTCTTTCACAGGGTGATATGAACTAGTATTATAGTTGTGTTGTCAATTGGACTGTGGGTCATATATGTGAGATGCATTACAGTAGTCCTTGTCGAGCACCACAACACATGTGCCTTTGGTTGTTTATACCGATTATCTATACTTGTGATGTATTTAAGTTCTTAATCATTATATTGTTCTTTGTGTATTCTGTTTATGCTGTATAAGCCCACATTGAATGTTGTACACCTAGTATAACCATGCCTAAACATTGTGAATTTTTTGCGGTACACTTAGAGACTGATATTCGGATGGCTTTTCTCTTTTTTTCAAAGACACACCTCTACTCCATGGCCTGCGGTTCTTTTAAAAAATCACTCCTCACCATAGTACCTTCTTCTGTAGGGTGCACAGGTCCTACCTCTGTGATATCTTCAGATTCTTGTATCTTGAATCAGATTAGTTGTAGTCAATATGGGCTGCCACTACTTCTTGTTATCCGCTCCTGTCTTAGTATTGTGCGAAGACGCAAGAGGTACATTTCTGGTACACTAGGGATTTTTCCTCAGCTCACTCTCTAGTTTTATGAATAGTTATCTACTTAGAGATCTCTTGGACTCTGTTAATATATCAAATGTCTTTTGTGCCTTCACTCATGAGTGTTTACGTGTTGTGCAGGATCTATAATATTTGCAGTGGCAATTTTTCTTGAGTGATATTGACCATGGATTCTTACTTAAAATCTGGAATCAAGTGATTAATTTATTGGGTCTGACTGTGACCAAATATTTTATGGACTCATTCACTCTGTTTCTGAGTTTTAGAAACAGACTTATTCCAGTTATCGTAAATTGCCATTTTCTTCCCGTGTCCCCTGGATCCTATTGTTAGTCTCAACACGCTTATAGGTACACTTCCTGCACTCTTGGATATTTTTCTTCAATTATACGGTCTAGTTTTATGTGGTCTCGCCTATTTGGAGACCACGTAGGGTCAGGAAATTGCTTCTGGGTTATTAAGGAACCGCAGAATGGCGTGTGCAGCGTACTCGCTGTCACAGGTAAGTGCAGCTTATGGGGGTTAGCTATTACTGTATCCTAGTTGTCACATGGGGGCATCTCACCCCTTTTTCTGCTTCCCTTTTCAGATATCCTTACGCGGTACATTATCTTCTTGGCCACCCACGCGCGCTAGATTTTCAACAGCGCGTTACCCATTCAGGTAACGTCACGCGTACAACCAATGTAGAATTTGGGCACCTGTTTTAGCCACAAACAGCCGTACGCGGGGCCGGGTGACGCTTTACTCGTTGTGCTCTGTCATGGGGTTTTGTTTATCTGTTATACAATTCTATTACAAATTACTGGTACCTGGTATTTTATTTTTGACACAAGGAAAGGCGAAGGTTTACTTGTTGTGCTCCGACATGGGAGTTTTAATCACCTGTTTTATGATAATTTTTTTGTTTATTACAAACATTTGGCACTTAGTATTTTATCTTTGACACATATGGATTCAACCATTATTCTTTAACCTTACATGGTGAGATTTATTTAAGTCCCTAGAAGCTACTGTAGATTTATTTGCCTATGTAGTGTCATTTATCTACCAGCCCTAATCTGTGCATTACTACTGGCTTCTAAGTATAGACGAATTTTGCAAATTTGCGGTACGCAATTCGTGCGAAAGTGTACTCGCGGTTCGCAAAATATGCATACTTTCATGAGATTGCGGATTTTTTATTTTTGTGAGTTCGCAGGATTTTTTTCACTGCGGCTACCGCAAGGTTACTCATGTGGTCGTATATGGGCGCGGCCATCTTGTTTTTCACTGTTCGCGTTGCGTATTTCCATTTCCACCCGCAAGTTGCATGCTCGAGTTTTACATTTCCTATTTCGGGTCGCAGTTACGTGTTCGCATCTGTTTTTGCGTGCTCGCAAGGAAAATATCGTGCAAACTTACCCACATGGTTGCAATAGGCACGGCCATCTTGTTTTTCATTCATTGCTATGGTTCTGGGCATGCCTTTTCTATCCTGCTTCAATCTTTGTAATCCTTTGTTTGTTTGAACTTGTTTTTATCTGTTTTACTCATTATCTATCTCTCTATTTTTGTACATCTATATTTTTTTTTTTTTTTTACTTTTCGTTACTTTAATAACTACTTTTTTAAACTCTCTCTTTTCTTTTATTTATTTTTTCCCTATTCTTTCGTATTTATTTTTCCTTTAACCCAGGACCATGGCAAAGAGAGCAGGCAAGTCCAAGGGGAAGAGTCCCGCACCCCGCAGCCGGATCCCTTGCAGGCATTTAAGGGGGGCATCTGTAAGTCCCAGAGAGATCTTCAGCGTGGTGGAGGTGGCCGCACTTGTCTTCTTTGTGCAGCTGCACCTCCCCAAGACCATCTCAGCAGGTGGCAGGCCCGGTACCGGGTATGGCCTCCGGGAGCGTCGCCAGCTATGGGGTAAGGTGTGCTGGGCCATGTATCGAGAGTCAGGGGTCCGGCGCACCTACAACCAGGTGATGCACCGGTGGTCCGACATACTCGATCGGGAACAAGACCTTCTCGACCTGCTTGGCGAGTTACATAACTTTCAAAGTAGACGGTCCGCGAATCCAGCAATACTAATTTCCTAGTAGACCACATCAGATAGGTAAATAAATTTAGTGCAATTGTTTATTTCCCCGAAATAATTTGTTATTGTTTTTTTGAAATGTTTGATTTCTTTCACAACAATCATCCATTTTTGTGTCTTTCTATCAGTACCTCCCAGGGGCAAGAGGACAGAGGTGGCGGCGCCGGCGGAGCAGGAAGGACAGGATCGGTCAACCGAGGGCTCTCCTTCTGGCCCCAGTAAGTTTTCCTGTTAATTTTAATAATTAAACTTCCCTAACGTTCACAGCACCTATTTATTCCAAACGTTCATCATAATTCTATTTTTTCCTAAATCGTCTTTGATCTTCTTGTAGACTATTTCTAAAATCTTATCTACTATGACTCTCTGTGCTACTACTATTTATTATTATTAGCCTGTCTGTGTAGCTCGCTGAGCTTGCACAGTTGGCAAAAGGTGTTAAACAAAACTCCTATTCAGCAATAGTTCTAGGCACTGAGTGCAGTCCTCTGGGTTGTCCATAATGTCTATTGAAGTCTTTTTAATGTTTATGCTTTGACAATTCCCAACAATAAAATGTCAATAGCCACCAAGAATAAGATACTAGTTTACTTTTTGATTGGATAGGAGGACATAATACTACTGTTGCAGGGACTATTCTGCACATACAGAACTATGGACAAGAAATAGGGCATTGGTGATAATAGGCGCAGTTGGACTTTCCACATACCTCAGTCATAACAGAAGTTGAACCCCCAATCTCCTTACTGACTAGCTAGTGTGTCAGCTTCATTATTTAGCTCCCGAATGCAGCAATGATCCTCCAATGATTATACAACCCAGAACATAAGACTACGGAGTCCGAGTCCCGACTTCTCAGAGTTACGGAATCATGCTTGCAAATTGCAAACCCTTTCGCTCACTAACTCATGACCAAAAACCACAGAGTCTATGTAAGTTTTAAAGCTTTATTAAAAGTAAAACAACTAGCTCTGTGTGTACTCTGTATATTAATTTTCAATTGTGCATTATATAAAAACATGTATTAAAACCAACATCATAGAAGAGAAACGGTGAACTCATGAAAAATTAACAGTGGCTGATTTACACATTAATTGTGGGAGACCCCTCACCTGGTTGGAACTTAAAGTACTGGTGGTGATGATGATGAGTAACATATTGCTCTTGTTCGTAGAAGGGAATCTTCTGTCTGTTATGAGAAAAATAGTGTGTGTTAAAAAGCAAGCATTCATCAGTTGTGCCAAAAAGTGTAGCATGTTATGGCTAAGCATAAATAAAAACACCCTCCCCTTCCGAAAGGGGAATTTTTAGTTTAGACTAGAGAGTCACAAATAATTAAATTTGTTTATGTAGTAACATTTTTTTTCATTCCTAGCCAAAATAGGGAGTGGTGTATATGGCATCTAAAAATATGAAATGTATTTTCTAGGCGGAACACCATTGGCACAGACAACTACCAGGGCCGGGGCCAGCACAGAGGTGGTCACTCCAGGGGCGGATGCGGTGCCACCAGTGCCAGCAGGAACTGCAGTTGGGGATGCCTCGGTAGTGGCGGGCAGTGGTAAGCTATTATATTCCTTACTTATTGAGATTGCAGAGTAGGCTCGCTGCAGGGGTGTATGTTGTACAGTACAAGTACACTTTACTGTTAAGAAGACTTACAAATTTAGAACTACGTTTTTGTCAACCAGGTAGAAGACAGTCACTCTTGACTTCGCATTAGCAATAGCATTAGCGGCGGGAGTTGACGAGTAACCAATGGCCTCCTCTAAAGTTGACTTCAACTCAGCTGTGAAAGTTTTATTGAGAAGCCGAGTCAGATCAGAGATGAAATTGATGCATGGGATGAACGAAAAGGGAAAGAAGGGTGTAAGGAAGGAGGAAGGACGAGCGAGTTAAATTAATGACTGGCAAAGAATGAAATGTGTTTTTGAATGCAGGCATAGGTGGCTGGTAGGAATCTGATGCATGGCCGATTGAAGCAAGGATGTCAAGTCAAGTCAAGTCAGATAATTTATATAGCGCACTACATACCCAGAGGGTCTCAAGGCGCTTAGGAAGGGGAGGAGGATTACTTGTCGAATATCCACGTTTTAAGTTGCTTTCTGAATGCTAGGTGGTTCTGGGTAAGGCGAAGGTCAGCGGGGAGTGAGTTCCATGTTTTGGCAGCCAGTTATGAGAAGGATCTGCCTCCCATGGTGGTCTTATTGATGCGAGGTACAGTGGCGAGGGCTTGGCTGGAAGAACGTAGTTGGCGGGGGGGGGTGTAGAAGGACAGTCGTGAGTTGAGGCATTCTGGTCCGATGTCGTAGAGTGATTTGTGTGCGTGGGTTAGCAGTCGGAAAGTGATTCTCTTATTGACGGGTAGCCAGTGGAGGTCTTTCAGGTGACCAGAGATATGTTCGTTGCGCGGGATGTCTAATATGATCCTGGCTGAGGCGTTTTGGATTCGTTGGAGTTTCTTCTGGAGTTTAGCGGTAGTACCTGCGTAGAGGGTGTTTCCGTAGTCCAGTCGGCTCGTGACCAGAGCGTGGGTGACTGTTTTTCTGGTTTCGGTGGGGATCCAGCGAAATGTTTTTTTGAGCATGCGAAGAACGTTGAAGCAGGATGAGGAGACGGCGCTGACTTGTCTGTTCATTGAGAGTGAAGAATCCAGGATGATGCCTAGGTTCCGTGCGTGGTCTGTCGGGATGGGTGCTTTTCCAAGGGCTTCCGGCCACCAAGAGTCGTCCCATGCAGAGAGGGATGTACCTAAGATGAGGACTTCTGTTTTGTCTGAGTTCAGTTTCAGACGGCTTTGTTTCATCCATTCGGCAACTTCTTTCATTCCTTCGTGTAGGTTAGTTTTGGCGGTGCTGGGGTCATTGGTGAGGGAAAGGATTAGTTGAGTGTCATCCGCGTAAGAGATGATGTTGAGGTTGTGTTGGCGGGCGATGACCGCGAGGGGGCTCATGTATACGTTGAAGAGGGTGGGGCTGAGTGAGGATCCTTGTGGTACTCCACAGATGACTTCAGTGGCTTCGGACTTGAATGGTGGAAGGCGGACTCTCTGGGTTCTTCCGGTGAGGAACGAGGTGATCCATTCAAGTGCTTTTCCTTGTATTCCGATGTTATTGAGGCGTTGTAAAAGGGTGCTGTGGCAGACTGTGTCGAATGCTGCAGAGAGGTCGAGGAGGATGAGGGCGACTGTGTCTCCATTGTCCAGTAGAGTTCGAATGTCGTCTGTTGCTGCGATGAGGGCGGTCTCAGTGCTGTGTTTTGCTCGGAAGCCAGATTGTGAGGAGTCGAGGGATTTGTTGGCTTCGAGGAAAGCGGCGAGCTGGTTGTTGACAGCTTTCTCGATGACTTTGGCCGGGAATGGAAGGAGCGAAATGGGGCGGTAATTTTTGAGTTCGGTGGGGTCCGCTGTGGGTTTTTTCAGAAGGGCGGTGAGTTCGGCGTGTTTCCAGTCTTCCGGGAAGGTGGCGGAGTTGAAGGAGCAGTTGATGACGTCTCGGAGGTGCGGTGCTATGACGGAGTCTGCTTTGTTGAAGATGTGGTGAGGACATGGGTCTGTGGGGGATCCTGAGTGGATGGAATTCATCAGGCGGATTGTGTCCTCAGTGGAGATTGGGTTCCAGTCGTTGAGGGTGTTCACGGAGGGAGAATGTTCAGCAAATGGTTGGGTGGGTTGGTCTCCGGGTTGGTTGTCGAAGCTGTTGTGGATGTCTGCAATCTTGTTGTGGAAGAATGAGGCTAAGGAGTCGCAGAGGGCTTGAGAGGGGGTGATGTCGTTGGAGTTGGCCGAGGGATTGGAAAATTCCTTGACGATGTTGAAAAGTTCCTTGCTGTTGTGGGCGTTGTTGTCAAGTCGATCCTTGAATGCTGCTTTCTTGGCCTTTCGGATTAGTTGGTGGTGAGTGCGGGAGGCGTTTTTGAAGGCGTCCTTGGTGCTAGTGGTTGGGTCTTTTTTCCAGGCCTTTTCAAGGGAGCGGCAGAGTTTCTTGGACTTCTTAAGATCATCGTTGAACCATGAGGCCTTCTTGCTGCCAGGTTTGCTTTGACGTTTTTTCAGTGGTGCTAAGGTGTCGGCGGTGTTGGATAACCATAGGGTGAGGTTGGCGGCGGCTTGGTTTGGGTTAGAAGACTGGGCTGGGGTGTTGAGAAGGAGCGATGCGGAGATCTGGTCGGTGGTGATTTTGTTCCAGTTTCTTTGCAGAGTTGGTTGGAGGTGGTTGGTGGGTTTTGGCTTGTTGTAGGTGAAGTGAACGCAGCTGTGGTCAGTCCAGAGGAGATCCGTAGTGTGGCTGAAGGAGACATGATTGCTGGAGGTGAAGATGGGATCGAGTGTGTGACCTGCGATGTGGGTGGGGGAAGTGACTAGTTGTTTAAGTCCGAGGTTGGCGAGGTTGTCCAAGAGGGTGGTGGTGTTGCGGTCGTTGATCTTTTCAAGGTGAAAGTTGAGGTCTCCCAGAAGGATGTAGTCTTTGGAGGGGAGCGCGTGTGGAGTGATGAAGTCCGTGATGTCTTCACTGAATTTTGCGCGGGGACCTGGTGGTCTGTAGAGGAGGGTGCCTCTGAGTGTGGTCTTGGGGTCGATGTGGATTTGGAAGTGAAGGTGTTCGGAGTTGGCGAGGTTGGCGTCAGAGCTGGTTGAGATGCGGATGGATTTCTTATGGACGATAGCGATTCCTCCTCCTGTGTGGCCGGAACGGTCCTTGCGTGTGATCTTATAGTCTTCAGGGATGGCAATGGTGATGTCTGGGGCGGAGGAAGCGTTCATCCATGTTTCTGTTAGGAAGGCGACGTCTGGAGAGATGGTGTCTAGTAGATTCCATAGGTCAATGGCGTGTCTGTGGACCGAGCGGGTGTTGAGAAGGATGCATTGTAGGTGGTTGGGGTCGGGAGTCTGTGGAGTGGTCGTAGCGGAGTAGTTGTCGGTGCCGCTGAATTTGCAGGAGTAGCAGGAGAAAGGTCCATGGGTGTGTCCAGGAGCAGCTTGGACGCAGTTTGGGGCGCGACCGGAGTTAAGGGCTAGGAGGGTTGCGGCATCGTAGGTAATGCAGGAGGGCTGGGAGGGACGGGGGCCAGGGGGTCTGGCGCTGGGCGCGGTCCAGGCGCGGACGGGCGTAGACGGGCTTACCTTTGGCGGAAGGAGAAAGAAAAGAGGACTGCCTGGGTGGGTGAAACAGAAACTGTTTGTGTGTGCAATATATCTGTTGGGTCAAATTCAAATGCAAGTCAAGCACGGATGCATGGGTTGTGGTTTACAAAATAAAATAAAAAGAGTGTTTGTCGGTGAGAAAAAGTAAGGATTGTCCAGTTGGAACATTAAGAAGAATGATTGACATTTACTTTCAATGGATGGATGCCTCGATGGTATCTTCCTCATAGATAGCATAGGTGTATGTAGATTAGACAGAGTAGATGGTCATTGGATGAAGAGTGTTAGTTTGAAGAGCATGTAACACCGCACGTCTGTGCCATAGTAGCAAAGCCGAGGAAAGTAGAAGTTGTAATTTTTCAGAATACTCCCTTGACTAACAGTAGTTTGCAAGCACAGCATATATTGTGTATCTATTGTATAGTTCACATTATCAAGTCAAGTCACAAGTGCCTTCCTCCTGGGCTTACGGGGACCGCTCACTACCTATTTTAATAAAAAAAGTTCAACTCTGTCATTCATGTGTGGCCTATTGGTGTTCACTCAATCATTAAAAACAAAGCACCTAACGTCATCCCTTATATAAGCAAATATCATGTGAAGGGATCGATGATCATATTATCTTCTTCATTTTCCTTTTGTAGTAGTCAGGGGCAGGGCAGGGTGAAAGTTAAATTAATTCAGCAGTAGCCCTTGTTGTAACAGAGTATGGCCAGTGCCACCCGTAATAGAAAAGTAAGAGCTTCCCCCCTGCATGTACTGGTAACAGTAACGCGAGTCTGCGTCATTATGGCTTGTATCTGCTTTTCTTGGGTGCAAGCTGACTGCGCTGGCATTATGCCGGCTTCCACAAGTTTACATACTAATTTCGCTAAACCAGAGAGAAGAAGAAGAGTGGTGTACTGTCTGAGTCTAATGTAGTAAGTCCATAGTGCTAGTAGAATTCCTGAAACTCCCACTAATGTTAGAACAGAGGCCGACGAAGTGGGAGGTTAGATAGATAGATGCCACAAATGTTATGTACTGTGCTTGCAAGTTGCTAGTGCTACTGCGACACAACTTTCTGTTGAATTATTTTGTGTTAATCTTAAAGAGTATTGGTTACAGTATTTTTTTCTTTCTTCATATAGATACTCCTTCTAAACCATCGAGGAAGGAGTTTGCTATCCGGGCCAGGCACCTGAAGCTGGAGGCAATTGTCGCCGAATATCGGCGGCTGGTGGCTCAGGAGGAGGAGGAGTCGTCTCAGCCAATAACAACAGCTGCATCCTCCTCCACTGCCCCTGGGTCATACAGACAGCGCAATCCTCCAGCGGTACGGTGCCATGGTCCGGCAGCCACCCGTCGCCGCCGAGCAGCTCAACCAACAGCTGCCCACCACAGTACCTGCAAGGCGCGTGTACACCGCCTAACCCTGCGAGTGGCCTACCTTGAGCAGGAAGTGAAGAGACAGAAAGTCCTGCTCAAGGCCCTCTGGAGAGAGCTGCGGGACCACCTGGCCACAGGACACCGTCGGCCAAAGTAGAGACTGTCCCTTGCCCCTTTTTTAAAGACTTTTGGGGGGTGGGAATTGGGCTTTGGGGTTTTTGAACTTTTGGTGACATTTATTTCAGTGACATTAGTTGGGGTTAGGGAGGGGGGTGGGTCGGGTCTTGTGGGATGGTTTATTTTTATTAGGGTCGAAATAATTATTTATTTTCCCCTTAAACATAGCATACGCGTTTTTGTGGGAGAGGCGGGGGAGGGGTTAACTGTACGTTTGTTTTCCTGAAACTTAAGTGGCTGGTTGATTCAAATTGTCTAAGTAATCACCCAAATTTGTACAAAAGTACCACTGACAGAGTTAGTGAATTCAATTGTCCTACTACTTTACTAGTACTACCGTCAGTCTCCCCTCTCCTCCTACTTCATTATTCTTCCTCCCCCAAAATGCTTATCTTACCTGTAATTCATGTTTGAGAATTGGGATAGAAACAGGGCTGGCTGCATGGCAAATGGTGATTAAGGTTGGCTATGGAATCCTGGACGGGTGAAATGGCATCGTTGTGGTGGTAGTAGTAGTGGTACACACTGGCAGTATAAGCATATGAAAAAAAGGAAATTCGCCATTGAGTGGCCTGAAAGGAGCATTAGAATGGAAACCACCATGGCAAACTGTAGAAACTTGCCCTTTCTGTACAACTAGGGCTGAGTCTATCCCCCACCTGCTGTTCGAATGCCCAGCCTACGCTGCTCCCCGTCGCAGATGGTTGAAACCGCTCTGCGCGAGGCTGGGTACTCGGTCACATTTGGAGGCCTTACAGCTATTAAGATCAGACCCTCACCCACTGCTTGCTTGTGGCCTGGCAAAATTTCTGGGGTGGGCTTGGAGGATAAGAACCACGAGGAGGAAGATCCTCCAGTAAGGATGCCAACACACATTCCAGTGGCCTGGTTGCTTTTTGTATGTGTCCCTTCACCATTATTCCTATCAGAAATTGATAATTTTATACTTGCACAAATGTTTTTAGAAAGGATGTTATCTACTAGGTTGTATATTTTTAGCACCCTTCTTGAAATTTTGTCAGTTTTGATGTATAACTGTTTTTATTTCACATTGATTTTTACTGTAATGCTTTTATGAAATGAAATATTTCGAAATAAAGCTATACAACAACAACAGCATTAGAACAGTACGATAGTACAGTACACAAGAACAGTGTCATAAATTGTAGCCTAAGCAATGCTAAAGTATTCAATCAAAACAGTTAACTACAGTTGCGTGGATTATGGCTACTACAAGAACTAGTACCGAAGGACACAGCAGTGTAAGCTTTAGTCACGTGTAGGAGGATGTTGTTGATGATAAATCCACTTGATGGCGGACATGAAATTCTGAATTGATTTGCAAATACTCATGGGTGTGTGTCAAGCAGAATAAGAATATATCCTCGGATTCCTTGACCTGCCTTGAAATTGATTTTCTGTTGCTTTTGACCTTATCCTACCCAGCAAACTTGTGGAATTATTGGTGTCATTTAGTCACACTTCAATGAAAACCACACAGCCCGGGGGAAGAGGGTTAGGGTTTGAAAAATGGATGGGAATGGGGGGTTTTGGGAAAGGTTTTTGGAGAGTAAAAAAAAACACAGCATGGGCAAACAACAAATGAAGAAAAACAAATCTTTGGATACGAAGATAATCATAAATCTTTTAAGGGACATAAAGGAAGTTTGCATGAAGTTGTTTGCTAAATGGATGGTTAGGTTACTGAAAAGTAGTAGTTACTACAACTTACTAACTAGTACTAAACAATTAGACAGTACAGGGCTGCAGTAATTATGCAATTTCACTTGCCTATCTACCCTCAGAGAGAATAAACACTTAGTAGTACAACATAACATTACATTAGTTTTAAAAATGGCAAAGAAACTTATCAAATAGCTGTAGGGATGAATTTGAAACAGAGAGCAAATGCACAGAGTCGCACTAATAGAAGCTCACAACAATACCATTATTTAAAAGATAAGGACAAGTGAAGTGGATACCGTAACTCTATGTTGTAGTTATCCTGGTCAAATTAGGATGTTGCATGCATCCAGCCATTCCTCTTATTTGCGGTACTCCTCCATTCCATAGGGCGCTCCGTCGATCAATCTTGGTGACCACACTAGTGTCCACTGACTGCCTGGCGGATGCAGAATTGTGGATCGCTATGGTAAGCCTGAGTTAATGTTTTTCCCATCGCACAGGGTAAGTGCCGGACTGTAATTGTCAATGGAAAAACAGAAAGGGATATTAAAACACCCCGGAGGAAAAATGTAAGGTATGGTGTGTAGTGCAAAAATAACACTTTCACTTTCAGAGGCGACAGTATTACATGCATGCATCATTTCTAAAGTGCCTAGTCTGAGTCTCTGTTTCCAGGATAATAATTAGCACACAGCAGGCCTGGGCCATGCAGACGGTCAAGGCAGGCACCACTGAGTGAACCAACCTCCATGTAGCATACCTCTTTGACACAGACAGACAATGCAGATCTGGTTTTATACAGCAAGCCACATAGCCGCAATTTTACATGAACCGCTGTCTGGACTCTGGCATAACACTACACTGACTCGACCACTCCATACCACGAGTAGACAGACATGTAGTTCTGCTGTGGTTGTTGTTGACTTGTTTACCTGTTTGCCACTCACGAAATGGCCATAGTTCTTCTTCTGTAAGTCGACGATGATGATCCATCCATCCCAGTGAGTGACTGTGAAGATATTATGTAACTTTGGTCATCATGACTCATTATCATCATGGTGTTGGCAAACTCAATGTTGTTCATGCAGTCACAGTCTACACACAGTGAGTCCAAGGACATTTTCCATATTAAAAAATGCAACGTAGTGGCCCCTGCAGTAGAAGTACAATTTGTATTAAACAAGGTAAACAGTGTAGACTTGAGTTACATTTAGTGTGTAAAAGATTAAATAATAACAGAACACATAGGATTCATTTCATGCACAACAAACAGCAATTGCTTTCATCAGAGCCAGACAGCCAGTGTTGTCCACTGCATGCCAGCTCATCATTCATTACCTGTTCCACTTTTTGTCAGCATTTTATTCTTAAGTGAAGGGCCACAGGGCAGCCTCTCATGTCAATTTTAGAAGTAACAGTCAGCATAGTCAGTCATTCCAGTCCCACTTCTTTTGAGGGGACTGGTCTATGAAGCGCAGTTTCTTGATTCTGCTTAATCCTGCCATATAACTTGAGGGAATGGATAGGGGGAGTCTGGAGGAGTAGGATAGAGGAGCATGACTGAGTTGTGAACTTGTGAACTTCAGGAATGCAGACAGCGGCACCTTCAATATGGATATGAGACGAAGACAGTGCTGCTGATGGATTTGTTGTGATTGATGTTTTGTTGTGCTAAAAGTTGCAAACCAAAGAAAGACACACAGAAATAAAAGTGAATAAGGAGGGGGAAAAAAAGGTAAGTATTTCAAGTCGAGGTGTCAGGGAAGTAAAGCTCGTCCTCAAAATCTGTGAAATGAACCTGGAGTAGGTCAGCTAACAGAGAAGAACTTCCGTCACCTAAGTCGGTATCCTCTTCTTCCTGCATGGATTCATGTATTTTGTAATCTGGTGGTATGAAGTGCTGATTCATCTTGATCATTGTTAACCTCTCCACATTTTTGGGTGAGAGGCGGGTCCTTACAATGGAACCAGCAGCACTGAAAGCACATTCAGAAGACATGCTTGCGAGTGGGCAAGCCAAATAATTTATAACCAGCTTGGTGATCAGTGGCCATTGAGGCCTTTTCCCATACCAATACACCAATGGGTTCTGATCAAAGAAGACCTCTGTTGGGTCATCCGGATAGGCGTGCACCATCAATTCAAGGTCCTCCAGGGGTACTCCACTTTGCGTACCATCTGTTGCCTTTGCATCAACACTAGAACGAGCAAACCCTTGATGAGTTATCCAATCCGCTTCCGACAATATTATGGCTGGACCTGGTGCAGGTGATGATACGGTTGCTGGTGTCGGTAACGGCTCTGAGTGAAAGTGACTGCCTTCGGCCACAGAAGTGTACCTTGACGCCGAATGGCCTGCTGCTTCAGTAGTACTTGTGGTGGTTCCTTCAATTTCCTGCGGCTCTTTTTCGAACCGAGTGGCTGACAGAGCTAGCCAATGTTTGTACTTGGAAACATCTGCTTCAGAAAAAGGAATGAATGTATTGCTGGCCAGTGCCTTTTTGTACCGTGGATCCAGAATAGTGGCACAAATGTAATGTTGTTCTGAATGTATTGCTTTAAGCCTTGCATTGTCAACTAGGCGGCTTAATAAGCTCTCCGCCAACTGATATGCGCCTTGTTTTTCAGCATCAACTCGGAACGTTGAAGACACCGCCTTCAGTTGGTGCTCTAGCATGCACAACAATGGAATAGCTTTGCCCAAAGTACAGTCCTCCCTGCTGACTTCACGTGTGAAGACCTCAAAAGGACAAAGCATGTCTGTCAGGCTTCTAACTAGGTCCCATTCCTCCACCTCTAGCCTCATGTCTTTCATAGAAGCACCCCGTGAGTGAAAGACATACTCGTTGATTACCAAGTACTGCTCAAACAGACCCTCAAGCATGTAGAAGGTTGAGTTCCAACGTGTTGCCACCTCCTGGATGAGTCCTCTGACTGGCAGCCTCTCATGTCAATTTTAGAAGTAACAGTCAGCATAGTCAGTCATTCCAGTCCCACTTCTTTTGAGGGGACTGGTCTATGAAGCGCAGTTTCTTGATTCTGCGTAATCCTGCCATCTAACTTGAGGGAAATGGATAGGGGGAGTCTGGAGGAGTAGGATAGAGGAGCATGACTGAGTTGTGAACTTGTGAACTTCAGGAATGCAGACAGCGGCACCTTCAATATGGATATGAGACGAAGACAGTGCTGCTGATGGATTTGTTGTGATTGAAGTTTTGTTGTGCTAAAAGGTGCAAACCAAAGAAAGACACACAGAAATAAAAGTGAATAAGGAGGGGGAAAAAAAGGTAAGTATTTCAAGTCGAGGTGTCAGGGAAGTAAAGCTCGTCCTGAAAATCTGTGAATTGAACCTGGAGTAGGTCAGCTAACAGAGAAGAACTTCCGTCACCTAAGTCGGTATCCTCTTCTTCCTGCATGGATTCATGTATTTTGTAATCTGGTGGTATGAAGTGCTGATTCATCTTGATCATTGTTAACCTCTCCACATTTTTGGGCGAGAGGCGGGTCCTTACAATGGAACCAGCAGCACTGAAAGCACATTCAGAAGACATGCTTGCGAGTGGGCAAGCCAAATAATTTATAACCAGCTTGGTGATCAGTGGCCATTGAGGCCTTTTCCCATACCAATACACCAATGGGTTCTGATCAAAGAAGACCTCTGTTGGGTCATCCGGATAGGCCTGCACCATCCATTCAAGGTCCTCCAGGGGTACTCCACTTTGCGTACCATCTGTTGCCTTTGCATCAACACTGGAACGAGCAAACCCTTGATGAGTTATCCAATCCGCTTCCGACAATATTATGGCTGGACCTGGTGCAGGTGATGATACGGTTGCTGGTGTCGGTAACGGCTCTGAGTGAAAGTGACTGCCTTCGGCCACAGAAGTGTACCTTGACACCAATGGCCTGCTGCTTCAGTAGTACTTGTGGTGGTTCCTTCAATTTCCTGCGGCTCTTTTTCGAACCGAGTGGCTGACAGAGCTAACCAATGTTTGTACTTGGAAACATCTGCTTCAGAAAAAGGAATGAATGTATTGCTGGCCAGTGCCTTTTTGTACCGCTGATCCATAATAGTTGCACAAATGTAATGTTGTTCTGAATGTATTGCTTTAAGCCTTGCATTGTCAACTAGGCGGCTTAATAAGCTCTCCGCCAACTGATATGCGCCTTGTTTTTCAGCATCAACTCGGAACGTTGAAGACACCGCCTTCAGTTGGTGCTCTAGCATGCACAACAATGGGATAGCTTTGCCCAAAGTACAGTCCTCCCTGCTGACTTCACGTGTGAAGACCTCAAAAGGACAAAGCATGTCTGTCAGGCTTCTAACTAGGTCCCATTCCTCCACCTCTAGCCTCATGTCTTTCATAGAAGCACCCCGTGAGTGAAAGACATACTCGTTGATTACCAAGTACTGCTCAAACAAACCCTCAAGCATGTAGAAGGTTGAGTTCCAACATGTTGCCACCTCCTGGATGAGTCCTCTGACTGGCACTCTAGGGTCCCGTTGAATGATCCTCAGCTGCTTCCGGGCCTTATAAGAATGGCTGAAATGTGTGCAGATTCTTCTTCGGCAGGTGGTCAGTAACTTGCTGACTGTGTTATCTTTTTTCAAGAAATCTTGAACAATAATGTTAATATTGTGCGTCAAACAAGGCACTCTGAAATAGCCACCATCAGCCATGACCTTAACTATATTACTGCCATTATCAGTGGAAACATTAAACTCCTCCAAAATGTTTACTGCAGTATGAGATTTCTCCATGGCAAACATGGCTACTGTTGCATGTTTCGGAGTAGCTTGAAAAATTGTGACACTGTCAACACCTGCAGCTATCTTCTCTCTAACCCCCGCATAAGAGACCCAGTGTGCAGTGATGCACATGTAATCAACGGCTTGGCAACTGGTCCACATGTCTGTTGTCAGGTGGATAGTGTGAACAGCACTATTCTGTAAAGCTGCCCCAATCACGTCCAGCACATCTTGATGTAGTGCTGGACGTGCTAGGAACCTTCCATTTAGGGCAGACTCTTGCCACAAATTCTAGAAAACCCACCCCTTCCACGAAAGAAAAAGGGAGAAGGTCCACGCTCACATTTTAGCCAGCATCACATTAAACAGACGTGGGTGGTTGCGTTCCCATGGCGCCTCCGACCAAAACATGCTTTTAATGTTGGTCTGGACTATTTTCATATGTGATGATGATCCAGACTTCTTCAACCCAGTTAGGCTCATTGATGTACTTTTTCGCATTGGTGTCTCTACCAGACTCTTACTGTGCCCCCTAGATTTTGCTGGGGTAGAGGGTCTGGGCGCTACCACTGCAGTGCTGCTGCCAGGGGTACTGTGTGACCAGAAAAAATTATTCTCGCTTCTTCACCTCCCCCCTGCGTGATCAGCTCCTCGTCATCAGATGCAATATCAATGGCTACATTTGGATTTGTACTTTTGGCTTTCCGGATGTTACTTAGGTGTGCCTCCCACTGGATGCTGTGGCATTTTTGGAGATGACCTCTCTGGACTCCGGTACCATAGTTGGTACCAAGCTTACCCCGACTAACTACTTGTTTACAAATCGAACAAATAACATGGTTTTCCGCCTTTTTCCTAATACTAAAGAAGTCCCAAACTGGGGAGTTGAGATTTCTGGTGGTGGTGGAGGTGCCACTTTCAATGCTAGATGAATTGGAGGATGGGCGTGGCGGAATTTGATTCTGTTGTGCACTTACAGCACCACTACTTGAGGTAATGGAGGTCGAGCTGGATGGAGGTCCCTGCCGGCCCTTCTGAAGAGAAAATATGGAAGCTGTAGGTTGTGTTGGTGTAGTACTTACCTGTGTTGGTGGTGGTACCAGTGCCACGCCGCCCACATCCCCTGCAGCATTTCGGAATAGGGTAAAAATGTCTGTCTGCTGCATGCCCGCTGGGGCTGGAGTGATGACTGTGATGACTGGGTTGTCATCGTCAGACTCTTCAGCAGCAGCAGAATACACCACTTCTACTTCTTCTTCGTCATCACCCATAACTGAAAGCCTTGCAGGAACCTTCCTTTTACCTAGCTTTGTCGGCTCATGGCGTGCCTCCCTCTCAGACTGAATTGGTGAGTGCCAATCAAGATCTAGATCATCAGAAGGAAGGGGGCTTGAAGAAGAAGTTGTACTAGCCCTCCTTTTCCTTGCTAGGGATCTGGAATAAAATGGATCATCAGGAGTGGCTTGCTCGGCTGATACCTCAGCATGAATCTCGTTTTGCCTGATGTGCCGCTACTTCTGGAGGAACAATTATTGTGGGCAGTTGTGCCTCTCCGTGTGCCTCTCCTTGCCCTTTTCCTTGTGCCTCTCCTTGCGTCTCTCCTTGTTGCACCTGTGGTTGTGGTTGTGGCTGTGGTTGAACACTCGTCAGATGAGTTACACCCTGCGTTGATTGGATGCTAG
The DNA here is from genome assembly GCF_964263255.1 of Lissotriton vulgaris. NCBI lineage: Eukaryota > Metazoa > Chordata > Amphibia > Caudata > Salamandridae > Lissotriton > Lissotriton vulgaris. The sequence goes on along the minus strand of NC_141695.1, from coordinate 1,175,442,580 downwards.
TTTGCGATGAGTCAACGCCAACATCACTGGTCGATGGTGAAAGAGCAATTAAAGTGGCTGCCTCTGCGGCACTCATGGGCTTGGGCCTAACTTGGCGTGGTTGCACAGAGACCAATGAAGCGGAGGTGCTGCTCCCAGCTTGGTCCCCGGCAGACACCGCTGCTGCAGGCGTAGTTTTTTTTTCCCCAAAAAAGTGGCGGTCGGCATACCAGTCTGCTTCTTCTGCTCCTTCTTACTGGCAGTGTCACTGGCAACTTTTTTGGTATTGGAGCTACGGCTACCTTTCTTTGGGCCCATCTTCTTCAGATGTCAGAACAGCAGGATGCAGTTGCACGAGTTGCAGAGTTGTCTGTGGCCACACGTGACGTCACGTCATGTTGTGTACACACCGCAGCAGGACTTATTCCTGGCACTACAACAAGTGATAATGATGAGGATGATTTCTGGTTCTCATTCTTTGTGCACCTAAAAGCAAAGAAGCCAGAGGAACATCAGTTAAATAAATGTTGCATATGTCATGCTTCAATTAATACTATTGCAACTAGGCATTCATTATTATTAACACAACACACCCAAAAACGGAAAGACCCAAAATAAAAATTCCAATTCTAATCAAAAATGGATGTTTAAATTAATAGAAGAGAGACCACAGAGAGAGAGAGCTGTTTTATGCACCCATTCATAACCCTAGGCCTACTGGCCCGCAAGCTTGCCGGCCTATGGCAAAAACTGCCTGGCCTCAATATGCCCCCCGCCATCACCCACATGGCCAGGCCCTGGACCAGGCCTCAACAACACCCACAAAATCGAAATACACACAAAAATCAACTCAATCCAATGCCATCCATGCCCTAAATGATGTTTAAATTCAAGAGACCCCACAGAATGACTTGGTCCATGCACCACTGACTACCCCTGGGCATAATGGATAAAAGCAAGGCAGACAGGTTGCTGACCTATGGCACAAAACACACTGCCTGGCATTAAAATGGCCCCTAGACCCCCACCCACATGACCAGGCCCTGGACCAGGCCTCAAGATGGCCCCCACCCACATGGCCAGGCCCTGGACCAGGCCCCAACAACACCCAAAAAATCTAAATACACACAAAAATTACTTACATCCAATGCCATCCATGCCTTAAATGATGTTTAATTTCAAGAGACCCCACAGAAAGACTTGGTCCATGCACTGCTGACTACCCCTGGGCATAATGGATGAAAGCAAGGCAGACTGGGTGCAGGCCTATGGCACAAAGCACAGTGCCTGGCTTCAAAATGGCCCCTAGACTCCCACCCACATGGCCGGGCCCTGGACCAGGCCTCAAAATGGCCCCCACCCATATGGCCAGGCCCTGGAACAGGCCCTAACAACACTCAAAAAATCTAAATACTCACAAAAATCACCTCAATCCAATGCCACCCATGGCCTAAATTATGTTTAAATTCAAGAGACTCCACAGAAAGACTTGGTCCATGCACCACTGACTACCCCTGGGTCTACTGGCTAGTGTGGCTTTAACACGCACCCCAAAATTAAAAAAAAACTTCCACATATAATAGTGAGCTATTCAATTCCATGCTATCCATGCCTTAATTGATATTTAAGTTCAACAAAACTCACAGAAACAGTTGTATCGTGCACCTATGACTAACCCAGGGCCTACTGGATACTGTGGCTGCCTACAATATATATTTTTTTAAGTTGTGAAAAAGTTTATAAATTGTAGTTGCAGCAACTGCAATGCCCCAAACAAACAACACCAACTTGCTTGTAAAATCTCAAACCCAAAAGTGATCCAAACAAAAAGTCCTCAAATACAAATATACAGCAACAGCCACAAAGAGTAATCCTTCCAGCTCCAGATCCAAATGAAAACAGTGACCAGGACATGGACAAAGCACTGGGAGGAGCCTGCTAGACAGGAACAGGAAGTTGGTGACTCTGGGACACTTCCTTCCTCCCACCCCCCTCCCAAACATGGACTCCTTGCACAAAAAGGTGCAGCCAAATGTCAATCTGAGGAGTTATTCTGATTCAAATCATCATTTTCAGAAGGTTTATGCTGCCAGCATTAGATTTCTTGTGCAGAATTGCAATTTTTGCGACTTTGGGAAAGCGAGTTGTTCAAATCTCCCGCCGGATGTCAGCTGCACGTTGCATCTACGTATTCGCTATTGTTTACATTCGCGATATGTGATCGCGGGCCCTTATGACGTATTCGCGTTCTCAAAGTCTCGCAGTGCAAGATGACGGGACTCCATGACATACTCGCGGTCGAAAAGTCTTGCGCGATCACGCAGCCAGATCCAAAATGGCGCAGCGCACGCAAACCGGGAGTAAAACAACTCGGCGAACTCAGAATCATGGTAAGTCAATGCAGCACGCGCGAGATTGTATTTTTGAAGCGCGAACAAGCAAAAAAAATTCACAAACTCGCAAATTGCAGATTGTTTGGCAATTTCGCGCAATTCGCGGATTGTGAAATTGCCAAAAATTCACAAATTCCGCTAGCTGAACGAATTTTCAGCCAATGCTTACTGTCTTCCCATTTTTCTCTATGTCAGGACCTCAACGATCTGTTTGAACCTACGACTCCTAGTTCCAGTTGACGTCCATTACTAGGACTGTAAATTTGGAGTATCCACTTTCATCACACCAGCCGAGACGGAAATATAACCAGCAGAGAGCTGACAGTCATATCTCACTTTTTCACGAGCTACTCTCCAACTCTCACCACAACTATGTCATTGATAGGCTATTCTGGTACATTTCTGTGTTCTTTTGTATTCAGATTTTCAGTCTAGAAAGCTTTGCCAGAAGGTGGGACCATTTCATTAGGTTCTATACCACCTTCTGCGTGTCTCACCCGGAGATTCATTCCCCAGATCTCTCTCTCACATAGGTTACAGCCACTTAAAATTTTGAACTCATCACAGTTTGTTCATAGCATGTTTTTTACTACATGGGCCCGAACGTATTTGTTATATCCTAAGTATTACATTTACATGTAATCAGCCTAGGTCCTCCTAGCTGCTCAGCCAGAGTGAGAGATGGTAACGGAATGTTGGTGTGACTGTGATGAATGGAATGCCTGGGTGCCTGTGTGGATGAGTGGTGACAGTTGGAGATGGGCTGAGCACCTAAGTAGGCTGCTACTGGTGGGGCTGGTACATGGCTAGTACCTGACTAGAGCTGGCTGGACAGAGATTGATACTACCCTGACATGCAACCAATAAAGAAGACTTGAAATATACAACATTGCCACCAGTTTCCATGTCATTGGATGTCCCCTACCACTGTGTGCGGCCAGCCTGAACTTGCTCCATGGATTTGACCACAGGTATGGTTTGTTATGTTAGGGTATGTCTGGACTAAGTTTCACCCTACCACATCCTTTTTGTATGTGCCGCATGGATGTTTCTATAACGTAAAGGAATTGTGACTGTTCAAGATGTATGTTGTAGTCTAACTTTGAGAAGCAAATTCACAAGAGCAACACAAGAGCGGTGTGGTGTTGCTATGTCTAGTGCTTTGGTCTCAAGAAGTGCACAATTAAGGAGATTGAACATAGTGGATACCTGTCTGACCCTTTACATTTCAACAACCTATATTTGAGTATGTGGCATACATTTGTCGTGTACAGCGTGGGACATGTCTTCCAGTTTGTGTTGGACCCGTGAAATCCACAAGCGCAGTGAAAGATATTGCTCTACTCAATTTGTGCTTTGGAGGTACTTGCGTTTTCAAGAGTGAAGTTACTTTGTAATACATCAATGTTCTGCATGTGTATTGGAATGGCAAACACCTGCAACCTGAGGCTTTCCGAATGCATTTATACCTGTGCGCATACATTCATGAAGCTGTACAGATGTCTTTTACTTTGACTTTTTGATGCCGGTTTCGAGCTGTGGGGTATGACTTCTCTGGCTATGTGGTCTTAAATATCAAAGACGTGTTTGGGTCCACTCACTAGCGGTGTTTGTCGAGCCACACGGGGACAAGAAGAGGTGAGACATTGTTTGTCTATTATTTCTAATTTTCGTTGAGCCCTATTGTCAATGGTGTCAACTAACTGCCATTTTCAAATTTTAAAAAAATGCACATGGTTACCTGGTTTACCATCTACGTCGCATGCAGTCTGTTCTGCGATGTGTTCCTTCATTTCTTTCTTCAAGCCTTCGACTGTGACATGCATGAAAATCTCAGCATCATGGCATGCCGTTCATGTTCTGTTGCACAGGCGTGCCATGAGCCACCCGACACAACGCCAAAAGTGTTGTCTACTTTCGTGTTGCTAGCCATGTTGTTTCTGGTCTTAGTAACATCGCAGGGTTCGTTTGGAGAGAACAAGTGAGGAATTGTCTATTTGAGATTCGGCTGAACAAGTTGAGGAGTCTACCACGAGGGATTCCTTTTTGGTTGCTTGCTCCGTTTAATGTATTATGGAGTTGATTTCTTTTCTATGGGATGTCATGTTTTGTTCTCCTCATTTCTCACTGTAGCTAATTAACTGCTTTGTGTTATATGAAGACCGCTCACCTCACTAGGACCTTGGGTAACGTTTCGTTACACTGTCTATGATTGGTGAAAATACACTTTTGGTGCAAATTGTTTGACTGGCTTTAACTTACTAAGCTACGGGTATTGCCGTGCCCTGTGACTCTTACATGACACGTATTGAACATATAGTTTTGTCATTGCTCTGGGGTTCTTTGTGTTAGCCTACAAATCTGTAATGTGTTTATTTATGGCATTCTAATTGTTTGAGCCTTTGCGCTACTTTTTCCTTCTGTACCATTCATGTGTTTCAGGTGGTGTACACTGTACTTGTGTCTCCACAGTGCAGTATAACTTGTGTCTCTTCGTCTGCAGATAATTTGTGTAACTTCGCACGCTAGTGTCGTTTTGGGGAAGAGTTATTATTTATTTAAGAATATTTACACATGACTGTAAGGGAGAGAAATCGCGTACAGACGAAGACTCACCCCTCTCGGCTACACTGTGTCCGAATGTCGCCTTATGTCCAAACACCTACCCGGGACCTAAGGAGCAAACAAAAACCCCTTCCTCCTCTTCACAGGAAACAGAGGAGAAAGACAGGGAAACCAACAAATGGCAAGAGAGAAACTGGCCGGACAAGGCGGGACAACCCACACCAAGGGAGGAGACGCTGGAGGACGAGGCGCACAACAGTGGGTGGAACCCGGAAGACCCCACAGAGCTGGAGCCAACAGGACATCAGTGGAAGACGGAACACCGGGAGAAAGAAGATGAGGAGGAAAGCACAGGCGGAATTGAGGCCAAGGACGAGGACGTGGAGAGCTGGTCCGAGGACTGGTGGACCCCCCCCGGAGGATGCTGAGAGGCCGCCGCAACTCTCCAGAGTTGTGGCAGACGCGGTGAGTAATCGTACAAGGGAGGGAAGGGTGGAGGAAGGGAACGCTGGGGTGGGAAATAACCTGGGGTCTCCCCTGATTTAAACCTACCATAGTGCTCACAGATTGCACCTTCCCTGCACTGATTGTTTTTGCGTATCACGTCACCTCCCCACCTCTATACCTCCCTCCGTGTCGCTTCACTCTAGTAGAGTAGAATATCCTGAGTTCATATTTTCTTTGCAAGTGAAGAGCCTAAGTCGACTGTAGTAAGAAAGAAGGAAAAGGCATTCTAATTCAGCCCTTCTTGTGCTCCATAAGCCTAAAATAGGCCACTTATCCCCGATAAAGGAACTACTGGTTCCTGGAATTCATTCTCTTTTATTTTCAGCTTGTGCACTCGGTGAGGTATGATTTAAACGTACAGCTTATTGACTGCTCTCTCTCCTTCTCTTTGAGCCTACCGGGAAGGCTGTCCCCAGACTGGACTTGGCCGGAAGAAGAGGAGGAAACCCTGAATTCAACCATCTGACCACCTGACCATCTAAACAGTCCCATCATCCCAGGATCATCTTGTTTTGAGAATCTCTGCCTCAAAAAATATCTTCTAGAATTCTTTATTAAATACCACCATTCAACCTACACTCCGGCCTCTTAGTTTCCATTTCCGGCCCTCCCTCCGACAATGACTAAAGGAGAGTGTATTTTCATGCTATAGCTCATGTGTTTTTATTAATAGCATTTTGGTTGTTGTTGTTGTGCATTATGTCCCTTACGCAGGGAAAGTTCTGATCTTGATCAACTCGGGTGAGAAATCACTCACCAGTGTGGTGCACAGTTCCCTAATGTTCTTCAATTATTGGAACTGTATGTGTATTTTCTTTCCAACAGTTTAGTATGTAGTGATGCCACTGTGTTACGCAGTTATTTGTTCTAGTGGGTGGTCAACACAGTGTTCCCTCAAAGGAGGGATGGGTTTGGTTAATAGTCCCTTCACTAGTTATTCTTTTTGTTAAAGTTTGGGTTGGGTTTGAGTCCCAGTTAGTAAACTCTTCAGGAGGTTTGGGTCATGGGTTAGTTCCCATACATTATCGTTTTGTTAGTATAACCCCTACACCGGGTTAGGATATGGGTTTAGACCCCATTTTAATGTTGCACGCAGTACTAAGGTACAACTCTACATAGGGTGTGTGTTATGGGGGCTAGCCCCTCACACAGGTTCATGGATCGTTGTCCCATATCTTGTTAGTTTCCTTGCAATTGGAATTGGTGTTACAGAGTGTTTTACCTTTTGCATTACAGTATATTATGTTACAGCTTATTTCATAGTATTACAATTTGTACTTGATTTTCTACAAGTTTACGCTTCATAATATTTTTATAATTTGTCATGGGGGATGATAGGGGATATTGATGCACATATATTTTGGTCGTATTTTGCCCATCTTTTCTTGTTTTGTATTGTTTACTCTCTTGTGATGTTTTGCTTTTAGTTGCATCCCTGAGTTATGAACATTACCGCTTTCTTGTGTATAGTTTGCTTCTTTAGATTCTCTCCTTTAGATGTGTACGTTTTGTTTCTATTTAAAGGACAGGGATAATGTCATATCCTAAGTATTACATTTACATTTTATCAGCTTAGGTCCTCTTAGCTGCTCAGCCAGAGTGAGAGATGGTAACGGAATGTTGGTGTGACTGTGAAGAATGGAATTCCTGGGTGCCTGTGTGGATGAGTAGTGACAGTTGGAGATGGGCTGAGCAACTAGGCAGGCTGCTCCTGGTGGGGCTGGTACATGGCTAGTACCTGACTAGAGCTGGCTGGACAGAGATTGACACTACCCTGACGTGGAACCAATAAAGAAGACTTAAAATATACAACATGGCTACCAGTGTCTCTATGTACAGGGTACAACAGCATTCATGTTCTATCACCTAACCGCAGGAACTAATGTCCCCGTGATCGGCTGGCATGTTCACTCTTCTGCATGCACAGCATGACCAAATGTACTCAATCACACACTGTCACTATGGAAGAACGTTTTGTCTTTTTCTTCCTGTCTCTTGTTTTCCTCTTTTTTTTCTCTCTAGATCCTAGATCTCTCTCCAACATAGGTTAAAGTAACTTAGAGTTTTGAACTCATCACAGTTTGTTCATAGCCCGTTTTTTACTACATGTGGCCCAAACGTATTCATGTTCTATCCCCTACCCCCAGGGACTAATCTTCCTGTGATTGGCTGGCATGTTCCCTCTTCTGCATGCACAGCATGACCAAACGTACTCAATCACACACTGTCACTTTGTAAGAAAGTTTCTTCTTTTTCTTCCGGTCTCTTGTTTCCCTCTACTTTTTTCTCTCTTGTGTCTACTCACCAGTTTAACAATGTCACAATCCCATTCCCACCAACTAGTGACATATGTTATATGAGTTGTGTGTCATCACTGCTTACTGCTCAGATGTACGGTGTGAAGCACATACCATTGACTATGTAATTTGTGCTATAAGGGCACTTATTTGCTGATGTGTGTTTATCACTTAGGGTTCCTACCAAACGTCAATCTTATGACATGTAACAAATGATCCAGTTTGTATGTTCAGGATACGTGATGTTCCATTGTACATATTTTCAGCCCTGAAGAAGTCGTGGGGTTCCTCCCTAGACGATACACGTGTTGGCTGGGCAACCGTTCTGGAATAAAGAAGAAAAAATTACAATCATGAGAACTGTTTTCTGATGTTACTGAACTCATGTGCTTTTCTAAATTCCTTTTACAACTATATACTACATTGAAAAAAGTTTTTGATACTTTATAGGTGTGCAAAGGCTTGTTGCAATTGTTTGGTTGACCTTTGGTCTATCTCCTAAGTGGTGTCAGGGGTTCTCCCTCACCTGTTAGGCCGTCTCACGTAGCATTGGACAAACCATACGCACTTCTAGTTGGCTACATCTCCTACTGTCATGAAGTTCCTATAATATTTATACATGATCTGCACGGTTTAGACAACATACACTGTAGAATTGGTACCAGACTGATTCTGAACACCCCCACCGGGTATGTTGGCCTTTTGTACCAACTAGCTTACAGTGCCACTAAAACCTCCTCTTACCAAGGAGAGAATAGTTCTTGGCAACCATCGACCATGACAACACTGTTCCCTCAGGACCATGGAAACAATATACTACTTTTCGCTCAGTCACTTGTGCTTACTTAGTCTGTCTCAGACATATACACAGAATGAACAGGCTGGGCATTTTCAATAAGTATTTATTGTACAGTTGTTATTCTGGTGTAGAATAGATGAGCTGCAACAATCGTTAGACAGTATAAGATATAAATGATTAGCAGTACTTAAAAGGTAAAAGGATGGTATAGCTCTACCATCTTACAATGAACATGGATATATATGAGTATATAAAACACATGATAAAAAGATGCATACTCCTACGATGCTTCTCTTAACTAGGTGTACCTAAATGTACCTAGCATGTGTATAGGTGTTAAGCCAAGAATCCCTCTAGGATTTAGTCAACCCCATTACCTGAAGTGAGAGACTATGGGACACCGTCCTGGTCTTGAGCTGGACACCCCGAGAGGGATGCTAGACCACTGCGAGCTGGAGTGTCTGCATTCAGGAACCCCAGCATCTCTGGTCAGTGTATCGGCCAGGAAGTCTTGGCCTCCTCTGCCCTATCTTAGCAAGATGAGATGCATATATACCCATAGGTCTCCCCTGGGGTCCTACCTCGCTGTATTACTGTGTCGCCCTAAGGATGACGTCGGGCATGAATTTTATACATAGATATTATACAGCAGATGGTCATCCTGCTGTGCTTCCAAGAATCCTCATGCATAATGTATGAGATATCGAACTAGGGAAAACCTGTGTTCTGAATGCAGTGTTGTATCTAGGTAAAAGGTAAGTCCCTGTAAACCATGACAAGTGTAATGTAAGGAAGAATATAGGTGAAGGGTAATGAAGTTACCAGGGCCTATAATATGGTACCTTAATGGAATATAAAACTACTACATCTAAGCAACCCCTTTTCTTTCGTGTCTCCTCTTGTTTGCAACTTTGGTATGTGGCAGGGAACCAATCTCCCATGCATCCAACTGCCCATGCAAGTTAAAAGTGAAACCTAATACTGGTATCTCAGTGTGCAAAGCGGTCATATGGGGCCAAAAGTATTAGCCAAGCAAAGCTTTTCGACCCTGAGACTTTAACTTTAACCCTCCTTGTGAAATCTTTTTGAAATCTGGCATCCCTGCACTGGGATAAACTTAAACCAACACACAACTAAACATCAAAAATCATGATATAATTTGTTCTGACTAGTCAAAGTTATAATCAAATTCACACATTGCTCCCTCTTTTTTTTTTTTAAAGTGTAACGTTTATTGAAAGAAAAGGTATAATATACATAGGGAACATAATTTAATACAATAAATAACAAAAATTACAATTAGATAATTACTAAAGGGGGAGAGGGGGGATATTTTAATAAAACAGTACAAATAAGAAAATTGCCTGAGTCATAAATCTGAATACAACAATAAGAAACAGTTATGTTATGTTATGTTATTTTATTTTATATAGCGCGTGGATGCCGCAGCAAAGTGGCGTCCCGGCGCTTTGGAGAATTGAGTAACACAACACATCAGAGAATAAAAGGAGTCAGGGACTAAGCTGTAGAGAAGAGGAAGGTTTTTAGTGCCTTTCTAAAAAGAAACAAGTCAGGGATTGAACGGAGAGGACCCGGCAGAGAGTTCCAGAGGGCTGCCGCCAACACTGAGAAAGAGCGTCCACCCATTCTAGCTTTTTTAAAACGTGGCACAATGGCAAGATTTGATCCAGCGGAGCGAAGAGCTCTAGCAGGGACATAGTGCAGAATAGTTTGTGAGAGAATAGGAGGGGAGGCTAATTTAAGAATTTTAAAAGTTAAGCAAAGAGCTTTAAACTTAATTCTTTGCCCTACCAGTAACCAATGTAGATCATGGATAGTTCGACGAGCCAAGACAAACTTCGGGAGGCCGACAAGCATCCTGGCCGCCGCATTTTGGACCCTCTGAAGGCGGGATAGCTCGGCCTGATTTAGACCCAAAAACAGAGAGCTGGCGTAGTCCAATCTGGTAAGAACCAGAGCTTGGACTATAATCTGTCTGGTCTCCGCGTCAAAAAACTTAAAAATTGGTCGGAGACACTGCAGAGTACCTAAGCAAGTGCCAGCCACACGTTTAGTATGGGAGGTGAAAGAGTTGCAAATAAAATATGACGCAAAGAGTTCAAAAAATGCAATAATAAGGAAGATAAAAGGAGCAGGAACAAGGAGTAAATTTAAAAAACATAAAAGATGTAAAGACAACAATTCATGGAGGTTTACGAACTTCATCTGAAGTAGGAGATAAACTGGTCAAAGAGGAGGCAATGCTTGTTAAATAGGAGGATAAGGGGAGCCATAAAAGATCCCTTTTATTGGCTAAAGATATAGGAGTAACATTATTTGTGTCTAATCTATGATGGAAACAAACAGCGTTCCACCAAGCTTTGAAAGTAACTTTATCAGCTTGTTTCCAATTTGAAGTGATTAAATGAAGGGCAATGGCAAGCAACAAGTCAATTAATGAGGGATGAGAAGTTGAAAATGACCAGGAAGGTGATAGGGATCCAAAAAAATGTTAGAAATGGAAAAAGGAATTTGAGTGTTAAAAATTTTATTAATTTGGGACCAAACTAATAGCTAAAAACTACAAAGGGAGGGGCAATCAAACAGCATGTGTTTTAGATCAGCAAAGGGTTCTTTACAGGACCAGCAATTGGAGGAAAAGTCAGAGGAAATAGAGGCTAATTTCATTGGGGTAAAAAGGAGGCGTTTATATATAAAATAAAGAGTTTGAGAAGTATTAGCTGCTCTTGACGTTTTATGAATTTTTAACCACAATTTGTCCCAAAAAGAAATGGGCCAACATTCAGAAAAGTATTTTTCCCAGGCCAATTCAGACTTCGTCTTGATCCTGTCCAAGGAGAAAAACGAAGATCTATAAAGAGAAGAAGCCGATGTATTAGTAGATAGTAAAGGGAAAAGATTAGAACATCTAGCAGGTATAATGGGTGTATGAGGTAAGGAAAGACGATATTGAGAAAGGAAAGGAAGGAGGGAATCATACTGAGATTTACATGAAGAGGGTAAGGAGAATTTTATTGAAGATCAGAGAAGGATAAAGGTGTAGTATTAAAAACTAATTGTGAAATCCAGAGTAAACCCTTGAGTCTCCAAGATTTCCAATAAATAGTCCGACCTTTGATGCGTAATAGGTGATTATGCCTGATAGGTTGTTGATCTAACGAGATAGAAGAAGGGTAAGAGGATGGAAGAAGGGGAATTAATAATTTACAAGTATGAGAGATCACTAAAGGACGGAAAAAATAAATATTATTAGTAAAAGCAAGAACTTCATTAAACTGAAAAGGAGCCGTGAAGTGTTGTTCAATAGCTAACCAAACAGGAGGATGAACAGTTTGATCTGGAGAAAGCCAACGAGATGACTGTCTCAGAGAAAAAGCATAATGATACGATCTGAAATCCGGAAATTTAAGGCAGCCAGAAGCCTTGTCAGCTTTAAGAACATTAAGAGCTATTCGGGGAGACTTATTCTTCCAAAGGAATTTGTTTAGGATTGAGTCCATTTAAAAAAAATAAAAACTAGGAATGTGCACCGGGATCATAGACAAGAGATAAAGAATTAGTAGGGAGAGCATCATCTTAATAGAGTCTAGATGACCCCACCAGGAGAGGAAAAGTGGATGCCATTGATTAATAGATGCAGAGAGATTCTTGGAAAGAACGTTTTCCTTTAAAGTTTCTGGAATAGTAGGGGAAAACCATAATCCTAAATATTTAATCTTAGAAGGGTTCCAAGAGAAGCCAGCAGAGGTAAAATCCTGTTTTAAACAAAGAACATTTAAAGGGAGAATTTCGCATTTATCCGAATTTAGACGATATCCAGATAATTGCGAGAAGGTAGCAACTTGAGAAAGAAAAGCTGGGAGTGAAATAGAGGGATTAGAGCAATATAAAAGTATGTCATCAGCATAAACAGAGATATTAACATGGGAGGTATCGAGTTTAAAACCAGTAATCCGGTCATCTAATCGAATTTTTGTTAAAAAAGATTCTAAGGCAATAATAAATAAAAGAGGAGATAAGGGACAACCTTAACGGACTCCCCTGAAAAGAGGAAAATAATCAGAAGTTTTCCCATTAACAAAAATAGAGGCTTTGGGACCAGAGTATAGTAGTGAAATAAGGGAAATTAATTTAGCAGGGAACCCAATCCATTTAGGCGCCTGAAACATAAAATCCCAGCCAATCCCGTCAAAAGCTTTCTCAGCATCCAAAGCTATTGCAGCAATGGGATAATCAAGGGAAGAAGCCTTACTTAAGATATTAAAGAAAACTCTGGAATTATCTGAAGATAGACGGCCTTTGACAAAACCTGATTGTTCCGGGCCAATAATGTTGGGCAAAATGGGGTCAATATGGAGGGCAAGGTTTTTGGCAAAAATGTTATAGTCAAAATTAACTAATGAGACAGGACGGTAATTTTTACAAAAAGAAGGATCTTTATTATCCTTGGGAATTAAACAAATTAAGGCATCTTGAAAAGAGCCTTAAGATGACCCTTTCATTATTACAAAAAAATATAAAGTGATAACAAATGAGGAAGTAGTAAAGACGCAAAGTGGGAATAAAATTCAATGATAAAACCATTTGGGCCCGGTGCTTTACCTCTTTTCAAAACTGACACTGCATGTTTAATTTTGGACATAGTGATATCTAATTCCAGCGGAGTAAAGTTGGTGTCATGGGTAGGAGGAGGATTTATCGATTGAAAGAAAGAGGAAAGTGCAGCAGGGGATGGTTGTTGCTCCGGCGTATCCAACTTTTTATAGAAGGAAACAAATTCATATAAAATATAATTGTCCTTAAATAGCGCAACTCCTGCAATATTGTGGATGGACTCAATTTTAGTTTGTTCCAGACGAACTTTTAAATAATTTGCAAGGAGTTTACCCATCTTATTCTGGCCTCCATATTAACGAGCACTGCTTTTTAAAAGATAAGAGGAGGCAGCTTCTGTAGAGGATTTATTAATGGACATTTTTGCTGCAATAAGATTCTTTAAAGATGATTCAGAAGAAGAGCGGTAATAATCATATTCAAGTTTTTTAATATTTGCCAATAACTGAGAGTGTGTGGCCTCAAAGAACTTTGTTATATTTAGCCTGTCTTCTTTCTACCTCTGGGGATTTCATGGTCACTCACATGATGTCACCACTAGAACCTTGGGTGACATCATGGAGTGTTTGTGGCTTAGCCTGGTGACAACTGGCAGTTGGAACCAGGCAGGCTGAGTGGCAAGCTAGTCACTCCTGGTGGGTCTTCTCTCTAACTTGACTTATCATCTTGAAGACTTGAATAAAGTAACCTACATGATACCAGGATCCAGCACCTATTTACAACATTTTTGGCGCTCATTAAATAGGAACATAATCGTTGACTATCACCCGCTTCCAAGAATACACGAGCTTCTGGCAAACATAGGTGACGCAAAATGGTTTTCGCTGATCGATCTTAGGTCAGCGTACCATCAAGTTTCATTGGCTAAGGAGTCCCAAGAACTTACATCTTTTATCACTCCCTTTGGAGCTTTCAAATTCCTACGCCTTCCTTTTGGTTTAGCGTCCGCAGGTAGTGTTTTTCAGAAGCTGATGGATGTATTATTTCAAGGGATAGCGGGTGTACAGGCATATCTTGATGATATTTTGATTTTTGCCAAAACTTTAGACGAACATAATATTATTCTCAGAAATGTTCTTTCAATTTTGATGTCCAGGAATATGACAGTTCGCAGTGATAAATGCAAATTTGCAGTAAACAAAATTGATTACTTGGGTCATACTGTCTCAGACCGAGGTATCACTCCCAAATTTTCGGTTATTAGAGCCATTGAGGATGCAAAGCCCCCTCCCGATAAGGATGCTTTGCGATATTTCCTCGGATTAGCAGAGTATCATGCTAGGTTTGTCCAATCATACACACAACTAGTTGAACCTTTAAGACATCTTTTGAGGAAAGGGTCCAATTTTATTTGGACAGATGAGTTGAACAGGGTTTTTTGTGAAATTAAGAAAATGATTGTTTCTGCAAAGGCCATACATGCTTTTAGGGAGGATGCTGTCTCTGTTATCACTGTAGATGCGAGTATTTCTGGACTAGGGGCGGTTCTTACATTGGGTGACATCATGGAGTGTTTGTGGCTTAGCCTGGTGACAACTGGCAGTTGGAACCAGGCAGGCTGAGTGGCAAGCTAGTCACTCCTGGTGGGTCTTCTCTGTAACTTGACTTATCATCTTGAAGACTTGAATAAAGTTACCTACATGATACCAGGCTCCAGCACCTATTTACAACAAACTTCTTTTTTTGCGAAACAAAATTGATGACAAAACCTCTGGCTGCCAGCTTAAAAGAATCCCAAATCATTACTGGGGAGGATTCTAGGATGGAATTAATAGAAAATAATTCAGAAGCAAAAGATGTGAATTGGCCCGTGAAAACGGGATCTGATAGTAGAGTGTTAGGTGAGAAAGGTATCAAATCAAAACCAACAAAAACTAGGGCATGATCTGATATAAGGATGGAACCGATCTCGGCATGTGAGACAAGTTGAGAAAGGGGTTTACAGAGAAAAAGATAATCTATTCTGGACTGGGAGTTGTGAGGTGGAGAGTAAAAGGTATATTCTGGTTGCAAAGCCTCCAAATGTCAATTAAAGCTTTGCGTCGAATGGCATAGGTAAATTGTGAATGCATTTTAGTGTTGGCGAATTTTACAGAGGAACGTCTATCTAAAATAGGGTCTAGAATCTGATTACAATCACCTTCAAAAATAACATAGTCATCATTAAACATAAGGAGTTTATCAGAAACTTGAGTCCAAAACGTATTATCAATAGTAACTGGTGCATAGACGTTGAATAACACCTATGGAATGTGATTAATAAGTAATTTAGTAATTACCCAACGGCCATCAGGACCGCATTCCTGATGCATGACTGAAGGTTGGTGTTTTTTATGGCACAAAATAGAGGAGCCATTTTTCTTTCCTAAAGCAGAAGAAGAGAAAACGTGACCAACCCAACCTCTTTTCAATTTGGCTGTCTCAATTTCTGATAGATGAGTTTCTTGGAGAAAAGCAATGTCAGTATTTAATCTAGCTAAGTGAGATAACACATGTTGCCTTTTTATAGGATTATTAACTCCTTTGACGTTCCAGGTTACAACTCTAAAGGTGAACCATTAAAAACAAACATATGCAATTGGTATGAAAACAGAAAAAATAATTTAACAAGTAGAGCGTGTACTATTATTGTACCAACATTATAAAAATTCAAGAACTTTTTATATGAGGAAAAGATAGTAGAAAAGAAATGTTTATGTGAAAAAATCAGGAGTGAGAAAATGAGGAAAAGAAGGAAAAGAAAGGTACTGTGGAAAAATATAGGAATGGAAAGAGCAAATAAAGAGAAAAAGATAGAAGAGGGATAGAAAAGGAGATATCTGAGGAAATGAGAAACAAATGAAAAATAGAAAAAAAGTAGAAAGGAATAATCCGTCATCCAGAGTGAATAGAGTGAATAGAGGAAAAAGAAAAGGAGGAAGAAAGGGAGGACAAGAAAGGGGAAGAAATGAAAGGTAAGAAGAACAAAAAAGAAGGAAACACAGAACAAGCAGAGAAAACAAGAAAGACAATATGTAAAAAATTATAAAAATACCAAAAAGACATACCACAAAAAGACAATGGGAGCGGGGGTGCAGGAACCACATAAGGGGAGGAACACACCGAATAAGAGACTCCATGAAGACGTGGCAAGAGCAGAAAGAGCCTCCGGGCACAAACGAAGAAGTTGTACATCAAAAGGGATCGCAAAGCCGCACCTAATAAAAAGAAAGGAACACGTTAGGAGGGTAACGCAAGGCATGACAAACTGCAGCGACAAAATACAGCAAATATAAAGAGATAAAAAACTCAATTATAATTGGGGGGTTTCCATAGAGTCATCTCTGCAGGAGTCGAGGAAACGTTGAAGAAGGGCAGGATCTTCGTAGTTTGTCGTTTTATTATTATAGGTCACTTTGAAAAGGCAGGGGTGGAAAAGTCCATAACGTGCATTCAGGGAATGCAGAGCAGGTCTTATATCCAAAAATTGTTTGCGACGATCCACAGTAGTTTTAGCGTAATCTTGAGCAAAAAAGAGATTTGAACCATTCCATGTAATTTTCCCCTTCTGTTTGGCAGCTTGAAGAACTTTAAGTAAGTCTGCATACTCTAGAAAATACAGGATAACACCTCGAGGTTTCGTCAGAGACGATGAGAAGCTGGTAGAACAAGAAAGCTGACTGTGGCGATGTGCTCGCTGGATATTCAATGAAGGAGAAGGTGGAAGACCAAGAAGTGTTGGCAGAAAGGATTGAAAATAAGAGATGGGATTAGGCCCTTCAAGACCTTCCGCAAGACCGTAAAATACGTAGGTTATTGCGTCTATTGTGGATTTCCAAATTTTCAACCTGTTGTGCAAGAGACTGTATTTCTTTCTGCATCCCAGGAACCTGACCCGAAATTATCTGCACTGAAGTAGCTTTCTGTTCAAGTTCTGCAACCTGTTGTTTCGTTTGAGTCCACTTGTCCTCAAGACTCTGGAGGCGAGTATTAGTTTCAATCATAAATGGTTTGAGTGCGTGAATATCTTCAAGAAGAAGCTCCATGGAGATGGACGAGGAAGTGTTAGTTGGAGAAGGAGGGTTCACCTTCACCCGTTTACCTGACATGGAAGGAATCTTGGAGCCAGGTTTAGAGCTCGAGCGGGCGTTATTAGGAGAAGAACCTTTTATTCCAAAGGATTCAGTACTGGCATCATCCCCATCATCTTGTAACACACTAAAAGGATTAACGTCTTGAAGAGGCACGCAACTAGATGACAAGTGCTGTGTATTACTGCATTGAGAGCGAGCCATCATTACCAAGAGTAGAAGAGATGGTGTCGTAGAAAATACTGAAACACGAAGGAAAGGAGATGATGAAAAACAACTAATTTGCACCCAAAATAAAATCTTTATCCAAATATGGTCTTATCCAGTCAAAAATTAGGAGAAATACGTGACAAAAAGTCTCAAATTTCAATGAGCATAGCAAAATTCGAAATATGAGGAGGAGTCATCAGCAACTAAAATGGTGGTCAGTGAAGCAGCAAGCTGTGCTGATTAACCATGAAAGGAAAACTGTTCATTGTATGCAGAAACAGCTGATTTGCCAGAGGAATTATAGTCCCACAAAGAGAAGAGAAAGCATAATGACTTTCACTGCTGCAGGATCTTATGAGGCAAAAAATAGGAGAAAAACAGTAGCGGGACGCACAGGGGGTCGCAAAGTCACAAAATGGCGGCTGCGACGATATTACAAGCCGCGGCCGAAAATACAATGATGAGAAAACACCATGCGAGCTCACTCCGCGTTGCCGCTTCAATGTCAGCCCATGCTGCACATATTCCGCCAAAAGTGGAGAGATTTTGGAGTCCTCCAAGTCGCGGTGGGCGCCCGGAGAGGTCCCGTCGCCTTACGCCTTACGCCTTACGCCTTCTCGGAGCTCTCCAGAGCGGCGCCTAAGCCACGCCCCCTACTCCCTCTTTTAAACACGCTACCTTGACTCATCAAAAATACTGGAAACATGCCATGTCCGACATTTTTTACAGCTCACTGAAATAGTACCAAAGGTATTTGAAAATCAATGATTGTTTGACACTCCTCTCCCCTCCTTATACCTTTCCTCTCCTTGGCACTGGGCGTATCTTGCTAACAGTGTGCAAAATTACAAGCAGCTTAGAAAACCACACAAATGTGATAAGCAAATTTATAGTTTTCATACCCACACCTCCTTCACAAGTGTCCCAACCTGATCGATTAGCGTAAAATTAAATATAATAATAGTAAACTAAACATGCTAAGTGCTTGTCAAGTGAAATGCGGTTCCATAAATCAGAGTCACAGATGTTGGCAAATCAATAAATGCATTTTTGTCCCCCATTTATTTTACCCCGATCCTTGTTGGTTCAGCATAACCTGAGATTCTTGCACTGGACTTGTTTCACTAACGTCCTGCCAAATTTGATGCAGATTAATTTAGCAGCACTCAAGTTATTACCACCCGGACACATTTTTGCTCCCCAATTTAAATGTACTCTCCTGCCTTGATGGTACTACATGAAACTTACCATACCCACAGAAGACTATACATGCTAAATATCTGCTGAATGTCATGTGCATTCATGAAAGGATGCCTCTGCTATCAACAAAGGAACACTTGTAGAACCCATCCATTTTAACTGTGCATCCCACTTGATGGATCTGCACGCCTTTTAATAAGACCTAGTAGAAGCTAAGCGTGCTAAGCACCTGAAAAATTCTGTACCAATTAATCAACCATTGCTAAAGAAATATGCAATTAAAAAACACATTTCAACTGTGAAGATATTCCTAACTTTTAACCCCAAAGTCCACCTGCTACATTTTGGTAAAGCTAATTCCTGAAACACTACAAAATGGATGTACACCAAAGCAAGCAAAGGCACTTTGTAATTCTGTTCATCTGCTTTTGTTTAGGTGAGCAAATTATTCCTGTGGGAGGTCAAATGGATTTTTGATATCCTTATCAATTACCTCCATTCCCAAGCATAATGCCAATTAAGGTGGCATGCCAAACCTAAAGAGGATCATTTTTAGCAGATCAGAAAACAGCTTTTCAGTGAAAACTGTACCATATCCAAAGCTGTGTCCTGGCTGTCTTCTATCTATCCCACTACGGTCATGCTAATCATAACTTGCTCACCAACTGAAATATCCATGACGTATCCTTGATGTGACAGATGCAATTACAAATATAAGAAATCATTTCAAAGATAATGATTACACTTTATGTAATATGAAAGATACTCATTGGTTTGCATATATCTTGCAATTTAGTTGCAAAGTAGTTTTAGCTGCTGTTAATTCTTACTGTGTGGTTATAACAATTGCATTTGGTGTGTGAGTTATAGTTTGCATGGCTGTAGTTTGAGTGAGAATTTTGTTTACAATAATTCACGTTAAAGAAGTTTGATGAGTAGCTGCAGAATTCTTTTAAAGCAGGGCTGGGTGTGCATCTGTCTCTGTTAAAAAAAAGTACAGTACATTCCATGGAGTTATTTCTGCTTTCCAGCCAGTCAGATTAATGTTCAGTGCTGGAATTGTGTACTACGCTCCTTTGCCCCTTTCACAAAAAAATAAGATACAGCTATGGCCTGTGTGACCGGAATTTATGAACACATAATAATAAAATGTCAATAATGAAAAAAATGTAACTCATGTCCAGAGGCCCTGCCAGGTTTCAATCTGTATCAGGGCAACCAAGTTGCCACATGTGTGTCCTGATATGACCCTTCTGAAAGGCATGGATTGTTAGCAAACATAATGGTGCTTTCTGGGGCATGGGGTATGGGCCAGATGTATTAAAGGGATTTACCAAATCTGTGTCTATGGGAAAATGTGTTCATATATATGGCCCTATATCATTTAAAATTGTTATTATGTGTAGAAAACTCGCAGCAGGCTAAAAAGCAGTGACTAACTGAATGTGTGTGGAATGACACTGAGCCACGTAGCATATTTGCTCTTTAATAGCAGTGTGTTACCTTGACAGCATTCCTGCAAGTTTTCCTGTGAGTACTGGAGTGTTCTTGGGACTAGATGAGTGTGTGGCTTCATAAACCCTGATTAGAAGTATAGGTACTATTTATCGCACTTGATGAATGAGGACACCACTAGCTACGCTACGTTATTTATCAGGTGCGATATAACCACCGTTACAAGTTCCTGGGGAATATCATGCAGATTTTTGGTGTTTAATGCACCAAAATCTGCATAATATAGAAAATACCGTATGATTTCCCCCTGTTAGATTTCAGCAGTTTTGACCTGGCCAAATGTGTTGAAAGTTGAGATATTTAACGCATCTGATAAGTATCGGATGCGTTAAATAACTTCTAACTCGTAATTGTGACCTGTGCTTAAACAAAGGTTCATGTAGGGGTAGGGAAACCCCATCTAATTGTAATCAGGACCTTGAAAGTGAACAATTTAACTTGCATAGTACTGCCCAACACACTATCGTTGTCACATAATTTTCATAATGTTTCACTTCCGGTATGCAATTTGTTGTTGGGTAAATAAAAGTACCAACTTTAGGTGCCCCTATGCCACAGATCTGGATGGCTGGTGAGGATTACACAATTTACTGTTCATGCAACATCCTGATCTCTCCCCCAAATGTCCACCTTTCCATGTACAGAGGACACACTTTCCCTCTTCATGATGTCTGAATTTAATTAGTTATCTATTATTTTGCTGTGTGAACTTTATCCTAAAGACCCCAATAAACAAGAAAATCCCGAGGCTGTGATAGGCTAATCATGATTTTCAATGAAGGAAGCCACAAAGTACTAATTTTATCCAAGGTCATAGGTGAATAGTTGAGCCAGTTCTAGTAAACCCCTTCACTGCTGGGGCTTTTCCACCTCAATGCTGAGCCTTTTTTTGCTTTACCCACAAAGAGTAACTGTTGCAATAAAAAAGATATGAAAAATGGTTAGGACAAAATAGCCATTTGTGAAAACATTTTCATCTGTAACTTCTTTTCACAACTGCCGATTTACAAAGGAATAAACTGGTATGTCCAATAGACTCTTTTAGCCACAGGGATTTATAAGGTTTGTAGATTCTTTAAGAACACGAGGTGCCCAGAGCCAACAACTGGGCTGTACCTTACAATGTTTTTTTTTATTCTGGACTGTGTATGGAGCAAAACACATGGTAAAATATAAAGAGGGAAAAATGCTTGGGAGGAAAACCTATGTGTTTCTGAAATGTACAGAAATACTGACTTTAGAAGCAGTGGTTATTTGTTCATCTCTGAATTTGTGGATAGCCATACTAGCAAGTGATTCAGAGGGCATTTTACAAAATGCCTTCTTTCTTACACAATGGCTTACATTCGGAAGGCACAAATACAAAGAAATACAAATGGTAATAACAAATGTGCTATTATTCTTTGTTCCCACTCATCTCCTGATGTAAATGGTACCCCAAGTGTGCGCCTGAGCCTAGCACCTGCAACACAATACACTCCAAAATGTGGCCTGGAGGATGAATAGTTTAGCCAGCAGAATCCATGCCTTTTTGCAACGTGAGTAGATAAAGATGTTGGGCCTTAGATCAGTCACTGCTCAACAAAACCTGCCATTTCCAGACATATTTCAAATCTTAACACCCTGGGCTGTCCAGGGTGGTGTGACTTCTGTGGTTCTAACAAGGTGCTTTTACCCTGAAGCCCTGGAAAACGTCAAAATTTGGCTAGAAACAAACATTTTCCTCACATTTCTGTGATAGGAAGTTCTGGAATCTCAGGGTAGCCACGAATATCTTACCACCCAGCATTCTTTCCAGTCTCCTGATAAAAATGGTACATCACTTGTGTGGGCTTACTTAGTCCCCTTGGCAGGAAAGGGCCCAAAATGCAACTTTGGCACATAACGTTTTCCACTGACAACCAACCCTTACTTTCCAATTTGGTTAGCAGTGGATTATTGGCCCCAGCTCAGCCGACACCTAGGAAAAGCTACAAAACATACACATTTTAGAAATCTAGATAAATGGAAGAGCCCAGGCTGGTGTGATTTGAGTCTAAGTTTTCTCACCCACAAATCCTTTCAAACCTCTAACGTTGGCTAAAACACAAATTTCCCTTACATTTCTAAAATCTGTAGAGATACACAAATTTCCTACCACCCAGTGTTCCCTCACATCTCTTAATAACAATGATATACCACTCGTGTGGTGGGTCAGGACAGCGCTGCACAGAAGTCCTCAAGCTCTCCGTGAAAAGATCACCGATAGGATAGCTGCTGTATTTGGGGCCATGCTCAGCCAGCACCCATAAAAACCTACTACCCACAGATATTTTTAAAAACTATGCAACCAGTGTATTCCATGGTGATGTACTTTGTGTGAATGTTGATGGTTGGTGCCTCAACAAGCTTCCCAAATGCTAAAAATCCATGACACATTTTTGCTACCTGTCCAGTATCTGCCCCATCAATGTTCTAAGCCTTACAAAACGTGTGCTAAGTGAACCTTTACTAACGGCTCCAATGAGAGCCACATGATGCTCAGGAACACATTGTTTCATGAGCCTGTAGTGCAGTGCTAAAACTAACTACTTCCATTCTGTGGATGTAAGTTGAGTGTGTTCGAGAATATTGGAGGTCTGGATTCCTTAAACTGAATCAGTGTATCTATCTCTGAAACTAAGGTAAACATGCTGCAGAAGTGGCCTTAAGATCCCTAAAGAGAACGTCCTAAACTACTAATACACAGCCTGGTGTATGGTGTATGGTGTATGTCCAGTCCTTTGTTATGAGCATTGCTGTGACTATAATGCACTTGTCATACGGCGGACTAAACGTCTACCACATTCTGATAGAATATTAACATGGCAAGCAGGCCACAAATATGACCCAGATGTGTAGTGTGGGATGCAGATTTCAAAGCATTGTTATGTGTATTCATAAAGCGTGATATCACCTGTGAAGGTATTGTGCCGCTGATGCAGGAACAGTCTGGGCTGATCCATGGAATTGCCTAGTTGAAGAGCCAAGCCTTCAGCTTCTTGTCAGAGTCAAGACTCTTAAAGGCAGTACAGATTGCTGGGGAAGGTTGTTCCAAGACTTCGGTGCACAGTAGAAGAAGGCACTACTGCCTGTTCTGGTGCTGTGTATGCATGGGATGTGTATGAGGTATTGTTATTGTTATTGTTATGTTGGATTTATAACGCGCCAAATCACCTACAGGTCTCTAGGCGCTCGGAAATCGATGGAATTCATACAATAACTACATACAACACAGAGAGATAATGCAGCAGCCCACCTACACTATACCCAAAACCCTTCCAAACAGCAATGTCTTTAAAGACTAGGGGCTATATGTAGGTAGAATAGATTTACCGATTTTTAATTACCGAATTTTACCGATTCGGTAATTAAAAATCAGTAAATCTAAGGGGTGGATATGTAGGTATTTCCAGATGTGGAAATACCGTATCTGTAACATTTGGTATTTACCGATTCTGTAAATACAGAATCGGTATTTCCCATTGATTCCTATGGGCTTTGAAGCCCTTAGGAATCAATGGGAAATACCGATTCTGTATTTACAGAATCGGTAAATACCGAATTTTGCAAGGGTGCAGGTGGTGTCACTTTGACACCCTCTGGCACCCCACAAATAGGCATGTGCGCCATGTGGCACACAGACATGCCCTAAGGGCATGTCTGTCTGTCACATGGCTAGGTGTGCATGCACACATGTGCATGCACACCTGAAATCGGTATTTTACCACACAATAGGATTGTGTGGTAAAATACCGATTTTGTAGGGCCTTTGGGACTCAGAAGAGTCCCACCTACATCTGCCCTCTACGCCGGTACCACCGCCAAGCTCCAGAAGAGACTCCAGCGGATCCAGAACGCCTCAGCCAGACTCATCCTCGACATCCCACGAACCAGCCACATCACCGGACATCTGAGAGACCTTCACTGGCTCCCCGTCAACAAAAGAATCACCTTCCGCCTCCTCACCCACGCACACAAAGCCCTACACGACCAAGGCCCGAGCTACCTCAACAGCCGGATCAACTTCTACGCTCCCAAACGCCACCTCCGATCAGCCAACCACGCCCTCGCCGCCGTCCCCCGCATCCGAAGAGCGACTACAGGAGGAAGGTCCTTCTCCTACCTGGCCGCCAAGACCTGGAACTCCCTCCCTCCCGACCTGCGCCTGACCCAAGACCACCTCTCCTTCAGGAAGAAGCTGAAGACCTGGCTGTTCGAGCAGTAGCGGCACCCCCCCCCCCCCCAGCGCCTTGAGACCCTACGGGTATGTAGCGCGCTCTATAAGTGTCACTGATTGATTGATTGATTGATCTGAGATTTACCGAATCGGTAAATATACCGATTCGGTATTTTACAGAATCGGTAAATTTACCGAATCGGTAAAGTTACCGACTCTGTAAAATTGTGCCTCTACATGCCAATTCTTGAATACCAGTCGGTAATGGCCGAAAATACCGATTTTCGGCCGTTACCGACCGACCTACATCTGGCCCTAGGAGTCTAGTTGAGTGGAGGCATCTATATGGTTTCTGGAATCTGAGGCAGTTTTGGAGCTGTGCTGGGTCAGTGTTGTGTAACAGTTTGAATGTGTGTGTGTGAGGAGTTTGAAGAGACCTCGCTTGTGGTTAAGGAGGTAGCAAAGCTCTTTGAAAGGCAGGGCGTGCGTTTTGTAGGAGTTTGAGGGTGAGCTTGGCTACTTGTACTCTGTAGGCTTTGGAGTCATCCGGTTAGTTGAGTGAGGGAGTAATTGAGTTTCGAAGTGAGAATGGCACAGATGAGTATGGCACTGATGGGATTGAGTCCTTTGCAGAAGATAAAGTGACGATGTTTATCTTCACTGCCTGGACTATATGCCTTCTACATCTGTGATGTTGCCATGAAAGCACATCTAGACTAAGCTTTTCCAATTTGTGCATGTCTCTGTCTCCATTAAAGGCCTGACTAATTCCATATAATTGCCAAGTGAAACTTTACTAATGTATTCCATGGCAGTTACCTGAAGCTCAAGGAGACATTTCTTTCATGTGCCTTTCATGTGAACTCACCGTGCTAAATCCAGCTCCTTCTAGTTTGTGGATAAGTTTGGGGATGTCCACGGAGGCCTCAAGGACTACATTCCCTGAATGGAATGAGAATATCTACCTTTGAAACTTATGTAAACATGCCAAGGAAGACTCTCCTAAGTTCCCTAAAGAGCACTTAAAAATTACTAAAGGCTTTAGGTTTTGCTGCACAGGGTACTCTGTTTCAACGTGGGCTATGTTCCATCTACCGTCATGTACAGTGTGGTGACTGTAATGCACTCATCATTTCGCTTGCCTAATGATGTAGTGGCCCATAGAAGGTATGTTCTGTTCAAAGCCATTTAAAGATATACTAGGACAGCTCTAAGAAAGTCAATTTCTCAAAGGTATACTTTTTTACTCTGTAATGTAAAATAAGATGAAAAGCATAGGCCTGGCTGAGATTGACTCTGCGGATAGTAAAAACAAGTCTTCTTCCTCTATACTTGCTTTGAGTAGAGTCTGCAAAGATGACATGGTTGAGTCTTGCTTTCTGTTGCTGGAATGTGGTCAGCCAAGTGCTGATCCTGCAGCCTTTGTAGCGTAGTTCCTATTTTCCCAATAGGCCCTGCGCATTGGAATAACATAAACAGTAGTATCGACGTAGAAGTGCGGATCTTCCAGGCCTCTACTGACTATGCTAAACTTAATTGGGTTTGTTACCAACTAGCTCAGAGGTCACTGGAAACTTTCTTGACTGAAATAGGAAGTGATCAGCTTCCCTGGCACAGACAAGAAGGGATTCAGTTTTCCAACAACCGTGCAACATGACAACTTTGCTCCTCAGATCAAGAGTCAATCTCTAGGGTCGTGTGAAACAATAGACAGTTATTTTACTCAGTCAGGTTGGTGCAGTTTACTTTCACAATATGTAGAGAATAGAGAGACGGGCGTTTGTCAATAAAAGGTTAACATTTATTGAACAGTCTTTCTTCTCGTACAAGAGAAATGTATTGCCACAATTGCAAGACTTGTTATTATAAAAAGTACGTACAGTAAGATAAGTATTGCGAAATAATACTGTAAAAGCATTGATATGGTTTCTTAGCCATACAATGGTTTAAAAGTAATAAAACATATATACATCCATATATACATTAGGCTAAAATACTCAACTGGTGCCTCTAACTACGCCTACCCCAGTGTACCTGACCTAAGCCTAATACTTGGGAGGGGAGTAAGTAAGTAGCTTTAAGTTAAGTTGGTTTTGCCAAGGTTTGCTTCAAGAATTCCCTCTCAAGGGTTTAGTCAACACCATACCTCTGGAATAGAATGATGGAGGTCTGGTATCTCCCCCAGGGCTCGATATCCCAGTCACCCGCAAGGGTAGACCAGAAACGCTGGAGCTGGATTTCTCGGCAGGAGAAAGGTAGCGTCTCTTCTTCAGCGCGTCGAGGAGGAGAAGGAGGGGGGACAGCGTCCGCGGGCAGCTTGCATCTGCTGGGCTCTTGCAGGGGGACGGCTGTTCAGCTCCTAAGTTCACCACACCATCGTTCGCTAGTTAGCAGCGATAGCAGTAGCGATAGCAGCTATGATATCTTCAGCATAACAGCAGCTTCAGGCGACGGGCAACAGGGGACTTGCTTAAGGCCACGTTGGTAGTATTTATACCTGAAAGGTGCCATGTTTGACGTAATTTTGCTGGACATAAGACGTCAATATAGATGTCACTAGGAAGTGATCGTCTATCAGTGCTCATTAGAGTTCTATTACTAATCAAAACACAGCAAGCGGGGATTTCCAGGTTTGCTGAGTTTTTATCTTGTTGAAGAACTCAGAGTGTTAATCTAGGAATCTCAGATAGTGACTTCTGCTCTGTCATTGCACTAATTGGTTGCAAAGGAAGTGGCAGAGAAAGCTATTCTGGAATGTGGCTCTGTTCGTGTGAGGCCAGAGATGAGTTTCTGAATATCGCACTTGATCGGTTATGCCAATATAGGGAATACATGGATTTATAGTCGAATAGGGGCATAAGGTCACAGTATCGATCAGGGTCCTAGATAAGCACGCAACACCTTGCCACGTCCTCTCTATAGCAGGTGCAGTGGAGGTTACTGTTTTTTCAACAGTAAGACTTTCAATGACCGCCAACTGAAAGTCATTGAAAGATATTGATTTTCCTGTGGAGGTCTGACAGTTGACATCATACTTATTGTATGTTGCCAACTGGATCAGGTTGGTAAATAGCTTCTTATACCATGCATGTTTTCATCACATATAAATGCATTGCAATAACATGTGCTAGAGGCTGGTGTAAGGTTATTATGTCTCTAGATGTGTTTAGAAATAGAAGTTGAAGCTTCTGTTCTCTAAGAATAGTTTTTACTTTAAGCAAATAATTTTTCGTGCTAAAAAGGGTGAATATTAAAAAGTGTTCAATTCAAAAGAATGATTGCCTGAACGGGGAAATTAGAGTTCCAACGCTTTTAGCAGTTTTTGTTGTTCAAAACTGAGGGCCGAATTCAGAGTTCATGGGAACGCTGTGTGTCGGAATGCTTCTCCAAAGTTATTATTTCTGTTCGGGTGAGAACATCATATCAGACAGGCTCTCAAAGAATTGGTCTACAAAATCAGGTGACAGTTCAACCAAATTCGATAGTGCTGTAACTTGGCAGGTGTGAGAATGATTGCTGTCATCATAGTCGGGATCAGCAATGCTCACAGAAGGTCGTACCTGGGTGATGTTGCTTTTGTCACTCGCTCCACTGTTACCACCTAGTCGTAGCACAGTAGTCTCAACGAATGCCGTCATCAGGATTGGTAGCCGCTGGGGACAAGACAATGCGTGAGCCGTTATCGGACTGAGCAAAGTATCGACGTCCATTGGTACTGCTGATGGAAGTGAAAGACAGATGTCCAACACGCACTCATCTCCGCATAGCAAACATCGAAGTACCGGTAAGATACAGTTCTGCCATATAGGTCTGAAGGAAAGGAACCAGGTCATGTTTAGATCTCTCAGCCTGGCAAATCCAAGGACTCTAGTTATTCTGTCCCGGTAGCGGATTGCTAGGATTGTCTCTTCCATTCCCATAGGAGTCATGTCTGAGCTGTGGCTTGCCATAACGAAGCAGAAGGGTCAAAAATAAAATCCCTGCTACAAGTCCCAAAAATAGGGGTATGCCCCCAAAAACAGAGTGGACAAAATTAGGAACGATTCCCAAAATTGCTTGAAAAGGTGTTAGCAGTCCCGTAAAAATCGTCTTAAATATGCCTGGGATGCCTGTGGCACTAGACATGTTAAGGAGTTGGCTAAGCATTTCTACGAAATGCACGGGGCAATTTTTTGATAAAAGGTCATGAACCTCCGTAGCTGTCCTTGCAACTAGAAGATCATACGTCTCTTTTGATGACGTTATGGGCACTGTTGTCTGTAAAAGCACAGACTTCATTTTGCTTAAAGTATCAATTTGTATAGAATAGAGATTCAGACGAGGCCAGATGGGAGTCTCTGTGTCTGCAAGCCCGCTCGGAAACAATGCTTGCATACAGCATTTGACCATGGATGTTACACTTACTAGATAACTTTTCCCTGGTACAAGGCCACAACATCTGTGATCCGTTCTAAGAATGTAACTCCTGTTAGCAAGTTGCATAAAGAAGGGCTCTATCTGAGTTGCAGGTGTGACAAGCTGGTGGCATGAAAGGTTGTTAGAATTACCTTCACATGCTCCGTGTAAATAAATACCCTGGCACAAAAGTATACCGCTTAGTGAATGTTTACAGTTTTCACCACTAAGAAATACATTTTTGTCGCTGTCACTATAGCAAGAATGTGTGTATGGTAATTTCCATTCTGATTTTACATATCCTTTACCCAATCGTTCATACTGGCCAGTAGGTATGTATTCAAGGCACTTTTTAAATCAGAGAGTTGTTATCGGAATTGTGATAATTCCGTGTATTATCCATTCAATGACAGGACTCTCTGACATTGTCAATGGTAATCTCTCAAGTTTTTCGATGCTCAGGATTGTATAGTCTGCTCCTTTCTGTGCCAAACTGATTTGTTTATCAGTAAGGTTAAAAATGGAAAATAATGACGTTGTGTTGATTAAACGCCAAGGCACATAGCCTGAACGAAGATTTTGCAGCGTCCAGCCCAATTGTACAATAGAACGTAATTGAGATTGGCCATGCTGTAACATTAGCAAGTCTCTGTCTATTATGTCAAAGGCAGAAGATACAATATTGTCCAACGAATATATTCTGGAGGACAGAGTCATTAACCCATTGTCCACTACAGAAAGTGATTTCTCCAAATGAATACGATCAATTTCTCGTATTTTTCTGCTGTTTCAATTTGTGTGACTTTCCAAGCCTCGTTGTACGCAGCATAGATACTGGTCGCTATGAAACGTTTTTGACGCTGTTTGCGTGGTCCAAGAATGAAATCGCGCAAATCAGCACCATCTTTTAGTAAAGACAAGTGTTGCTTAATTTCAGCCAGTGTGGATGTTCCTAGCCATTCGAGGCAGAGTTTCCCTACACTGTATGTTGTTACTATCCCTGGATGTTGTCTCTGGGAGTATCTAGGGTCTTGTCTGGTCATTTTCAACCCCTGTGTTTTGTTCAGGAATCTATCTTGACAGTTGTTTGTGTCAGTAGGCCAGATTAACCACTTTTTCCAATCAGGATGTGTTCTGTTAAAATGTAAAATCTGTGATACGTCTATCTCAATATCTGTCGTTACATTCTCAGGTATTGGCTTTGGAATAGACGGTTTGTTTAGGTCTTTGATCTTAGCTAGGCCAAAACAGGATGTTTGGTGAATTGTGTCATTTAAAAACATCATTTGTTCTGGTATCATGCAGGTTCTGAATAGTGCTTCAAGGCCTTGTACCTGCCAATCTTTTGTACCCCAAATGGTTTTCGTTTCAATGTTATTTTTCCAATAATCAAAACCAAATGTCATCATTTTTTCATAAAATGCTTCTGAATATATTAATTTAGTGTTTGTCAGCATTGTTTTCATACCTGTTTTATCTAACAGTTTGTAATAAAACGTTTCTGCATCACTGGTGTTCAACCCTGAGAAGTATTTGAATTTCTCAAAGAATGCTTTAGAACTGCTTTTAGGTGGTGTAGCACAATGTTCCCATTGATTATACTTAAAAACATTTCTAGGCTGTGCAGATTTATGCAAATAATGATCGCCATAATGTGTTTAACAGAATAATTGCTCATAACTAGATGAACCTTGTAAATAATCATGTTCTGTGAATCTAGCCGACATAACTAAATCAGACATCATGTCATTAATACTGTTAAAGTCCCAATCATCAGAGAATGTACTAGCTTTTACAAAGTCACTTAAGGAAACCTTCAGTTGATGAGGATACTTCAGGATTTCGACCGGACCATAGATCTCATAGTCAGTTTTCTCCCATACTACCCCACCAGGTATTGGAATTGCTGTGACATTTACTGTTGACAGTTCTCTTTTCTTCACGTGGGATGATCTGTGTGGTTTGAGGACTAGGTTGATGTTCTGACTTGCTGTGTCCATTCAATTGTAATAAACTTTCCTAAAATTAAAACTAAAATTAGGCATAGTAGGAGTATGAATACCCCTGAAATAATCCAATGCTCAATCAACGGTGAATCCAGATATAATTCTTTGATTTGTTGAAGGAGTCCTGTTGTATTTTCTTTAGAATACTTTTTTGTTTCTGGCATCACTTCGGGGTCGTTTTGCTCTTCAGAGAAGTTGTCGAAGTTGATGAAATAACCAGAGGCAGTTCTGTCAATTGTTGGGATTGTTCTTTCAATCTGTCTTTCGGTAGCACTTTCTGATGCCACATTATTGTAGACTGGTGTTTCTTGACAAACTGTTTCAATCTGTGTTTCAAGAGGCACGAGTTCCATGGCATTATTGCATAGTCCTTCTCTGTGCACTGCAGGCTGATCGAATGTGATTAGTCTTTCAGTTTGAACCTCTTGGATTGTTGCAAGTTTGGGTGTTCTGTTGTTTCTTGGGAGTCCACTGGGCCTACTGTTGATTATAGGCCACATGGTTGTGGTTTTACCAGGTCGATAGACACGAATCTGTTCTCCTTTTTACCAGCAAGGGGCGGTAGTACAACTGATCTTGTTCCGGTGACTGCCAAGACAGGTACTGCTTTTCTGTAAGAAGGCCCAAATTCCTTCTTCACCGCAATTTTTTCTCTGACTAGATCCCCAATCTTTGGAATCCAGACAGGCCTTGCTGGGGCTGTTGCTTGTGGTGCCTCGTCAGTGGTATCTGGCTGTTGCTTTACCTTTATGTTGCTTAAGGATTTTCTTGTTTCATTCAGTTCCTGTAAAACAGCCAAACGATCTTTGATGTCAAAGTCTGTTGTTTTTTCTTGTACCACTGACACCTGACTATCTAAGTCTTGAATTCTCATTTTAATTCTGAACAATAGTTCGTATGGGCTGAAACCTTTTAGAGATTTTCTTGGCAAATTGTTAAGACTGGACTGGACACTTATTAAATGTTTGACCCACCCAGCGCCTGAACCTAATACCTTCGCTGTTATAGATCGCTTTATGTCCCGGTTTTTTCTTTCAACCACACTATTCCCTTCGGGGTGCGACGGACAAGAATACCGCAACCCAATTCCCATGCTGGCCATGGCCTCCTTATAGGCTCGAGAGCTGAAAGCAGGACCCTGGTCAGAATGGAACGTGGTAATTGCGTATGTGCCGATAAAGACTCGCAAATCTTTTATAACCGTTCTAGCGTCAGCCGAGCGCTGGGGCCACATCCATATGAACCTCATACAGGAATCCACTGCTACCATGATATATCTATAGTTGCCGTCCCATTGCAGGGGTCCACAGTGGTCCAGGTAAACACATGCAAATGGTTTATCCGAGATGAGAAGGGGTGTCTGCGCTGGTCGTTTTACTGTTGATACTTTTATCCTTTGGCATATATCGCATTCTAAAACATACTTTTTAGTTTGTATTCTCAAGCGAGGCCACCAATATCTCTGTTTTAATAGTGATGTTGTTGCCGAAACGCCAGCGTGTGCAGAAGCAAGCCCTTCGTGTGCCGCTTTGATTAGTCCTAACCTGTGTTCCATGTTTGGAATTACCCTATCCCCCACTCCAGGGATTCGAGCAAAAGGAACATTATTCGTATCTGTTGAGTATAAGTACTTTTCTGGAAAGCCTTTTGGGAGTGTTTTCTTATCATTCTTGACTGACGCACTGACAGCTTGTAGAATATCGCTGTCTATTTTTGTTTGTGACCGAGTTATCGCCGCTACGGAAGCCGTTTTCATAGCTGCCTTCGCCGCTTCATCAGCCAATGAATTCCCTGCAACGTGAACGCCATCACGTTGATGACTCAGAGTGTGTATCACGTGAGTCTTTTGTAGTTCTTTCTGTAAAAGAACTACCTGTTCCCAAAGCATTTTATGCTTTATTGTGCCACCTTTTGCATCTTTGAAACCATTTTCCACCCAATTCCGCAAGTATTCATTATAAGATTGTACGCAATAATAAGAATCGCACACTATTAGTGTGGGGAATTCGCGATCGGTATTTTCTAGCGCCATCTTAAATGCTACCAATTCAGGTCGTTGAGCTGAGCAATCTCCTAGAGATTGTGTTTTAGTGACCATTGGTCTAAATTTACCTTCGTGCCAGCGACCTTTAACAATCGCGCACGCAGCACTATAAGCTTGTTTGCCCCCAACTGCGGGTTGTGCTGATCCGTCAGTATATATAATACTTCCGTATTCTTCGAGAGGCAGGATTTCAATTGGCAGAGGACATTTATATTCATATTGTAAAAATTCCTGTGTTTTTAAGTTAGGATCAAATTCGTAAACTACGTCTGTTGCAGCAAGAGAATTAACCCACTGAATCCATCTCGGATGCAAAGCTTTAGCATTAGGAATGCTTGCTTTAGTTACCGCTTCTAAAGCCGGTATAGGTGTTACGATTATTATTCGTTTGCCTTGTGCTAGTGGCCTTTCTTTTGCTACAGCAGTCTGAACCGCAGTTAGAATTTTCTCAGTTGAACTGAATTTTATTTCAGCCTTTGTGTACAAATGTGATTTGTAAGCTATTGGTACCTTTTCTCCCTCATTAGAGGTTAGGAACGTGAATCCGCATCTTCCTGGGATGACTCGGATTACAAGATCGCGTGTGTTGTCACGTGTATCTAATTTAGTTTTAGCTAACATGTCTGTTTGCAGTGATCTCAAAATTTCTGTGTGTTTTTGAGTCCAGGTGATTTGTTTAAAATCAGGTTTAATTAGTTCGTAGAGAGGTTTAACCCTCTCTGCGTAATTTAGAATGTAAGTTCTTCCGAAATTCAGAAAACCTAGTATGGATTGTAAATTCTTCAGCGTTTTTGGAGCTTGGAGTACAGCGCACTTCTCTAAAAAGTTGTCCGCTAGGCTTTTTCCTTCACTTGATAATTCGTACCCTAAGAATAGTACTGTCAGATGGGCAATTCGAGACTTTTTAAAGTTGAATTTGTAACCCTCTGCTGCGAACCCAAGTATGATGGTGTTCACTCTTTTCAAGTGAGTATCCAAGTCGTCGTCTGTGAGATAAATATCATCTACGTAAGATAATGCCTCATCATCATATATTTGTAGTAACTCTGTTACTCTAGCTGAGAATAGTCCTGGGCTGTTCTTGAACCCCTGTGGGAGTCGACAGAATTTTTCTGCGACCCAAATGCTGAGAAAGCGGTCAAATATCTGCTTTCTGGTGCAATGTTTTGACAAAAGAAACCATTAGATATGTCTAATGTCGTTTTATATTTTTTCCTAACTATGTTATTCATTAGGGCTGCACTATGCGAGTTTTGTACTGCAAATGTTTTACAACATGCATTAAGATGTCTGTAGTCCAAAACTAGACGATATGAATTGTCTGGCTTGGAGACAGGAAACAAAGGATTGTTCATTTGAGAGGTGCATGTTTCAATCACCCCCTGGTATTCAAGTTGATCTAAGATCTCCCTGACCTGTTTTTTAGCTTCTTGCTTAATGGGATACTGCCGTTGGGCAGTTGGTTCACTTTTTAACTGGATTTTGTGAGGAGGAGAGTCCTCATCCCATCCTACATGATTTTTATATAATGCTGGTGCCTGGGCTGCTGCCCATTTCCTTGCATAAGTATATTTTTTGTGAATCGGAATGTGATTCGAGAAGGCAGGCATAATCACTTCTTCGCCACGAGGGCACTCCCTGACAAACTCTGGGGGCCAATCTTTTTCAGCTAACAGAATATCATAGCCTTTTGAGAGTTTATCCCAAAATAGACCTCTTATTTTCCTAGTCTTATCACCCTCTATACGCAATGTTATTTCGTATATTTTATGGGGCTCGCTAAGTCTGGTGTCGGCAGTTTCAACCTGAATGTATTCATTCGTGTCCACTGTCTCCAGATGACTCATCAGGATCTTGCGGGCTATACTGATTTCTGCTGCACTGTCCAACATTGTCAATGCCCACTCCCCGTTTTTCAACTGTGTCCTCAGTATTCTCGGCATGGTTGATTACTCTAATACTGGCTACCTTCTTTTTTGGAAATTGGGATTTTTTACTCTGAGCAGGTTCCTTGTCTTTGGACTTGGTGTGCTCTCCTGAGTCTGACCGTTCTCTTCTTTCCGATTTCTGCGAAAAAGATCGAGAGGGACGTGTATCAATACTTTGATATCTATCAGGTTTTTTCAGATTATCCCTATTTCTAAGGTTATATCTTTTCTCAGAGGGCTCCCTCTGGGGAGACTGGTGTTCTCGAGTCGGAGTTCTTTCCCTCCGTCGAGGAGACCTTCCTCTAGACTGGAAAACTTTTTCCTTGGGAGTGGATTGTTAATTTCCATCCCAGCTTTTTTTTAGGAGTGTTTGAATTATTTTTAATAAATAATTTTACTAACTCTCTATATGCTTTTGTTAATTCTCCTATGTTAACTAAGAGTTCTTCTTTTTACATTTTTTCAATGTCCGGATGTGGTGTGTAGCTGGCTAGAACCGGCCACGTTGCTCCTGGTCTACCTAGTGGACCGAGCCTGGTAATATGATCATTGTGTTTTAGGGCGCCATTAAACCAGAGCAGGTGCTCTTGGAATTTTAGTGGGATTTCAGTCTCCTCGAAAGGAGCGTACTCTTCCGGAGGTTTCTCTATTTTGTAATAGTGAAACTCTTTTGTTCTAGCGTTTGCCGCTGGAAAGTTTATCCATGAATAGAATACCTCTGTCTGCCGATATTCGTGTGCCTCTATCATGAACATTACTGTACCACCTTGAGGTTTCAGTCCGTTTTCTATAAGTTTTAACGTTATAGACTTTCTTAAGTGGACCGGGATGATAATTGCATCCGGGTCTGTGTCGTCGGGACCCTGCTGAGTCGCATCTACTGTGGCCCCAGTGGTTCCGTTTTCTCCTGGCATTGTATAAATGCAAGGTTTGCAGAGCAGGTCTCCAAGGAGACAAAGATTAGGTGCACAATATTTTGGAACACTGCATCCTTCAACGTTGAATAAACCAGAGCTTTACATAGGAATCTCTTCCTACTGAGTTCGGGCGGATTTTAACCTTTCACCCACTCCAGACGTCTATTGGAGTATTTACGGGAGAAAGGGGTCTATGTGAAATATGCACAACTGAGTTACTCTAACGTCTTGCGTTAGTTTATCGCCTTACCAAACGTTGGGCGCCATATAGCGTAGTTCCTATTTTCCCAATAGGCCCTGCGCATTGGAATAACATAAACAGTAGTATCGACGTAGAAGTGCGGATCTTCCAGGCCTCTCCTGACTATGCTAAACTTAATTGGGTTGGTTACCAACTAGCTCAGAGGTCACTGGAAACTTTCTTGACTGAAATAGGAAGTGATCAGCTTCCCTGGCACAGACAAGAAGGGATTCCGTTTTCCAACAACCGTGCAACATGACAACTTTTCTCCTCAGATCAAGAGTCAATCTCTAGGGTCGTGTGAAACAATAGACAGTTATTTTACTCAGTCAGGTTGGTGCAGTTTACTTTCACAATATGTAGAGAATAGAGAGACGGGCGTTTGTCAATAAAAGGTTAACATTTATTGAACAGTCTTTCTTCTCGTACAAGAGAAATGTATTGCCACAATTGCAAGACTTGTTATTATAAAAAGTACGTACAGTAAGATAAGTATTGCGAAATAATACTGTAAAAGCATTGATATGGTTTCTTACCCATACAATGGTTTAAAAGTAATAAAACATATATACATTCATATATACATTAGGCTAAAATACTCAACTGGTGCTTCTAACTACGCCTACCCCAGTGTACCTGACCTAAGCCTAATACTTGGGAGGGGAGTAAGTAAGTAGCTTTAAGTTAAGTTGGATTTGCCAAGGTTTGCTTCAAGAATTCTCTCTCAAGGGTTTAGTCAACACCATACCTCTGGAATAGAATGATGGAGGTCTGGTATCTCCCTCAGGGCTCGATATCCCAGTCACCCGCAAGGGTAGACCAGAAACGCTGGAGCTGGATTTCTCGGCAGGAGAAAGGCAGCGTCTCTTCTTCAGCGCGTCGAGGAGGAGAAGGAGGGGGGACAGCGTCCGCGGGCAGCTTGCATCTGCTGGGCTCTTGCAGGGGGACGGCTGTTCAGCTCCTAAGTTCACCACACCATCGCTAGTTAGCAGCGATAGCAGTAGCGATAGCAGCTATGATATCTTCAGCATAACAGCAGCTTCAGGCGACGGGCAACAGGGGACTTGCTTAAGGCCACGTTGGTAGTATTTATACCTGAAAGGTGCCATGTTTGACGTAAGTTTGCTGGACATAAGACGTCAATATAGATGTCACTAGGAAGTGATCGTCTATCAGTGCTCATTAGAGTTCTATTACTAATCAAAACACAGCAAGCGGGGATTTCCAGGTTTGCTGAGTTTTTATCTTGTTGAAGAACTCAGAGTGTTAATCTAGGAATCTCAGATAGTGACTTCTGCTCTGTCATTGCACTAATTGGTTGCAAAGGAAGTGGCAGAGAAAGCTATTCTGGAATGTGGCTCTGTTCGTGTGAGGCCAGAGATGAGTTTCTGAATATCGCACTTGATCGGTTATGCCAATATAGGGAATAAATGGATTTATAGCCGAATAGGGGCATAAGGTCACAGTATCGATCAGGGTCCTAGATAAGCACGCAACACCTTGCCACGTCCTCTCTATAGCAGGTGCAGTGGAGGCTACTGCTTTTTCAACAGTAAGACTTTCAATGACCGCCAACTGAAAGTCATTGAAAGATATTGATTTTCCTGTGGAGGTCTGACAGTTGACATCATACTTATTGTATGTTGCCAACTCGATCAGGTTGGTAAATAGCTTCTTATACCATGCATGTTTTACAATTGTTGTATGGCTGAAGTCCCTGGTCATTATCATCCACTCTGCCAATTTACTTGTTGTGAACAAGTATACAGGTTTGCTTGTGAACATCAGCCAACTGACTCCAGACCATGACTGGAGAATTGGTCTCATCATGCATTGTAGTGAGCTCATACACATTCCACCTATCAAAGAATTTGATTGTAAGCATTGGACTACAATTCAGTGTTCTGGGATTTCTGGCACTTCTTACAAACAGGCTCCTGCAAGAATCTTTTGTAGCGACATCGAATTGGACCACATACCACAGTGCCAACTTGTAGCTCGTTGAACACTTTACTCCTATTTAGAATGAATGAATATGAATACATTAATGATTGTTGGATAATTTGGTATGTCCTTCTTGTAATGGTGTATTTTTATTACTGTCTGTACATGTTACATCAAGTATTCCTAATCAGGTGCCTTTAACTTTGTTCGTAAACCTAAAAACAAAATATTTAAGAAGTTTAGTTTTTATGCAATAGCACTTTGTCTTTCAATCTTGCACTGTCCACTCCCACCAAACCTCCTAACAGTGTTTGTAGATTTTGAACTTTGATTACAGTACGAGTTGACATGTATTTTATAGATTGGGTTTAATGTTTCATTGATGTATATTGCAATAATTGTAATTCTCCGCCATTAAAGATTATTCATTTATTCTTACTACTGTATAGAAGTTGTCCACATAAAGGTTTCAACCTTTAAGAACAAATGATTGTACAAGCTACCATACAATTTCTGTTGTAACTCCTAGTGTGTTAGCGAAACCTATAGGATTTAGAGTGAAGTTCTTCCCTGCATACACTCTTAGACTGTATACCTACCAGTAGAGTTCTCACACAGAATGTACATTTTCATGCCTTAACAAGATTTTTTGCTCTGTATGTACTGCCTGCATGCGAGGGTAGGTGTTGCTGATAATCTCACCCAGCATAAAACCCGTTACGGTGCTAGCAGACATGCGAAAGCCTATGGAGGGATCTGAACTTTACAAATAGGTCGCAGGAAGAGCGGTTATATCGAGCTGACGCGTGTGTGTAGATTTCATAAGGGGGACCACTCTTCTTCTTTTAATATAGGGGCTCTTTATTTGTTTATTTGAATTTCACATCTTAAAATCACCCTTTTTGGGCCTGAGGAAGCGCCAAGGATCGTTTTGATCAATGGAGGGTGCAAAACTTGTCACCCTGATAGTTACTGGGGCACATCATTACCCAGTCAGTAACACATAACCTATGAGTTTTTTTGCCTGTCAGGGGAACCAACATATTAAAAAACATTTATGGTATCCCCTAGCCAGTTTTAGTCATTCACTCACTCATTCTTTTTCCACTAAAACAT
Organism: Lissotriton vulgaris; assembly: GCF_964263255.1. Lineage (NCBI taxonomy): Eukaryota > Metazoa > Chordata > Amphibia > Caudata > Salamandridae > Lissotriton > Lissotriton vulgaris. Next base: position 1,175,403,621 of record NC_141695.1, on the reverse strand, counting down.
CTCACACTCTCACTCATATTACGGCGTAATTAAAAGATCTTCAGGGGACCCGTAGGGCATTGCAGCGCCGGCTCAATGACGAGCAACGTCCAATGATGAAGCATGACATCCCTTGGGATGTGTAAGGGCAACAGAGACAAAATCTGTGATTGTCTCAATCTGTGAGATCAGAAACCTAGACTCCTCTGTTCTCTTTCCTTTCATTTCTGTGTGGACATTAATTGAGTCCCTATAGGAACAATAACCCACTTTTTGGAGTTATACTACAACGTGGAGCACAGGTACTGGACCTCAACTAGCTCCTGGTCCACCCCACTTCTCCTTTGATTAACATGTACTGCCTGAACAGCAGCTGCCCTCTGTACAGGACCAGAGACTCATCAATGGCTGTATTCTTTCCAGGAAAGACATTTATGGAAAGATGGCAGACACATTATCTACAACAGGCTGAATTTTGAACAACCTATCATGGTCTGGATGGTCTGCCCAAAGCATATGAATAGACCAGTAGTACATAAGGCCCAGAAATGTATTTTCCTAAGAGTGCCTCCATGCTCCCTCAGGAACGGTTCGGCACATAAATTTGTTTTGTGCACACTTTCTTTAAGGAAGTCAAAATCCATAAATAGATAGATATTGTATTTGGGCAAAACATTTGATGTATTGATTTTACATCCTGCATCTGTAGTGAACTATGACTGAGCAATGGTGTGGGCACACACAAGCCCACTCACTTCTACCAATTCTCTTACAAGTTAACACACATACACCAACCCATCCACAAACACACCCACTCACACCCATCCATTCATGAGCACGCCCACATACACCCACCATACACTTGCCCATACACACTCACTCACCCATTCAGTATGGATGCACAGATAAACATACATTTCTTAATATACAAAGTTATACAATATTCAGAAGCATGTACTGAGCTGAACCGATATTGGATGGCAGGAGGGAGCACCTTGACAGCCTTGGAGATTCCTACAAGGTTCAGGTAAGGAAGGGATGGACGCAAGATCCTGCCACCTCCTTTCATTGGCTGACCTTGGCATGGGTCAGCCAATGAAAGGAGGACAGTGAGTGCTGCTGACCCTACCCTACTCTCTGACAAGGCGTCACTGAAGGACAGTCCTGGGCACTTCAGGGCTTAAAACTGAAAATCCCAGATCTGAGTCTATCTTTGAACCTCTCCCTTATCATCAGAGTGAGGCTCACACAAGACTTTTGTGGGGTGATGAGGTCATACTGTCAGGACAGTGAAATCTTCAGCCTGGCAAAACCTGGCTCAGGCTGCCAGGTAGCCGCAAATTAGCATGTTTGGATTGCCTAACTCCCTGGCGCAAACCTGATGAGTGTTTGTCAGGCAGACCTTTGCTCAGCCTGACAGACATTCATCATGCTTGCAATAGGCGGGGGCTCTCCACTAAGCACGGGCGTAAAAATCCGTTTAGCGTGTTTCGCAGACCGCAAATTTGCCAAAAATCCGCAAATTATGCGGTCCGCGAATCGCGCGAATTAGCCCAAAAATCCGCAAATTCACAAGCTGCGTATTTTTTTGCTTGGTTGCGCTTGAAAAATACAATATCGCGCGCGCTGCATTAACTTACTGTGATTCTGAGTTCGCTGAGTTGTTTTTCCTCCCGGTTTGCGTGTGCTGCGCCATTTTGGATATTGCTGTGTGATCGCGCAAGAGTTTTTCGACCGCAATTACGTCGTCGCGGCCCGCCATCTTGCGCAGCGAGAGTTTGACAACGGGAGTACGTCATAAGGGCCTGCGATCACGCATCGCAGGAGTAAACAATGCCGAACACATAGATGCTGCGCGCAGCTGACTGCCCGCGGAAGATTTGAACTGCTCGCTTTCCCGAAACTGCAAAAATTGCACTTCTGCACAAGAAATCCACAGCAGGCAGCATGAACTTTCTGAAAATGATGATTTAATCAGAATAACTCCTCAGATTGACATTTGGCTGCCCTTTTTGGTGCAAGGAGTCCACCATTTTTTGGGGGGGGGAGGAAGTGCCCCAGAGTCTCCAACTTCCTGTTCCTGTCCAGCAGGCTCCTCCCAGTGTTTTGTCCATGTCCTGTTCACTTTTCATTTGGATCTGGAGCTGGAAGGATTACTTTTTGTGGCTGCTGCTGGATATTTGTATTTGAGGACTTTTTGTTTGGATCACTTTTGGATTACTTTTGGAAATGAGATTTGACAAGTACATTGGTGTTGTTTGCTAGGGGCATTGCAGTTGCTGCAACTACAATTGTTAAACTTTTTCACAACTTTAAAAAACAATATATTGTGGGTAGCCACAATATGCAGTAGGCCCAGGGTTAGTCATGGGTGCATGACACAATTGTTTCTGTGAGTTTTGTTGAACTTAAATATCATTTATGTCATGGAATTGAATAGCTCACTGTTATATGTGGAATTTTTTATAATTTTGGGGTGCGTGTAAAGCCCCACTAGCCAGTAGGCCCGGGGTAGTGAGTGGTGCATGGACCAAGTCTTTCTGTCGGGTGTCTTGAATTTAAACATCATTGAGGGCATGGATGGCATTGGATTGTGCTGATTTTTTGTGGGTTTTTTGACTTTTTGGGATGTTGTTGGGGCCTGGCCATGTGGGTGGGGGCCATTTTGAGGCCTGGTCCAGGCAGGGCCTGGCCATGTGGCTGGTGGTCAAGAGCCCATTTTGAAGCAGGGCAGTGTGCTCAGGCCTGCACCCAGTTTGCCTTGCTTTCTTCCATTAGGCCCAGGAGTAGTGAGTGGTGCAAGGACCAAGTCTTTCTGTGGCGTGTCTTGAATTTAAACATCGTTGAGGGCATGGATAGCATTGGATTATGGTGATTTGTGTGTATTTTTTTACTTTTTGGGGTGGTGTTGGGGCCTGGCCATGTGGGTGGGGCCATTTTGAGACCTGGTCCAGGCAGGGCCCGGCCATGTGGCTGGGGGTCAAGGGGCCATTTTGAAACCAGGCAGTGTGCTCAGGCCTGCACCCAGTTTGCCTTGCTTTCAGCCATTAGGCCCATGGGTAGTGAGTGGATCATGGACTAAGTCTTTCTGTGGGGTGTCTTGAATTTAAACATCATTGAGTGCATGGATGGCATTGGATTGTGTTGATTTATGTGTGTTTTTCGACTTTTTGGGGTGTTTAACTGATGTTCCTCTGGATTCCATTGCTTTTAGGTGCACAAGAGAACCACCAGTGCCAGGAAGAATTCCAGCAGTGTTGTGTGCAGCACAACGTCACGTGACGTCACGTGTGGCCACAGACAAGACAACTCTGTAACTCGTGCAACTGCGGCCTGCTGTTCTGACATCTGAAGAAGATGGGCCCAAAGAAAGGTGAGCGTAGCGCCTCAGTGAAAAATGTTGCCAGTACACTTGCCAGTAAACAGGAACAGAAGAAGCAAGTGGCACCACCTACCAAGGAGACTGGTGGGCCCACCAACACCTTTTTTGGTTAAAAAAAACTATGCCTGCAGCAGCAGCGGTGTCCACCGGGGACAAGCTGGAAGCAGCATCTCCGCTTCATTGGGCTCAGTGCCACCACGCCGAGTTAGGTCCAAGACCATGAGTGCTGCTGAGGCAGCCACTTTAGTTTCTCAATCACCATCGACCAGTGATGTTGGCTCATCACATGAAAGTACCATTCAATCAACGCCGGGTGTAACTCAGCTGACGAGTGTTCAACAACCACAGCCGCAACGACAACCACAGGTGCAACTAGTACAAGCGCAAGTACATGGCCAAGGAGAGGCGCAAGGAGAGGTGCAAGTAGAGGCGCAAGTAAAGGCGCAAGTAGAGGCGTATGGAGAGGTGAATGGAGAGGTGCAACTGGAGATTCATGGAGCGGCACAACTGCCTACAACGCTTCTTCCTCCAGAAGTAGGGGCACATCAAAAAAATTGATATTCAAGCGGAGGTATCATCCGAGGAAGCCACTCCTCCTGATGATGACACATACATTGTCTTCCAGATCCCCAGCAAGAAAAAGGTCAAGGAGGGCTACTACTACTACTACAAGTTATTCTTCAAGCCCCCTACATTCTGATGACCTTGATCTTGATTGGAACCCACCAATGCACTCTGAGAGTGAGGCAAGCCATAAGCCGACAAAGCTAGCTAAGCCTAAAATGAAGGTTCTCGCAAGGCTTCCACTTATGGGTGATGACGACGAACAAGAAGTGGTGTCTTCTGCTGCTGATGAACAGTCTGACGACTACCCAGTCATCACAGTCGTCACTCCAGCCCCAGCGGAGATCCAGCAGACAGACATTTTCGCCCTATCCCGAATGGCTGCTGAGCAGGATGTGGGTGGCGTGGCACTGGTACCACCACCAACGCAGTTAACTACAACACCAACACGACCTACAGCTTCCATATTTTTTAGGCAGAAGGGACCTCCATCCAGCTCGACCTCCATTAGCTCAAGTAGTGGTGCTGTAAGTGAACAACAGAAACAAATTCAGCCACGCCCATCCTCCACTTCATCTGGCATTGAAACTCAAAGTATCACCTCCACCACCAGCAGACATCTCCAGTCCCCAGTTTAGGACCTCTTTACTGTTAGTCAAAATGTGGAAAACATGGTTGTTTGTTCGATTTGTAAAACATTAGTTAGTCGGGGTAAGCTTGGTACCAATTATGGTACCGGAGGCCAGAGAGGTCATCTAAAAAAACACCACACTATCGAGTGTGAGGCACACCTAAGTAAGATCCAGGAAGCCAAAAGAAAAACAAATCCAAATGTATCCATTGATATTGCATTTGATGATGATGAGGGGCTGATTGTGCAGGGGGGAAGTGAAGAAGCGACAGACATTTTTTCTGGTACACCCAGTACCCCTGGCAGCAGCACTGCAGCGGTAGCGCCCACACCCTCTACCCCTGCACCATGTATGAGGCACACTAAGAGTCTGGGAGAGAAACCAATGCGAAAAAGTACATCACTGAGCCTAACTGATTTGAAGAAGTCATCATCCTCATCACGTAAAACGGTCTAGCCCACCATTAGCAGAATGTTTTGGTCGGAGGCGCCATTTGAACGCAACCACCCAACGGCACGTCTGTATAACGCAAAGCTGGCTAAAATGTTAGCGCTGGACCTTCTCTCTTTTTCTTTCGTGGAAGGGGTGGGTTTTCTAGAATTTGTGGCAACAGTCTGCCCTAAATGGAAGGTTCCTAGCCGGTCCTATTTTGCCAGAGTTGCGGTTCCAGCACTACATCAAGATGTGCTGGAGGTGATTGGGGCAGCTTTGCAGAAGAGTGCTGTTCACACTATCCACCTGACAACAGACATGTGGACCAGTTTCCAAGCCCTTGATTACATGTGCATCACTGCACACTGGGTCTGTTTTGCAGGGGTTAGAGACAAGTTATCTGCAGGTGTTGACAGTGCCACAATCTTTCAAGCTAGTCGGAAACAAGCAACAGTAGCCATGTTTGCCATGGAGAAAACTCATACTCCACCTAACCTTTTGGAGGAGTTTAATAGGAAGGTCTATAATTGGCTGCATACAAGAAATCGCATAGTTGGTTATGTTTTCACGGATAATGGCAGTAATATAGTTAAGGCCATGCAGCAAGGTGAGTATTTCAGAGTGCCTTGTTTGGCGCACAGTATTAACATCGTGGTGCAAGATTTCTTGAAAAAAGAAAACACAGTCAGCAAGTTACTGACCACCTGCCGAAGAATATGCACACATTTCAGCCATTCTTTTAAGGCCCGGAAGGAGCTGAGGAGCATTCAACATGAACGTAGACTGCCAGTCAAAGGACTCATCCAGGAGGCGGCATCACGTTGGAACTCAACCTTTTACATGCTTGAGCGTCTGTCTGAGCAGTGGGGGGTAATAAATGATTATTTCTATAAACTGGGTTCTACTATGAAAGACATGAGGCTAGAGTTGGAGGAATGCAAGCTAGGTGCAAGCCTGACAGACATGCTTCATTATTTTGAGGTCTTCACACGTGAAGTCAGCAGGGAGGACTGTTCTTTGGGCAAAGCTATCCCATTGTTGGTCATGCTAGAGCACCAACTAAAGGCGGTGTCTTCAACGTTCCGAGATGATGCTGAAAAGCAAGACGCATATCAGTTGGCGGAGAGGTTATTAAGCCGCCTAGTTAAAACATACATACAGAACAATATTACATTTGTGCCACTATTCTGGATCCACGGTACAAAAAGGCAGTAGCCAGCAAAGCATTCATTCCTTTTGATGAAGCAGATGTTTCAAAGTGCAAACATTGGCTAGCTGTGTCAGCCACTCGGTTCGAAAAAGAGCGGCAGAAAATTCAAGGAGCCGGCAGAAGTACAACTGAATCAGCACGCCATCCGGCGTCAAGTTCCACTTGTGAATCTGTGGCTGAAGGGAGTCACTTTCCCTCACAGCCGTTAACGACACCAGCAACCGTATTATCATCCTCACCTGCACCAGACCCAGCCATAATATTGTCGGTAGTGGATTGGCTAACTCATCAAGGGTTTGCTCGTTCCAGTGCTGCAAAGGCCACAGATGGTATGCAAAGTGGAGCAACCGTGGAGAACCTTGAGTCGATGGTGCAGGCCTATCTGGATGACCCAACAGAGTTCTTTGTTAATCGGAACCCGTTGCTGTATTGGTATAGGAAAAGGCCTCTATGGCCACTGTTCGAAAAAGAGCGGCAGAAAATTCAAGGAGCCGGCAGAAGTACAACTGAATCAGCAGGCCATCCGGCGTCAAGTTCCACTTGTGAATCTGTGGCTGAAGGGAGTCACTTTCCCTCACAGCCGTTAACGACACCAGCAACCGTATTATCATCCTCACCTGCACCAGACCCAGCCATAATATTGTCGGTAGTGGATTGGCTAACTCATCAAGGGTTTGCTCGTTCCAGTGCTGCAAAGGCCACAGATGGTATGCAAAGTGGAGCAACCGTGGAGAACCTTGAGTCGATGGTGCAGGCCTATCTGGATGACCCAACAGAGTTCTTTGTTAATCGGAACCCGTTGCTGTATTGGTATAGGAGAAGGCCTCTATGGCCACTGTTCGAAAAAGAGCGGCAGAAAATTCAAGGAGCCGGCAGAAGTACAACTGAATCAGCAGGCCATCCGGCGTCAAGTTCCACTTGTGAATCTGTGGCTGAAGGGAGTCACTTTCCCTCACAGCCGTTAACGACACCAGCAACCGTATTATCATCCTCACCTGCACCAGACCCAGCCATAATATTGTCGGTAGTGGATTGGCTAACTCATCAAGGGTTTGCTCGTTCCAGTGCTGCAAAGGCCACAGATGGTATGCAAAGTGGAGCAACCGTGGAGAACCTTGAGTCGATGGTGCAGGCCTATCTGGATGACCCAACAGAGTTCTTTGTTAATCGGAACCCGTTGCTGTATTGGTATAGGAGAAGGCCTCTATGGCCACTGTTCGAAAAAGAGCGGCAGAAAATTCAAGGAGCCGGCAGAAGTACAACTGAATCAGCAGGCCATCCGGCGTCAAGTTCCACTTGTGAATCTGTGGCTGAAGGGAGTCACTTTCCCTCACAGCCGTTAATGACACCAGCAACCGTATTATCATCCTCACCTGCACCAGACCCAGCCATAATATTGTCGGTAGTGGATTGGCTAACTCATCAAGGGTTTGCTCGTTCCAGTGCTGCAAAGGCCACAGATGGTATGCAAAGTGGAGCAACCGTGGAGAACCTTGAGTCGATGGTGCAGGCCTATCTGGATGACCCAACAGAGTTCTTTGTTAATCGGAACTCGTTGCTGTATTGGTATAGGAGAAGGCCTCTATGGCCACTGTTCGAAAAAGAGCGGCAGAAAATTCAAGGAGCCGGCAGAAGTACAACTGAATCAGCAGGCCATCCGGCGTCAAGTTCCACTTGTGAATCTGTGGCTGAAGGGAGTCACTTTCCCTCACAGCCGTTAACGACACCAGCAACCGTATTATCATCCTCACCTGCACCAGACCCAGCCATAATATTGTCGGTAGTGGATTGGCTAACTCATCAAGGGTTTGCTCGTTCCAGTGCTGCAAAGGCCACAGATGGTATGCAAAGTGGAGCAACCGTGGAGAACCTTGAGTCGATGGTGCAGGCCTATCTGGATGACCCAACAGAGTTCTTTGTTAATCGGAACCCGTTGCTGTATTGGTATAGGAGAAGGCCTCTATGGCCACTGATCACCAACCTGGCTCTAAATTATTTGTCGTGCCCACTCGCGACCCATGTAGGACGAGCTCTACTTCCCTGACACAGAGGCCTGAAAATGACTTCCTTTTTTTTCGTCCTTATTCACTTTTATTCCTGTGTGTCTTTCTTTGTTTTGCAACTATTACCACAACAAAACTCTAATCACCTACTCACAACAAGTCCATCAGCAGCACTGTCTTCATCTTATTTTCCTTATTGATTTGAAGGTGCCGCAGTCTGCATTCCTGAGGTTCACAAGTTCACAACTCAATCATGCTCCTCTATCCTCCTCCTCCAGACTCCCCTTATCCATTTCCCTCAAGGCAGATGGATGGATTATGAAGAATAAAAAAACTTTGTCTTCGTAGATGAGTACCCTCAAGTGGGACTGAAATTAATGACTGACTACATGCTTGCTGATTGCTGACAGAGTTACTTCTGAAATTGACAGGAGAAACTGGCCTGTGGGCCCTCACTTTCCGAAGAAGATGTGGACAAAAAGTAGAACAGGTAATGAATAATGAGAAGATGGCATGCAGTGACAGCAATGGCTGTCTGGCTCTTATGAAACCAATTGCTGTTTGTTTTTGTGCATGAAATGAATCATATGTCTTGTCTTAGTTATTGTTTAATCTTTTACACAGTAATTGTAACTCATGTCTACTACTCTGTTTTTTTTACCTTGTTTAATTAAATTGTACTTCAACTTCAAGGGCCACCATGTTGCATTTTCCAGTATGCAAAATGTCCTTGGAGTGGACTCACTTGCCGATAAACCATGATGATTGATTAAATAATATATATTTTTTCTTTACAGTCATTCACTGGGATGGATGGATCATCAGCGTCGGTTTACGGAAGAACTATGGCCAATTCGTGAGTGGCAAACAGGTAAACCAGTCTACAACAACTACTACAGCAGAACTACATGTCTGTCTATTCCTGGTTTGTAGTGGTCAAGGGCGAGGCAGTGTACTGTTGTTGTTATGCCAGGCCACTCCACTCCAGACAGCAGTTCATGTAAAATTGGGGCTATGTGGCTTGCTGTATAAAATTAGATATGCTTTGTCTGTCTGACAAAGAGCCTAGGTATGCTACATCAGGTTGCTTCACTCAGTGGTGCCTGCCTTGACCGTCTGCATGGCCCTGCCTCAAGCTTGGATATACCAGTATTGCATGTTTTTGGGGGGCTGTTTGGGGGTGTTCTAGATTTGTGGGTGTGGGTCAGGGGTCTTGAAGCACTGCTGGGAAAGTCTAATTTTGATTGCAAGTGGTTTGAAGAAATTCCAAGGTAGAAAAGATGTGTTGGCACAATTTAAACTGAGACCTAGCAGTATTGTGTGTTTTGGGGGGCTGTATGGGGGGGTTCTAGGTTTTTGGGGGTGGTCCAGGGGGTCTGGGAGCACTGCTGGGATAGTCTAATTTTGATTGCAAGGGGTTTGAAGAAAATCCATGGTGGAAAAGGGGAGTTAGGGCCTAGCTGCAGAGCGCGTTTGGAGTGATTTTGAGGTAGGCCTCAGATTTTCTAAGTATGACATTTTCCATTTTTGCTTTTGGCCTGTTTGAGGGGGTTCTACTTTTTTGCAGGTGGGCTGAGAGGTCTGGGGGCAATTCTGGGAAGCTCTAATGTCGGATGCAAGTGGTTTGGAGAAAATCCATGCTGGTAAAGTTTTTCCTTTTTACTCACTTGCGTGTTTTTGGGGGGCTGTTTGGGGGGGTTCTAGGTTTTGGGTCCGGGGGGTCTGGGAGCACTGCTGGGATAGTCTAATTTTAATTGCAAGTGGTTTGAAGAAAATCCATGGTGGAAAAGGGGAGTTAGGGCCTAGCTGCAGAACGCGATTGGAGTGATTTTGAGGTAGGCCTCAAAGTTTCTAAGTGTGACATTTTCCATTTTGCTTTTGGCCTGTTTGGGGGGTTCTACTTTTTTGCGGGTGGGTTGAGGGGTCTGGGGGCAATGCTGGGAAGGTCTAATATCGCATGCAAGTGGTTTGGTGAAAATCCATGGTGGAAAATGGGGGTTTGCGCCTAGCCCTAGTTGCAGAGAGCGTTTTGGCACGGTTGAAAGTTAGGCATGTGTTTGGGGGGCTGCTTGGGGGAGTTCTAAATGTTTGGGGGTGGATTGAGGGGTCTGGGAGCACCGCTGGGAAGGTCTAATTTTGTTCTAAATTCGCAGTTTACAATTTACAATTACCTTGAGGGGAAAGATCCGCAAATTTCGCCCACAATTATGTATCCTTGAAAAGGAGACTCAGAGTACGCACTTTCGAAGTGATGCTTGTATGTATTGTAATACTGTCAACTCTGAAACTGAAAGTGTTATTTTTGTACTACACAGCACTACACAGCGTACCTTATATTTTATTCTCCGTGGTATTTTAATATCACTTCCTGTTTTATCATCAACAGTTACAGGCCGGCTTTTACCCTGTGCAATGGCAAAAAGGATGAACTCAGGCTTACAATTAGCGACCCGCAATTCAGCATCCACCAGGCAGGCAGTGGACAAAGTGTCTTCTGGTCCCCAACATTGATCGACTGAGCGTCAGATGGAATGGAGGAGTACCGCGAAAAAGAGGAATGGCTGGATGCATGCAACTTCCCAAATTCAACAGGACAACTACAACAACATATAGTTACAGTATCCATCTTCATTTCTACTTATCTTTTAAGTAATGCTATTGCTCTGAACTTCTATGAGTGTTACTTTGTGCATTTGTTTGCTCTCTGCTTCAATTCATCCCTCCAGCCATTGTATACTTTTGTCTTTGCTATTTTTTAAACTAATTTAATGTACTAAAATGTTCTTCTCTCTGAGGGCAAATAGGCAAGTGAAATTGAATAATTACTGCAGCCCTGTACTGTCACATTATTTCTTCATAGTTAGTACATTGTAGAAAGTACTACTTACTTTTCAGTAACCTATCCATTTAGCAAACAACTTCATGCATGCAGTAATGCATGCACTTCCTTTATGTCCCTTAACATTTATGGATAGCTTTGTATCGAAAGATTTGTTTATCTTAATTTGTTGTTTGTACATGCTGTGTTTTTTTCCTCTCTCCACAAAACTTTCCCCACAAACCCCATTCCCATCCAAGTTTCAAACCCTAACCCTCTTCCCCCGGGCTGTGTGGTTTTCATTGAGGTGTGAGTAAATTACAACAATAATTCCACACACTTGCTGGGGAGGATAAGGTGCAAGCAACCTCCTCAAATCAATTTCAAGGCAGCTAGATTAATCCTAGGATATTGTAATTCTGGTGAAAAAAACAACAATGAGTATTTTAAAATAAATTCTGAATTTCATGTCCACCATCAATTGGATCCATCGTCAACATCATCCTCCTACATGTCAAGAAGACTTGTTGTTACGCTGCTGTGTCACTGCTCTTGTTGTGGTCATAATCATCCATGCAATTCTTTTTTCCCCATACTTATCTTCAGCATTACTTAGGCTACTGTTCCTTCTAATACTCCTCTCAGGGCACTCAATGTCTCATTTTTTTACTTTGTTTTTCATATGCTGCTACTGCTAGTGTGGTACCACTCCTACTAACACCACAACAACGGAATTTCGGTCCGGGATGGCGTAATCACCATTTGCCATGCAGCCAGCCCTGTGCCTAGCTCTATTCTCAAATGGTCCTTGACAAGAGAATTTCTAACCTTAGTAATAATTATAGGCCACAATGAGCTCTATAACAAAGAAAAAGTCCAGCCGGACTTTGAAATGTATTCAATGTATTATGGATATGCTTAATCAGACGAACAAACAATAAAGCAGTGGGACACAGTCCTGCATCCACGATGCTACACATACAATCAAAACATACAAGTACTTGGGTATTTCAGGCATTTAGAAGGCATGAGCAAAGAGATTATTTAAAATGCATTTGCTTCACATATGTGGGAAACATACATTTTTTGGCACATAATAGTACACTTATTGTTTAGCCCACATATAGTGTCAACGGCGTTTCGATCCAATTGTTAATAGTGGATCATCATCAGGACTTCCAATGTTAGCCTGAATGTAGAAAGCCTCAAGGGGATTGTGTGGATGAAACTGGTGGTGGGGAGAGGTATTCCAACGGTAATCTGAGTGGTGTTACTCCTAATGTATTTATTTTGCCGCAATTGTCCCGTATCAGGTTAATCCGGTACTGTTGTACAATTCGTCTATAATTAGGTCTTGGACCGACCTATTTAACAACAAGTTGGAGGATAATTACGGGCAGATTTCCGGTCCTACGGGAGTTCAGTTAAGTAGCTCTAATCGCCTATGATTAGGTCTTGGACGGGATGTCTTAAAATGGATCTCCTTAGGTTCACGATGGAACCGAGTTCAAACGTTCCGGTGCACAGTGCCCGTAAAAATGTATGTTTCCCACATATGTGAAGCAAATGCATTTTAAATAATCTCTTTGCTCATGCCTTCTAAATGCCTGAAATACCCCAGTACTTGTATGTTTTGATTGTATGTGTAGCATCGTGGATGCAGGACTGTGTCCCACTGCTTTATTGTTTGTTCGTCTGATTAAGCATATCCACAATACATTGAATAAATTTCAAAGTCCGGCTGGACTTTTTCTTTGTTATAGAGCTCATTGTGCCCTATAATTATTACTAAGGTTAGACATTCTCTTGTCAAGGACCATTTGTTCTTAATTTAGCTGATACCCCAGGTCCTTGGTTACCTAGTGGGTTCCCTTGTTTCTTATTGATAGCTCTATTCTAAAACACGAATCACAGGTAAGATAAGCATTTTGGGGAGGTAGAATAATGGGCTAGGACTCGGAGGAGAGACTGACAGTAGTACTAGTAAAGTACTAGTAGGCCAATTGAACTCACTAACTCTGTTAGTGGCACTTTTGAAAATTTTTGGACGTTTTAGATAATTCCGGCGGTGTCTGGACAGGCGGTCCCACCGCTCCTTGAGGAGGTCCCGGAGCTTTTTTTCAAGGTCGTCCACCTTGTGCTCCAGGTAGTCCACTCTTAGGCTTAGGTGGTGCATGCGTGCCTTCCAGCCTCTGGGGGAGGCCAGCTGCTGGTGTTCTTGCAGCTGAGCGGCCGTGCTGGAGGCTGCTGGCTGGTGGACATGGGGGCAGTGCTGGAGGAGGTTGTTGACGCCCCCTCCTCCTGTTCCCGAGCCCACAGCTGGGAATATTCCACCCGAATGGCCTCCAGCCTCCGGGCCCTGGCCCGGACAGCCATCTCCCTTCTGGTGAGCTTTTTGGGAGCATCTACATGAAGAAAGAAAGAAAAATAATGTAACCAATACTCTTTAATAATAAGACAAAATAATTCACCAGAAAGTTGTCTCACAGTAACACTAGCAATTTGCAAGCACAGTAAAACATTTTGGCATGTATCTTTCCGCCGTCTTTGTAGGCCTGTAACAGTGGGAGTTTCAGGAATTCTACTACCAGGCAGCACTATGGACTCAGTACATAGTCAGAGAGTCAGAGAGTACACCAATATTCTTCTTTTTTTCTCTACTTTTGCAAAAGAAATGACTTGTACGTGAACTTGTGGTAGCCGGCATAATGCCAGCTCAGTCAGCTTGGACCCAAGAAAAAGAGACACAAGCCATGGTGATGCAGACTTGCATGCATTACTTTAAGCAGTACATGCAGGTGGGGATAGGGAAGCTCTTACTTTTGTATAGGGGTGGCAGTGGCCATACTCGGCTACATCAAGGGCTACTGCTCAATGTAATTTATATTTTGCACTGCCCCCCCTGGGCCTTCAGTACTACAAACGGAAAATGAAGATTATTCATTTCTGATCATGTATCCAGCCGATCACATGATCTCTATATGATGGATGACTTTAGGTGCTTTGTTGTGATAGATTGGGTGAACAAAAGCGATAGTCCACCCATGATTAACACAGCGGAAAAAATTTATGAACATAGGGAGTGAGTGTGGCAACCATAATTGCCGGAGGAAGGGACTTGACTTGATATAATTGTCAACTATACAATACATACACAATATATGCTGTGCCTGCAAAGTAAACTACTGTACTGTTACTTTGGGCAAGGGAGACAATCACAACTTGTAGTATTTGGATTTCCTCTGCTTTGCTACTCTGGCACGGACATGCTGTTCGAACAAAGTAACACTCTTCATGCACTGAGTGTCTGCTCTACATACACCTCTGCTATGTAAGAGGAAGAAGATACCATCCAGGCTTCCAAAGTAAACGTCTATCATTCTTCTTAATGTCTCAACTGTAACAACTTTACTTTTTCTCAACAACCAAATAACACCCTTTTCATTTTATATGGTAAACCACCGTCTTGACTTGCATTTGAGTTTCACCAAAATGATATATTGCAATGCACACCACACATGAATTTTCTGATTGACCCACACAGGCAGTCATTTTTTCTTTCTCCTCCAACCATCCTTGCTTCAAGCCCCCATACATCTGATTCCTTCCTATCAGCCACCTCTGCCTGCATTCAAAAACACATATCATTATTTAGTCATAAATGTTACGACTCACTCTTCCTTCCATTGACCCTAAGTTCTTTCCCTTTTTGTTCATCACATCACTCAAGTTCATCTGATATGACTTGGCTTCATGATACAAGTTTCCCAGCTGATTTGAAGTCAAATAGAGGGGGCCATTGCTTACTCGAGAACTACCACTGCTAATGCTATTGCCAAGTCAAGGGTGACTGGCTTCTCCGTGATTGGCTAAAAAAATGTAATTCTAAATCATTAACTGTTCTTAACAGTACAGTGTACTTGTAGTAGTGTACTGTCTACTGTACAGTACATCATACACTCCTTTGCGAGCCTACTCTAAAATGTCAATAAGTAAGGAGTATAATAATAACTTACCACAGTCCGCCGCTGCTGAGCCATCCTCCTCAGCTCCACCTGGTGGCGCCGCCGCATCCGCCGCTTGAGTTGACCCCTCCGCGCTGCTGGCCCCGGCACTGTTGGTGGCAAGTGCTGCATCGATGTGGTGACGCCTAGAAAAAACATGTCATATTTTTAGATGCCATACACCACCCCCTACTTCGTCTCGTAATGGAAGAGAAGAGGTTAAAATATTTTAATTATTGGGACTGAAAAGAAGTCACAGTTTTGTGGAGGGTGTTAACTTATATGCTTAGCCATAACTTGCAACTCTTTTTTGCACAACTGATGAATGCTTGCTCTTTAACGTGCAACATTTTTATAATTACAGACAGAACCAACTGCTGCTCATCACCACTAGGACGACTTGAAGTTCCAACAAGGTGAGGGCACCCGAGTCCCGCACAGTTACTTCTGACTGAGGTATGTGGAAAGTCAAACTGCACCTATCATCAACAATGCCCTATTGAGGCAGGATAAGAAAATAGAAACAGTCTACGAGAAGATCAAAGACTATTTTGTAAAAAATGGAATTTGGAAACTGTTTGGAATGAATAGGAGCTGTAAAAGTTAGGGAAGTATAATTATATTAACAACAGAACAACTTACTGGGGCCAGCAGAAGAGCCTGCAGAGGACCGTTCCTGCCCACTCTGTTCCGCCGGAGTCTGGGTTGTTGCTGCCTTGCCCCTGGGAGGTGCTGATGATCATGAAATAAACACAAACATGGATGATTGTTTTTCGGAAAAATTTGATTTCTTTGACCACAATCTAAAATTATCTCGGGGAAACAAATTAGTAACAATTGCACTACATGTATTGACCTATCTGATCTGGTCAACTAGGAGGATACTAGTACAGTATTGCTGGATTTGCAGACAGTCTACTTGGAAAGTTATATAAATCACTAACTAAACCAACAACAAACAGGTACTACTACGACTGCCAGCACACAGCAGCACGCGACGTGACAGACACAGTCCGTCATCATGATTGCAGAGCACTAAAAATGTCCTACTACTACTAATAACAAGTCATAATATACTCAACCTATCAATCCATCACTATCTCTTCTTCTTAGTGGCAGCAGGAGTACAAAGGAATGACTAGACTTGAGTCTCTAGTCTCTCTAGCATTACGTAGTTCTGTAAAGTACTACACTCATACATATTCAGGCCAAATGAGCACAAAGTTGCAAACAAGTAAGTATAGTAGCAACGCCACTGAGGAGGCGAGCACCTGCAATCACAGAAGCTATTTAAACACTATTTTACCTGCAATGTAATCAAATAGGCAGCATTCTTGCTCTTCGGGAAAAACATATATTAGCAATATAACACAGAGCAGAAGAATACAAAGTAGTTATTAAATAGTTACTCACCAAGGCCAGGGATCTCCACGCCTAACAGGTGGAGCAGGTCCTGCTCTCGGTCGAGGACGACGGCCCACCGATGCGTCGCTTGGTCGTAGGTGCGCCGGACCCCAGACTCCCTTCGCATCGCCCGGCACACCTTATCCCACCGCTGGCGCGCTCCCCGAGGCCATACCCTTGACGGGGCCTGCCCACTGCTGCCACGGTCTTAGGGAGGTGGCGCAGAACAATAAATATAAGGGCAGCCACCTCCACCGCAGTGAAAATCTCCCTGGCCACCACTTGCACCCCCCTCAAAAGCCCGCATGGGAGCCGGTGCGGGGTGCGGACCCTTCCCCTTACTCTTCCCGGCTTCCTTTGGCATGGTCCTGGACAGCTGAAGAAAAAAAATAGGAAAGAATAGGGAAAAAGTAAAGAAAAGAAAAGAGTTTTAAAAAGTAGCTTTAAAAGTAACGAAAAGTAAAAAGAAACCACAAAATATAGATGTAGAAAAATAGAGGGATAGATAATGAGTAAAAAAGATCCAAAAAAAGTTCAAAGAAACAAAGGATTGCAGAGATTAGGAGAGGTTCGGAAAAGCATGCCCAGAACCATACCAATGAATGAAAAACAAGATGGCCGCGCCCATTGAGGACTGCATGGGTAAGTTTGCGCGATATTTCCCCCGCGAGCACGCAAAAACACACGCAAACTCGTAATAGCGTGCCGCATACAACACAAGCTTGCCAATAGCGCCTGGAAACGGAAATACGCAACGCGCATAAGATTGCCTCGCCCATGTATGACCGCATGGGTAACTTCGGGTTCGGTGCCCTGCAAGCGGCCCGTGAATACGCAAAAAACCCAGCGAACACGCAAAAGAAAAAATCCGCAAATTTGCAGGAATTCGCGGAATATGCGAATCGCAAATTCGATTTAGCGCGAATTCACGGACCTCGAATTCGAAAATTCCGCCCATACTTACTCTCCACCCTTAATAACAGGCCACACTTGAATTGCAGATTACTCAGAATAATAAACTCGGTCTTGTTTTGAACTTGAAAGAATTAGAGGGAGTTTCCTCTTGCCTTAACCACCCTGATTAGTCACCTGAACAAAAAGGGTATGCATGTATAACCTGCAGGAGCTATACCAATCTTAGACATGCTTTTGCAAGAAAAGATTTGTGAAGTAAGCTCCTTCTTGTTCAATGAGATCCAATTATTGACTCCCATTACCATCCTGAATATTAGGAATAAAAGGATAGGGGTCAGAGCCTTTAGTGTCTCAGCTGTGCAACTGTGAAACAACATTATATTACACGTTTGTGCTAAGCACACCCTTCTTTTTTTTAACTCTTTTTTGGGTATTTATAGTTTATTACAGTCGAGCAAGAATAATGACAGCACAATTGCGATAGGCAGTGAGCACTGCTACTCAGTCCAATCTGTTAAGTCAGAAGTATTGAGAA
This sequence comes from Lissotriton vulgaris, assembly GCF_964263255.1. NCBI lineage: Eukaryota > Metazoa > Chordata > Amphibia > Caudata > Salamandridae > Lissotriton > Lissotriton vulgaris. The sequence continues at coordinate 1,175,385,743 of NC_141695.1, read as the reverse complement.
AGCACGTTATGACAGTAGTGCCCTGACCAAGGTCCCATTTGACACACATAGTGAATTGTATGGGTTGTGTGCAGTTGAGCCCTGGCTCATACAGAATCGAACACTGGCCATGGGTCAGGAAAGGCATGTACCTCTTCTAGAGCTAAACTGGGGAGAAGGAGGAAGCTAAACGGCGGTGCTGGTGCGTTGGGGGTTTTGGCAGGATCAGGTTATGCTGTGAGCACCCAAATGGATCGGGGGGCAGTGGCAGAGCCACAGGGTCGCAGCTGTCAGTTGGGTACACCTCTCGCTGATACAGCGAGGCAGCATTGCACAGTAGTTTGTTAATAGGGGGCACGTTTGCTCTAAGTGTTTCATGTTGCGACAGGCTGGTGTGGTGGTGGGGAGACGTGTAGTCTTATGCCTGATCATCGCAGGGGGTGCTTCCTCACTCAGTGATTCCAAAATTGCATGAGCATTGTGTCCCAGGCTGCGGCTACCGGGTTTTGGCAGAGGTGACACGATTCTTTACAGCAGAGATTAGTGCTTTTGGTCTCTCCCCAATGCAGCATTTTGTGTACCATTAGATGAGGGAAGTGGGCTGTGGGGCTCTCCATCCTGGCGTAAGGGTACATTTGGCCAGTAAAAGGGCCAGATTCACAAACCAAGCATGCACCACCTGCGTTTTCTTTTTCTTATATATCCCTAAGGTAGTGGCTGCCCAGTCATATAAGTAGGAGAGTTCATAGACCGTGGTAAGGGCTTCATGGACAGTAATCTGCCATGGTGGCACAAAGCCATAGCATTTGTTGGTCCGCCTCATTTGACTGGTATCTTCGGCAAGCGTGCAGCACCGTAGGGAATATACGATTTGGTTTGAATGGAGTTAGGTAGGGCCGGTATAGTATCATGTATTGAATCATTTTGATCAGTGCACTGCAAGATATATTCTGTGGGAATTCTATAGCCATTGCCCACTCAGAATCATAAAGGGAATTTCCAAAGTCTTCTTACCATTTCTATTGTATGAGTGATAGGACAACCCCTGTGTGTTCCAAATTGGCCTTATTAAGCCATTTTATTGAGTGTCACCCAGTGCCAATGTTTAGTAAGGTGTGTATTGCTGCGTGAGTAGGGGGTTCTTTGTCTATAGTGGGCCACAGGCGTTGGAGCATGGCACACAATTGGCCATGAACCAAGAACTGGCCCGGGGATATCATGGTCCTGTTGCAATTCGTCAAACGGTAGTAAGCGTTGCTATAGAAATAGGTCTCCCACTGTGTTGACAGAACTGTCGTGTCAGGTGGTTAGGTCCTTGGCTGTGAAAAACCCCAGAAATAATGGCAGACGTGGAAGGGGAATATTTGATGCATAGGGTAAGACCTGGCATGTCATTAGGAGGATTTGATTAAGGCATTTGCGGGCACCCAGAAAGGCCAAGAGTCATTATTGCTTTAGCTTGTCGGAGGGCTGGAGAAACTGTCAGAGCAGATTGGGCAGTAAAGAGCTGTCTCTAGTGCTGGTCTAGTACCGGTTGATACCAGCCAACCAGAGAGACATCCACTGAAGCTGGGCTGGGAGATAGTGTAACTCAAAGGATAGGGCTCCAATATCCCTTTCCCCACCGGTAGCTGGAGTTTGCCAAGAGTGATGCGGCGTCCTTTGTTGTCCCAGTACAATTTTTGCAGCAGTCTAACTCATAGAAATAGAAACATTTGGGGTGTATACAGGTACATTGGCAAAATAATAAAGCAATTTGGTGAAGATTAACATTTTAGATAGGGCAATTTTTCCCATTAGCACCAGGAGTAAACGCTACCAGAATTTGGTTTGGGATTTAATGGCTTTGAGCGCCTGTTGTAAGTTCCCTCTGAATAAATCATTTTGGGAGTGATATAGGTGGATTCCTAGGAGGCAGACTGTTTCCCCATTCCAAGCCAGTTTCCACCCTACCTCATTGCCTCTGGTGGTGTCTCGCGGCCAAATGGGAAAATGCATGATTTCATCCAGTTCATGCTTAGGACGGCTGCATGCTCAAATGCCTGCACAGTGGCATCTATCAATCAATTAATCAGAGTACTTGTAAAGCTCGCTACTTACCTGTGAGTGTCTCAAGGCACTGAGGGGAGGGTGTGCCGCTACTGCTCGAAGAGCCAGGTCTTAAGGAGTCTTCTGAAGGTGAGTAGGTCTTGAGTCTGCAGTAGGTGGGTAGGGAGGGTGTTCCAGGTCTTGGCGGCGAGGTAGGAGAAGGATCTGCCACCGGAGGTTGTTTGTTGGATGCGGAGAACATCGGCGAGGGCGACGCTGGCAGAGCGGAGCTGGCAGGTGGGGGTGTAAAAGCTGAGTCTGCTGTTCAGGTAGGCTGGTCCGGCATTGTGGAGTGCTTTGTGTGAATGGGTGAGGAGCTTGAAGGTGATCCTCTTGTCGATGGAGAGCCAGTGTAGGTCTCTCAGGTGGGGGGTGATGTGGCAGCGGCGGGGGATGTTGACGATCAGTCGGGCGGAGGCGTTTTGGATGCGTTGTAGTCGTCGTAGGTGTTTGGTTGGGATTCCTGCTTAGAGGATGTTGCAGTAGTCCAGTCTGCTGCTGATGAGAGCCTGTGTCACGTTCTTCTTTTTTCGGTCGGGATCCACTTGTAGATCCTGCGGAGCATGCAGAGGGTGTTGTAGCAGGAAGAGGAGACGGCGTTGACCTGTTTAGACATGGAGAGGGAGGAGTCGAGGATGAATCCTAGGTTGCGTGCATGGTCGATGGGTGTCGGTGCTGTTCCCAGTGTGGTCGGCCACCAGGAGTCGTCCCAAGCTGAGGGGGCGGGTCCGAGGATGAGTGCCTCCGTCTTGTCTGAGTTCAGCTTCAGACGGCTGTTCCTCATCCAGTCGGCGATGGCCTTCATTCCCTCGTGGAGGTTGGTTTTGGCTGTGTGCGGGTCCTTGGTGAGGAAGAGGATGAGCTGGGTGTCGTCAGCATAGGAGATGATATTGAGGTCGTGTTGGCGGGCCACTTGTGCGAGGGGGGCCATGTAGACGTTGAACAGCATCAGGCTGAGGGATGAGCCCTGGGGGACGCTGCAGATGATGTCGGTGGCCTCGGATCGGAAGGGCGGGAGGCGGACGCTCTGGGTTCTGCCGGAGAGGAAGGACATGGTCCAGTCAAGGGTCTTCTCTTGGATTACGGCTTCTAGGAGGCATGTCTTTAGAGTGCGATGCATTGCAACTCTGGGACACTAGATAGTGCCCCAAACCATGGCACAATAACTGCTGCTTGTGCAGTTAGTATCATTCCTAGTTCAACTATTTTAAACCTTTTCACTATATTATTTCACGTTTTCATCCCTTTTCTTGATAAACCATTTTTAGTCCACATGCGAGGAAATGCCATTTTCCTATGTTACTCATATTCCTGATGGGCCATCCGAACCTCTTCTGTCAGAAATACGTGCTGAAGCAGATTTCATCAAAAAGCAGTTTATTGACAACCCAATGCATTTTGGGCCTCCATGGGCCTTTTGTCAGGGGTAACTGGAAAATCAATTAAACAAGTATTGAAATACACTACGACACTGTACATATCAAATTAACATGTTCATCAGTTGTTTACACATTAAATACAATAATCAAACAATTCAATGACGCGCGGTACTGAAACTGGATATATGAACTGTTCTTATCGTGATTAGCATGCATTAATGAATTTAATTCTGGTCGGGTCTTATCATTTTGTAATTACCTCTTGACCCATGTCTATATGAGTCCTATGTTATGACCGCGATTTTTAAATTTTTTGGGACCATGTGCTGAATTTCCGTGCAACCCTCCTTGTTAGACACTTATCTCTAAGGCTTTGGTGTATCTAAATAATTTGTAACAGGCTACCCGCCCTACATCCTTACTTCTTGAGTCATGCGCTTAACGTTATTTAAATGCTTTGCAGTGTTTCCTTAGTTTCACATCCACCAGATAAAAGCATTACACATCGCTGTGATACATGATTCTGACAAAATTAAAAACAGAATTAGACCGCACATGTACTCTCGATAATCTTTCTAAATATCTTTCTAAATATCGTCCCGATTCCTCCTCACGTACCTACTGATTAAAAATACGAACGTCTCTCTCCGTCTCAAAAGAAAAGTGTCCCGGGGTAAGCCTCGCACACCTGTTCTTAAACCCAACATCCACCCCTCCTCCCAAATTAGTCCTCTCATTCACGCAACGTGATCCCCATCGGTAGTGCTTTAATTGCTCCAGGTTCACTGTGGCACTACAATTCCCAAGATGCATGCTAATAAAAAAAGACTTCACCACAGTTAAAATCTTGGTATACGTGATGTTTTTTTAAAAAACACAACCAAGTCTCAGTACACCAACATGTAATTCACAATTTAAAACATTGTCCCATGTGGAACGATACGATTTCAAATTACTTCTGTCTCTCCTTAAAAGTAAACTTGCTCCATGAAATCAGATGTTCCACCTTGCATGTGGTGCATAGCGTCCTCTGTGTTAATCCCTTATATTCCAATCTATGTGGGTGCTAACCCGTTGGGGCCAGTAACTTGTAAACATCATTTATGAATGGTTTGCACACCTTATCTATTTCCTATAGTCCATTTTCATCCAAATATCACAAAGCGTGCTCAATGGTAACGTGCCCAGCCCCAGTGGGACGTGATACAATGCATCGCAACTCTGGGACACTAGATAGTGCCCCAAACCATGGCACAATAACTGCTGCTTGTGCAGTTAGTATCATTCATAGTTCAACTATTTTAAACCTTTTAACTCCATATTTTCACGTTTTCATCCCTTTTCTTGATAAATCCTTTTTAGTCCGCATGCAAGGAAATGCCATTTTCCTATGTTTCTCATATTCCTGATGGGCCATCCAATTCTCTTCTGTCAGAAATACGTGCTGAAGCCTCCATGGGCCCTTCGTCAGGGGTAACTGGAAAATCAATTAAACAAGTATTGAAATACACTGCGCCACTGTACATATCAAATTAACATGTTCATCAGTTGTTTACACATTAAATACAATAATCAAACAATTCAATGACGCGCAGTACTGAAACTGGATAAATGAACTGTTCTTATCGTGATTAGCATGCATTAATTAATTTAATTCTGGTCTGGTCTTATCAATTTGTAATTACCTCTTGACCCATGTCTATATGAGTCCTATGTTATGACCCCGATTTTTAAATTTTTTGGGACCATGTGCTGAATTTCCGTGCAACCCTCCTTGTTAGACACTTATCTCTAAGGCTTCAGTGTATCTAAATAATTCGTAACAGGCTACCCACCCTACATCCTTACTTCTTGAGTCATGCGCTTAACGTTATTTAAATGCTATGCAGTGTTTCCTTAGTTTCACAGCCACCTGCTAAAAGCATTAATAAACTGCTTGTTGATTAAATCTGCTTCAGCACGTATTTCTGACAGAAGAGGTTCGGATGGCCTGTCAGGAATATGAGAAACATAGGAAAATGGCTTTTCCTTGCATGTGGACTAAAAATGGTTTGTCAAGAAAAGGGATGAAAACGTGAAAATATGGAGTGAAAAGGTTTAAAATAGTTGAACAATGAATGATACTAACTGCACAAGCATCAGTTATTGTGCAATGGTTTGGGGCACTATTTAGTGTCCCAGAGTTGCGATGCATTCTATCACGTGCCACTGGGGCTGGGCACGTTACCATTGAGCACGCTTTGTGATATTTGGATGAAAATGGACTATAGGAAACAGATAAGGTGTGCAACCCATTCATAAATAATGTTTAGAGTGCGATGGCAGACCGTGTCGAAGGCGGCTGACAGGTCCAGGAGGATGAGGGCTGACGTTTCGCCGTTGTCTAGTTGGTGCCTTATGTCGTCTCTGGCGGCGATGAGGCCTGTCTCTGTGCTGTGGTTTTGTCGGAATCCAGACTGGGACGGGTCAAAGATGTTGATGTCTTCCAGGTGGCGGGCCAGCTGCATGTTGATGATTTTTTTGATGACCTTCGCCGGGAACAGGAGCAGGGAGATGGGCCGGAAGTTCTTGAGGTCCTTGGGGTCCGCCTTGGGCTTCTTGAGGAGGGCGTTGATTTCAGCGTGTTTCCAGCTGTCTGGGAATGTTGCTGTTTCGAAGGAGATGTTGATGACCTTCCATAGTTGGGGTGCGATGGCAGCATCTGCTTTGTTGAATATGTGGTATGGGCACGGGTCTGACGGAGATCCTGAGTGGATAGAGTTCATGACCTTGCGTGTCTCGTCGTCGTTGATGTTGGACCATGAGGTCAGGCGGTTGGCGCTGGTGGTGTTCACAGGCAGCGACGGCTCGTGGAGGGAGTTACGGTGGGGCAGGAGGGCGGGGAGGGGGAGGGGCAGGGTGGAGGTTGCTAAAAACCGGCATATGGATAATTGCAGGTAAGTAAACAATTTAATTAATAAAACGAATTTCGTAGTGCGCCTTGCATCGCAAAATGCAATGCAGTGCGAGCTACGAAATTCGTTTTATTAATTAAATTGTTTACTTACCTGCAATTATCCATATGCCGGTTTTTAGCAACCTCCGCCCTGCCCCTCCCCCTCCCCGCCCTCCTGCCCCACCGTAACTCCCTCCACGAGCCGTCGCTGTTCACAGGGGAGGTGGGGTCTGGCGCAGTGCTTAATTTGTAAAATATGAAGTACAGGTGCTCAAATGTTTGTCAGAAGCCACACCTACTTTTCTCCAGCTCCACCCACATCCTCATTTTGCTCCACCCACTTACTCTATTAGCCCCACCCACATCCTCAACCGGCACTGCTAAAAGTCTTATGTAATAATACCCCATACCCGATCTGAATTACAGCAAGGGAGCCTTCCTCCTAGTAAGGTTTTGATAGGAGGTTCCCCTGCCCTGTGGAAATTTGGAAAAAGATTAAATCAACATACGGTGGTAGCAAGCGAGCTTAATGGCTGCTATAGATGTTGGGAGGGGTGTGGGGTGGGGGAATTCTCCCCTCAAGAACATTTTGTAAAAAGAAAGACCAAAATGGTGCACAACACATTTCCCATTGGATATTCAGCTGTATTAACTTTCAAAGCATAGTAAATCATAAATGATGATCTGACATAAGCACCCAGGTCAAAAATCATGGAAATCTCACACTGTGCTCAGACCAGGAAGCATGGAAATGTTGCACAAAGGCACCCAGGCCAGAAAGCATGGAAACGTCACACAATAGCACCCAGGCCAGAAAGTATGGAAACGTCAAACAAAGGCACCCAGCCAGGCCAGAAAACATTAAAATGTCAAACAAGGGCACCCAACCCAAGCCAGTAGCGCTGGAACAATTTTCACAGTGTTGGTGCTACAGCTGTCCTAAACGTTACATCACTGAAGAAGTCATAAGATTGTGAAAAAATCCAAACATCACAGTAAGGACAAACATAGCAAAGGAGCCTTGCCCATTCTGGCGGAGGTGGTGAGGGTGTAGTGGTTAGGTATGTTGCAGTGGAGCATTTTGAATGTTTTCAAAGAAATCTGCATTTCCTAAGCTTTGTATGTACGAAACACATCAATACCCTGTTATGCTAGGAATTAAGCAAATCCCTTTGGCTTAGCCTAACCAAAGGTCTGTTGCACTGACTCAAGGTAGCACAGAATGACAGTGTTAGATTATCTGCCTTCATGGAAGCAATGGAGTACCAATGATGCAATGTGCCCTGCTGCAAGCAAGGAAAAGCCCCCTTTAACTGTCATTGGGGTAGTCAGCAATTACCAGGGTTCATTAGGCACCTCAAGGCTCTGTGGCCTGGTGCCACTGAACCTGCTGCACCAATACTAGCTATACCCCTGCATGTAAGCGAGGTAATATATCCAATACCAGGAGCGGCATATTCGCTCAAAATTTAAAGCCACATTAAGTTCAGCTGCCTGGACTTTCCAAAGCAGTACATTATCAATTAAGCACTTAGCACTCTTTTACTTGAAGGAAAACATCTCTACCCAAATTGTGCCAAAGGGCCAAGGTCATTTGACTCAGGAGTACTTCTATGTTCAGAAACAGTAGACTTAATTATTAAGTGTATGGGTGGGGGGTATTTAAGCAGTGGAACACTCTGCTTTTAGACATCTAGTGGCAGCCTAAATCAATGAAATTTAGGACCACCCTAAAACTCTCCTTGTTGTATGATGTCATCATTTCTTATTACTAGTAAAAGACTCTAAAGTGCCTAGACAGAATAGGGCACAGTGTGTTCAATACAAGTGCTATTGCTATTATAACAATTCAAACCAAACGCCCAGTGCTTGGCAATGTCACAACCATGAAGAAGATATTAAACAAAATTCCAATCATATTGTTGTCAATTACAGTTGTTTAACCATAGCTAAGCTATGGACCAAAATACATTTCCTTCAATAGCACAACCATTCATCTAATTAAAATGCAGCAAACAGATCAGATGAGATAGGAAAAGAGGACACCAGATATATTGACTGAAACAGGAAGGCAAAGTGAAAGTGGTTTGCGACCTTCCAGGTTGAAATATATTATGTAAAGAATTTGTAGAGGTGTGCGTAGGCAGACTACTTATGCTTTCTGAGCAATTAAATATATTATGCAGAAAGCCAAGGGGGAAGATTCAGTGGAAGTTTCTGGTTTTCTGTTTCCCTGAGGCCTAGTGTTAGTTAAACCACAATGTTTTGTGAGAGTCACCGTTCAATTTTTCTAGAAGCAGAAGCCAGTGGTGCTACAGTAAACTACTTAGGGTTTAAACAGAAAGCACTTGTACTAGGAAGTATGCAATAGAAAATAAATCCATCATGACTCTCTCTAGCAGCATTTAGAACAACTTTGAAACGAATAGACCCATAAATGTATAGGCTTCCATGCTCCACAATGTTTCTCTATGTTTACATGTAAAATCAGTTGTGTGGCTGAGTTCTCTGTTCTGGGGAAGCTTTTCATATCTTACCTTATACACCTTCCCTTCTGGAACCTTATATATACCATATATATACCATATACACATATATATATATATATATATATATATATATATATATATATATATATATATATAATATATATATATATATATACCATATCTAATTTTACATACCATTACACACCACAGCATATAAAACTTTAAATACCATACACTTACCAAACCAATCCTTCCTAATCTACCACACCCACTATACTGACCTTCCATACCTACCTTATCTCCACACTAACCTACCATATTGTTGCTAACCCATGTGGCCATAGTACAGTGTTGTGTGTACTTTTATTAAACCAAGCACTGACAAAATCCTTAGGTCAAGTTCAGCATTGGGGATAAAAAAAATATTTTCTAATTGGCTGTGCAACATAGGCGTAAAAATGCGGTGAGCGGTCAAGCTGAGTAAACTGGGTGACTCTGAGAGCATAATGCACGCCTCTGACAATAAACACAAATGCTGCAGCAAAAAGGTAATAAAAAGTTCTCCAGTTTTGTCAATATCCTTTTTAATTGCTAATGTACTAGGAGAGTTTTTGCCTTTTGCACGCCATTCTGTGCCTGCTCCTGACCCCTGTTTGTTGCCAGGTTGGTGAAAGAGGATTGGGCTGGAGCAGCAGACAGACACTAGCTCGGTTGCTGCCTGGAGTGGATAGATGTAATTGATCTGTACATGTGCGGCAGACTGGTGCTCGTTTCCTCTCTCATAGCTTCCGTCTGCTGTTCTTTAGATAGAAATGGTAAAAAAAGGAATGTATGTGTACACAGAGATAATCGCTGATGCCTGACACAGAAATAAAGTCAAAAGTCGAATCTCTGATTTAACTGATGTTAATTCTTTCCAGAATAACACATATTTTTCAACACCTCGGGCCCGATGTAGGTAAATCTATATTTACCACTTCATAAATACCGAATCATACCGATTCGGTATTTATGAAGTGGTAAATTAGAGGGGGGAAGATGTAGGTATTTCAGATTCGGTAAATACCGAATCTGTAAGATTCGGTATTTACCAATTCTGTAAATACCGATTCGGTATCCCCCATTGATTCCTATGGGCCTTGACGCCCATAGGAATCAATGGGCATTACCGATTCGGTATTTACCGAATCGGTAAATACCGATTCCAGCAAGGGTGCAGGGGGTGTCACTTTGACACCCTCTAGCACCCCCAATACTGGCTTGTGTGCCATGTGGCACACAGACATGCCCTAAGGGCATGTCTGTCTGTCACATGGCATAGGTGTGACATGGTGTCACATGGCATAGGTGTGCATGCACACATGTGCATGCACACCTGGATTCGGTATTTTAACACCCAATTGGATTGGGTGTTAAAATACCGAATCTGAAAGGCCTGTGGGACTCAGAAGAGTCCCACCTACATCTGGAAGATACCGAATCGGTAAAAATACCGATTCGGTATTTTACAGATTCTGTAAATTTACAGATTCGGTAAATATACCGAATAGGTAAATACTGGCCCCCTACATCTCAAAGTGCCAAATACCGGTCGGAAACGGCCGATTTCGGCCGTTTCCGACCGGAATTTGCCACCTACATCGGGCCCCTCATGTCTTCTCCGAGATCGAGGAGGTCAGTCCTCCTGCCGACCCTTGTGAATTACAAAGAGCCAAGTTTAGGAGTCCTTTTCACCAGCCTCTCCCTACGAGTGTAATAATTTAAAAGAAATGTAAAGCAAATAGTGTTTGTGCACTGGGTCCGCGCAGGAAAGTCTTAATGTAAACACTGACGCTGTTACCGGTGGCAGGTGCCGTGCCACACACCAGGAAGCTTGTTAGGCAGCCCAAGTCTTTACTATAATACTACTTAGTACTTACGGTTACGTGTGTGTTGGGTAGGGTGACCAACTGGCATTGGTGCAAATTCAGGACGGTGAGTGTAAAAATTCAGGACAAAGGGTCAAAATTCAGGACACAAATTCAGGACAGGAGGTCAAAATTCAGGACAAAACTTCTAGACAATAGGTAAGTTTTACAGACACATCCGAGGCCGCGCAATAGTATATAAGTAAGCCCAGCCATTTCCAAAACATATTCAACCATTTGCAAACCTATCCATCATGTATCCTTCTATCTATCATTTCACTCATCCATCCCTTCTTCCTTCCTTTCACTCATCCATCCATTATCCATCCATCCACCCTTTCACCCTATCCATCTATACACTTATCCATCCACTCTTCATACCATCAATCCATTCACTCATCCATCCAGCCATTTACCCTTTCACCAATCCAGCCATCCTTTCACTTACTAATCCTTCCACCCATCCACTCTTTTAGTCATCCATCCATCCTCCTTTCTCTCTCCATTGACCCTTTCACTTAGCCATCCTTCCTTCCATCCATTCATCCATCCATCCACCCACCCACCCATCCATCTACTCATCCACTCATGAATCCACCCATTGACCCTATCACTCATCCATCTATCATTTCACTCCTTCACACATCTATTCATCCTTTTGTCCATCTACCCTCCATTTCACTCTTCTCATCCATCCTTACACCCACCCTTTCACTCATACGTCCATTCATTCACCCTTGCACTTATCAATCCATCCATCATTTCACTCATCCACCCTCCCACCCACCCATCATCCACCCAACCATCCACCCACCCATCCATCCTTTCACCCACCACCCATCCACTCATCCATCCTTTCACCCACCCACCACCCACCCACCCACTCATCCATCCATCCACTCATCCATCCTTTCACCCACCCACTCATCATCCATCCATCCTTTCACCCACCCACTCATCATCCATCCATCCTTCCCCTCATCATCCATCCATCCTTCCCCTCATCATCCATCCATCCATCCATCCATCCATCCATCCATCCATCCTTTCACCCACCCCCTCATCATCCATCCATCCATCCTTCCCCTCAACATCCATCCATCCTTTCACCCACCCACTCATCATCCATCCTTTCACCCACCCACTCTCCATCCATCCATCCACCCACCCACTCATCATCCATCCTTCCCCTCTTCATCCATCCTTCCGCCCCCCACCCACTCATCATCCATCCATCCATCCTTCCCCTCATCATCCATCCATCCTTCCCCTCATCATCCATCCATCCATCATTTCACCCACCCCCTCATCATCCATCCATCCTTCCCCTCATCATCCATCCATCCATCCTTTCACCCACCCACTCATCATCCATCCTTTCACCCACCCACACTCCATCCATCCATCCTTTCACCCACCCACTCATCATCCATCCATCCATCCTTCCCCTCATCATCCATCCATCCTTCCCCTCATCATCCATCCATCCTTCCACCCCCCACCCACTCATCATCCATCCATCCTTCCTCGCATCATCCATCCATCCTTCCCCTCATCATCCATCCATCCATCCTTTCACCCACCCCCTCATCATCCATCCATCCATCCTTTCACCCACCCCCTCATCATCCATCCATCCCCTCATCATCCATCCATCCATCCTTTCACCCACCCACTCATCATCCATCCTTTCACCCACCCACACTCCATCCATCCATCCTTTCACCCACCCACTCATCATCCATCTATCCATCCTTCCCCTCATCATCCATCCATCCTTCCCCTCATCATCCATCCATCCTTCCACCCCCCACCCACTCATCATCCATCCATCCTTCCTCGCATCATCCATCCATCCTTCCCCTCATCATCCATCCATCCATCCTTTCACCCACCCCCTCATCATCCATCCATCCATCCTTTCACCCACCCCCTCATCATCCATCCATCCTTCCCCTCATCATCCATCCATTCTTTCCCCCACCCCCTCATCATCCATCCATCCATCCTTCTCCTCATCATCCATCCATCCTTTCCCCCACCCCCTCATCATCCATCCATCCATCCATCCATCCTTCTCCTCATCATCCATCCTTTCCCCCACCCCCTCATCATCCATCCATCCATCCTTCTCCTCATCATCCATCCTTTCCCCCACCCCCTCATCATCCATCCATCTATCCTCCCCTTCATCATCCATCCTTCCCCTCATCATCCTTCCATCCTTTCACCCACCCACCCATCCATCCTTCCCCTCCATCCATCCCCTCATCCATCCTTCCCCTCCATCCATCCCCTCATCCATCCTTCCCCTCATCCATCCATCCTTCCTTCCCCTCATCCATCCATCCTTCCCCTCATCCAGCCTTCATTTTGTACATCCTCCATCCTTCCCCTCATCCATCTTTCCCCTCATCTATCATTCAGCTACCCTTCCACCCAAAATGCCATCCCCCACTGTGATGCACTGTACTTACAGGAGATACTCTGATTGAACTGATCGTCCTTCATACTTTGTTAATCAGTGTGGGTGCGATTGTGCCATTTCTTTATTTTAATACATTAAAGACTGCATGTTTGAAGAACCGAAGTTTGTTTACAATTTAGTGACAGTAAATAATCTCTGTGAAGAGAACCACGTGCTGCCTCGGTGTAATCTGGCCGGGTCTAGGATGTTTGGGGCCCTGGGTAGAAATGGAATGTGTGAAGCCCTCCTAAATCGCAGAGACATAACGCATTCAGGGCTGTTTGCATCTGAATGGATGCCCCCTGCTCCTGAACCTGCAGCCCCCCTCTCAGCCACCTTCGAGCTCATCAAGAGCTGAAGGTGTGAGGGTTACCACCCCGCTGTGCCTCTCCAATGCTGCTGAGTATCTAAACTTTAGAACAGCCTCGGAGTCAAGAAAGGGGGTGGGGGCAAGCTGTGTTGGCTTCAGGGAGCTGCGACCGGTGCCCGGTTAAAATGACGGACAAATGGCGTCCGTTAAAGAATCCTTCACGGACAACGGACAGACGGGCGAAATTACGGACTGTCCGTGAAATTTACGGACGGTTGGTCACCCTAGTGTTGGGCTGGTCCGAGGCACACTGCCGCTTAGTGCCTTTATTTACTAATATAAATACACTGTGCTTGTTGGTGCTGCTGCTGCGTGCACTGCCCTAAACTTTGTCGGACTGCTGCTTTAATGTTGATCACTCATTACGGGGAGCGCGTGTGCCAGGGCGCAGGGCGTGGCAATCTGCATAAAATAATTCTGCGTACGCCGCACAGCCCCTACCCCCGGAAAACTAAATCCAGCCCAATCTCAGTGTCCCGCCCACCGAAAACACTGAACTAAGGTCCTGCCATTGCTTGAATGCCTTCATGAATCCGAAATGAAACTTCTTGACTGAATATTTGCTCAGGTTCGCACTGTCGCGCCCCAACATAAGTACAATGCAAGTTTGCAGCACTCTATTTCACCGGGAGTCCGGCACTCGGGAGCAGTAATCAAGTATGTTATCAACCATGTGAATAATGCTGCTTGCTCAGGCGGGTAGACCCGGCCCTGATAATTAAGTGCCGGTGCTAAGCACCGGAAAGCACCGGCACAAATTAAGCACTGGTCTGGCGTAGACGGGGCGATCATGGTGTTCAAGCTGTCATTGATGTCAGCGATCTTGCGGTGGAAGAAGATGGCCAGTGAGTTGCACAATCCTTATGAGGGCGGTATGTCGTTGGCGCTGGGGTTGGAGAGTTCCTTTACGATGCTGAAAAGCTCTTTGCTGTTGTGTGCATTGTTATCCAGACGGTCTTTGAAGGAGGATCTCTTGGCTAATCTGATGAGGTGGTGATGTCTGCGGGTGGCGTCCTTGTGGGCTGCGTGGTTGCCCAGAGTGCGTTCATGGAGCCATATCTTCTCCAGTTTCCGGCATGCGCGTTTGGAGGTCTGCAGCTCATTGGTGAACCAGGTGGCTCTCTTGCTGGCATGGTTGTTGGAGGGTTTCTTGAGTGGGGCGATGGTGTTGGCGCAGTCGTCGATCCATTTTCTGAGGTTGGGGGCTGCGAAGTCTGGGTTGGTCGGGTCGGTGGGTGGGTTTTGGGCGAGGTTGGTGATCAGCTGGTCTTCGGTAACTTTGCTCCAGCAGCGGAGAGGTAGCTGTTGGGTGCGGTGGTGCGTGGTTGGTTTATTGAAGGTGAAATGGATGCAGCAGTGGTCGGTCCAGTGGAGTTCAGTGGTGTGGTCGAAGGTGACGTGGGTGCCTGCGGAGAATACGGGGGCCAGCGGCGTGGGTGGGTGTGGTGACGAGTTGTCTGAGGCTGAGGTTTGCGAGGTTGTCGATCAGGGTGGCGGATTTGGCGACGCTGTTGTTCTCGAGGTGGAAATTCAGGTCCCCGAGGAGGATGTAGTCTGGAGGCGAGTGTGTGGGTGCTGGCGAGTTCAGCGACGGAGTCGCTGAATTGAGCTCGGGGTCCAGGGGGTCTGTAGATGAGTGTTCCTCTGAGGGTGGTGTTGGGGTTGATGTGGATCCGGAAGTGCAGGTGTTCGGTGGTGTTGAGGGTGTCGTCTGCATAGGTGGTGACCTTGAGGGTGGACTTGTGGAAAATGGCTATTCCTCCTCCGATTCCGTTGGCACGATCCCTGTGGGTGATCTTGTAGCCGTTCGGGATGGCTATGGCGATGCCGGGCACTGAGGAGTCGTTCCACCAGGTCTCGGTCAGGAAGGCCACGTCTGGGGCGGAGGTGTCGAGCAGATCCCAGAGCTCGACGGCATGTTTGCGTGCGGAGTGGGTGTTGAGGAGTATGCAGTGGAGGTGGTTGGGTCCAGTCCTTGGAGGTTTGGTGGCTCTGTCGCAGGTGAAGCTGCTGGTGTAGCAGGAGAAAGGTCCGTGAGTCCGTTTCGGAGTGGCTTGGAAGCAGATGTGGTTTCGGGCGGTGCTGAGTGCGTAGAGGGTGCTGGTGTCGTAGCGGAGTCTGGTGTTTTGGGGTTCGCGGGGTCCAGGGGTTCTGGCACTGGGCGCAGTCCAGGCGCGGATGGGCGCAGACAGGCATGCCTTTGGCGCGCCAGCAGCGCGACCGTCGCGCGTGCCCGCTGCGCGGCCTCCATAAGAGAGGGATAGGGAGGGAGGAGCAGCTGGGAGGGAGGAGCTGGGTGGCCAATGGGGAGCATGGGGGTGGGGCCACAGAGAAAGCAGCGGCAGGAAGGAGCGGGAAACGGCAGGAAAACAGGCAGGCGTCAGGGAGCAGGTACGAGGCAGCTGGCGGCCCTGTGGTGGCATGGGGAGCGACCTGCCTGCGAGCAGGGTCAGAGGTCGCTCTATTGCTCCAATGCTGACATTAGAGTCCCGGAGGTAAAGTACCACAGCATCAGCATATAGTGATGCGGCATGCATTGTCCCATCTAGTGGGATTCCGCCATTTATCCCTCTCATTCCGAAGTTGAATGGCCGGAGGCTCCATAGAAATGGCAAATAGAATAGAGGGAAGGGGGTATCCCTGGTGAGTTTCCTAGCCTATGGGGAAGGGGGTGGAGAGAAGGTGGCCAATTCGCACCCTGAAGGATGGGTTAGTGTATAACAATTTTGTGTATGCTAGAAGGCCTCTGCAGATGCCAAACCTGCTCAGCACTGTTAATAAATATTCCCATGACAACTTATCAAATGCCTTTTCCAAATCAAGGATTAGGCTCACAGCTTGTGGGTTGCGTAACAATGCCTGGTCAATCACATGAAAGAATCGCCAAAAATTATGGGCAGTTTTGCGGCCAGAGACAAACCCGATCTGATCTGGATGTCTTATATTGGGCAGAATCTGGGGGTAGGGATCTGCCTGGATTTTACCTAATATTTGATAATGGATACCCTGTATTGTGATGGGTCGTTAGGAAGACAGACAGCAAGGGTCGTATGGGGCTTGAGGAGAGAAAGAAGAAGGAACTCCTGAAGTGAGGGCAGGAGTATCCCAGTTTCAAGTGCCTCATTGTAGATGTTGGCCAATTTTTGGGATAAATGGACTGTGATTTGGTCATACTACTCGACTGGCAGGCCACTATGCCCGGTGTTTTGTTCTTCGCCAAGTCATGTATCGATTTTTTCACTTCGCTACTGTGATGGGGTCTTCATTTAAATTCCTAGAGAGAGAGAGAGAGAGAGAGAGAGAGAGAGTGGAAATGTGGGTACGGGGATGTCCATTGGGTATGTCTCAACAGTATCAGGAAGTGGAGCATGGTGTACTTGGTAGGGGCTGTATTAGTACTCATAAAATGTATGAAAAATAGCCTGCTGGGAGTGCAAGGGCGATAGTGGTCCAAGTTTATCTTCATAATGGGACAAGCACTGGCATCCTGATATGTCAGCCACACCAGGAGATGGCCAGGCTTACACAAACAGTATAGGCAATGAGGTTGTACCAGAGGAGACACTCTAGAACAGAGGCATGACCATGATACAACGAGGGTGATATCATGTAGTTGTCCACAAGGAATCTCAAGTTTAAATTCCCCCATAAATTCCAACCTCAATTCGTGGGACCCTTCAAAATAGTGAAACAAATCAATCCAGTGACCTTCCAAGTGCAATTGCCGGCAACTATGAAGATACACCCTGGATTTCATACGTCATTACTGAAGTCTGCTCATGATAGGGCAAGACCGTGCCCACCTCTAGTTTTCATTAATGGGTATCCAGAATGCCAAATGAAGGCAATCAAAGGGATGTGGAAAAGGAATGGCCACATCTGGTATCTAGTAACATGGACTGCTTATGGATCGGCAAACGATTCTTTAGAACCAGCACATAAAGTCATAGCTGCCAGGTTAATATGTCAATTTCTATCATCAAGAGTGGTGTAGGCTATGTGAAATCGGCTTAGATAGGGGGCACTGTCACAGTGAGCTGTTGTAATGCCCATTTTACTCCAAAACTACTAAACAAGAATAAGCAATTATGGAGGAAGCAGCTTGAGCCACGAGGAAAACCATGGTGGTTTTGCTGCAACATATCCTACTGCAATACGGCCAACATGGTTGCAGGACTCCGAATTTATGAGAACATGAGGACATTCACTGATTGCTCTTATATTTAAAGAGTCAGGAGGTGTTGGGTGGCGCCTGCTATTTTGAATTGTTTGTACCGAAGTCTCTGTGGTTCCCATCCTGCAGTGTTGGCATTGCAGCTATAATTCCTCATTGGAGACAAAGCTAAGTCAAGCTCTTGTTCAGGGTCTCTGGATCCCTTCGTGGTAGGGAGTGGGTGGCAGGCCATTGTGAGCATTGCTGGTTTTGTGACAACTATGTTTTGTTTGCGTACTTTGTCAGGTTTTTGACTGCTCCATGTAGGTGCATTCTGCTGCATTCAGTGCCAAAAGTGTTGATTTGCACTCCCCCAAGGCAGTGTGGATACAGAGGCCTCTACCTCCTACTTCATTAAAGGCCTCCCATTTGACTAGGTAAGAGTAGGCTGAGCCCTCATTCTGTTCTAAGTATTCAAAAGCGTTCTTAGAGATCTTTGAAGATCAAGTCTTTGAGTGTGGAGGCCTGTAGCCACTCTGTATGGATGGGTTTGTGGGATTTACCCTGCTCTATGCTCATTAAAAGAGAGCTTTGATCTGCAATTTGTCTTCCGAGGTTGTCAATTAGGTAGCCACAACACTAGGCTCCAGACGTTGCCCAAGCCAGGGTGTTGGGTAGGGAGGATGTAAGCAGTCTAGGATGGGTCCATGATGCAGTTAAAGTCCCTTCCCAGCAGCCATGGTATGTGATCCAATTTGGCAAGATGGGCTGAGATGTAGTGGAGGAAAGTTGTTTTTTTGGGAATTGGATAATAAAAGTTACCTATAAGGAGAGTGGAGCAATCTAGGCTACCATCCAGGAGGACAAACATTGGGTCCACCTCTTGGGATGAGACCTTGAGGGGGGCATGCCTTCACCCATATTAAATACCCCATACATAGGCAGAGTGATTTGTGGTGAAAATATGACCCGTCCACCTCTTCTGCAACCTAGTACCCTCAGCCTGCATAACGGGTGATTCCTGGAGCAACGTTATTTGGACCCCTTTGCGCCCAATGTAGGAGAAGATTCAATAAGATATGGCGGGCGTTGGCATCCCTTGGATGTTCCAGGATATAAAGCTAGAAGATTGGGTTCTTGCAATCCCACCCAGCCTGGCAATCCTCTAGGTCTCACAGGTGAGTGAGTACATGTCAATGCAGGAAAAAAAGCATGTAGTAGGAAAGAGAAAACTGCAGAGTGAAGTACATGTTGCTGGGGTCCGCATGCGAACAGGTCCGCCTGTGTGGATCCCCAAGTGCTCCCCGTCATCTTCTGTCCACAGAATGTGTACTGGTCATCCTCCAAATTGGATGAAGTGCAGATGGATGGAGCTGCCGGCCAGGAGCCCTCAGGTTAGCCATCCGCCATGTTGGCCACCCAGGACACGCCCAAGTATTTCTCTTTTTGAGTTATTAAGAGGATTTGCTTAGTGAAGATAGAGACCTTGCTCTGATAAGCATTACTGCATCATCCCATGTTTGAACCAGTGAGCTCTAACTTGCACAGATGCCAGAAGCAGAGCCAGCAATGCATGGGTCTAGATTGTGTATCCTGTATTGTGTAAATAATATGAGGCATGACAGAAATTAAGTCACCCTCTTTGACTTCCCCAGAATATCCGATTTCCATAAGTATAGTGTAGATCACTACAAATACCCTCTATCTCAAGGTTTGAAAGTGAGGCACTGATTCTAGAGAGGTGCTAAGCCGCCTCCGCAAACCATTGATTTGAATCATGGGAATCCAGTTATGCAGTATAAACCACTACCTCAGATGGTATTGGTATAATGGAGGCTCCAGGAAACATTTTTCAATATCTGTGAGGTCAGCATGGTGCAAGGTAAAGAAGCAATGACCTGTAGTAGTGGAAACCGCATATAATTTTTAGCGGTGCCATTATAATCACACACGTAGAGTGCACCATATAATCCTTTGTTGTAATAACATGAAGTTTAGAATTTTTAAATGTATTAACTTGAAATGTGATGTTCTTAGGTCTTTGTGAAAGTAACATGGAGAATTAACGTAGAAAGTGAATGTACCTAGCAGAAAAAATTAATGTGAATTGTTTGTGCTGTGATATTGCCAATTATTTATGTATTAAACATATCATAAATTGTGTTCATTTAAATGTAGGTTAATGCATCTATTGAATGTGCCTTATTTCCCCATGCAAATTCGTAAAGCTCATATGTTGGTTTCTGATGTTAGCTGAATCTTGTAGGCCTGAAATGCATTTCCCTGGAAACTCTTGCTTTAGAATTATTAACTGAATTTCATTTGTGCTGTGGAATTTGTTCTTTTTCTCGTTTTGTGTTGCAGGTTACAGAAATGCTCTTGGTAGAAAGAAAATGTCTTGTTTATTAGTTAGGCAAGGAGAGAAGAAGTTGCATCGTAAACTTGACTCAATAAAGGAAGGCTGTTGTGCTTCACACATGAGAAGGCCTGGTAACAAAGGACAAACTGTTGCAAAACAAGAACACCATTATCCCATGGAAAACTACCTTTAGGATTGTACTCAGAGCAGATGGCCTGACCTGCAAAGACTCTTGGGAAGGATACCTAAAATAATGTGCTACTTGACCCATTAACTGTGCAGAGACGCCTTAGGAAGAGTCCACATACTGACACCATTTATTTCTCCTTTCTAAAGATGCTCAAGTAGGGATGCCACTTTAGTGGTAGATAGTTAGTGATAGATTGATGCTTTTTATTCACCATCCCTCGATGCAGGGAAACTTGGACTTGCGCTTTCTGATCCTCTGCATCCTGTTTCTTGAACTAAGTGTCTTGAGGTGTTTTTTATGTTCAGTTGTATTTGGCATTGTAATAAATTAACATACCTTATGTAGTTGTCAGTAGTCACTGTGTCCAAAGGATTTCCTCTTGATTTGATTGGCAATAATAGTGTTTTGTCTCCCCTCTACGCTTTCATGCTGCTAAAAAGAACCATTGGATTGTGATTCTCCAATAGGTCTAGAACTTATGGCCCGGCCCTTTCAGATGCAACCAGTTTGGCAGTTTGGCACATCCTTTGATAGGATCCTGCGTTGATTGGTCTATTTCAGCCTCATTTCTGTGTATTCTATGTGAAGTGACAGAAGGTTACCTAGGTGAAGTGACATACAGTATGCATACCACCATATTTAAGGGAAGGCGGATTGCAATTTGTGATTGTAAGGCATTCCCTGAAAGGTCTGTGTTCAAATGTTCATTTACATTTACCTACCAGTGTGAACATCTATCTCTTTATTCCAAGGCACGGGAAAAAATTGAGCACAAAACCATTGGAGAGAAATATTATTACCTTGTGGTATCGGATTTGATCTTCTCCCAGTGTTTTTTGTGCATTATTTAGTTTTTCCATTCACGGAGGGGAAAGAACGTGACTTGAAGGTCTTCAAGTTTTTCCCCTTTTACTGCTGAAAATCCTTCAGGGCTTAACTGGAGGAATTTGCAGGTGCAAAACAATGGTGACTGTAATGATGCGAGGGCCCTAGGTCCTCATGCTAATGAAATGAAACAACACAGACACAGTATGGTACTGGGTTAACTGGCCCTGAGCACGTGCATTCAGCCCCTTTTATTTTAGCATGGTCATCTGACTGATGACGCCTGTGGTGGGTGGGTGTTCAGTGTGTGACAAACATACTGGAACACTAGAATGTATCTCTGCGATAATACAGAGAACACGCACTATTTGTGCTTATCTCGTGGTTGCACTCAAACTGCGCCGACTGGAGAACAATCAAGCCTTATTTGAATATGACTGTTTATTGTCTGAGGTGACATAATGGACAAAAAATGATGGCTGGGATGCAGCGATAGATCACCAGTTGCTAAGATTAATTTTAGCATTCAACCCATCACATTTTTGCTCTTCTCAGTTTGACGTCCTAAGTGTGACGGGTTTGCACAAACATGGAGCCCATGTTCGCTGCACCACAGGACTCATGCTGTGCTTCACTGATGTAGCCTTACTGGGCCGAAGCTGACTTGAGTTTGCTGTTCCCATTCAGAGGGGATCTGGCCTAGCAGCTAGTGCGTTACTGTTGTTATTGGAGAAGAACCAAGGCTGATTTGCATGTGGCTGGTTCCTGTCTGAGTTTGGAAGTGGCCAAAAAACTGAGACTGGGATGTGGCTCCCAAGCAATCACCGGGGGCTGAGAATAATTCAAGCATCCTATCCATCATTTTTTTAAACTTTCCTGGGCAGTGAGACAGTGAAGTACTTCTTGCCTGCAAGAGTATGATAGATGATTATTATATTTTCAAAAATGTGTTGCTTTTCTTTGCATGAAATTAGTTACCATTTTTGCATATGGCAAATGGGTATAATGTCTATGGCGGTTTTAGATGCTGCTTAGCCCGCGTTTATAGAACATCTTACAGAACTGACATATTCTCAAAAGGACGATAGTTGAACAAACATACAGCAAATTGTTTTCATAGTAGGGCATTGAAAGGAAAGGTTTCAGTAAATAATATTTTGCACGGTTTTTTCTTTCCTATTGCAATACGTTGGCGCTATTTGAGGGCGAACAGCATGTGGGAAACGGAAACCAGTGGGCAGTTTCTGAGATAGAAATGTTGTCTAGTGTTACACATATGTCTATATTTTAAAATCCCTTTTACAATTTAAGATCGGATATTATAAACGCGTTGGAAACTAGAAACTGAACAGCTGTTCCTGAATTAATGATATGCTTGTAAAAATATGTTTTTCTTAAACTCCACAGTTTTAGGTATCTTAGATCAAATTCAAAAATGTATTATCTATGTTGGTGCAATTTAAAGAACTTGCTGCAGATTTTTTTATAGAAAGAAATGCACTATCATCATCTATTAGCAAGCCAACAGAAAACCACAGACTTGGGCATTAATAAATGGTCAGATGGAAAAAAGTTTGTGTTAAAAGTTAGGACTCGAGTAGGCAGAGATATGGTCTCTGTCCAAGTAGGGACCTCAATCCTAGTCAGGGTAAGTGGTTACACACTTAAAATAAACCTGTGGTAGTTTGGCTCAGAGAAGTCAAGTTAAGCATAAGAGGCAATGTGTAAAGTATTTGTGCACACACATGCAGTAACTCAATGAATGCACCACAGAAAAGACTCCACACTCATTTATCAAAAACATTGCCACTATTTGCTGAATAAAAAAAAACCTAAACAAAAATCCAATATATGCAAGTCACAATATGAGCATTCAACATTATTCTGTAAATCCAGTGCTGCGACCGCATCCACGATTATTCAACAATAGTGATCAAGTATGTAAAAGTAACACAAACCCATTTCAAGGGTGGGGAAGGTTCAGGGACCCTTCCGATTGGCTTTGTGATCACAAGGAGTAGTTTAGGTGCAGCGCTTGGAAGAAAGTGCTCCACAGGACCGAGGGATTAGACAAGACTTAGCTACGAGCACGGAGCTCAACTCAAAGGCAGAGTACCTGATTTTGGAGCAGAAGGGGTGACCGCCTCAGGGTCTAGGGTCCTGTCAATGGACCTCCCACAGAAGGAGGCGGTGCACCATTGGGCCGTGCAAGTCAGTCTCCAGCAGTCACATCTGCGATGAGTTCCCCCTGGCAACTGGGTCCTGCCCACAGACGTTGGCGGAGTTCTCAGCGTTGCTGTGCAAACCTCTGGCTTCACGAGGTAGGTGCCTCTGTGCTTTGGCAACTCTGTACCCTCAGAGAGTGTGGATTGGAGGAAGCACAAAGCGCTGAGAATTGTGCTGCTCTGGGAAGGATGCACGTGCTGGTGAAGTACAGAGCTCTTAGTACACGCTGACCTTGGTGAAGCAGGAGTGGGTGATTATAGCTCCTTGTCAGAACACTGCTGCTAGACTCACGAGTGACAGTCCCATGGCAGCGGTGCATAGGCGAAATCTTTGATGGCCATGAGATTTCAAAACACGGGGCAACCAAACAAGCCCTTGGAGTTACTCATGGTTAGGAGGTTGTAGAGTAGGGTCAGTCTTTCTCACTGCAAGAGGCAGCAGGAAGCAGGCCAGCACATAAGAGCAAATTGCAAAGTGGCAGTCCCTTCTGTCCCTTCTGATAACACAGTAAAGAGCAGACAGCAAGCCAACACAGCAGAACAGTTAGCAAAGTGGCAATTCCCTCTGGTAGTGCAGTTCTGCTTCTTGACTGTCTCCTTGGGACACAAAAGTGAACTGCATTGGGGGTGTCAAGGGTCCAGTATATATATATATATCCAATTGTGCCTTTAAAGTGAGGGAGACATCAAAAGGCCTTTGAACTCTACAAGGTCCCTTCCCTTCCTGCCCTAGTTCCAGATGCACTGCACCGAAGTATGCAGCAGTTTGTGCGAGGACAGGCACAGCCATATTCAGGTGCAAGTGTCATCTCCTCCCTCCTAATCTACCTCAGAAAGATCCATCAGCCTGGTGATGGGCCATCAAGATGCAAATGTTATACCCCAGCTCCCTTTGGGTGACTGTCTAGAGGGAGTGCGCAAAGCCAGCTGTCACCCAATCAAGACATGTATTCAGAGACGGCAGAGGCACAGAACGGCTAAAGTAAGAAAATGTCAACTTTATTACAGTACAAACAATACAAGGTTGGGCGCTTAGTCAGTTAAGCTGAGCCACTCTAAAACTCAAACACCACAATTGCCAATACTGACACCCATTCAACGACTCACCTCTATCCTCGATCACGCAACCTAATCACTATGATCACCGTTTATTTGAAAACAATGTTTTGGATAATTAATTCTTGATTCCATTAAAGTTCATGTAAAACAGTTTTCCCATGTTTCTACATATACAAAAAGAACATTACTGGCATAACCATGACTGTGCATAATCAATACAATCTATTAAAAAAAGACATACATGACCTTAAATAATACAATAAATATATTTTAAAATACACAACAAATATATAGCGCCCAAGGTCTGAGTTTTTCCCATAAGGAACTTAGTTTGTTTCATTTCAATTCAATGCTCCTAACCTTATGGGCTAAGCACCCAACAGTGTCTAAAGAAGACTCAGGAAGGAATAACTCATCCAACACCATTACAACCAATTACATCACTGAGCTCCAATGGTCCTTATTTTTAATGCACTTGAGGGGTGAAAATGCGTTTTGAACCCTTCTTTGTATGTTCGCCTCAGTACTTTTACACTCTTTGGGGCAGATTTACAAACCCCTTGCGTCATTTTTGTGCCTCTATTGCGTCACTTTTTCTGACGCAGCAGCAGCGTAAAAATGCAGCCCATTTACAACGTGACGCATCTAGGGAGATGCGTCACGTTGTAAAGCCGTGCATCACATTATACCTGCGTCAGGTATAATGTATGCAGGGTGGGCGTTCCAGCGCAAAAAAGCCTTGTAGAAGTGACGCAGTGAAATCTACAAGAGTTCACTACGCCACTTCTAGGACGCCACTGCGCCAAATTCTTGCGCCTGCTTGAAGCAGGTGTAAGAAGTGACACAGTGCAATGAGGATAAGCCTCCCCTGCATTGCTGAAGTTGCATCATGCTTGCGACACAACTCCAGCAATGCGTGACTTTTGCGCCGACAGATGCGTCAGAATTTCTGACACATCTGTCAATCCTTGCGCCTTGGTGCACTGTATTGTAAATACGGCGCATCCATAGTGGGGCAAGGGTTTCTAATGGTGGCGCAGGGAAAGTGACGCATCTATACAGATGCATCACTTTCTTGTAAATCTGCCCCTTTGTCTTTTACAACAAAATATCTCTGACAGGACCATACGCTCTGCAGGACAGCTGTACTAGCCGGTGGCTTCTACACGGGAATACGAATGAGAGACTCAGTGAGCATTTCGATGCACAGCAATGAATGACAGGTATTGCCCCTTGCTTCCTGAATTTAAAGCATTAAGAGTTTCCAGAACAGTGGCGGTGCGTCAATTGGGGGCGTTGGGGCGTTGCCCCCACACCCGCACACGCAGCTCCCCTCCCTCGGCGTACTGACTTTACGAAGTTAAATTCAAACAAACAAACTTATGTCGAGGCCGAGGGGACAATGCCTGTCAGTCAGCGTGATGATTGCAGGACCGCCCACCCCCTTCAGAGTCTGAAGGGGGTGGGCGGTCCTGTGTCATGTTGACTGACAGGCATTGTCAGGGGCAGGCAGCAGCACAGGTGCGCATGACTGGGGACGGAGGCACATTTTTCAGCCTTCCCCACGCATGCGCACGTGTGCCTGCTCGGCTGGTGCATGCCCATTAGAAGAGCGCAACCTCGCTCTCCTAATGGGCAGGCGGGCAGAAAGCAACCATGCCCTGTGTCAATCCTGGCTGAGGACGGAGGGCGGGGTTTCCGCTCATGTGTAGGCGCCTAGGTCCCGGAAGATGCTGTGCTGACGGTCCGGCGGTCAGGTAAGTTTAACTTTATTTTATTTCTTCCTTCTTTTCTTTATACACACAATCGCCTCAGCAGCCCCCGACTCATGCTCTCCTGCCTCCTCCTTTCGCCCCCGTGATCCACCGTAGGCCGGTGATAAATGTGTAATACACATCCATACATAGTGCAGCAATTCCACACACACTAGAGGCCGCGCGGAGAACACATTTTTACTTGGCTCCAACACTGCTGCATACATTTCCGCCTTGCTATGTACTCAGCACCCGAAACAGTGAGCACCGGGGAAATCCTGCCATCTCAAGCCAAGTCCTCTCTCAACTACCTGCGGTATACAAGTATGCCCTGATACACCAAAGTTCTACGCAAAGAAGGATCATACCATACTGTTGGGGAACGTAGAACAACTCGTGGGAATTTTAAAAAGTTTAAAATCTGAGGGCACAGCAGGACTAAACGGAATCCCGACTGCATTATTTAAAGGAGATGTAGTCTATGGGCTGCATAGTATTTGACCACATTGTTCAATGATCTTTATCTTGCAAATCAGTTACCAAACTCATGGAAAGGCAATAACTTCCATCCTCTTTTTAAAAACGGAAATCCTGCGTCACCTCGCAATTATAGTCTCATCGCATTAATCAACATTGAGGTGAAACTTAAGGTCAACTTCAGTACTTTAAAGGATGGAAAGAAGAGCAACAACTAATACCACAAGGCCAGACAGCATTCAGAGCAGGTGTGGGGACTTTAATACATTTAACAGCACTAACCCTCCTAGTGATGTAATGTAACGTTTATTGCATAGTTAATTTAAACCATAACAAATAGACATAAAATCGTTAAAATCATACAATACAAATCAATTCATCATCTAGGACTCATTAAATGCTGTAATCGCGATATTCCCTTCTTTCAATAACCTATACAGTACTATAATTAAAATACCAAGGGGCTTATTTACAAGCCCCTTGCGCCACTTTTGCGTCATTTCTCCCATGTTAAAAATGACGCAAAAGTGGCGCAAGGGGCCTGTACATAGGCCCCTAAATGCCTAGTTCTAATGCAGTCTGACAGTGTCAACGCCACCTGTAAGTTGAGCATAACCTCATTATCAATAAAATACATTTACAATATAATATAGGCCGAAAACAAAGTCAGCTGTATGTCCACGGGCTAGATTATAATAGCTTGGGCTCAATTAAAATAATGCCGTAGCCTTTTCTTGGGGACCGATGGGGCAATTCATTCTGGAAAGACAAAATATTTGTAGAATTCTGGAATTGCCTTTCTTAGAGCTACCATACTTCTCTTACGAGCCGTGCCTCCCAAGATTTCCGTCTAAAAAGGGTTAACCCTCACCACCAGGCCCCATACGTCCTAAATATCCACTGTCTCCCAGCTCGGCTCAAACATGCACATCTGCAAAGTGACTTAGATAATCGCAGACGTTATTTCCGAAGAAATGCTGTCGCCGGAGTGTTCAACAGTAATTTGTTAAAAAATATTTTTTTTAAATAGCACATCTCCCCAGTCCCCGAGCTACTACTAAAGCAAAAGGCAGATGCCTGTGAACAGGAGCAAACGTCCTCTGCTAGAAAAATAGGTTTTAGCAGGAGTGTCCTATGTTGATCTAGGGCCAGGCAACAGCATAACAAATGAAACCATGATTTCTGATAATTGTTTCATAGCCTTTCATTCCGATCTTCGCAGGTGGGTTCACCAGCACCCGCTAACTGTGCGAAAACCTTGGCCATAATCTAGACATTGGCACAGTTTCTTCCTATTTCAGCAAGCAGCAGAAACGGTGGTTACCGAGAATGGCACGTGAGGCACTCCTGCTTTGAATATGTTACCTAAAGGAAACATATTTGTTAGGGTACCCAACAAAACCAATGTTTTAATATATTTTTGTCCCTTACAAAATGTGCATATTTCAAATTCATTACTATTGAACGGAGTATTTTTAGATACGTGAATTACGTTAGAAAGGGATCTGAGTAATTCGGAATGTTGAAATGCAATTTTTGGGAGGGTGGTGGGGGGGGCGGGGGGTGTCACTGCCGCTCGCACATTGCCATTCATCGTTTGGTTTCATACATTTCTTTCTTCTCGCGCATTGGGTGATTCCTATCTCCATTCTGCATGGAAATCCTATTTAAGTTCAGAGCCTGTAGTCTCTGTGTTATTTATTTATTTATTTATTTAATGCCATTTATAAAGCGCGTGCAATTACCCTTAGGCGTCTCGGCGCTGAAATTGCATTAAAGTCTCACCCTAGACAGAAAAAAGCGGAAAAGTGAATTACTGATTAAAAAGCCATGTCTTCAGTTTTTTTCTAAACTGGAGAAGAGTAGAACTAGTTCTTATGTGGATGGGTAGGGTGTTCCAAAGTCTAGGGGCCGCGATTAAAAAGCGGCGATCACCCCAGGAAACTGTACGGCTACGTTGAACCACTAGCTGGTTAGAAGATGTGGATCTGAGCATTCTCGAAGGATTGTACGGAATCAGTTGTTTTTTAAGGAATCGAGGTCCTAAGTCCTGAAGTGATTTAAAAACAGTGCACAGAGATTTAAATTTGACCCTATTGTGAATGGACAGCCAGTGGTATTTTTTAAGCGTGTCCGAAATGGGTGCAAATCTGGGTTTTTTTGCAAGTACACGGGCAGCAGCATTTTGAACGGTCTGTAATTTTTTGATGACTCTGTTCTGGGCGTTAAGCAACAGACCGTTACAGTAATCTAATGAAGACAACACTAGCGAAGAGACTAGTGTTTTTGCTGCTGATTCAGGTAGGTAGGGTATGATTTTCCTTACAATACGTAACTTAAAGTGAGCATTAGCAGCCACTTTATTTGCATGGGCCATAAAGTTGAGCTGGTTGTCAAAGGTGACACCTAAGTTTCTAACTTTGACCGTGGGGCAAGGAGGTGTACCCATGGCCGCTGGCCACCAGGTTGCCGACCAGGCTGGGGAGAGCTTACCGAAGATAACCACCTCTGTTTTATCAGAGTTGAGCTTCAGGCAATTTCTTGCCATCCACTCACCAATAGCAGTCATCCCATCTTGGAAACTCTCTGCCATCTTCTGTCCATCACCCTTTATGGCCAGAACCAGCTGGGTGTCGTCAGCGTATGAGGTCAGGCCCATCCCGTAGGCTTTGATGACACTAGCAAGGTCCGACACATATATATTAAATAGTGTCGGACTCAGGGATGAGCCTTGTGGGACCCCACACGGTAACGACAGGTCGGCAGATTGAAAAGGACCCAGGGTAACCGCCTGGGTTCTATTGGCCAGAAAGGAGGCCAGAAGATCTCTAGCAGTAAGCTGAATGCCCATCCTCTCGACACGGTCGACCAAGATCTTGTGGTCGACCGTGTCGAAGGCAGCAGACAAATCAAGGAGGACTAATACAGCAGTACCTCCTTGATCACGGATGACTCTTATATCGTCGGCTGCTTTAATGAGAGCGGTTTCCGTGCCGTGATGTTTGCGGAAGCCGAACTGTGTATCATCCAGCAAATGATTGTTCTCTATATAAGCTGACAACTGCTGGTTCATGGCCTTTTCTATAACCTTCGCTAGGAAAGGGAGACTTGCAATGGGGCGATAATTTTTTAGTTCGCTTTTGTCTAACCCCGGTTTTTTAGCAGAGGTTTGATTAGGGTGTTTTTCAGCGAGTCGGGGTAGGATCCGGATGCCAGAATAGTGTTACAGAGGGTGGTTATCATGGGGATGACTATATCTGGTACTGTGGCAAGTACAGAGGTAGGGCAGGGATCCAGAGCTGATCCAGCTTTAATCGTGTTAAAAATGCTTTTAACTTGATCAGTGGTAAGGGCATTGAAGGATGTCATAGTGGTGCTAGCCGGAGTCAATGGAGTGATCGGAGGAATAGTGACACTGCTGTGGACCTGGTCAAGATTAAAAGCTTGATAAATGTCATTGACTTTAGTAAAGAAAAAGTCTGACAAGGCATCGCATAAGGTTTGTGATGGGGGTGGATTAAGATCCGGGGCATTACCCGCAAGGGTTTTAGCAGCGTGATAAAGCTCTTTGCTGGAATTTTTGGCAGATTCTATCTGGCGAGTGTAGTAATCCTTTTTTGCTGTTATTATCATTGATTTATAAGTAGCCAGGGCTTTCTTATAATTGTCCTTGGTTTCAGTATCATAAGTTCTACGCCATTGTCGTTCCTTATTCCTAGTGAATTGTTTTTGGTCTTTTAGTTGTTTCGTATACCACTGAGCTTTAGGCCTATTTCTATTTTTAGAAATTGATTTGGTGGGTGCCAACTGAGTTGAAGCTTCACCCAACCATTTTTGAAATTGATTAGTGGCAGTCGTTGGGTCAGTGGATAGTTCTGGGGTGGTGGTGTTAAGAAGCAGCATTAAATCTTTGGGGTTAATGTCCTTCCACGCTTTGAACGTGCCCTTTATAGCAGGAGACATTTTTTTACTCTGCGGACCTTTGATGGTAAGTTTACTAAAGATAACTGAATGGTCTGTCCAGGTCATTGGAAGAACAGAAGTGATGGACAGTCCTTCCACATTAGTGAAGATTCCGTCCAGCGTATGGCCTGCCTGGTGAGTAGAAGTTGTGACCAACTGTCTAAGGCCCATCGTGTCTAGGTCTGATACGAGGGTTATGGTATCCCTATCACTGTGAAGCTCTAGATGAAAATTGAAATCACCCAATATCGTGGTGAATTCTTCTGCCGCTATAGATTCAGTAATATTGGTAAGATTTGTGAGAAACGCAGATCTAGTACCAGGGGGTCTGTATATCAGTGTCCCCTTAAAATTGTACGTGGGAGCCAGATTAATATCAAAATGCATGTGTTACAGACCATGTTGCTGGTTTCATCATGGCATGCCACGGGATCAAGAAGTAGTAGGAGTATTCTTAAAGGTGGGCTAAAGTCTGAAAAATAGAAGCAGTGGGCAGTGTGTGCTTTATATAAACCCCAGGCCCACGCTCTGCACAGTGACACATTTAGCATGCATGGTGCCAGTCTAAGGGTAGTTAGAATTACAGTGTGCAGAATGCCTTTGTTTTGGATTCTCACCAATTTTTTTTAAAGTAACCAGGTATTATTTTGAAGTGTGTCATCTTTCTGAAACCCCGAAGCCCTAACCAGTATCTAGATAGGTCCCACCACAGTTTGTGTGTGAGCGTGAGAATAGGTGCGTCTTTATTTAATAAGCTTCTTTATAGCGCCTCGTGGCCACAACGAAGCAGTGCAGCATTGTCTCAGAACAGTGTGCCTGAAGGAATACATGAGCTCCATTCTGTCCAAATGCATATTCAGAGCTGACTCACAGGGCAGCAGTCAGACCGGATCAAGAATTTCCATGTCCCATTCTGCAGCGCCGACAAACTTGCTTATTTTAATTGTATGGCTGACAATTAGAGAGTATGGGAGCTTGTTTTATTCTCAGGTTAAAGGTTATAGAAAGAGCATTAAAATTAATAAATAAATAAATAATATAACGTGAATTCAGGACTCTGCATTTTAGGCCTCACCGTTCTGGCCATAATCCTCTGTACTCCCTATGCGTGTTTTTGCTTGCATTGCATGAGCAAATGTTTTTTATATTGCACAAAACAGTTACAAGTGTATCAGTGTGTTCACAAGTAAATATGGGCAAATGATAACATCAGCATACACAAATATTGTCCTCTATAGCTCATAAAATTTGGCAATTTCTCAAATGATGATTAATTCAATTATATTGCTTTATTATCCTTCCTGCTTTCTTAAATTTGCTTGAAAATGCACCATTTGTTCACTCATTTTAAAAAAAAATCTCGAGGGGTGAACCCCTGGAACCCCCTGTAGGTTCTTTGGGCATCCTCGCTACCATTGTTCGCCGCAGTCGGGTACCACTAAGTTTACGCCTCACCACTTTCAAATGTCACCAGCCGCCACTGTTCCAGAACCTACCACAGAGGGGCATATGGTTCATTCCACAGGTGCATTAAAAATGACTTATACATAACTTAAATATGCCAATTATGAGTAAGCCAATGTTCCCTTGCTTTAAGGAAAGACCACATGATTTAGCACTGATTAGCAGTGGTAAAGTGCCCAGGGTCCTAAAGCCAAAACAACGAGGTCAGGAAAAAAGGGAGGAGTAAGACAAAACGTTTGGGGGTGACCCTGCAGAAGGGCCAGGTCCAACAGGTCTTTTCTCTTAACATTAACAAAAAAGTTAGTGTGTTTATAATAGTGGAAAATAACATATCGCGAAAAGGGCTTTGGGTTGATGGAGTTAAAGAGTCAACAGCAGGGGTAAAAAATGTAATGATAATCCATATCCACAAGCGTGTTTTACAAAATAGTTAAATTAGTACTAGTCCTCTGGATTTTTTTTATCCCTGTTATACCTTTTATGCTTAATATTTTGCAAATAATGGAGATCAAGTAACAGCAAATTAAAATCACACAGCTAGGACAGTGATTCAGTGTTCAGAGGGCTTTTAATTATACTGACAAAGCAACCAGATCTACAAATACAGTGAAACACAAGTGGGCAGTAGTGAGATGTTTGTCTGGATGATATGGAAAGGAGCACACACAGAAAATGGACTTGGCGACTTCCCGGAGAACCTGCAACCCTGGGGTGACTTCCTTGTTTGTGTATTCATGGCACACAAACCTAGGAGATGTGGAAACAGCCACATTCGCACAATACAACAATGAATGCTCCAAGCCCCAAAACGTTTGTGAGCAAGCAGTGCTGACAATTTGTGGGTCTGGCAAGTGACATCTTTTGCTGGTTTTCATTTATAGCTTTATTAAACAGTATACATATAGAAGAGCTTTGGGCAGCCTTGTTCAGCCAATTCGTGTTGGAATATTATTCGCATTGTGGATTAGTCCACAGAACAGCAGCCTTTGGCAGTAGCAAGTGTTGGCCATGACATTTGGAGCATCTCCTCTTCACTGTGTCCCACCATGGTAGTCTTCCACGCCTTTTGGTATGCATGGCTGGCTTTTCCACAAGTCTGTTATATGGGTCCTCTGTTGCAGTGCTGCTGCTGCAGTAGGTGGTTCCCGCCCTTGGGACTGCCACCGGGGCTTGCTGTGGGCAGCGATGGCCTGGCACGCATATTGGGTTAAGAGAGAGACAAGGTGCTGGTTCTTGCTGTCAACACATTTCGTACACCTGCCCCAACTGCCAGCAGGAGGAGTAGCGTGCAATACTGAGTTTTGGCCAGCCACACCAACAGTAGCAATGTGCCTTCTAGTGGGGGTTTGAGTCTGCGACGTCACATCTGGTCTCAGACTCCACCTCACTCTTTCGAGGGGTACCTATTGCTCCTTTGGGTGCCATCAGCTGAAGCTCAGTTTCACACCTGACTTTCTCTGAGGCGCCTTGCAACACCAAGTCTGTAAGTGTGACATACACTTTCTGCCCCTTTTTCTACCCACCCATGCAGGCCGCTGATTGTGCTCATTCACCCTAAGGTAAGAGTTTCAATTTCTTTCGCCATGTTGGGAATGCTTGTTTTTCATTCCTTTTTAAAAGATGCTTGAGTGGGGTTTTTTTTACCACTGGCTCTATC
The DNA here is from genome assembly GCF_964263255.1 of Lissotriton vulgaris. Lineage (NCBI taxonomy): Eukaryota > Metazoa > Chordata > Amphibia > Caudata > Salamandridae > Lissotriton > Lissotriton vulgaris. Next base: position 1,175,352,003 of record NC_141695.1, on the reverse strand, counting down.
AAGACCAATTTTTACTTTGCTTGTGCAAAGACAGAGTAGATTTTAGATTTAGTTTTGTGTCTGGTGCCTCCATTCCCCGAGTCTTGCCTCTGAGCATTATTTGCTGTCAGTGCCGCCATCGACACCCTCTAATGCTTTGAGAAAGAGCACAGTTTGTGAAGTCAGCTGGTGCTCCTCGCGCCTATGTTGCACCATAACCCTGAAAGACAAACAGCTATTGTCTTCGCAGGCATTTCCCATTGTTCCACTCTATTATCTTTGGGTTCCGGCACCTATTTTTGGGGGGGAGATGCCTTGCTGGTTCAACTAGGCTCTTGCATATGGAGACTTCTAATAATTAGAAGAAAGACTCAGAGGCCTAAACACAAAATGCATGTACAGTACTACTGTAGTACTCTTCACACAGTGCAAAATACTATTCACTAACCTACATGTGGACAACTCTTCTTCTATGTCTCCTATCTTTTCTGTGGGGTGGTTTCCACTACATTTGACACGATCTCCACGCATGCAGGCCCACGTTTTTTTATTAAAAGTGGAAGGTACAGAGGGGAATGCATAGTACATTATGGGAGGTGGTTAGAGAGGGGTAAGGGAGCGACATACAAGTACAAAGACACAAAAAAAGAGTAAGCCCATTGATTTTCACAAACCCTTACTAAAGCTGAAATGGTCCCATAGCAGTGGCAAAGTACTTCAGTGCTGCCTTGGAATATGTCTGAAGAAACAACAGGGGGCTGGCTCTAATCAGTAAGGCTGAGCCTAATATTAACCAACAAAATGAAAATGCCAGTACTGATATACATGATAAAGCAACAACTAATGACTACCACAAATCTGAAAGGAAAATCAGAAGAGGGGATTGACTAATTAATAGTATTTTATTCAAAATATTTGCAACATATAACTTCACTTTTTTTTGTTTTTGCGAAGGAATATACAAAAGGACATATACAATAACAACAAGGATTTACTTTACAAGCATTCACTCAATTGTCAAACATATCACATGCAACCACATCAATCGTACACCACTTCCTGAGAGGAAGAGTGGGGGGGGGGGAGTGTTGGTGGGAAACAAGTAAGAGGAAATACCAAAATCTACAAATATTTACAATACCACTTTGATTTGAATATTTTGTATGTACATTCTTCTATTTACAAACCCATTCTATGTTTTCAAAAAGAATTTTTTAATAGTAATGTACATTAGTGTACTCCAGGCTCAATCAATCGAAAGCCCAAGAGTTACTGTAGATTGGTGAAATGAGGCCTACGCGTTTCGAATTTCACTTGAATTATGGGGGATTCTCTTCAGGGCCGTGAGCGTTCCTATAGATAGAAAAGGAAACAAGAAGGAGAAAGGAGAAATAATCACAACCTTGCACAGAGTCAGTCACATTTCAAATGGTGCAGTTAAAAACAAATGGGGACCTACATAAGCATCCCACCAAGCGATACAACAGCCAGAAATTTCAAACGTATTAGGGCCGTATTTCGAGGTGCTTGACTAATAAGTGTCTGCATCTAGCATTTACCTGACTAGGTACTATAATGGCAGGGCAAAGGAAAAGCCATTATTAGTGTACTTTACCTGTTAATGCAAGTGGAAAGGATGTCCTATTGTAAATGATCCTTGTGAGATGGCACTATATTGTACCTAATCGCCCAAACGCCTGTAAAGCAAGATAAAAACGTATGAGCTTTTGTATAGATCAAAAAGGCCCTATGTAGACATGGAGGGTATAGCGGAATGGACTTACCCATTAATGTCACGTCCTTTTTCGTTATTATTAGCGGGTCGGGGGAAGCTGGCAGGAGCACTGCTCTAAAGGTTGGTCAGAGCACTGTGAGTGGAAAAGGAAGCATAGTGTATCAGAGAGGTCTTAACACTGTTATCAGCACTAGAAATGGCCAATACAGCGTGTTCAATTAATCTTCTTACCAAAATAGGAGGATGCCTGGAGTTATAACGCTGAAATCTTGACCGAGTAGTAAATGTACCCAGGTAGGGTAAATGAAGAAACTGTCTTCATTAAAGATTTCTGGAGAGTAAAATATAAGAACATAGAATGAGAGGGGGAGAAAGACCTACACATCAAGTAGAAGCAGCAAGAGTCATGCATATTCACCTGGTTGTTGAAAATGGTTCTCCAGTCAACAGACTAGTGATGTTAGTAAGTTCAAAGCGTTGTTGTATATTGACATCGAGTGAAAACGCGTTACTAATAGGGAAAAGAAGGAAAAGGAAATCAGGACCCAAGCAGTATGTTCTGAGCGCAGGTAGTAACCCAAGTTAAGTAAAAACTCACATGAAACAATGGTTTAGGCTGCATCCATATCAAAGATGGGGAAATGGGCGTCTGAAACATAACAAGAATGTCAGACAAATGCGTGACCAAAAGGGTTCAACGGCATAAATTTAAAAGCTGAGGAGAAAGGGTCTTGGAACTTACTTCGTCAAGCTGTAAATCCGACCGCAGCGGTGGCGTCTCAACCTGCACTACTCATTCGTGCATGCGCAGAATGCGCGTACAGCGAGGGTGAGCTTTTAAGGGAAAGCGCGGTGATTTGGAGGACGCCCAACAGTGGGCGGAGTGAGAAAAAAGAGGAGGGCGATTAGAGTGAAAATGTAAACACGTAATGACAAGTGAAACTATAATTTACAGAGTTTGGTAAATATGTGAGGGGCGCTAGATGATAAGCAGTCAGGCACAGTGGTATCTGGAAAAACGGGGGATACTAAGAGGGCGCACCATAGGTGCCCTAATAGTAGTAGCCCGAATACGGCGCATTATACTAATGGAAGGTCTATAATAAATAAGAGAACTTGAGCGGTGTGGCTACAAGATAGAAGGTAGCCAAGGATTCAGTATATTCACAATTTGAAAATCTCATTCAGTTCATTAAGACCAGACAATGCTGTATCAAATTTAATGATAAGCAATGCTTCTCTTCTAGACAACATTAAGTTCCAGTCGCCGCCCCGCGAGTTTTTTTCAACTTTAGATATGACTGTCCACCGTAAATCACTGATCTGATGTTGCATTTGAGTCCAGTGGTTTACAAGGGGTGCATTTTCAACATTTCTTTTCAACCTTGATTTATGTTGGCTGATGCGTTGGCGTACTTCTTGATTAGTTTTTCCGATGTAAAGGCTGTTGCAGGGACACTTTATACCGTACACTACAAATTTAGATTTACAATTTGTGAACGTATTATGCTTCCAAGACATTCCATTATGTTGGAATAGTGACCCCTCTAATGTGGAGTCGCAGCATACGCACGTGCCGCACTTATGGTGTCCTAGGACGGGAGGGAGTCCCATAAGGTGGCGCAGTGTAGGTTGCGTTTTAGTCGGCATTGCAGCTCTTACAACATAGTTCGCAACACTGTTTTCCTTTTTGAAGGCAAAGAGGGGGGGTTATTGTAAACTCGCATCTAAATCCTTAACCAAATGCCAATTCTGTGTAATTACACGTTTGAGTTGGTTTGCATTAGGGCAAAAGGTTGTGACGCACACTTGACGTTGCATCGAGGATTTTTCTTTTTGTTCTAAGAGAGTCTCTCTAGGAGTGTACTTAGCTCTCCTCATGCAGTTTTTTACCAATTTTTTAGGATACCCACGATCACACAATTTGGATATTAGGTTGTCTGCATGGTGTTGGTAATCTTTATTATATGTACAGTTTCTGCGGACCCGCAGAAACTGACCGTAAGGGAGGTTCTCCTTAAGGCTCCTAGGGTGATTGCTGTCGAACAATAAGGCTTTATTGCGATCGGTAGGTTTAATGAAGAGTGTTGTAGCCAATTTACCTTCCTTGGGAAATACCTCAACGTCCAAGAAGGAGATACAGGTGGGCGAGTGTGTCAAACTAAACTGAATGTCCGGTGTTCTGGCATTTAGCCATTGGTGGAAAAGGGACAGGCTGTTGCTGTCTCCAGTCCACACCATAAAAATGTCATCGATAAAACGAAGCCATATGCCTATATGGTGGCTATATGGGTTGTTGTGGTGTATGTAGGTGTCTTCATACAACGACATAAAGAGTACAGCCAGCTCTGGTGCAAAGGGGCAGCCCATAGCTACCCCTTTGACTTGATAGTAAAATTCATTGTTGAAGCAGAAGTAGTTTTTTCTCAATGCAAAAGATGCGAGGTCAACTAGGAACTTAGTGGGTACTCTCATGGGTCTAGGTCTGGAGTCAAGAAAAAAGGTTAATACTGCCACCGCTTCATCCTGAGGGATCTGCGTATATAGGGACGTGACATCAAGGGTGACCAATGTGTCCGTCCCTTCATTGAAGTCGATGTTTTCTAACTTATTGATAAAGTCAGTGGTATCCTGTAAGTAGGAAACCACCTTTCCCATGAATTCTTTTAGAAAGCAATCAACATATTTTGCTGTTGGTTCCAGCAAAGAACCACATCCTGCCACGATGGGTCTACCTGGCGGGCGGTTCTGATCTTTGTGGAGCTTAGGTAAAGCATAAAACATGGGTGTTTTAGGATGTTTACTTTTAAGATATTCTGCTTCCTTAGGTCCGACAAAACCCTGCTCTACGCCTTCTTGAATTAAAGCAAAGAGTTCGTTTTGTAGGTCTTTAGTAGGATCTTTTCCTATCTTGCGGTAACAGTTATGATCTTCTAATTGTCTCATTACCTCGGCGGTATAATCATTGACATCCCATACGACTATTGCGCCGCCTTTATCGGCCTGCTTTATTATGACCGAGTCATCATTTCGTAAGTTGGTAAGTGCAGACATTTGGTCTTTTGTGGTGTTATATTTGACAAATTTCTTGTCCTTTTCCATAGCAGAGATGGCGGACAACACTGTTTTTTCAAAGATTACAAGTTGTTTTGGGATCTTATTAGTGGGGGGACAAAAGGTGGATTTATTTCTTAAACCTGTAACCTCAACAGAACGCTGTATGGGGTTATCCGTAAAAAACATAGTCAATCTCAGTTTCCTGCAAAACTCGATGAACTCAGATTTGAGTTTTACAAAATCAGTCTTTTTGGACGGGACAAAAGTCAATCCTTTGGCCAGTATACTTTCCTCTGCTTTAGTGAGCACTTTTTGTGAAAGATTAAAGATAGGTGAAGTATCTAGTTTTTGTATTGCTGGCTGCGGGTTTTCATTTCCCAAGGGATGGTGTATCTTACCCTGCCCCTGGGTCGCGTCTGGCCCCTCGATAAAAAAGGATTCGAAGGTTGGTTTGACTGCTGTCGGTTCGAATTCCAATTTCGATTTCTATTTTGACGACTGTAGTTGCTGCCTGTGTCACTATCTGTGCCTGATGAGGAAGTTTCTGAAAACGAGATGAATTGTTTCCTTGATCTCCCCTGATTCTCAGAAAGATAACGTCTAGAGTCTGGTTTGGAATAAAAGTCAGACTGTAGGTATGGATATACGTTCTCCAATGAGAAGCCTTTCTTGTCTTTCTCAAATTGGGCTGTTTTCTGTGTAACCGTAAAATCCTTGAACTCTTGTATCTCTTTGTCGACTTTTTCTAACAGTGCTTTGGCATCAGCTATAGCTGGATTAGTGCTGATCTCTGCTTCTAGTTTGGCGATCTCACTAAGTTCTTCTTTGGAGATCCTAACTGCAGTTTCAACAGTTAAGACCATAAGATCTCTACTGCATTTGGTTTCTATCATAGAAAAACCTTTCTTAAAAATAGGATCTTCAGTGAATATCACTGGGATGTTTTTAATCTGTAACCCTCCCGGGATGGTGCCTTCTCTAAGATGTTGTAACAGGAAGTGGCCGTGGAGGTCAGTTCTGATCTGTCTTTTTTTCAATCTAATCAATTTGTCAGACTCATTATTAGATGTAGCAGATATACTCAGGGAAACAGATGAAAAGACTGGCGGATCGCTTAGAAGGTTCTTAATGTGGTCCTCCGAATAAGTGAATGTGTCTTTCTCTGCCATCACCTGGGGTGTGAGAAAAGGTAGGAGAAAAGAAAAAAGAAATTACAAAAATATTAATTACAAAATAAAACAAGAAGACTGTGGAGTTGAAAACAATCAATAAATTCAACACCCAATGTGAAAGGGGCAATCAATCTCCCTATACCCCAGACTAAATGGGGCAAAGCTACTAACCTCGCGGGCCTAGACCCGCTAATATCAGAAGAAACAACAGGGGGCTGGCTCTAATCAGTAAGGCTGAGCCTAATATTAACCAACAAAATGAAAATGCCAGTACTGATATACATGATAAAGCAACAACTAATGACTACCACAAATCTGAAAGGAAAATCAGAAGAGGGGATTGACTAATTAATAGTATTTTATTCAAAATATTTGCAACATATAACTTCACTTTTTTTTGTTTTTGCGAAGGAATATACACAAGGACATATACAATAACAACATTTGACACGATCTCCACGCATGCAGGCCCACGTTTTTTTATTAAAAGTGGAAGGTACAGAGGGGAATGCATAGTACATTATGGGAGGTGGTTAGAGAGGGGTAAGGGAGCGACATACAAGTACAAAGACACAAAAAAAGAGTAAGCCCATTGATTTTCACAAACCCTTACTAAAGCTGAAATGGTCCCATAGCAGTGGCAAAGTACTTCAGTGCTGCCTTGGAATATGTCTAGCACCGCGCATGGGGCACAATTCCCAAGGGTAACCTGAGACCAAAAGTCTACGTTTTTTATGACTTTCCATATTCCCAAAGGTAAACTTAGACCAAATCTCTAAGTTACAACTTTTGGTATTCACATAGATAAATTATGAGTAGTATCTTTATGTTGGCAGTCGGGGCGGAATCTCTGTGCCGAGTGCAGAGATTCCACTCCGCACCCAGAGTGTACTCTGCACTCAGGAGATTCCGCCTTGACTGCGCAAGTAAAGATACTACTTGTAACTTACCGTTGTAAATACCGAAATTTATAAACTTAGACTTTTGGTCTAAGTTTAACTTTATGAATCAAGCCTCCAGTCTCTCACAGGTACCACATCACACCCCTATAGAAAATAATAGAAGCAAGGGATTAAAATAATACCCCATTGGAGTCTATTTAGTTTAGTTAACTAAATAACTTTATTTCATCTTTTTTAAAAAAATACTCAAAAGTTAAGTTTTCAGCTCTTTCTTAAAATTGCCTTTCTCAGTCATCAATCTCGGGGATCTCGGCAGCTAGTTCTACAGGCCTATAGCCAGGACCGCGAATGAAGCAGATGTACGACGTTACGACGCGTACTATAACAACGCGTGCTTTCACAATGCGTCCCTTACAACGCAAGTCGTTACCACGACTTGCGTTGGGAGAGCGGATTGTAAATAGGATAATTTACTATTCTAACACCAGTCCCCGTGGACACTAGGGAAGGTGTTGGAATAGTAAATATACTATTCTTAATCCTCTAGCGCCCTCCAGCCCAAGTCGTGGTTACGACTTGCGTTGTAACGGACGCGTTGTGAAAGCCTTGCGGAGTAAAATCCTCGTTGTAAAGGATGTTCCCCGAATGAAGCGCCTCTTCTGCGCAGCTTTTTAAAGTGGGGGACTGTCAGCAGTCCCACCTGACTGGAGCCTAGCAATCTTCCAGGCCTGTACGCCTTAATCCTTCCATTCAAAAATGCTGGGCCCCTGTCATGGAGGGCTTGATGTGTCAAAGTCAGTGCTTTGAACATCACTCGCTGGTGCGCTGGAAGCCAATGGAACTTCACAAGAAAAAACAAAACAGGTGAGTTTATACAATAAGCAGATTGCTGTATTTTGCTTGAGTTGTAGGTGCTAGATTAAATATTCTGGGATACCTAGGTACAAAACAGTGACATAGTTCTACCATGACAATATCAATGACCTGTGCTTCCTGAGAGATCAGATGCAAAAAATTCTTGAGGAGGAAGAAAATCCAAGGCAGTATTTCACCACAGAAGAGACCTGGGCTTTAAACAAAAGGTTGATTCGAATAAGAAGCCCAGGATTCTGGCCACCATCTTGTGAGGAGGAGGCAGCCGAACATTGTTTTGCCAAACACTTGTCCATCCTGGTAGAGGGTCAGGCCCGAGCAACAGGATCTCAATCTTAACCGGGTTGCACTGGAGTTTGTTCTGCTTAAGCCACTCAAGTAATGCCTGTAGGCAGCGAATAAAGGTGTCTTTAGCCCTGAAAGAATCTCCCTCATATGTTAAAATCATCTGCATAAGAAATAATCTTCATGCTGAACAATTACATCAGATATGCCAGGGAAGACACATACATATTGAAACGAGTGGGGCTCAGGGAAGAACCTTGGGGCACCCCAACCCAGTTGTTTAACTCTGGAGGAGAATGATTTCATCCATACGACCTGCTCTCTTTCCACCTGGAATGATCCCAGCAAGCCAAGGGCCATGTCTGCCACACCCAGATGTTCTAGTCTGTTTTGAGTTGATGATTTACACATTGTTCTAGAATTTTGGCCATTGCGGGGACTAATGAAACAGGTCAAAAGTTAGCTGGTACTACGGGGTAAGCATTAGCATTTTTCAGAAGGGGGATCAACGTTGTTCTCCTCAAGGAATCAAGAATAACTCTTGAATGAAGTGAAACTGTGAGCAACTCCTGGTAAGTTGGAGCAATAATATCCGCAAATGCAGAGGTAATGGGTCTTCAGGTGAACCTGACTTGCACTTTGCCAACTGCTCCTTCACATCCTCAATTTTGGGGGGTACAAAAGTGTCAGCATATTTTCAGCTGCAAGCCTTATGATGTCACTAGGTACTGTGACCAAAAATGGAGAGTTGGAACTTCCCGTATTAGCTTGAATTTTGAGGATCTTATCTTCAAAGAAGTCAATTAAACTTGTGCAGATAGTTTGATTAGTATTAGTATAGTACATATATATATAGGGTCATTGTAGTTAGACAGACATTTTACGTATACAAAACCATAGAAATTCAGCAGGTATAGTTATAGCTATGTTAGGAAACTATAATTGTTGCCTTACGTTACCTAAGGGCACAATAGATATAGATATGTACATAATTGATATATGAGCATTATGTCAACATAAAATGTAATAATACACATATTATATTTGTAAAATTAAATTAAACATTTAATCTATTGCTCAACAAATGTCAAATAATTTAAATTCATTATACACATAACCTTTAGTAACTTTTAATACATATTACATCAAAAATATTATTGTAGGTGAGTTTTTAAATTTATATTTTAAAAATATTTCATATAAGGTAATTAGATACTTCTTAATTGATTATTTAATACACATTTAAGTTGAAACATTAAAAATGTGTTGTAGTATTATGCTGTATTGGTTTAGTCGAAAATGACAATTTACATTGATTTTACATTCATATTTCACATTAACATATTGTCATTATTTTTTTTAGGTTTTATAAACTTTTTCTACATTTACCCTAGGAAACTCCAATAGGTGTGAAACGTGAGTAGTACATTTACACTTGTGAATCTTAGTATAGGAAGCCCGACCAGGGGGTTTAGACCTGTAAGTCAACACCTAGACATAACCTTACACTCATAAATAGTGAATAGCAAAACAGTGTAAAGTTACTATTAGGGGTAGTAGTAAATATACGTGTAAGTAAATTTACACATGTACATTTATGAATAGGAGCAAAGTGGGGAACTTAAAAAGATATAATTTCCTTGATTGGAATACTTGAGTGCCATCTGCTGATGAGGTGAATACTTTTTTCTAATCTAACAGGGAGGCCTTGCTACCTTGCACAATATCTACCTGTTCTCAGTTATTAACGATTTTTTTCTCAGTTATTCAAGCATGCCTCTGCAAGTAGACTATACAATGCAACTAATTAAATTCTTACTTGTGTTACAGCATCTTGTGGAGATTACATCATTGTTGTATTAATCACCCACTTCTCCTCAGTACATTGTTTGTACCTCAAGTTAGTTCTGGATTGATTTTCCCCTTCTGTCTATGTTGCATGTCTTTGGAAGGTTTGTTCATTTATCACCATACAGAACAATTTATCTTGGTGACAAAAGCAGCAATCCACCGAGCTAGCCACATATTTTGCAGTTCGTGATCTTCATGGCATATTAACCCTCTACGCTACTGTATGATAAGTTTAACTTCTATTAGACAAAGCTCCACATCTCTCTCCAGCAGGATCATTAATCACTAGAGCTATAATTATTGTAGCCTCAACACTCCTAGATGCACAATGAACTCAGCAACAGGTGTTTTTAAAACCATAAGTTATTTATATACACAGTGTCCCTCCTCCAAGTCAGCGCCAGCTGGGACTGCACTAGTTGACCACCCTAAAGCCAGCCTGTGGCCATGTCATGATGTCTTTCTTGGTACAGCACAGAGCCGAGGCACTGTTTTTTGCACCCACAGAACATAAAATAAATTCATGTAACCCTATATTTCTCTTAGTTGGTGCTTTGTTTTCAGACAGCAGTCCAGAAGCAAAAAGTGTCAGACCTTGTTCACTATTTCTGAGCTACGCTATCAAAAATTAAAGTGTTAATTTAGAGAAACATCTGGTCAAATGAATTCACATTACTGCTTGCATGTACATAAAATGGTGGGGCAGGTGCAGGGCGGTGTGGGTGGTGGTGGAGCGGGATAAGTAATATTAAATAACTTAACTAAATGAAACCACACTTTGCCCTGGCTGACGCGGCGACCGAAAGTAAGTGGTTTTATTTATTCTTTTAGTTTAGAAAGCTTTTTTGAACAAGAAGCAAAAACATGGTACAAAGATATAATACTAAGAATAAAATACAAATCCACCTAGTGACATATAAAACTACTTATAAAGGAAAAGGAGAAAAATCTAATACAGCATAAATTACTAGAAGACAACCAATATTAAAGGAAAACATAATCACACAGTACCATAATTAAATTAGCATTTTTGGTTTTGCTTTTTTGAGTGAGAAAGACAGATAAAGGGAAGAAAGAGAAAGAAGAAAAAAAGAAAAGGAGAGAGAAAATAGAAGAGAGAGGAAAAGAAAGGAGAGTGGTTTTATTTTTTAATACTACTTATCTCATCGTCTGTTGACTTCTGCAACCCCCCACCCTGCCCGCCCCCCCCCCCGCTCTTACCTATGTGAGCCGCCATTGCATGCTGCACCCCAAATCTTAACTTGGATGAGTATGAGTTAGAGTGTAATCTTGAGAGGGCTGACCTTTTTATTCCTTCACCAAAGAAAAATAACCAGAAGGGGAAGTATGCTACAGCCCTTAACAGAGTGGACATGTTTTCGTTTTTGCTGTGTTAACCTTTTCTTCTTATGTCATGCAGTGGGTAATACGGGACCTTGAAGGGAGTTTGCATTGTTTTTGGTTTGGGACACACAAGTGACATTTATGTCTACTCTCAGGCAGCAAGTAAGTATAAAAGGGCTTTTGATTTTAGCCTTGTTGTGCCGCATGATCTATGAAACAAACTTTTGGTCAGTTTCTGGATTTTTGTGCCTCCTCGATTCTTTCCATTTTTGAGCTGTCTGTAACTTGTTTTTCTATTTTTCATGGGGCCTTTTGGTAATATGGGAGAATGAAGAGCACTAAGGGGCTCAAATGCAAATCTCGGTCATTTGCATAAGGATGGCTGGTCTGGTAAATTTACATTATGAAGACATTGGAATCAAATAGGCAATGACGGTGTTGGTGGTTGATAATTTGGTTGATGCAGAGAGCACATCTTTGTATTTAGGTGATTTGATGGATGATTTATAAAGGAAGTTTACTAGTGATTGTGGATCAGAGCTTTCATGAGAGAGTATCGTGTCACCAGTCAGTTGAGTGGAGCTGAGCTCCACAAAAGGGAGCCGCAAGGTGGCATTGTTCTAGTGTACCTTTTGGTCAGCTGGATAGTGGGGCAGCATCCAATAGTCTCATAGGGATTATGTTTGGCTATGGTGCTGATAAAGCTATGATTTTCAAAAGTGTGAGTCCATCTAACGTAAGACTCAACGGACTGATGTATTTGTGATTGGCAGTAGTTGGCTCAGACGTGACGTGTATAGGCTGCGGTTGCAAAAGCGATGTGAACTGGGTGACAGTTTTCTTTTATCAAAACTCTTAAGATGAACATTACCTTGTTAGGTGGTGATGACTTTAAAGCTGCTGAACAAATTAAATGATAGCGCACTCAGGTACATGTTCCATAATAATAATAATAATAATACAGATGCTTGTAGAGCGCGAACAGCTACCTCGGGTGAGGTGTCCCGGCGCTAGCGAGTCCTACGGCCAAGAGCGAGTAGTCAGGGGGGAGATCAAGATTATTGCATAAAGAGCCAAGTTTTTAGGAGCTTCCTAAAGCTAGCTTCTGTAGTGGCAGATTGGATGGCAGGGGGCAAGGTATTCCATAGTTTAGCCGTGCCGACAGAGAAGGACCTGCCTCCAAGTCTAGCTTTCCTCACACGCGGAGTAGTTAGCTTGAGCAAGGAGTTTGAGCGGAGCTCTCGTTTTTGGTGGTAACGGGGAAGTCGAAGTTTTAGATAGTTGGGACACGTGCCTTTTAGTGCTCTGAAAGCCAAGGTAAGCACCTTGAACTTAATTCTGCTTGCCACTGGCAACCAGTGCAGCTCGTGCAGATGCGGAGAGATATGCTGCCTGAAAGGGACACGTTTTCTCAATCTCGCAGCCGCATTCTGCACGATCTGTAAGCATTGCGCCGCATATTTGGGCAGACCAAGAAAGAGGCCATTGGAATAGTCAAGTCGAGATGTGATTGTTGCGTGAACAACCGTTTTTCGACACTCGACTGGGGATGCTTCCATCAAGGAATGTTATGTTATGTTATGTTAAATAACTTATAACGCGCACGTACACCGAGACGGTTTCTTGGCGCTCATGACAGACATAACAAACCAGGGCCAGGAGATCACACTGATCCAGCTTTAAAAAGAAAAGTTTTTAAGGTTCTCCTAAATGACTCGTAGGTAGGGCAGTGACGAAAGGAAGAAGGCAGGGAATTCCAAAAGATGGGGCCGAGAGAAGAAAGGCGCAAGCCGCCATGCCGCTTCCGGCGGGAAGATGGAATGCAGAGAAGATTATCAGCAGATGATCTTAGATTACGGGTGGGAAGATATCTCTTCAGTTTAGAAGACACAAATTCAGGGGCGCGATCGTGGAGAGATTTAAAGACGGTGCAACCAAGTTTAAAGGAGCACCGTTGGGCCACTGGGAGCCAGTGAAGATTCCTCAGCAGAGGAGAAACATGCTGGTGTTTAGGTTGGTGATACACCAAGCGGGCCGCCTGATTCTGGATCAGCTGAAGTTTGTGGAGCTGATAAGCAGGAATCCCCACGTACAGGAGATTAGCAAAATCAATCCTGGAAATAACCAGAGCCAGTAAGACTAGAATGAGTGCCTCTCTGGTGAGAAAACGACAGATCTTAGGGATCCTGCGCAGTTGAAAAAAACAGGATGATGTCACAGCCGAGATCTGGGGTTTCAACCCCTTTCTGCAGGCGACTGGCTCCATATGTGGCAAAGTTAAAAGGCATAAACCCAGTTTGCTACAGTACTCAGACAAAGCAGGTATGCCTTGGGTAAGGCCCCATAAAATGGTGGCAGATGTAGTCCTTGATGGCTCGTTGGTACTTACACCTTAATCTCTTAGTAAAGTTCTCACATATTTTCGCCCATTGGTCATATGGGCCTTTGTTGGTTGACTTAAAGTACTGTAAGGGAGAAGGAATCAGCAATACATTTCTAACTTGTGAACCAGTTGAAAGGTTCAACAGGGCCTATGTGCACAGTCTCCATTTTTTTTTTTGAAAACAGATTTTATTTGTAATTGGTCACATATATTGCATAGCTCCGGAGTCCGGAGTCTGCTGCACACATCAATAAATCAGCAATAACATCTTAGACTTTTTATAGAGAAACTAACAACACCCCCCTCCCCCTCCCGTTTGCGCTGATGTTGCCACTTATTTACAGTATAAAATCTTTAAAAAGCATACCAATTCCAATGAGACACTCTATCCTTTCCACCAATGAACCACCTGTCAAATCATCGGGAGGGCGGCCCTCTCTGGCGGCGGGTCCAAGTCCAGCCCACAGTAGTCCGCCCACCTCTTCCAGATCTTAAAGTGCTTACGGGGCACCTCCTAGCCATAAATATAGGATGCAAAAGTCCATGCCATTTTTCCAAGCACAGTCTCCATTTTAAACCATGAGTTTAAACTTGACATCCTATTAGATGGTGACTTCTTACATGCCTTGCACTTACATGATAACATACTTAGGAATCATTCTGCATGCAGTACATTTCTTAGTTAACATGTTATTAAGTTGCCTAGTACCTTCAGTTCAAGGGTAGGAACCTTGAGCACAATGCCCTTGTTTTTAGATGTCCGGTTAGAGAGAGCTCTGAATTGCAAGACGAACAATCACATCAGTGCAGCACCCCTGACCCTGTGTGATTGGAACAGTGTTTTTATTACATAAACCACCTCTGAGCTACGTTCGGCAGAGGAGCTCCTCGATGGAGTATGCTGAAACACCGGCATGTGACTGAGATGCAGCCTTGCTGACTATTATCTCTATCCTTCAAAGGACAGTGGCCTGTTCTATACCAGGTGGGCTTCCTGAAACATCATACACAGGTATGGAAGGTTGGATTATCCCAAGAGATCTGGCAGAGGGTGCTCCCACTATTCTCTCGATAGTGTAGGTAGTGTTAGGTAGGAATATAAGTATATGCATAATCATATCTTCATATAATCATACAATATTGATATCATGGTTAAAAACTTCATCTTTTTTACCATTCTTGTAATGCTGGTTACGATGCTTTGTTTCCTCCTGCTAATAATTGCATCTCATGTTTTTTACATAAGAATACAATTGCTTCAATAAATGTTTGAAACACTAATTTGTATATTTCTTGTGTCTCCTTCTGGGCTTGACTGAGTGAAAACAAAAGGGCAGATTTGTTTCTCCAATTTACTTGGAGAATTAGAGTGGTCATGTTCTGAGGTTGCAGGTTCCATCTGGTACCCTGTGAGGTAAGGGGTTAAGAGGGTGCACTGTGAGATACCTAGGAATTGGGGTAACATACGCTGATGATATGTGTGCACTCTCTCCCCATTTTCTAATGTTTATGTTGTCTGAATACACAGTCGTACTTGATTCATAGGAGCGGTATGACATGGTGCCAATTCTATGTCAAGTACTAATTTAATGAATCTCCCGAATAGTTCTTACGTCTGTCCAAGACCCCTATTCACTTTATACAGAGGTGTCAATGATGTTAGGGATTAATTCTCTTCAGCTAAGTAGGAAACCCCTACTTTTGTCTGTATGTTCTTCAAGCTTGAACTTTTAGAAGGATCACCCACTATAGTTTTTCCCTTCTTTGAACTCCATTCATTAGATATGGCACAAGTACCAATAGTTATACCGCTTACTTGCAGACATGCAGTAACACAAGTGTTATAACAATAAGGGCTTCCTCTTACAGGGGGAGATATTACCTTCGAGGTAACGGCCCAGAAAGCATAAAAAAAGAAGTATTATATTCATGGGTCACTTTTCCTGCAGCAGATGCTATCAAACAAAAATGTCACACATGCACTGCAGCTGTAACACCGGGCCAATACAGAGCCTATGAAGATTTAGAAATGCCATTAACATTTCAGGAACATATGAATTGATTCCAAGACGCCCTACCACATGTACTAACAATGAACAACTGGGTCCCCTCAGTAATGAGGGAGCAACCTGGCCACTTCTAGCAGGCTATACACCATATCCTACATTAACACCACTACCTTCTATAGAGCTCAGTGCTCTATACTCAAGTCAAGTTAGCCTATACAGATGTTTAATACAGTTTGTTATGCTAACCATAACAACGCCAGCAAGGGTTGTTCAAACAGTGCAGCCACATATATCAGTGCCTACATTCATCCAGTTACTATTAATGCAATTATGGGTAAGCTTCCCACTAGACGGAAATAAATTCTACTCTGGATTTCACAAAAAACAAACTAGCTTGAAATAGTATTTTCCTATACTGGACCCCAAGATAAACAATAAGCATAAAACTCTTACATTGTGCCTACCACAGGGATGGTTCCCACAGTTGATCAATGTGCCACTTGGGGCACAGTTGTTCTGCAATATGTACCATCCAACATGCTACACCATTTATTGCTGTTTTGTCTGAAGTGCTAAAACAGATTCAGAATTAATATGGGCAGAATTAATACAGTGCTGCCTCTGACCTAGATTTGGGGATGATACTAATTGGCAACTGCACCACAGTTGCCTCAATTATTTTAAGTAACATGAATGAGGAAGTAGCATTGGTAGCATGCTGACGTCTTTCACAGGTTCCCTTAGTGGACCAAGAACACGAATTACTAATAAATATTGCTGAACCCAATACATCTATAGGTCGAGGTAATTTGGGAGCCAGACCAAATAAACCACAGCTAAGGGTAATTCTGAAAAGGATCATTCGAAATAGGCACCTGAGTCTTCTAAAAAGCTCTAGGATAAACACAACATAAAGAAAAAAACATAGTCATGGGGTGGATCTTTGCAGCTGGAGTCCACTGATAAGCATTTTAACTTGCACAACCCTGATACACTTAAGCAGCCTGATAGGTATCAGTATACTGATACACATACTTCTCACTCCTTTCAGGACTCACACGACAATTGCTTGGAGAGAGGAGTACCTTCGGAGTGGAGACCAGGGGACTGTGTGAAACTGAGAAAGGACTCACAACGCTCCTTTGACATTATTATAAAAAAGAAAGAGAAACTTCTACAGCAAAAGCCTCAATTAAAAAAGAAAGAAGTGGCAGGAATTTCTACTAAATATGTCACACATATTGAGGACCCTACTTTGGAACAAGGAGTGGGCACTGACACTGCTAGACAGTGCAGCAGAGGCCACAATAGTTCGCCAGACAAAAGTTTCTAGTGGCAGGAGCAACTAATTGTTTTATTCAAGTTGAAACACCACTTTAGCGGATTAGCTTTCCCAAATGACTATTTGATTTGGACATCCAAATTGAGTGTGATATTTTTGGGGGAAACCTAACACTTACTTATGACATTCTCTTGGCTGAAGTAGATGGATTGGCCACCTGAGTTTGTCCAGAAATGCCCACAAGAAGAAGATATAATAATACAGTCTTTCTCAGTCCTTGTTCCCAGGACTGTATGCCATGGAGTGGGCCCTTGAACAAGCCCTGGAATTATACCACAAACATTTAGGCTGGGATAAAGAATTACCATAAAACATTATACTGATAATGCCCAGCCTGCAAGTGTAACCACAATACCCAAATAAGCATGAAGCTAAATGCCCAGTTAGAGAAATTCTACAATGACTAGAACATCAAGGCATCATTGAGCCTTGTATCTCTCTAATGAACAATCCTATGTTTCCTGTAGTGAAACCTGATCATTCATACTGCCTAGTTTGGACTTAAACAATAGAAATTTAAACAGTCATATACACACACATTTGCAGTATAAAACTCTCATAGGGCAGCACTAATGAACAACATTGTGCACAAAAAATACAAAAACAACTTTGGACATTTCAAATGGCTTTTTTCTGCCAAAAATTAGCACCAGAAAGAAGGGATTTAACCCTATTCAGCTCATTTGGGAGTCAAACCCAATTTTGTTGACTCCCTCAAGGGTATACAAAGAGCCCTGGTAAGTTCTAAACCTGTGTAACATCAGTTTTACACAAAATTGACCCAATACATTGTCCTATGTCAATGACACATACCATATGGGTAATTACTTAAACATACGTCTAGTCGGAGTAGATCGCTTAAATTTGGGATTTGCTGAACTAGGCTAAAAATTCTACTCACAAAAAACAAAAATTCCCTATCTTAGGGGCCCATTCTAGGGATACAAGTTGTCAAATGAAGGCAAAGTGTATCACCACATTTCCTAAAGAAATTTGCACTACTACAACCACCAAATACAATTAAAAAGCTAGAATCAATTTTGGGTTTTCTCAACTGTGGTAGAACATACATATAAGATTATGCACAATATGTAAAACCATTTTATGACGTAGTTAGCCAGAATTTTCAAGCACACACATTGGACACCAGAACATGTACAGATTCTGGGAACAATGGAAACAGTCATGCTTGCATCCAGACACTTACATATACATGTCAACACCACAAATTTGGTGATCCACATATTTGCGGGATTCACTGGCTACACATATACTTTCAACTATGGTGATCCAGTATTGATTACATATAAATTGTATTTATATTTAAATGTTGAAATGCATTTCTTCACCTACAGAAAAAAAGACTGACTGCAGTTCAGATAGCTATAATAAAGGAAAGATTGTTGGCTCTGGGTAAACGCATAATTGTGGTAATTCTCATTCCAGCCTTAGAGGCTGGCACAAAGGCCAGTCTTCCTACAGTAAAAGCCTTACATCCTAGATGGATACAGTGGTCCACCTCTTAAATAGCTAATGATGTAGACTATGGGTCAGATTTAGATTTTGGGGGACGGTTTACTCTGTCACAAAAGTAACAGATATCCCGACCACCAAAATATAAATCCCGCAAGATATAATGGTATTTATATTTTGGCAGAAGGGATATCCGTCACCATTGTGACGGAGTAACCCATCTGCCAAGATCTAGATCAAACTTCAGTCTTTGACCCCACACTAAAAACAAAAGAATTCCTCCAACATGAACAAGAATACCCTGTGCCCATTGACGTTTTGCCTCTTGACCAGTATCACTTCATTGTCTATACTGATGGTTCATCCCAGCCTTCTGTTGGAACTAAACAACGAAACTTGTGCTGCAGTATGTGAAGTGATGAGGAATGGAGAATTCTTCCCTCAAAAAACCTTTACAAATCTCTAGGGGATTGTACTGCCTATCTGGCTGAACTCAAAGCTCTAATTTTGGTACTAGAAAATACTGATCCTGAATTCCATACAATCAATGTGTGTGATTCGTATTACTTTGTCTACTCTTTCAATAAGCATTTGCATTATTGATGCCTGAATGGATTTAGAGACTCAAAAGGGAACCTATCAAGCATAAATTGATTTGGGTAAAGGTGGCAGATCTTAAGCAATGGTTGCCATGGGCTCATGTAAATCATGCATTGAGTCACCAATGTGTTGGAATACACATTGTAGGAAATTCACTGGCTAATGAAGAAACAAAAGCAGCAGTTCATACTGCTGTTGTAGCCGTAATTACTCATTCTAATACGAGAGAGGATGGAGACATCATGGCGGCTCTCAATGCTTCACGCACTGGCACACCATTACCTAAATAAATTCCAGCAAAATACTCTTACCTACTGAGTGCCCAAAACATACCTTTAGCTCATATCCCCAGAGTGGGGAATGAGTGGTTCCAAATTCATACCGCAGGCTAGAATTAATCATAGCTGCTCATGAGGGGTTACTTTCTGCACAAGCAGGTGTGGTGGCTACAGTTTCACTGTCAGAACAATGCTATTAGTGGCATGGCCGCTACAAACAGACAAAATAATATGTCCTTAGTTGTGACATTTGTCAACAAATGAAAACTTCCACCGCAACTCGCCCACTACAAACACCTCTCTTAGTCTCAAACAAACCATTGACTTGTGTCTATCTTGACCACTGCAGACATGGTTCCTTTATATATATATTCTATTGGCAGAGGATTCATTTTCTAGGTTTCTATGGGTGTGGCTGATGCTCAAACTGTTATAAAAGACCTGCAAGTCTTTATCAGGACATATGCAATAGCTGCATTACACTTGGACCAGGAACCTGCATTTGTCTTTACTGCTTACCGGGATACCATAGGCAACCTGGGTGTGGCAACCTGGGTGTGGCTGTGCATTATTACTCCCCCCATCATCCAGCTGGCCGAGAGGCCCATAGGAATCAATGGGAAGGCCTTCTCATTTTGCGAATTCGCAATTAAGGAATCGCAAAATGAGAATGCAATTTCAAGGGTGCAGGGGGGGGTCCAAAGGACCCCCCCTGCACCCCTGAAATGTCACGTAAGTACATTTTACTCACACACATGTCCCATGTCTCCCTCCACCAATAGGAACCGTATGACAAGGCCAATGTGTCTCTACATTAAAAGTCATGAATTACCAAATATGATTTAAGGAATTTTATTTTAGGATATTTATCAATCCAGTACATAAACAAAACATGAAAAAGTTCACAAGGTACAGCATTACAGCTGGTAAGCAGAAATAGTTCAATAGATTAGGCTATAATAAAATGGAATACTGAATAGTGGCAAGCACAACAATGATGGAACAAACTGTTATAAATAGATGAACAATAAAGAAAGTTCCCTTCTCTCTACTAAACATAGAATGACTACAAAATCATCTAGCAAGGAATTCTATTTAGGGAGCCTAGAAGGTGTCAGAATAGTATAAACGTCTGTAGACGTCTTAGAAAAAGGGGAAATGTGTATAGCATCAAGCTGTCCACTCTTAGAAAAGCTCAACAAGAGGACTGTTCCCTCTCAGAGTCTAGAAGGAATCTGCCTAAATAACTATGGAACCACCAGTTAAAATAACAGAGGCTTCAAAACATCCTCATCTCTTCTCAAACCACCAAGAACCTACCAAATTGGCAAATAGTTAACTGGGAGGACCATCCACAACCTCCCTTGAGGTTCCCATCTCATCCAAACTGGGACTGCAGACCCCAATTTTGAGCATTTCAGATTCCTGGTAAATTATGAAAAGAAGGCTTCCTTTGACCACTTTTTCTCCAAGTTCGCAGCCAGGTTCCTCCTTGCAGGCTTCATTATCGTTCTTTAGCTAACGCGAAGCAAGATAACGCACCTGCAAAAGAGAAGAAATAGCATACTGGCAAAGCTAAACATATTTAAATTGAGGCCTATAGTCAGCCTAAGTTTGCTCAGTAGTCAACATGAACATCGAATACATGATTATTCATACACACATATAATTTTAAGAATAAATGCAAAATGTAATTAATAGAAAACATGATAACATGGTTCAATTGAACTTTTGCACACATTTTTATTCAAATATGTCTTTATTGGCATTTGGAAAAAAACACAAATACTTTTGGCATAATTAGATAACATCACACAATTTTAATATCAATGATTTCCTGTTGTTATGCCGAGCATGGCTCATATGATATTACAGAAGTAAACAAAATACCTCCATTGAAAATCCACCATTCAAATGCATGTAGATGCCACCGTGAAGTTTCCAATAACTATAGACTTACATCTCAAGAAAAATAAGAGCAGCTAGCTCAATTAATCACAGGCATGCATGCATAGGACATATCCAGACAGCGGGGGAGCGGAAAACCCTCACATTTTCCAAAGGATAAAGGGAGGGACTGTCAGGGAAGGCTCCCCATCAGGTAGCAGTGGGGTGGCAAGGGAGGTGGGCAACAGGTAGATGGGGGAGGGCTTAGGTGAGGTGGGGAGGCAGAGCAGGGCAGCAAAGTGTTGAATTTATAAATGTTATTTAAACGCTATGTTCATTCATCATATTGTGCTGCCTTATGTCCCTTCCCTTTTTCCGTACCACCCCTCTCCCCGTCATCAGCTGAGTGTTCTGGAATGTTGACAGATGCCAGCTGATGACCCTGAATGACAAGACCGACAAAACATTGTGGGCTTACCGAATTACACCATCAGCTGAGCATTCTGGAATGGTCTAACTGTGGTTAGTGGGATGTGCACAGCCTATTACTTTGTGAGTTTAATCCGTGCTCCAGGGTATCTCCCTCCTCCTGGGGAGTGTCAGACAATTCCAAGTGTAGCAGGACTATTAATCCATAATCCTCTCACCCCGGGCACAAGTGGGCGCTGAACCTTCAGCAAACAATGTTCAAACGTATATTGTAGTACATAAATGTCTGTTTAAATGTTTTCAACTTTGGTTCCAAATTTGCAAATTCGCTTTTCCAAATAAATTTCTCATGTTTTTTTCACATGTTTATGTGCGAACATTTTCATCAAACTTAAAGCTTTCCAATGCATTTTGGTGCCCCATGCACCTTCATCAGGGAAACCTGAAACCATACAAATAAAGCATCTTTCATACTGTTCAATTCATAATAACTGTTGCTGCATATCTATAATGTGTGAGTAAGTATCTTACACGACGTGATATCTAGCACGACCTTATCATGTGGGTTAAGTTTCACCTATTTCACACAATGTCTGCTCGTGATTTAAAATTGCTACAATCGAACATTTAAAGGTGGTTTCAAGAATGGGGGTTGTTACGCGCTTAAAATCACAGTGCGGCTTTTCACGAGCTCTGTTTATGCTTGTAATGACAGATGCAGTAATTAATCAATGCCGCTGTTCGGCTTGCAACCGAGTTTCAATACATTCGGCTCCCATCGCGGTTTAAATACGGTGTTTAAATGCGGTCATAAGCGCATAAAGCTACTAGCGTTTCCCGGACCTACCGGTCCTTACCTTCTGTTCGGATGTCTTTCGCCTATGCATTTTTCGCGGGAATTTAAGATACGGAAGCCTGAACTGGCCCTGTTTTTACGTAATGCCATTATCTGCGCATGCGCGCTACCACTCATGTCAATTGTGCATTTTTTATCGAGTGTGGTGTAACTTTATGGATACAAAACGTATACAAATATTACAAAGCAACGTATACAAAACAACACAGCGCATAATAACTCGCCATATAGGCGCTATATTAGCTTCATCCTAACATGAGAAATTTATTTGGAAAAGCGCAATAAAACCAAATTTGGAACCAAAGTTGAAATCATTTAAACAGAAATTTATGTACTACAATATACGTTTGAACATTGTTTGCTGAAGGTTCAGCGCCCACTTGTGCCAGGGGTGAGAGCATTCTGGAATGATGACAGATGCCAGCTGATGACCCTGAGTGACCTCAGCTGTGTTGGCGAATTAAGCCTAAATAAAGCTTTCAACTTCAACTGCTTCTGTGATTACTTTACACAAAGGGCAGTAATTGAGAGGTGGGAACTGATTCCACTCCCTGGGTGCAAGAAGTTTGCAGCAGGACATGCGGAACCTCGTGGGTCAACCAGCTCTCATGTACAATGTAAGGACCGATCAAGGGGCCCAAAGTTTCAGGGCAGTCTTTTGTCAGCTTTGGCCTCCAGTGCAGATAGGTACCGTTCCCAGTCTGGGGTGTGGATGGGCTCCATGACTCGTGGTCAGCCTATGCAGCACATCTCGCTCAGCTAGTATTCCAGAGCGTAGGTCAGAGAGCCATAGCTTTATAGGGGGAAAGGGGAGACTTTCAACCATGGCTATTCGACGCTTGGTGAGAATGAGGGGCGGGTCTATGAACTCATTGAGAGGTTTACACTCAGGGGTGAGTGGGGTAATCCCTAGTAGGTGATGTAGTAGGTCCTTTGGCAGGCGGGACAGGACTCCAGTGCCTCTGAAATAGGAGTGAGCACCTCGTCCCAGTATGTACCGATGGTGGGGCAATCCCATATTGCATGTACAAAATCTGCTTCGGAGGTTGCACAGCGGGTGCAAGTATTTCCAATGCCTGCATACATCCATGCTAACAGAAAGGGGGTGAGATAAGTGTGGGCAGTTAGTTAAACTGGTTATATTTAAGTCTGGTATTAATAGAGATAGTTGTTGCCATTCCTATGCATTTCTCCCATTGTTAATCGCAAGTGAAATGTCCAGCGCTGTCTCCCAATAAATTTTCAACTTATGTAATTGTGCTGCATTGTTCATATGCAAGTTGAAAAACAAGCAAGTGATGACTCATCTGTTAGTGAGGCCCGCTTCTGTCCATTGTGTCACGTCCTGGTGTAGGCGGAGAGGAGTGCAACCTGGTGTTCCCTAGAAGGGCAGGTTTGGAGCATAGAGTGTACACTTGAGACGCTTGGTAGTGTACGTCCTTTAGAAGAGTCTAGCCACCTACATAAGGATGTTACTGTCCCCTCTGGCAGCCAGTGCCTCAGAGCCCTGCAACCTCCACAATAGCTCCTATGAGGTTCATCTGCTGAACCAGTGCCCCAACTCCGACATACCAGAACCAGTCAGCCAGAATGCCGGCCTCTGCAGCGTGGCCATGACATAATAATATTCATAATTAGAGGCTCCTAAGCCACCCTCATACAGAGGAACATACAATTTGGATATCGCCACCCGGCGTCTCAGCTAACCCCATATCAATGTGATATTAAGTGAACAGAGTTCCACAAAGAACCCCGTGGTCAACAGGGCAGGGATGGCGGACAAGAAGTAGAGCAGTCTAGGGAGCACTAACATTTTAGAGATGGCTATACGGCCCATCGGAGAGAGAGGGAGGCCAGTCCAAAAGGGCATGGAGCTTCATACAACTGTCAGTGTCTTTCCTTTGTTGCTGTCTATCAAATCTTTGTCTGAGTGATACACTCGGGCCCCAGATATTTAAGGATGCCACAACTCTAGGGAAGCCCCATCTCTGGGAGTTTGTAGTCACTTTAAGGGGAAATAGGTGGGATTTGTCCCAGTGTACCTTGAGTCTGGATGCTTCTTCAAATAGCTGTAGGAGATCCAAGAGGTGGGGGATGTTATCCGCATCATCCCGGATGTGTGTTATCAGCATTGAGGTAGATTATGAGCCATCTGTCCTCGACCCGATAACCCAACCTCAAGCCCTAACATGGAGTGCACAAGTCAGGGGTTCCATGGTTAGTGTCAAGATGATCAGTGATAGGGAGCAACCTTGCTGAGTACTCCACTTGATGTGGAATGGAGCCGGTATAGTGGTGTCTGTCTTTAGCCTAGCCAACGGTGTGTTATGAAGCAGCAAGACCTAGGTCAAGAACCGTGGACCCACCCTCAGGTTTCTGAGCACCTCCCTTAGGTGTGCCAACCCAGAGTGTCAAACGCTTTTTTGTTGTCTATGGAAGCGACCCAGGGAGGTGCCCCGGGTGGCCTTGCCCAGTCCATTATCATGAAGAGACAACATAAGTTGAGGAAGGTTTTACTACCAGCTATGAAACTCTTTTGATCATGGTCAATTAAGTGTTGGGCTACACGTATCAGCCTATCAGCCAATACTTTCCCAAGAACCTTGTAGTCAATGTTTAGAAGGGACGGAGGGCTATAGGACCCTATTAGTAAAGGATCTGTGTCCAACTTGGGAAGGGCAAATGACACTGCCTCTCTAAGAGTTTGGCAAAGTGTTCACATCTCATACGCTGATTCGTAGTCCTGGAGGAGCCGCTTGTTGAGTTGGAATACAAAGTGGCAAAGAATTCGACAGACCAACCACCTGCTCCAGGAGTTTTACCATGTGCCATTTTTTTATTCACCTGTGAGAGTTTGTCTCCTGAAAGTCAGGCTTCCAAATCTGCACAGTGAGCTGTTGGTATCCTTGGTAGCTGCAGCACATCGAGGACCACTCAAGATGCCGAAGCTTCCTCTGTGACTGGAGATGCGTAGAGTGCAGAGTAATAGTAGTTGAAAGCAAGGTTGATCACTTACAGCGAATTGACTATGGTGCCACCATATCCCGGATGACCACAATGGGTGCTATAGAAGAGTTAGAATGGACAAACCAGCCCAGGAGCCTGCCCGCCTTGTCACTTTCAGCATGCTTCCTGCCCTATATTACCTGTAGTCCAGGACGCCAAGGCCTTTTAAAGAGGCAGTATTAGCTAGCCTCACCTGTGCTGATGAAAGAGCAGCAGCCTTGTCCGTGGAAAGCAATAGTTTGTGTGTCCTGATTTCTGCCTCCAAACGGTGCAGTTCATGTCACAGCACCAATTTGGGGCCTTAGATCGTTTTGATGGCCAGACCTCTGAGGGCCACTTTAAATTAATCCCAAACGATCCCGCAGCCATAGTGGAGCCCCCATTCTCCACAAAGTACAAGTCTATGTGTTCAGAGACAGTCCTAGGAACATTACGTGTGCAGGGCACCTCCATAGGCAGGCACCATGTATGTGTGCAGGACTGCCTCAGTCCCAAGACGAAGATAGCTGAAGTGGGTTGTTGTCAGATGAGGTCCGTCCAACATATACAGCCCATGCCACCCAAAATTGAATAACATGATCATATAATGGTAAAATAAGAGGGGGGTACCAATGACACAAATGAGGGAGTAGGGTGATACAGCAGCAGTGTGTCAGTTAACAGAGGAGCCCCATGGCCATTCCATTGCTAATATTGGGGGATGGACAGTCGATCCAATAGAACGATAACAGTACTTACAGCACCTCCAGCAAGTGTGGGCCCTCACTCTTTATGGGCACACGTCAGGGGGCAGAGTGGGCAATTTAACAATTGGCCAGTATGCGCAGCTCAAATCAAATACTCCATCATCATGGGGGTGAGAGATGGTCCCCCTTGCAGCAGAACATTCATCAGGGTTAGGTTATCTCATGCAGCGTGGTCCAATAGGTCAGCCCGAGAAAGAGAGGGGGAGGGATGCGCGGTGTAATTCTGCTACTGCTACCGCTCGGGCCCTCTCTTTGACCACCTGTTCCTTCGTGGGGTCCGTCCTCCATTCTCTTTCTTGGGACCTTCGGCACCTCCGCACCTGCCAGCCTTCATGAACTCCCTCGTCTGTGGGCAGCTCGACAACACTGCAGCCCTCAAGCCAGATCTATGCCTCAACAGGAGTTCCACAAAAGCTTGTGTGACCCTCATGTAAGACCTTTAAAGTGGCAGGGAACTGCAAGGCGTATTTTATATCCAAGTCACAGAGTTGCCACTTCACCTCAGGAACGAGCCCCAACGTCTCTGCATGTCTGTAGAGTAGACAGGAAAAATTAAATGTTCACAGTGAAGTTGTCTTCCACACAGGGCCCCTATGCACGTGCCACCTGCATTATAGGGTCTCTATCCCTGTAGTTAAAGAGGCAGGCAACCACCAGTCTCGGAAGTGCACCCAAGACCATGTGTGCCTACTCCACTGAGAAGAGGGCTGACAGTTCATCCACTAGCACAGTCTGTGAAAGCCACTCCTCAAGGTAGATTTCCATGTTGGGGGCCTCAGCCCACTTCAGCAGCTCCACTATCATTACATTTTGTTGGTGGGAGCGCCCTTCATGATCTTCAACCCATTTCCATACCTCTGCCTGGAGGGTTTTTATGCGAGAGTCTATTTCAGTGACTGCTGGTGTAGATTCAGTGTGTGCCGCCCCATCCTCCAGTTTCTTGTGGTCTTCTTTCATGAGGTCCATATCGATCCTTTAGGCATCAGTTTTCGGCTCAAGGGTGGATTTAGTGTACAAGACTGCTTGTAATATGTCATCAAACTTTCAGAAGTGGTCCAACAAGGTATGCTCCAGCAATGCTTTTAGTGGGCAAAGAAGGTGATTAGGGAGAAAGCGCAGGCCCTTAATTACGGCTTCTTGTCACTGGCCAGATCTATTAAAGATCATGATCTAAAGCCCATGGGATCAGTTCTGAAAGCCAAACTGTTGCCACCCCTTGCATATGGAATGGCGATTATGTTGGCCGATGATGCTCTTTGTTAGAAAAACTGATGATAAGAGCCTATAAACAAATTTTTAGGCTCCCCAAGTCGGCTTCTCCGGCGCAAATCCGGCTAGAATTTCTGCTTACAAAACAGACACTTGCTAGGCCAGCGGCGTTTGTAAAGCTATGTTATAACTTATGGGCAGCAATAGAAAACACTCTGGCAAATCTAGTCTGGACTGAAATTATCTTGCAAAGGGGCAACTGCGCTTACAAGACATTTTTAGAAACCAGCATTACGACGCTTGATCTTGGTGACCTTTGGAACTCTAATATCTCTGGGCAAATCTTTAAGACGCTCGTAAATAAATCTACAAATTGCAAAGTTGGATGGCAGACAAAGATACCTTGTCAAAACGTCGCCACGAGTGGCTGGTGTCTAAATCATATTCCACTTTGAGGGAATCAGCCCTGCTAGCTGTGCCTTACCACCGGAAGATTAAACTGTCGTTTTTGGCCCTAAGATTTGGAGAAATACCCACGTTAGACCTCATGCCAAAATGGAGGATGTCCGGTCAAAGTAAAGACCAGTCTTGCCGTCTATGCCATCAGGGGCCTGAATCTCTGCTTCACATCGTCTGTGTATGTCCCTCTTTGATGGTTCAACAAAGAGTTCTATTAAGAAGGGAGTTCCTTGAACGGGGAATTAGGTCCTGCAGGCTGGCACTCGTGGAGTCCATGGACCCAATCAACACCATGCTGAACATTAGACTGACTCAGTTATTGATCTGTTTTAAGAAAATGATCAGCTAACAGGATATGTGATGTATAATCTGGAGGTGGTCCCTGAATGTAATGAGTATTTAGAGCATGATTCTTAAATCACATAATAGCTTTGTTATTGAATTCATGACATATCTAGGAAGGTGGAGTATTATACTCTAACAATGTTGCAGAGTTGGTCCTTGGATTCACTGTAATAAATCCTTAGCTCAGTCCTGTGGCAATGAGCAGTCAGGCTTTGCTATAGGAATATGTGTTGAGCATTTCAGAGTACCAACATGAAAGATAAATAATTGGTATGACTAAAAATAAATGCAACACCAATTTATATAAACAAAGCAGATTTGTATATAAATTTAAACACCAAAATGAAGTGAATTAGATAAGTACGACCATAGTTATGGATTTTAGGAGCATTCAAAAATCACTGCAAACCTTAAGCGTTGGGGTCAATGGTAAAATGCACTAGTGAGAATTGGTCTCTTACAAGTCGAGTTGTGTGGAACCCAAGCAGGGTAAATGTGATGTGGGTCCCAAATGAAATTAAATGAAATGGCACTTTTAAAGCGCATGGCTACCCGAAGCCCTCTCAGCGCTAGGAAACAAACCTACCCAGTGAGCGGCTTTAGATAGTTGGGATCAAGAAAGTTTTTAGCTGTCTGCAGAAGGACAGATGGTTCTCCTCTAGACCAATGTGATTTGAAAGAGCATTCCATCTCTTGGAGGCAATGTAGGAAAATCGTCGGCCCCCACTTCTAGAATTATATATTCTAAGGACTATTGCCATCCGTTTATTTCCTGAGTGCAGAGCTCTACTGGGATAATACGGGAAAATGATCGACTGTAAAACGGGTGGATCTTTAGAAGAAATAATTTTATGGGTAATGCAAAGGGATTTAAACTGAATCCTCTCCGCAAATGGAAGCCAATGTAGAGATGCTATAGAGGCTCGCGCAGATTCTCTGTGGGGGGTATGTAGAAGCAATTGAGCTTCACAATTCTGCATCGTCTGAAGTTTCTTTATCATGGATTGCAGGGAGCCCAAATAAAGGGCATTTGCATAGTTCAAGCGAGAGAGGATTAGGGCTTGGACCAGCAGTTTCTTCACATTAAACGGCACCAAGGGGAGGACTTTCCTAACCGTCTTAAGTAGTCCATAGCAGCACCCTGCTACATATTGGTATTGCTTCTTCATGTCCAGCTTATGATCAAGCCAGACTCCCAGGCTTTTTATTTGTTGTTTGGGGGGAGAGGTGGGGGGGGGGGGAATGCTGCCCAAGCATTTAGGCCATAAAGAGGTGGGACCTAATGGGGAAGGTTTTCCAGAAACATCAGGTCAGTTTTTGCTCCATTTAGTTGTAAATAAGAGCCCTCCATCCATGCCGATACTTTTTACAAACTTTTGGCCAGATTGTTTTCCCTGTTCCCAAGTTCATTAAGGGAAACAATCAATTGAGTATCGTTTGCATATGTAATAATCTGTATGCCGAAGCGTTTAAAAATTTTGGCCAGGGGGCTCATATAAATGTTAAAGAGGGTGGGACTCAGGGACGAGCCCTGCAGAACCCCACAACTCAATGGCATACTCTTAGAAATGGAATTATCATCGAAGACCTGAAATGAGCGGACGTCTAACAGACATCGGCTACATTAGTGCAGTCCCGGAAACCCCTGCTTTTCTAATCCTAGAGATCAGCAGTTGATGGTTGATGGTATCGAAAGCCGCACTCAGATTCTAGAGGACAATTGCCACCGAGCCTAAGAAGTCCAAGATTTTCTTAGCTTTCTCAATGACTACAGACAGAGCTGTACCTGTGCCCTGATGGGGTCTAAATCCAGTTTGCAATTCGTGAAGGCAGTCATTCTCCTCCAAAAAGGTGGACAAAATGTAGTTAACATGCTTTTCTGCATTTGTTGTGATCCCTGGAAGCAGTGATATAGGATGATAATTAGCAAACACTTCTGGATCCTCACCTGCTTTCTTAAGCATTGCTCTCACCTTTGCTCGTTTTCATAAGGAGGGGACAGTCCTAGAACCCAAAGTTAGATTGATAAGTTCTAGGATAGTGGGGGCTACTGTATCAAAAACTTGGTCCAGAACGGTAGAAGGGGCCATGTAACTAGGGGAAGATGATTTTAATTTATTCAGATATGTTTTTAGAGATTTTTGAGTGGAAACCTATTAGGTAACACTGTCCCGCTGCATTTGCATGTAGCACTGACAGCCAACATTATTTTGCTGTCTATTTTCATTTTTGAAAAAGTGATTGCAGCTACAGAAGCCGTTTGCACAGCTGCCATTGCGGCTTCATCAGCCAATGAATTCCCTTCAATGTGAACGCCATCACGTTGATGACTCAGTGTCTGTATCACGTGAGTGTTTCGTAGTCCTTCTTGTAACTGAACTACTTGTTCCCAAAGCATTTTATGCTTGACCAGCAGCCCGTCCCGACGTTGTCCGGGAGCAAAAGGCTGCTTCAGGGCCCCCGCCCGCCCCGCAGAAGAGTTGTCTGTGCAAGTCCTGGCCCTGTTCAACTGATTTGGCCCACTTGTGTTATTTTTTTTAATTTGTATGTATTGTTTCCCGCGTTTTATGTTGTCCGCAAGATGTGAGGAAAGTGTCTTGTCACCTGTTTAATGTTTTGTTTTCTTTCGAAGGCTCTTTCCGTGTGTTCGTTTTTGTATCCCTTCAAAGAAGTTTCCCTTTCAATTGTGTGGTGAAGTCCTGGCAGTGCTCGAGTGATTATGGGCAGTTGTGTTATTTTCGTTATTCGTATGTCTTATTGTAAGCGTTTTATCTTGTCCGCAAGATGTGAGGAAAGTCTCGTGAATGCACAGTCTATTGCGTTTCTCCGTTAAGAAATGTCGGCTTTTTTTGTTTGTGTTTACCCCCTGTGACGTCGTTGGTCAATGGCCAATGGTTTAAGACTTTTTTTTTTTGGTAAACCGAAGTCGTGTGTGTGTTTTCTTTAGTGCGTTGTGATTGGTGTAGTATGCAATTAATCCTGCCCCCTGTGCGGCGTCATTTGACACTCCTAGTCGATGGAAGGCCCGCCCTGTTTTTAATGCGAAGGCGTCAATGTTGTCTGTGTAACTGCAACAAATGTGTGTATATTTCTTATAGCGCGCACCTCTGCTGTTTTTGTATATTGGTGTTACCTAAGCATGGGCGGAAAATCCGTTTCGCTCGCGGATTTTGCGGATTTTCGGGAAATTCGCAATCCGCGAGATTCGCGAATCTCCCGCAAAATCCGCAAATCCGCGAGCAGCGGATTTTGCTCGCACTGCTCGCACTGTTCGCGTGAGTTCGCGGCTTCCCAGTACAACTTCGCGCCCCGCGAATAAGGGCTAAATTGCAGAAATACGATCTTAGCAAAACTGAAACTACTTACCAGGTTCAAAAGTTCAGGCTCATCATTAGTAGCCATTTCCTGTAGTGCTTCCTGAGGGGCCCCTCCAGAGTTCAGTTGCCAGTTGCAACTATTATGTGACCCTGCTCTGAACCTCAGAATAGTTACACATATGCCACAAAGGTCCTGAATTACAGCTAAGGGAGACAAGCAGGAGCCAGGCTGGAAGTTAAAATCCATTAATCAGCCCCTAATTCATTATTGTCAGTTGGGGCAGGGCAGGTGTTGTAACTAATTTTGCAACAATGAAAGCACTTAGCAAGTGCAAAAGATCACTAATCAGGGCGCACTAAGGAAGCAGGTGCCAGCTAAAAAAATATTCTGTGACACATTAATCAGCCCCAAATTAATTCAGGTCACTTGAGGCAGGGAAGGTGTGCTTTGCTTTGCCGAAAATAATGTACACTGGACAACCAGAGGGTGTGGTGATGAAACAGAGGGTGGCATGGGTGGGCCAGAGGGTGGCATGAGTAGTCAGAGAGTGGCAGTGGTGACAGAGAGTGGCAGTGATGAAGAAGAGTGTCCCAAACAGGCTGGACACGTAGAAACAACAAGTTCGCAAAACTTGCGACCCGACAGGTAAGTTCGCAAATTGCGAAATTGTAAAAACCCTCGCGAACTGGCAGAAACACGGGCGAACACAAAAAAAAAAAATCCGCAAATTCGCGGGAATTCGCGGATTTTGCGGATTGCGAGTTCGCAAATCCGCAAAATTCGCGAACGCGAGATTCGCAAAACTCGCCCATGCTTAGTGTTACCGCGCTGTATGTGTGAATTTAAATTCATTGAAAGCGCATTTCCGTTGTATGTGTTGGGCTATGCAAATGTTTGTTAGAAATTCATTGAAAGCGCATTTCTGTTCTGTTTGCATATTGTGCGTTTTAAATTCAGTGAAAGCGCATTTCCGTTCTATGTGTGCATATGTAAGTGTGTTGTGAAGTCGCTTGGCCTATGTTTGTTATTTGCACTTGGCACGGCCCTGTAAACGCCCACATTTGTTGTTTGAGACGCCCACGGCCACGACCACGCCCCCAAGGGACTACTTTACCACTTTTGGGATTTTTGCTTTTTTAATGTATATGGTGTACATATCTATAGACTATGTCCTTCTGCCACATCTCCCCTTTCAAATGGTGTATTGGGTGTAGTGATTGGTGCATTACTTTTGTAGTTTACCTGGCTCAAAGGTTTGTGTTCTCTCTTTCTCTCTCTCTATAGTAGTATAGATTGTGCCTCCTTTTGCATCTTTGAAACCACTTTGGAGCCAGTTTTGCAAGTATTCATTGAAAGATTGAACACAATAATACGAATCGCACACTATGAGTGTGGGGAATTCGCGGTCCGAATTCTCAAGTTCCATCTTGAATGCTTGTAGTTCAGCTCCCTGAGCTGTACAATCTCCTAAGGATTGAGTTTCAGTGACCATTGGTCTAAATTAACCATCGTGCCAACGACCTTTAATGATAGCGCACGCTGCACTATATGCTTGTTTATCCTGCGTAGCGGGTTGAGCTGATCCGTCAGTATAAATTATACATTCATACTGGTCAAGAGGGAGAATTTCAGTAGGCAGAGGACATTCTTGTTCGTATTGTAGAAATGCTTGTCTTTTTAAATGAGGATCAAAAACGTATTCAACATCTGTTGTAGTAAGAGAATTAACCCATTGTATCCATCTTGGATGTAAAGCTTTAGCATTAGGAATGCTCGCTTTTGTCACTGCTTCTAAGGCAGGTAGAGGTGTCACGACCATAATGCGCTTTACCTGTGCGAGTGCTCTCTCTTTTGCTACAGCAGTTTGAATAGCTGTCAGAATTTTTTCTGTAGAAGTAAACTTCATTTCTGCTTGTGAATACAAGTGTGATTTGTAAGCTATTGATATTTTTTCACCTTCATTAAAAGTTAAGTATGTGAATCTGCATTGTCCTGGAATGATCCGGATCACTAAGTTGCGGATGTTTACGCGTGTTTGCAAATATTTAGTTGCTAACATGTCTGTTTGGAGTGAACGCAAAGTTTCTGTGTGTTTTTGTGTCCAATTCACTGTTTTAAAATCAGGATTGATTAATTTGTACAGAGGTTTAACTCTTTCTGCGTAATTTAGAATGTAAGTTCTTCCGAAATTCAGGAAACCTAGAATCGACTATAAGTTCTTCCGAAATTCAGGAAACCTAGAATTGACTGTAAGTTTTTCAGCGTTTTTGGCGGTTGGAGCAGCGCACACTTTTCTAAAATGTTGGCTGCCAGACTTTTGCCTTCACTTGATAATTCATATCCTAGGAAAAGGACGTTGAGGTTGGCAATTCTTGATTTCTTAAAATTGAATTTGTACCCCTCGGAGGCGAATCCAAGTATAATGGTGTTCACCCTGTTCAAGCGCCTATCCAAGTCATCGTCTGTCAGGTAGATGTCATCGACATATGACAATGCCTCATCATCATAAGTTTGTAGCAACTCTGTTACCCTTGCTGAGAATAACCCAGGACTATTCTTGAATCCCTGAGGGAGACGACAGAAGTGACGCTGTGTCCCCATTATTGAGAAAGCGGTCAAATACCTACTTTCTGGTACAATGTTTTGACAGAAGAAACAGTCCAAAAAATCTGATGGGGTTTTATATTTTTTACGCACAATGTTATTTATTAGTGCTGTACTGTACAGTGCATTTTGCACTGCAAATGTTTTGAAACAAGAGTCTAGATGGCTGTAATCCAAAACTAGATGATATGTATTGTCTGGTTTGGAAACAGAAAACAAAGGATTGTTCATTGATGAGTTGCTTGTTTCAATCACCCCCTGGTATTCAAGTTAAGCTTAGATCTCCCTGACATGTTTATTATGTTCTTCTTAACTGGGTACTGTCTTTGTGCAGATGGTTGATTTTTTAACTGGATTTTATGGTGAGGAGAATCCATATCCCATCCTACATGATTTTTGTATAATGCAGGAACTTGGGCAACTGCCCATTTCCTGGCATAAGTATATTTTAAATGAATTGGAATATGATTTGAGAAGGCTGGTAAAAGGTTGTCTTCGCCATGCGGGCACTCCCTGACTAATTCTGGTGGCCAGTCTTGTTCAGCTAGAAGAATGTTATAACCCTTAGAAAGACGCTCCCAAAAGAGTGCTCTAACTTTTCTTGGTATGTCTCCCTTCATCCGGAGTGTTATTTCATATAACTTATGTAGAAAACTAACCCTGGTATCTTCAGTTTCAACTTGAATGAATTCATTCAAGTCCACTGTCTCCAGAAGATCCTTCAGGTTCTGGCGAGCTATCGTGACTTCTGTTGCTCTGTCCAACATTGTCTGAGCCCATTCTCCGTTCTTGAGTTGTGTCCACAAGATCCTCGGCATGTCTGATTTTTAGACCTGCCACCTTCTTTTTGGTGAATTGAGCTTTCTTGCTTTTCTGAACATGTTGATCGTCTTTGGACTTTACGCGTTCTTCCTTGTTTTTTGACCCTCCTCTTCTTTTGGATTTCTGTGACAAAGTCTGAAAGGTACGAGAGGAACGTGTATCATTATCTTGATATCTATTTTGTTTTTCTCAAATTATCCCTATTGCTGAGGTTATACCTCCTTTCAGAGGGCTCCTTTTGAGGAGACCTACCTCTGCAATGAGAACACTTCTCTTTTAGAAGTTTGTTTGCTATTTTCCCACTTCTTTTTAGAAGGAGTAGGAGTGTTTTTAGTAAAGTCCTTTACAGGACTTTCAGACAGTTTGGGTTTCACTGATTTCCCACCCAAACTGTCTCTGCCTAATTCTTCATAGGATTTTTCATTAATTCTGGCTAATTATTGACGTTGCTCAGTTACATCAAATTCCCTTAATTTTTGGCGGATCGCCACTGGTGCTGCTTCACCTTTAATATTAGCTAATGTTATTGTCGAGACCTGTTTGAAATCTTTCAGTAGTTTCATACCCAAATTTAAAGCAGGCTCTGCCCCGTATTTGTTTTGAATCTGTTTCAGGACATCTGGTATTACCACCA
This sequence comes from Lissotriton vulgaris, assembly GCF_964263255.1. Classification (NCBI taxonomy): domain Eukaryota; kingdom Metazoa; phylum Chordata; class Amphibia; order Caudata; family Salamandridae; genus Lissotriton; species Lissotriton vulgaris. Next base: position 1,175,316,405 of record NC_141695.1, on the reverse strand, counting down.
TAGATGGAACACCATGTGTTTAGTGTAGATTGCAGCAAAGACTGTACCCCAAGTAGTGCAGTCCTCCAGATGTGGTGTGATGATGATCCCCATTCGTAGACAGATTGTTAAAATTCTGTGTTTTTCATGAGGGCTAATATTAGGAAATACTGCTTTGATTTGAGTAATTTTTAGAGCTATCCAAAATGGAAATTGTTCACGCTTTGCGGTTGGAATGTGAGAGTCCGCATGACATATTGAACCAATTGTCTATAGATTTTTATTAACTCTTTGAGTTGAGTTAGTAACTCTCCCTCTGACATTTCTTCAATGTCAGGATGTGGTGTATAGCCGCCTAAAATCGGCCATGATGCTCCTGGTCTACCTAGTGGACTGATGTGATTTAAATGTTTTAGGGCGCCTTTAAACCAGACCTCATGCTCCTGGTATGTTAGTGGAATTTCAATATCCTCGAAAGGAATGTATTCCTCTGGTGGATCATCTTCTTTGTAGAAGTGAAATAAGTGTGTTACTGGATTTGCTTCTGGGAAGACTATCCATGAATTTAATACCTCTATCTGATGATATTCATGTGCCTCTATCACAAAAACTGCCCTACCACCTCTTGATGTTAGGCCATGTTTTAAACGTTTTATAGTGATAGCTTTCCTTAAGTTTAGAGGAATGCATATAGCATCCTCATCGGTTTCTTGGAAACCTGTTAGGTTAAAAGCTGCGGGATCAGTCACAGCTCCACCGGCCTCGGTGTTGTTGTCATTATTCAACATTGTTTAATGAAATTTGCAGAGCAAGTTTCAAGGAAACAAAGATATGTTGCACAATATTTTGGAACACTGTATCCTTCAATGTTGAACAAACCAAAAAGCTAATACATAGGAGTTTTCGTCCTACTCAGCTATGGCGGATATTATCCCTTTACCCACTCCAGACGTATATTGGAGTATTACGGAAAAAGGGGGCTCTGAGAAAAGCACGACTGAGTTACTTTAGTATCTAGCATTAAATGAGTGCCTTACCAAACCACTGGGTGCCATGTAGTGTAGTTCTTATATTCCCAAAAGGCTCTGCGCATTGGAATAATATACTTTATAGATTTGACATAGGACTGAGGTCGGTATGTCTCTATTGAGTATACTAAACTTAATTGTGTGTGCCAGCTAATTCAGAGGTCACTAGAATCATTCTCGAGTAAACAAGAAGGGATTAGTTTCTGACAACCGCATAAAGATGACAACTTTGTTTCCCCTAGAATCGAAACATAACTTCAGAGTCGTGGAAACAATAGATAACTATTTCACTCAGTCAATCGTGCATGCTTCGTTTCTACAGAGTTTGCACAGAAATAGAGAGACTAGTGTTTCAATAAAAAGGGTTTATTGAACAGTCTTCTTTCTCATGCAAGAGAGGTGAACTGCTACAATTGTTAGACAGAATGCGAAATATAATGCGCACAGCGTAAACAGTAATATAAAATAATACTGTAATAGCATTGTCTGTTGCTATGTCATATAAAAATACATACATAAATAAAAAAAGGCTAAAATACTCAACTGATGCTTCTAAAATACACCTACCCCAGTGTACCTAACCTAAGTCTAGTACGAGTGAAGAAGTAGGTGTTTGTCTTTTAGCATAGGTTTAGTTTTGCCAAAAATTGCCAAAAGTTTCTTCCAATCAGCTCCATACCTTAGAATGAGAGAGGTTGATATCTCTGTCTCGTGACTCGATTTCCCAACACCCTGCTAGAGGAGTCAGAAGCACTGTAGCTGGATATCTCGGCAGGAGGATGACAGCTTCTTGATCAGTGCATCAGCTGGAGAGTTGGCTTTCTTCGGCACTTGCTGTAGCGAGCTGCGTCATGCAAGTAGGTAGTCGAACTGCACCGAACCACATCGTGCTTTGCCATAGCAAGTGAAGGTCTATTTATACCTTGAAGGTGTTTCGGAATGCCAGCTTTGACGTAAAGTAGGGCATATGGACGTCATGAATAAACCCCTAAGGCATAGATGTTCATGCAAAATAATGAGTTCATGGAGAAATCAATATTCAAGCAAGGGGAAGTCCCTAACAGCTTAAGAGTCTGGTTTTCCAAGTAATCGTTATGTCGTAGATGAACGGATGGAAGTAGCAATGCCTGTATTTGGGTAGCATGGACTATGCCTAAATAAGGACTGGATATCTATGCCTATATAAGGGCAATGTGAAATATACCTATATAAGGACGTGTATCTGGAAATGCAGACGGAAACTAAAATCGAACACAACACTAGTATGCGAAAAGCAGATGGTGAACGAAATACATTCACAAACGGAGACCAAGCCCTCTTTGATTCGACAGCTGAAGGTATCCCTATGGATAATGGCCAAGCCCTCTCCTCTACTTAATATCCAATCTTGTCTTTGGATAACGTAGCCTAGTGGAAGGGCCTGGACCACTGCTGGGTCTGACGAACAGGTGAGCCAAGTTTCCGTAAGAAACATTGCGTCCAGCTTTTTTTACTCCAGAATTAGACTGATTTTAATGGCATGTTTGGTAAGCGAGCGGCAATTCAACAAGCACATTTTATCATCTGAATTTTGAAGGGAAGTATTACCTACTGAAAGTTGGGGGTCGAGTAATAGGGAGCAGTATGGACATTTATTTTTACTGAAGGCTATGATGACACACATGCATGCACCTCCATTCCTTTAAGATTGATCAGCTGTGAGGCTGTGAAAGAGCAGGGTGTCCTCTTGGGGGAGCCAGGGGTCCTGGCCCTTGGACCAGTTCGGGCACAGACGGGTGCAGACGGGCTTGCCTTAGGTGTGCCTTTGGCGTGCCAGCGGTGCGTCCACTGCGCGGTCGCGTCACGCGTCACCTGTAAGCTCAGTTCTGCTGCGGGGTCATGTCGTCCACCCTTTTCACTCAAGGGAGAGCGTGAGGACCCTAGCAGCTGGAGCGCTAACCTATCACTCCTACGATGTCTGCCCCCACCCGGAATATTAAATACAATTCCTTTCCTACACGCAATTCAGTTTAAAATTTAAAAAATAGAATGTGCAAAATTCGCAATGTCATTCTTTTTAAATCAAAGCGTTCTGTGCGCCACAGCCGAGAATCGGACTGCACGCATCACCTGTAAGTCTAAGCCACGTCAGCTCAATTTTGCCTGGCTCTAGATGCCTGGGTGCAGAGTTGTACTTGCTGTCCATGGTGCTGAAACAGGAGCCAATGAAGAGGTGGTTTTACCGCTTGCACAGTGCTGGTGGGGAACCTTGCGCAAAAGGTAAACAACAAAGCCACTGCTGATATTGGAGGAAGGTTTTGCAGGGTTCCCTTGAGGTGCAGCATCGAGGCAAGGTGGTGGTGCTGGACTAGTGACTAACAATCAAAGTCAAACTAGCAAGCCTTGGCAGCTGCAAGCTCAGCAGAAAGTTATTTCGATGTACAGAGGTCGTGGGGGGAAATGGTAGCCACCTGAAACTTGCTAGAGGTCAGGACACCATTTCTCACAATGCATTGGACCACAAACTTTTGTGCGATTCCTTGAAAGACCCGATCATCGATGGCCAGCAATTCTTTGGTTCCAGTACAGTGTTCTTACCTGTGGTGTGCAGGGGACTAGTGCCACCAGACCAGGGGAGTTTGGAGTTGCTTTTAGTTATCAAAGATATCCCTCTGTCTGTGGGGACCAAACTTTGGCATAAGTGCAGAGAATCACACTTTTATTTTGTGCAGATTCTGTTGTCGCAGACACGGGTCTCTTCTTTGTCATTTGTTGCAAGTCAGATAAGAACTGAGGTTCTGTAGGTCTTAAATCCTAGATTTTGGGTTGTTAGGTGTGTGAGCGCAAGTGGCCAATGAGCTACTAGCGCCAGTGGCTAATCCACCCATGTGGTGACCACATTCAGTAATGTGTGTTACCTTTTCTACCCAGAACCCTCTATTATTCCACTTTCAAAAATGACAGAAATCTTCTGTAGCTGTACAGACCAGCTAGCCCACTGAAGAGGTGTGGCTAGCCTTCCTGGGGTGTACAAATCTTGAATAACTAATTTCCCCAACTACTGGGGTGGAAAAGAGCCTGGGGGCAGGGGAAGGTTGTCTCTTCCTTTGGGAGGCAGCCTGGTTGCCTATCACAGGCAGTGTAAGCTTTGAAGCTCACCACCTTGGTGTGCCACTTCACTAGCCATCCTGTCAGGGAGGGAGGTGTGACTTCCTTCCCATCCTGGCCATTGTTTCTGACTCCTGGGAGAGTTAATACTTCCTGGCAGGGGAGCAGGTTCCTGTTTTAGCAACAGCAGCTGTGGACTAGCATCTAGAGGACAGGCAAGGTTGGGGTAACCAGGTGGGCAACCTCTAAGGTAGATATCACCTGGATGCATGTCACATCGTCCTCAACACAAGATTTGTGTCAGGGGTGTTGAGGCATTTTGTTTGATACCAAACATGACATATTTTGGTGATGCCATAATGAAGATTGGTACATTGAGTTTGCCCAGGTTATCCTACGGACTGCCTATCTCTTATAGGAGCCTTTAATGGTAAACACCATTAAGGGGCATATAAGCTTTCACTGATATATCTTCACCTTTAATATAATGCCCCCTGCCCCCTGGAATCAGGAGTCCTTCCTTAAGTGTGACTGGAATATATTGAAAGTAGTGCATTGACTATGCTTCACAGGGTGAGTGCAAAGTTGAGCTTCAGCAGTTTGCACTGCTCCTGAAGTCTGCAATGGCAGGCCTGCTGTCAGTAGTTTAGTAGGGTCACTCAGGGTGGCACAATCAGTGCTTCAGCCCCTGGTGAACTTTTAACACCCATGCCCTGGGAACCACTGTCACCATATACTAGGGATTTATAAGAGGGTTAAAGTCCTTACTAATTGGGGTTACCAATTAACACATATCAGTTTTAGGGAGCCAGTACTGGTATTAGGGCCTGGGCAGCAGGCAGTATTGCACTTTCTGAGCCACAACCATCTGTATTGGACCAAAAAGTGGGGGAGTGACCATACAAAAAGGGCACTTTCCTCCAACATACAAACATTAAATAAACCTGTGAACTATTTTAACCTAAGTCGTGACTCCGTGTTAGTCGCAAGTGCTACGCAATCACTGCTGAAAGCAAAATGTTAGTTAAAGAAGTTTATTCCTCCATAAAAGCAAAACAATTCTAGTTCTTACAAGCACTGTATACACTTGATTGGTCTTTATATTTCTTTATTGTCTATGCCAAGTGCTACTTGTTATGCTTTAATCTATGGTCAGCTTAACATAGGGGGAAGGAATGCATGAAAATTTAATTTTCCTTCATTATGAGTAGGTCTTCTGTCATGACATTAGAGGCAATGTCCGGGAGAGGACTTTTTGCTGTGTAGCAACAACTACAATCGTAAGTGATATTACACTTTGATAGTATGTTTTTGCTTTTCTGCTCTCCTTTGCTCCTGCCTTCCTGTATCACCTTATATACCTTCCTTCTCTTTATATCTGTATGTTCTTTCTCTTTCTTCACACGTAGAAAATATTTCTCCGTTTGATATCTATGATAAGTAATTCTCTCTTTGTTCTTGAATTTATACTTTATTGGATTTTTACTGGTTTATTTTTGATATTATGAACTATGACATATTGGTTGTTTTCTTCTTTTACGATGAATAAGGTTGGCTGTGCTAAAGATGCACCTCAATATCTGTATGTATACATATTGTAAATACATAATTTTAATCCTACAAAATAGAGGGGAGGTGGCAGCTGCATCTTTGCAGCGAGTGTTGATAGGAGCGGAAAAGAAACTGATTGTGTGGGAAAGCACATAAACTGATTATTCAAGTAATTCCTAAATACTTTTATTTCTGGGCAGGTAATTTTCTAGTGAAACACCAATAACTTTTCTTCCAAACTATTTGATCATAGTATTTGATGTGTACTTGGTATGACAGCCAACTGTAAAATAATGTATTTATTTTCGATTGAAATAACTGATTCATATTGTTTATACGTGTTTTGTTCAGGCTTGGATGTTTCGCAGTAGGGTTGCCGATTCAAATGTATTTAACAGGAAATTGTAAATATATCTTAGAGTAAGGACTGGGGCAATGCGCAGCCATTGATTTTCTTATTTATGATACCAGTCAGACTTAATGTGGGGGAACCACATGACAGGCAGGGGCTACTTGATACCAATAGTGGTGGTTAAGATCGTTTGCGTCTGGTGTCCTGGGGTACATTCTACTACAGGTCCAGAAACTGAGCCAAATAAAACGTTTTCCACCCTGGACTCTCAGGGTAGTGAGGGTAAGAAGCTACATGCTTTTCAGACAGGTAGGGTGGAGGTCAAGAGCTCAGAACTCAACAGTCAGCCACTAGAAACCATAACTTAATATACGTTTGAAGGCTTATCTTTTATGGAAAAAGAAAGGACCTTAACCTCACAGCAGAACTAAACCCAACAGAATCCAATAGTTAAGTTATATAGGGTTGTCAAGCGTTGCATTTTACTAGTGAAGCGCTACAGACTCTCCTTCCTGGTAACCCGTTCACCTTCCCGGTATGGTTGACTTACTGCTATGCCTGTCACCATTAGACTGTGCTTAGGTAGCAATCAGGCTCGGTTGCAGGTGTCTCAAATGGTGTCACTGGTTCAAGAGTCTCTCAGTTCACTGTCTTTTCATTGCTTTTAGTAAATAGCTTCACGTGGGCATGACAGACTCGACCGTGCACCTCAGTCTCTCATTCCTAAGTGTAGGCTAAGACCTGTTGCTCACCTGTTGGTCATTTGTGGCAGTCCAGGGTGATGAGCAAATGTGGTTTGCACCCTCACCCTCAAGTCAATGTCTCATCCTTGCATGGAACGCAGCAGCAGCCTTGCTCAGGACAAAGTTCTTGTGACTCGCTAGGGGAGAAATGTGCATCAGTGATAGTCTTCAGCAGTGGCGGCTACTGACAGGCTCTCAGCAGTGGCAGTTGTCGTCTCCAGGCTGGATCTCCATTTTAATACCTTTGTGGCAGTTGTAGTCTTTGGGCCGATCAGGGCTCTCCTCTTTGGTGGTGACGTGGTATTCCTCTCCTCATCAGCAGAGGCGGCAACAGTCTCTTGAGCCCATGGCATGTCAGGTGGCATGGAAATAGGCGTTCCTGTGCAGTCTTGACTCAGCTTCCATGAACTGTACGGAGACAAGTGGAACTCCCTTACTCCACAGGTCAACTCTGGCTCAGTCTTCTGGGTTGTCAGCTTTCTCTGGGTGTACCTCACACCAGGAACATGCTTTCCGTCTTTTCCTGGACACATTCCAGGCACACTCCCCCCCTTTCTCCGCAGCCAGGCAGGCCTCTAGATTCTTTAGGCAGAACCTCAGCTCCTCCAGCTCAAGGTGTTGACTTAAGGTGTTATCACCCCCCTCTACGAAACTGACTGTCAGGGACACACAAGCCCTGGCTCTCAATGCGGACCTGGGACTGGAACATGGTGGGGTGGTTTAAATCCCATTTTTGTACATTTTTCCCAGATAGGGTATGTGGATCCATTATCTAAGGCTTCAGGACCGAGTTAGACTGGTTCTATTTTAAATGTAAGTTCCAGGCTGCAAACTGATGACTTGCACAGCAGTCAGCAATTGGGCTGGCTCCAAGCAGGAGTACCCAAACATGGGCACAATGAAGTATGAGTTCTCTGCCTCATTATCCTTCCTGATGCAGTAAACGAAGACAGACAAAACAACGGGCTTTGCCTTAAAAGCGCCTCTCCTTGAACAGCATAAGCTTCAGTCCCACCTCTCACCGCTAACATGTACCAAATGGCAATGCTCAGGAAGAAATAATCAGTCATCCTTTGCTAAGTAGGACCTCATAGAATTTCTTAAGGTATGCCTTTATCACTTCTCTTCACTTCACAGTCTGGGTCTCGATCCTCCGGGGGAATAGGGGAAATACTCTTTCACTTCCTCATCCTGTGCCCTGTGCCATGCTAAACCAGAGGCAGTAAACATCGATCACATTTCCCAAAGTAATAAGACTCACATAACACACAGAGTCCTACCACCGGACCTGTGACACAGTTTCAGTGCATATACACCCATTTGTCAAGCACATCGGAAGTTAGCACAAGGCTCTAAGTTTCACATGACAGGGGTCCTTTACATGAAAGGGGTCAGTAGACTCTCACTGGTACAGGAAAAGGTCCAATTCCATTACAGATTTTAAAAAAAGTACACTTCTGCCACTACCACCTTATGGGAAACAGCTAGGGCATGGATGGTTCTCATCTGCTTGCTATGAGGATATGCTTGGTGCATTCCTACAGGTCACAGAAGAAGTCCAGAGCTTGTAAAGCAGAGATATGCAGACACTAGATAAGCATCACAAGAGGACCAAAATAAAAGTCAGGATATGAATTGCATCATGCATTGAGAACTCAGACTACTGGACAGAAGACAAGTGTGTCATAAAGATCACAGTACATATCAATGTATGGATGTATATGATATTTGTATAACATGAAACTAGTCAAAAGTCAACAGAACACGATTCAGTTGCGACTGCTGTGAAATAAAAGGGGGGCAACGCAGGGGGCAGCGCCGGGAGAAAAAGAAGAAAAACAATTTAGCACTTACCTGTTGTATGCCACTTTAGTGCTCTTCTGTTCCTCTGCTTCTCTCGACTCCTGACAGTCCATGCACAGGCTCTTAGGCTCCCTACACCAATCTGGATGCCGGGACTGGACTGAGCGGTCTGGTTTGACGCTCATGGCCTGATTAGGATGTTGGCAGCACACCGCCAGCCCATGGCAGGGGCGGTTGGGAAAACACCGACAAGCAGGTGGCATCTCGACCGCTGTATTATGATATCACTGCTGGGCTGGTAGTGTACCTGCAGCACAGTCAAGGTGGTGGAATGCTGCTGCTCTAGTTTAGAGCTACTGATAATGCAGGCCATGCTGAGAATACTCTGGGCAGTCGGGTACACTGTTTCCCTGCAGCACGATTTGAAGGAGAAACAGTGAGTTCCAACGTGCACAAGCCATGGGGGCGCACACAGATTAGCACCAGGAACATGTCTCCAGGGCACACTCACCCTGGAGACATGTGTGCACCTCAAAACCTGTTTTTTCACTGACCATTTTATGGCGCTGTCCCTGCCATGAAAAGGTCAGTGTAGAGGCAGGTTGTAATCCTGACCACAGTGCCGATGCGGCCACCTCCACTATTGACTGCCGCTTTACCCACCGCCGCTGCCGTGGAAGCTCAGATCATGGGGGTCGCAACGGTCTGGAGTTGGTCAGATGGCGGTATTCCAACCTGCATTGTAATCAGGTGGTCGAACCGTCATGTATGCGGGCCGTTAGACTGCCAAAAAGCATCAGAGGTCCCAGGACCACCAAATTCTAAATTAGCCATTTAGTCAGGCCCTGGAAGCCTGTGTCTGTTCTCCACCCGGATGTGCAGCACAGTTCGGGTGGAGCGATCTAAGTGCACATGTCGGTTTGGCTGTCGTATAATGGCTGGCAAAACCGACATGTGCAGTTGCAGCACTGACCATCAGTACTCATCCCTGCTGCTGCTGTCCATTAAGATGGCCCGCCCCACCCCACTCTAGACTTGGCTCAGGAAGGAAAACAGAATGGAATTAAGCTGTTTTATTATCAGTTATATTTTCCATGTTTTCACTGCTGAGAGAGCAGTGGGCGACACTTGTCTGCCTTAATGGAGGAGCCTCCGCTGGCACTATACAGGCTCGATGGTAAACATACAGACAATAAGTAATTGGAAGGGAAGCTTCAAAGATGTGTGCTTCCCGTGATTATCTAAATTTGAGTAGGGTTAGAGCAGTCCAGATGGATACAAATCCTTTATGCATCAAATGTAAAGACCTGTTGCTGTATATTTTTTCTTTATTTCACTTCTTTGTCTCCAGTCTGATGGTGTTCTGGGCATGGGTATAGTGAGATCAGAGGCTCTCAGTGTGCAGAAGCAGATGGTGAACTTGTAGGCAAGATGCATGGTGCGGGTTGTGATCATAATCACCTAGTAGATGATGCCGCTGATTTTGAAGGTGGTGTGGGCTGGCAAAGCAGGCCGGTTGAGGTCCATCGGGGAAGGAATGATCTGCTCATGTTTCTTCTCGCCCTTGATCGGGTGTGCTGTAGCATGTAGGATGCCGTCAGGTGGGGCTAATATGAAGTCTGGAAGGCTGTAAACCAGGGCATCACTATTATGCATTTGTGAGCATGGAGGGGCTTCAACAGTAGTTCTGAAGTTGCTTTCTTAGAGTTATGAGTTCACTTTCTTTAGTAGAGATAGCTGGTACCATTACATCGTTGCTGTCATGGTAGTGTTGCTTGAAGGTGAGGTTGCTGCCCAAGGTGAATAAATTAGTATTAGGTCAAATTTGGAGTACGGATGTGTCCAGATTCATTTTGTTGACACTACATGGTACAAGTGCACATGGAGCTATATTAGATTAGATAGCTAGGACACTATTAACCAAATGGGAAAGACAAAGCAGGGGTGTTATTAGTGTAAAAACAAGTTTCTGGCATCTCAGTAAAAGAGCACAGTCAATTCTTCCATCGGCAAATCACTGTTTACTATCACTTTCACTTTGCATGGTTCACTTCTGGGTTTCCTTCCGGCTCAAATGCTCTAAAGCAGTACAAAACAGAATGGTTCAGAGACACAAATTGCCGGAGAACTTGTTGTGTGGAATTGACTACTCGATCTCATATCATTTCACTCCTGGCTTTTTCAGTCCTGGACTTTTAAGTTCCTTGCAGCACTGGCGCATTATTACTTTGCAGGTTTGTTCATTTTCTTACTTTTGCCTCCTCCCTTCTGCCGATGAGTGACTGCTCCCATTCATTCAGCTTCCCTGGACTTTGAGTATTATGGCCATTGGTATTTCCCTGGATTCCTCACAGCATGAATTTGGAGGATGTGGGTGAGCAGTATACCAGCTCTACTGCCTTGTGGATTGTTTTATGCGGTTGTATGCTGACATTTTCCATCCATACAGATTGAGGAACTGAGGGCAGCTGTACTTGTTCCATGATGTAATCCTATGATACTGCCAGAATCTGTAAACTCAAAGAACCAGCACCCTCTCTCTCTCTCTCTCTCTCTCTCTCTTCCCTTCGCTATTTCCGCCCTAACCCCTTTACCGATGCTCTATTACTGGAGAGGTCTCAGGTTTCTTAGTTCCATCTATGAGTTGCACTTCCATACCAGAAATCTTCCTTGCTTTCAATGACTTCTAGTAACGGGTTTATAATAGGTTAAACAGGACTACCAACCCCAGTGTGCATTAAAAAAAACCTGTGCATGACGTCCTACTTAAACTCTCCTGCTGTACAGGGTAGGTGCAAGAAAATGAAAGATTACGAGCATGTGAGGGGGAGGAAAAAAGTTAGAAGCATGTCTATCTCAAGTGTCTAGGTTCTGTTCTCTGTAAGCTCCCAGAACTAGAACAGGTGGGACTTCAGCATCTGTGGTAACCATGGCAATATGACTCTGTCCAATATCTGGGGGTTTAGGCAGTGCTTTAAATGGGAAAAAATGAGTGCAAGTGCTCATTACAATGAGCTAGAAGTGTGGTGAGGGGGCGGGGCTAGGGGGGCGGGGCTAAAGGCAAAACATGATGATACTTCATGACTTCTATATTAGTTGCAGCACACACCAAAACATATGAGAAATGTGTTTATATAAACAAAGCAAGTTAACTCATTCACAAAATGAAAGAGAAATTCTATAATATGTTAACATTTCCTTTTTTTGCAATAGATGCACCTTCTTAATGCCATACTGTTAATTGCTGTTGTTTGGCACAAACCCATATATTTTTCTGCAGATGTGTAGGAAGAAACTGAAAATACCCCCATGTTGCACCAAAGCTCTTATGGCACCAAGCAAATGAAGCAAATCATCATGACCTTCCCCAGAAGATATCTCATGTCTCTTCCATAGATCTATCCATTCATTATGTCATCCTACCATTTACCTGCTGATGCCCACCATTTCATCTTCACATCCTGTCGTTTATTCAGGCTTTCATCCATCATTCAGTTTTTCACCATTCCGTCTGTCCACCTTTCACATACAAACCTATCCATCCATCCAACTCAAAACCTATCCGTTCATCCTTTCACTCATCCATCTCTTTATCCATCCTTTCGCTCATTCATCACTCCTTTCGCTCATCTGTCCACCAACCCTTTCACTCCTTTATTCCATCCACCCTTTCATTCCATCCACCAATTCCTCCTTTCACTTATCCATCCTCCGTCCCTTTCATTAGTCGTCACTCCCTTTCATTCATCCATCCAATCTTTCACTTATTCACCCATCATCCACCCTTTTATCCAATCCTCCACCCTCTTTCACCCAGCAATCCATGCTTTCACTCACCCATCCATCTATACATCCACCCTTGCTCACTCAGCCATTCACTCACTCACCCACTGAAAAACCCCCCACTTTGACCCAAAGCTCTTATGGCACAATGTAAATGAAGCAAATGATCATCACCCTCCCCAGAAGATAGCTCTTGTCTCTTCCATAGATCTATCCAGTCATTCTTTCATCCTACCATTTACCTGCTGATATCCGCCATTTAACCTTTACATTGTGTTGTCTATTCAGTCTTTTATCCATCATTCAGTTTTCACCATTCCGTCTGTCCACTCTTCATATCCAAACCTATCCAACCATCCATCTCCAAACCTATCCATTCATCCTTTCATTCATCCATCTCTTTATCCACCCTTTCGCTCATTCATTAATCCTTTCGCTCATCTATCCATCAACCCTTTCACTCCTTTATTCTATCCACCCTTTCATTCATCCATCCAATCTTTCACTTTTCCACCCATCATCGGCCCCTTTATCCAATCATCCACCCCCTTTCACCCAGCTATCCATGCTTTCACTCATCCATCCATCTATTCATCCATACATCCACCCTTGTTCACTCATCCATCCACTCAATCAAGCACCCACCGACCCTCCATACTATGCTATTTATGAATCATTGTCGCCGAGCAGACATGTACACACAAAGTGCCAACCATTCTCTTTAAAATACCTCCTGAGAGTGTTTTGATTCTCTCTCTCTTTCTCTAACTTTTTCCTTAGAAAAAACAGGCATACAAATGCAGACACAGACACAAACATAAGCAGTCACACAAAAGACTTGGGTATGATGAAAGCCATGTTATACTCTTCACCTACCATGCCTTTTTTAATTGCCACCAGGGCCGGATTGGCCGTAGCCTGATTGCCACTGTCAGGGGACTTCCATTTTATTTATTTATTTATTTGAAAGGCTGTATACAGCGGTAATATGACCTGTAAGAGTATCAGAGCACTGTACAACAGAAAGAGGATATGATTGGTCAGTAAAAAAACACACGCAATTAACATTTGTAGTTAACCAGCACAGTTATAGAAAGGGCAAACGAAACAATTGGAACAAGTAGCCTGAACATAAATTGCATCAAAAATTGCCTCAATGAATGATATGGGTGTGCCCTGCTCTCCGTCTACACTGGGTACAGGTGATACAAACCCAATGTTACCATTTTTTATGAGAGAGCACAAGCACTTAACACACTAGCGCTGGTTAGCAGTGGTAAAGTGCACAGAGTCCTTAAGCCAACAAAAATGAAGTCCGAAGAAGGGGAGGAGAAAGGAAAAAAACTCATGGGGGACCCTGCAAAAAGGCCCATTTCAAACAATGTGTTATTTGAAGTCCATGCTAAATTCATTCGGGCGACTCTGTCTGTGGAGTGTTAAAGGCAAAGACTTACCAGAAGCCCCTTTCAAATCCATAGTATTCAGAGACACTATGGAATATTTTGAACAAAACCAACTTCGTTACAAATTGGCCGATAAATTGGTAAAGTAATATAGTACTCTATATGTCTGATAAAACCAGGTGTGACCTGGAATTATTGCTTTTTCTGTCAGTTAGCATCTATTTAGAAGCGGTGATAATGCACCAAATTACAGAGGCTGTTTTTGTGATCAGTATTATTGGGTAAGGTTTACTGATTATTATTATTTGTAATACCAGTTGGTATTACTGACATAGTAATGCCAACCAGTATTACCACACACTTGCAAAAAAACATGAAATAACATAAAAAGGCATAAGTCCATCATTTTTGTGAGACAGCTTTACAGTCTGGGAAGAGAGTCTGCCTGGATAGTCTGCTTTCTACACTACGCTCTAATCTCACCCATGAAGTTTGTTCTCTTTAAAGACTGAATATCACTTGCAGCATCCTGAAACTTCAGTTAATTTCCATTCTCATATTCTTACAACCATCTGGAAAAAAACATTAACCTCAATGCACATATTGGCCACGGATATATGATGTTAGCACGCATACTTTTAGCACGCATACCATTACCACGCATTTTTTACAACGCAGGTCATTTTACAACGAATACCTTTACAAAGCATTACACTACAACGCAGATACTATTACAACGCATACCATTACAACGTAAGTATAGGTAAGTATATAATATTAATATATAATGTAAATAATAATTTTTAATATATTTTATTTAATTATTTATTATTTTATTATTAAATAATTTAATTAATATTAATTTTAATTTTATTATTGGTAAATATATATGTTAAAAATACCCATGTACCCCAAAACCCAAACCCAACCCTGAAACCTAAAATTACCCCTGTACCCCAAAACCCAATCCCAACCCTGAAACCTAAAAATACCCCTGTACCCCAAAACCCAATCCCAACCCTGAAACCTAAAAATAACCCTGTACCCCAAAACCCAAACCCAATCCTAAAACCTAAAAATACCCCTGTACCCCAACACCCAATCCCAACCCTGAAACCTAAAAATACCCCTGTACCCCAAAACCCAATCCCAGCCCTGAAACCTAAAAATACCCCTGTACCCCAAAACCTAATCCCAACCCTGAAACCTAAAAATACCCCTGTACCCCAAAACCCAATCCCAACCCTGAAACCTAAAAATACCCCTGTATCCCAAAACCCAATCCCAACCCTGAAACCTAAAAATACCCATGTACCCCAAAACCCAATCCCAACCCTGAAACCTAAAAATACCCCTGTACCCCAAAACCCAATCCCAACCCTGAAACCTCAAAATACCCCTGTATCCCAAAAGCCAATCCCAACCCTGAAACCTAAAAATACCCCTGTACCCCAAAACCCAATCCCAACCCTGAAACCTAAAAATACCCCTGTACCCCAAAACCCAATCCCAACCCTGAAACTTAAAAATACCCCTGTACCCCAAAACCCAATCCCAACCCTGAAACCTAAAAATACCCCTGTATCCCAAAACCCAATCCCAACCCTGAAACCTAAAAATACCCCTGTATCCCAAAACCCAATCCCAACCCAGAAACCTAAAAATACCCCTGTACCCCAAAACCCAATCCCAACCCAGAAACCTAAAAATACCCCTATACCCCAAAACCCAATCCCAACCCAGAAACCTAAAAATACCCCTGGACCCCAAAACCCAATCCCAACCATGAAACCTAAAAAGACCCCTGTACCCCATAACCCAATACCCCTGATAAATGTTTTTAAAAAAAGATAAACTTACCTATACTTATACTTACGTTGTAATGGTATGCGTTGTAATAGTATGTGCGTTGTAGTGTAATGCGTTGTAAAGGTATTCGTTGTAAAATGACCTGCGTTGTAAAAGTGTGCGTGGTAATGGTATGCATGGTAAAAGATGCGTGGTAACAGTTACATACCATTGGCCACAGTTCGACTTAGGAAAGTCACACTTTGTGAAGAAGGAACTACAGTTTCTCTTAGAAGAGGTTGTTATGAAAGAACCTAAGCTCATAGCCCATCTGCAAGGCATAACTACTGCAAAGGGCTTACTCTGAGAGAATATGTGTACAGTGTAAAAAGTTTAAAAAAAGAAACCCAGTCTATTCTCACCCTGCTACTATGGAGACAGACCTGCACTTGACTTCGGACTGGACCACAGGAAGGGGCAGATGCGCACAATCATCAACTTCAGCAGCCTAGAGGCGATGATACGTGAAGCAGAAGCAAGAGTGCCCGTACAGCACATTTCAAGTAAAATCGGCATGTGCATGGAGGTCATTATCATGCAAGAGATGGATCCCTGTGAGTGACAGAGGAAGTGGGATCTGCCAATACTAACTCTGTGTTTGCACCTAACCCTGGTCCTCCAGATCACAGCCCACTTCAATGTTTGCAAGTGACGTTGCACCGGGGTGCAGTGAACTGATTTCGACAGGAAGAGGTTCTCCACTCAGAGTAAAAAATACCAAGCCTGTTGTATTTTTTAACATTAAATTTCAGTTCTGCTGTCTGCCATTCTTGAGAGTTTTTGAAAGCGCTTGCTGCAGAAGTTAAGGAGTTAAGAACTGAAAACTTTTCAGCTACATAACCCGTGCATTGATCGGTGACTTTCACTTAGGAGTACTTCATAACATTGCGCTAATATCTCATTATTTCTATGTGTGTGTAAAGCGTTTTTTGCAGCTTACACTAATGTCTATGTCACATTTAGAATCTTCGCAAAAGTTCAGGAAATATTGTGCTAGTATTTAATGCAATAAAAAGTGTTCTGCATAGGAACCGTTTCTCTACTAAATTAGGGGGAGGCACCTCTGACTCTTGTGAAAATTTACACTATCAATACAACATTCATTGCCTCATCAGGCTCTACATGAAAGTTGTGACTCGTATCATGCTCTTTTTCACTACTGTTTTGGAAATCTCTGTCATCTGACACTTGTTTGCACAAATGCAGAGGATAGTGTGACTGTGATTGACAGCACAGGGCCTGAACGGACCCTGTTCTGTCAAGCACAGCGTGGTGTGGAGCACCTGGCAATTATTGAAATGAACCCTGCTGAATAGCTCAGCTGGGGCTCAGATCGGGGATACAGAAGTGGCACCTTGACTGCCAGTGACACCTTTCACTCCTGCTCACCAGCACCCACAGCCTGCCTTTTCATGAGTACCGGTACTCTCCTCGGCAGAAGAGAAGTCCAAGATGTGCCGGTACTCAGTACTGGTGAGTACCGGCCCATTTAAAGCACTGAGTTTAGGTTTACCATTCAGATAATGACCTAGTGCAGGGTAATCTAGGGGTGGTGATGACTGGGGTGTGTTGCTTCTTTCCCTTCTAGAAATCTTTACCCTTCTTCCGAATGGGAAGCGTTGCGAAAGCGCTAATATCGCCCCAGATGCTCTGCCACTTCTCTCCACTTCTGATCCCTTTACCCAGACGCTTCTTTCAGGAGCTCAACACTGTCCTATCTACCTTGATATTGGTTAAACAGAGAAAGAGAGAAGCTCTAAACAAGCCACTTGAGAAGGTGGGCCCACAGTATGATCTGCACTATGTGGCAGCACAGCTCCAGTGCCCCATGCGTTGGCTGTTGAATGTGCGCCGACACCCACGCCCCTCTCAAGATCTCCACAACCAACCACACCAAAAAGAAAGCCACCTGGTTCACCGAAGACCTCCGGATCTCCAAGCGCACCTGTCGGAAGCTGGAGAAGAAATGGCTCCACGACAGGACACCAGACAGCCACACAGCCCACAAAAGTGCCACCCGCAGACACCACCAACTCATCAGGACCGCCAAGAGGACCGCCTTTAAAGACCGCCTAGACAACAACGCACACAACACCAAAGAGCTCTTCAGCATTGTGAAAGAACTCTCCAACCCCAGCTCCAGCTCCAACACCAACGACATCCCACCATCGCAAGACCTGTGCGACTCCCTGGCCACCTTCTTTCACCACAAGATCGCCGACATCCACGACAGCTTCAACTCCAACACCCCCGCACCCACCACCGAGTCCACCACCCCTGCGATCACCACTCGCACCAGCCACCTGACCGCCTGGCCCCACGTCAGCGATGAAGACACCATCAAAACCATGAACTCCACCCACTCCGGATCCCCATCCGACCCCTGCCCTCACCACGTCTTCAACAAAGCCAGCACAACCATCGCACCCCACCTCTGGAAAACAATCAACAGTTCCTTCGAGACAGCAACCTTACCGGAAAGCTGGAAGCACGGCGAGATCAACGCCCTTCTGAAGAAGCCCAAGGCGGACCCTAAGGACCTCAAGAACTTCCGGCCCATCTCTCTGCTCCCGTTCCCGGCAAAAGTGACAGAGAAGATTATCAACAAACAGCTAACCCGCTACCTCGAAGACAACAACATCCTGGACCCTTCCCAATCCGAGTTCTGCAGCAACCACAGCACCGAGACCGCCGTCATCGCCGCCACTGACCGACATCAAGATCCTGATGAACAAAGGAGAAACAGCCGCCCTCATCCTCCTGGACCTATCAGCAGCCTTTGCCACAGTCTGCCACTGAACCCTATCAGCACGCCTCTCCGGCAGAACCCAGAGTGTCCGCCTCCCACCCTTGCGCTCAAAAACCATCGAGATCATCTGCGGCGTCCCACAGGGATCCTCCCTAAACCTGACGCTGTTCAATATCTACATGGCACCACTCGCCCACGTCGCACGACAACATAACCTCAACATCAGCTCCTACGCCGACGACACCCAGCTGATCATATCCCTCACCGAAGACCCCCACACCGCCACTGCCAACCTCCACAGAGGAATGAAGGCCGTTGCCGAATGGATGAAGGACAGCAGACTGAAGCTGAATTCAGACAAGACAGAGGTCCTCATCCTCGGACTCACCCCATCAGCCTAGGATGACTCCTGGTGGCCCACATTGCTAGGCACAGCCCCGGAACCCACAGACCACGCACACAACCTGGGGGTGATCCTCGACTCCACCCTCTCCATGACCAGGCAAGTCAACGCCGTCACTGCGTCCTGCTTCAAAACCCTCTAAATGCTCCGCAGGATCTCCAAATGGACCCCGAACCCCCCCCCCCCCCACGACACAAGAAAAACCGTCACCCAGGCCCTCATCACCAGCAGACTCGGCTTCGGGAACGCCCTCTACTCAGGAACAACAACAAAGCTCCTGAGACGACTACAACGAATCCAGAACGCCTCAGCACAACTGATCCTCGACGTCCCCCGACGCAACCACATCACACCCCACCTAAGAGGCCTGCACTGGCTCCCCGTCAACAAGAGGATCACCTTCAAATTTCTCATCCATGCACACAAAGCACTACACAACATCGGACCCACATACCTCAACAACCGACTCAGGTTCCACACCCCCACCCGAAGCCTCTGCTCAGCCAACCTCGCCCTCGCCACAATTCCTCGTATCCGGAAAGCCACCGCCGGCGGCAGATCCTTCTCCTACCACGCCACCAAGACCTGGTACGCTCTCCATACCAGCCTACGACAGACTCAGGACCTGCTGGCACTCAGGAAACTTCTCAAGACCTGGCTTTGCGATCAGTAGCAGCCCCCCCCCCATGGCCTTGAGACCCTGATTGATTGATTGATTTTTTGATTGCCTAACCCTGAGTGGCCATTGGTCATCTGTTACTCGAGCCACAGGGGTGGTAGTATACTAGTCTGGCTTATGGACCCCCGAAGAGATGTTCCAAATGCAGGATGTCTCGCTAAAGGTGCCAAATGTTGTTGGCGTATGTATGTGCACCCAAGGTGCTGTTCCACATCATATACACCTTCCTTACCACTGTGGGTACTATAATGCCCAGATGGCTGATAGGGGCCATGTGGGGCCTAGACCACACAGAGCCCACCATATTTTTAATGTAGCAATTGCTAATGGTGCATGGCTCTACAAGGAGTTGCTAGAATACCATAGCCTGACCATACACACCATGAGAGATAAATGAACCCCATCGCTCGGGCAGAAGCTTACGGAATGCCAAGTGTCCCTTGCTCTGGGGCAGGTCCGAAAGGTCTCTAGCAACCCACTACTGAAATACTCACAGTTCAACTACTTACATCACACATATTTCAATCCCACGTGATTACATGATTTCTTTTCAAGAAGAGACCCGAAATCCCCATGGTGCATATCACAGAGGCAGATTTTTACCATATGGTGTGAGCCTGCCTGAGGAGTGAAAGTTATTGGGTGCAAGCAGTGATGAGACCGATGGACATATGGATCGGTCCCTACAGGTAGACCCCTACACTGCCTACTGGGGCTGACTTCATGTACAGGTAAGAACAAATACATCACAAAGGTTTTGGACTTGGCGTTCATCCTGTTGACATGCCGCATAGCAATGGGCTTTGAACTCTGCTGGGGCTTCTGCAATGTCCCTGTGGTTTGGGGATCTTCTTCAATGGTTAATCGCTGAGACGATTGCTTGGCCACAATAGGATGGTTGGGACGTATATTTGGACAAAATGATGGCAAAAACGGATGACCGACCACCCTGAGGTCTGGCAAATATGTGTTGCTGGCCCCACTTATGTAGCCAGTGGGGGTGGAGGGAGGCACACTCCTTTTAATGGTAGGTGATACACTGACTGTACACCTGCATGAGCTTCTACAACCCAGCGTCACCCAACCTCCCCATGCATTGCCTAAAATGTACCTACCTCAGAGAGCACCGAGGGGTGTACAGGGTCCCCCTCTCCCCCATTTGATTCTGAAATAATATAAGGCACACAACTCCAACGCTCCCACCCCCCACAGGGCACCAATGGGTGTATTGTACACAATAGACACGAATGGCTGTGCCTCACTTGGGCGCAGGTGAATAGTTGTATAGTTACTGTGTGAAGCTGTAGTATTTCTTATGTGTAGGAGGCATAAGTGGCCCTAACCCGACTACCTGTAGAGCATACAGGCCCTAGACACTGGAACAATTGATTGAGCATATAAGGGAGTCTCAGATTCACTGAGGCCTTCGGTACAGAAACTTGGATTGTGCAACTATTATTGTTGCCTGATTACCCTAATCACATTACTGAATGTTTAAGTTTACATGTTGTAAAGTTTAATAAAGAACTAATCAGAATTTAAAAAAAAGGATGAGCTAGGGTCTAGCCAGACCAGGCAAATCTTGCTAACGCCAGGCTCGAACCTTCTCTGTCTCCATCCACATTACGCACACGTAGAAAATGCCCGCATGAGTAGCCCTTTTGTGAATGACGCAGATTACACGACTCAAGTACACATTGAAGGCCACGGGCGTGCACCAGCACCAGCGCTGCCGAGGATTTCATTTTTAAACCGCATCTCAGCTGACTTCGAGCTGCTGCTCATTTTAATGACATTATCGGTTCTTTGTGTGCAACTCAGCTGATTACGAGCTGCTTGCGCATATTTTTAACACTTTACTGCTGCTTGTGTGTTATGTTCACAGTGCTCCGCACTATTTGCTAATTGTGACGCTTACTTACTTACCTTGCTCTTGACCCCGGTCCGCCCCGGCAGTGTGCCGTTTGTGCGGAGGGTCCCTGTACGAGCGCCACTTCCTGGTTCTGCACCACTTCCGCCCTGCCTCTCCACCGTGCAGGTGAGCGGTCTAGTGGTTCACGTCGGCCAGCATAAATGACGGTCTGGAGGAAGCGCAGCGGACGAGCGCAGCGGGAGCGCCGACTTCGCGCCGAAGTCACGCACAAGTCAAGCCCGTCTGCGCCCGTCCGCGGCCGACCGAGGCCCGGGGCCATGCATGCTGCCCGTTTCATCACCTACTCCTCACAAGAACTACGCTCCTTTCCTCCCTGCGCTCCCCTTGCTCCTCACATAATTGCTATCACTCAGAAATATGGCATTTTTTCCTCCTCCCCTCCCACTATCCCCCAGGCTCCTTCCCCTGCCACCCCTCCTTTTGACTCTGCAGCCCCTATATCTATCAAGCCCAGCTCCCCTGGTAGTCATCCTACCTCTCTAGTGTATCTCAATACCCGCTCCCTCCCGAAACATCACCTTGATGTATTCCAACTCTTGGACGGTGGCAATATTGACATCTTGCTCCTCGTTGAAACTTGGCTCCATGCTGGCTCCTACCCTGACATCTTGGCCGCCATACCCTCGGGCTACTATATTCTTCATTCCAATAGGACATCTGGTAGACCTGGCGGTGGAGTTGCCGCCATCATCCGCTCTAATCTACAATTCACTACCTTAACAACTACCCCCATATTAAATTCTGACATTCTTACGTTGAAATTCACTTCTCCCACACACTCTTTTATCTGTGTTTTAGTGTATCGTCCCCCTGTCAATATGCCCTCCTTCCCATCCTTGTTCAGCGATCTAATCTCGCAGCTCACCATCAACTCTTCCAGGGTCTTGATCATTGGCGATTTCAATTATTGCCCACTAGACCCCCTTGAATCCTCTCTTTCACTTGAATTTACCGATCTGCTACTTGGCTTAAATTTTTCTCAACATATCTCTGTTGCTACCCACAACAAGGGCCATACTTTGGACCAGGTTTGGACCACCAATCTGGATATCTCCTCTCCTATGGTCTACCCCTGCACCTGGTCCGATCACTTTTTTATTTCTTTCTCCCTAAAACTATTAGTCCCTACCCGCCCCCCACTAGCCTCCAACTTTTCGGCACGCAATTGGAAGCATGCCGATATTTCCCTTTTTCATTCGACCCTTACTTCCACACTCCCTCTTGACCTCCCTGACTTGAACTCTCAAGCAGCCACCTTGGACCAATGGCTGTCTCTAGCCAGTGATGTGGTCGCTCCCGTTAAAATTATCAAATCTAAACGTCCTCACGACGCTCAGCGCTGGTTTACCGATCAACTGAAGGCTGACAAACTCCTTCTTAGACAGGCTGAGCGCCGCTGGAGGCGTAACTATGATCCTCCATTAAAATCTATTTATATTGATTTACTAAAATCCTATAAAAAGTCTATTATTTTGGCCAAATCTTCTTACTATTCTCAGAAAGTTATCAACTCTGCATCCAGAACAAAAGAAATGTTCTCTATTGTAGCTGAACTCTCCCTACCTGACCGTGTTACACCTCAGCCTCAACCCTCGCAAGCTCTGTGTGACTCCCTTAATGCTTTTTTCTCTGATAAAATCTCCATGATCAAAAACAATATCCCCCCTACTACCATGTCTCAGGCCAGCGCCCTCCCTTCTCCGAATCCTCACTCCCTGCATGAATTCCCCCCTATCTCCCTGGATACTTTTCGTTCACTACTCCAGGCTGTTGGCTCCGGTTCCCCTAATGACTGTTGCCCTCCCCAAATCCTAAGAGATGCCTTTATGGCCTGTCCCGGCCCTCCCCTTGACCTTCTAAATCGCTCACTCTGCACAGGCTCTGTCCCCTCCGCTTTTAAAAGCGCTGTGGTGGTACCTATTTTAAAAAAACCCGGTTCTGACCCTGCGGTCCTGGGCAACTACCGACCTATTTCCCTCCTCCCTTATTTGGGGAAGGTCTTGGAAACCTACGTCACCCGATGCCTGAGCACTTTCATAGAGGAAACTCATTTCCTCGATGACCAACAGGCAGGTTTTAGACCGTTCCATTCTACGGAGGCAGTGGTGGTGGCGGTTATGGACACGCTGAGACAGGGGGCTGACAAGAACATGGCCCAGGCCCTAGTGTTACTTGATCTCTCGGCCGCTTTTGACACGGTCGACCATGACATCTTGGTCGACCGTGTCAGAAATGCTGGCATCTCTGGCCTGGCCCTGTCTTGGATTGTATCCTTTCTCCAACTACGCTCCCAATCGGTACATCTGTCTTCCTTTTCTGCTCCTCGTATTTCACTTTCCTGTGGTGTTCCCCAGGGTTCTGCCTTGTCCCCTCTCTTGTTTAATCTTTATATGCAGCCCCTCCTTGTCTCTCTTCGTCATTCTTCTGTTACCACTTTTAACTAAAGAACAATTGGAGGAGTATTACCCGATGAAGGAGATGAAGGCTTTTCCAGACGAGGAAGCACTGTTCCTTTATTAGTAAACCCCTCACTCACCACCTAGTGGTGACTTGCTTCATCATCGGGGCCCACCCAAGTGGCCTAGCGTCACTTGGGTGTGCTTCAACACCTGAGTTGCAGTGGAGCAGGTAGTGAAGTGTGGGTTGTAAACAAAAAAAGTGTAAGTGTTAAAATTGTCCTGGTTAATGCTTTTGTATAGATTTTAATAAAAAAGTAACTGGACAATATTAAAAAGGTCGATGAGATAGTAGTAGGGGAGTTACGACCTACGTATCTCGGCTATGTGTTGGTCAACATGTTTCTACCATTAGGGGCAATCCCCGGTATTCTTCAGGACCAAAACAAGGAAGTAGGAGGTGTGGGTCCCCTAAAAGACGCACCCTGTCCTAAATCCTTGGTCATCCAGAAAGAAAAAATATACTTCTGGGAAGACACTCCTAAAATGTAGGGTGCCGATAAAAACCTAGGGAAAGAAGAAGAGCAAAGGAAGCGGTTACTATCCTGTTACGTAGTGCAGAAATTGGGTGCAGAATACGTGCAGTTATACTTGCTTTCCACAGTGGTGAATGGAAACAGTGCCTTCATAAGTAGAGAGCGTGTCTACCAGTGTTGTGGAAACGTGCTCATTATCGTGAGAGTAAATGCTTCAGCATGGAATATCAAAGGTCAGGTTTTAAAATTGGCGTCCTCAGTGCGTGCCTGAAATAGCATGCTTATGCCGTACATTTGAGTGCACTGTACTGGAGTGCTCATATTTTTACCGTCGTGGAATATACTGTGCCAAATGGTTGTTTTCCCTAATTTTTAGGCTCGAGAATATCCTAATTAGGATCAGTGATGTACATACAAAGACAGACTAGACTCATACAAACATATAACATGGAGCTTGTCACGAGGCGTGACATGTCAGGAAAAAGGGGCTTACTGGAGAAGTACTCTAGTTGAACTTCATCAAGCAGGGGGTAGGTACTTCACTTGTAGCAACATATTCTAATTGAAAAGGCATTTGTCGCAATAATGAGTATATGGAAGTTAACCTACATACTGGTTCGTATGGTCAAACCATTCAAGAATCCTGTGAGGGGAGGAAAACTACTTACAGTTGGAAGTCATGAAGTAAGGCAGTTCACCTACGTCTACCTTCGGCTGCTTGGTTGCAATGAGCGAGCGAGCGCGGTGAGCGTATATGCGCTGGCATACTTCCGGGATGAATCACGTGGCCGCTACGGCGGCCCCTCAGGGAAGGATGGTTGGTATGGAAACCAGTGAATGCTGCGCTTCCGCATTCTGAATGTTGAATCACGTGGCCGCTACTGTGGCTCGTAAGGGGAGAGACGGTTGGCATGGGGATCAGTGAACGCTGCGCTTGCGCATTCAAAGTGGGCTATGGCAAGAGAGCGTGTCACGGAGCAATTCGATACTACAAGTGCCCGTTAGTGCGTGGGAATGGGTTGTAAAAGAGTAGTCAAATAAGGGGTTATACTGATTCAGTAAACGGGAGGAACAATAACGGGAGCAGCACAGGGGGTCAAAAATGGCAGTACATATTAAGAAGGGCTGCAATAGGAGTTGAATGCATTCCTGTGCTGTGGGATTGATTGGGGGTGGTAGATACTAGCTAAAGCTGGTGCTACTTTGATACAGAAGAGCAGTCAGACAAGGGGTTATACTGATTCAGTAAACGGGAGGAAAAATAACGGGAGCAGCAAAGGGGTCAAAAATGGCAGTACATATTAAAAGGGCTGCATTAGGAGTTAAATGCATTGCTGTGCCGTGGGACTGATTGTTGGTGGTAGATACTAGCTAAAGCAGGTGCTACTTTAGTACAGAGTTCCACGGGATATTGTCGTTAAGACCCTGTTTATGAGTGGAAAGTCTGTATATCCATCTCTGTTCTTTTTCGAATAGACGAGCCTGGATGTTAGGGCCTGCTTGCAACTGTTCAATAACTGTCCACCTCATATCATTGGTGGTGTGATGGGCAGTTAAGAAGTGATCCGTGAGTTTGGTCATGTTCTTTTTACATCTTATTGTGCTCCTGTGTTCGCAAATACGTTGTTTTATTTTGCGTGTCGTCATGCCCACGTAGGGTTTTCCACAGGTGCAGGTGATAAGGTAAATGACATTACTGCTGTTGCAATTAGTGTGGGATCTCTGTTCCCATGTTTTCCCAGGTTCCAAGACAATTGTCTTAGTGTTTTCTGTCAGGTGACAGACACTGCAGTCCCCGCATCGAGAATGTCCAGTTATTGGTGGGAGACCCCATATCTGTGTTAAGGTTGGGTCACTGGAGTTAATGTTATTTTTTGGTCTAGTGTTGACCAAGGTGTTTTTCAAACTGGTCGCTTTTTTGTATGAGAAAAGAGGTTTCTCCCAATTGAAAGTTCCAGAATTTATTATTGACCAGTGCTTTCTAATGCTTTTGCTCACTTCGTTGGAAATCACATTATATGTGGTCACACAGGTCAGGGGTATATTGTCACTGTTTTTAGTGGTTTCTTCCAAGAGTGCTTGGCGTGGTTGGTTTCTTGCTCTTTTTTGGCAGTTCTTTGTGATCTTTATTGGATACCCACGTTGTGTTAGTTTTCCTGTGAGGTCTTCAGCCTGTTCTTTATAGTCCATGAGTTTACTACAGTTCCTACGTAGTCTTAAGTATTGGCCATAGGGAAGATTTTCCCTCAGTGGTCGTGGATGAAAGCTCTCAAATCTTAAGAGGTTGTTTTTTGCCGTAGGCTTAAAATGTGTTTTAGTAGTCAAGACTTCTTGCTCTTTTTGGATCTCAATGTCTAGGAAGACCATTTCATTCTTGTCCATGTTATGGGTAAAATGAAGGTGTTGATCACAGGTGTTAAGCCAAGTGATGAATGTTGTTAGAATTTCTTGAGGGCCCTTCCAGATTGCTAGCACGTCATCAATATATCTGCGCCAGAATACAATGTTCTCCAAGTATGGATTGGTGGGTGAAAGAATGTACTTTTTCTCGAAATCAAAGACATACAGTCCTGCTATGCTAGGCGCGAAAACGCTGCCCATAGATGTGCCCCCTATTTGTAAATACAGGGACCCTTCAAACTCAAAGAAATTCCTTTTGAGGGCCAAGGTTGCACATCCAATGATGAATTCCTTTGGTGTTCTGTGTTCCCATGTGGTTTGCTCCAAGGTTTCTTTTAGAACGTTGATGGTGGCATCCTGAGGGATGTTGGTATAAAGGCTTTCTATGTCGAAGCTGACCAAGATCATGTTATCATCCATTTTGATGGTTTCCAGGAGAGTTAGGAGGCTTTTAGTGTCTTTAAGGTAGGTGGTGGTTCCTTGTACAATTGGTTTTAAGAAATAGTCACAGAATCTAGACAGCGGTTCAAGGAGTGAGCCTATACCAGATACTATAGGTCTGCCTGGTGGTGGTGTTCTGTTCTTGTGCATCTTTGGGACCACGTAGAAATATGGTATTTTTGCCTCTGTTTTGGTTAGGTAATCTGCTGCCTGTTTGGAAATGTCACCTCGGTGTTCCGCTTCTTCAACCAGATCCACAATTTCTCTTTTTAGATCGTCTGTAGGGTCATTGGTGAGGGGAAGGTAGTTTTTCCGATCTTCAAGTAATCGTTTGCATTCTTGTTGGTAGTCTGTGCAGTTCATGATTACTAGGCCTCCGCCCTTGTCAGCTGGTTTGATGATGATGGTTTCATCCCCTTTGAGATCTGATAGGGCTTTCCTCTCAGCTCTACTGATGTTTTGGTATCGCGTGGGGGTTCAGGTGGATTCAATATCATTGAATACCGCCTGTTCAAATGTATTTATTTCTACTGGAATGGTATGTGGTGGAGGGACAAAGGTGGATTTAGTTCTAAGTCCAGTTTCGTTAGGCACTTCCTCATCGTTGTCCATGTTTGTTTTTTCAAAAAAAGCTTTCAGTTTCAGTTTTCTAAAGAAAGCCGCTAGTTCGCAGTGCAGTTTGAACTTGTCTAAGTTGGCTGTGGGGACAAATCCCAGTCCTTTGTTGAGGACTTTCTTCTCAGTGTCTGTTAGGATGTGTGACGATAGGTTAGTAACTAGGTCCTCATGTTGCTGGGGCCTGCTTTGTTGGATGCGGTTTTGTTCCTGGTGTTGCTGCTCACCATCTCGGCCTCTTCCCAGTGGACGGTGTTTCCCCGTTTGTTGCGGCCTCTCCCGCGCCTGCCTCTGTTCTGAAAAGGAGGGCGGAACTGATTTGGCTGAAAAGGATACTGTTGAAAGGGGGGTTGCCATCCATACATGGGGAATTGTTGTGGTTGTTGATATGGATTATGAAAGGGGGGGTGGTTGTATTGTGGCCACTGGTAGTTTCCTTGGTATCCGCCTCTCTTCTTCTGTCGTGGTGTGCTAGTGTTGGAGCCTCCACTGCTATTGGAACTATGGGAAGTATTACTTGATGCATCAGAGTCTTGTTCCTGTGTGGTAGTCGCTTTGTAGTCCGGGTCCGAGTATGGATAGGCTTTGACAAAAGAAAACTTTTTAAGATCTTTTTGAAACTTAGAGACTTTTTGTTGTGTGAGGTTTTCTCTGTATTCATTGATCTCTTTATTTATTTCGTCTACTTTCTTTTTGTATCCTCCAGTAAGCCCCTTTTTCCTGACATGTCACGCCTCGTGACAAGCTCCATGTTATATGTTTGTATGAGTCTAGTCTGTCTTTGTATGAACATCACTGATCCTAATTAGGATATTCTCGAGCCTAAAAATTAGGGAAAACAACCATTTGGCACAGTATATTTCACGACGGTAAAAATATGAGCACTCCAGTACAGTGCACTCAAATGTACGGCATAAGCATGCTATTTCAGGCACGCACTGAGGACGCCAATTTTAAAACCTGACCTTTGATATTCCATGCTGAAGCATTTACTCTCACGATAATGAGCACGTTTCCACAACACTGGTAGACACGCTCTCTACTTATGAAGGCACTGTTTCCATTCACCACTGTGGAAAGCAAGTATAACTGCACGTATTCTGCACCCAATTTCTGCACTACGTAACAGGATAGTAACCGCTTCCTTTGCTCTTCTTCTTTCCCTAGGTTTTTATCGGCACCCTACATTTTAGGAGTGTCTTCCCAGAAGTATATTTTTTCTTTCTGGATGACCAAGGATTTAGGACAGGGTGCGTCTTTTAGGGGACCCACACCTCCCACTTCCTTGTTTTGGTCCTGAAGAATACCGGGGATTGCCCCTAATGGTAGAAACATGTTGACCAACACATAGCCGAGATACGTAGGTCGTAACTCCCCTACTACTATCTCATCGACCTTTTTAATATTGTCCAGTTACTTTTTTATTAAAATCTATACAAAAGCATTAACCAGGACAATTTTAACACTTACACTTTTTTTGTTTACAACCCACACTTCACTACCTGCTCCACTGCAACTCAGGTGTTGAAGCACACCCAAGTGACGCTAGGCCACTTGGGTGGGCCCCGATGATGAAGCAAGTCACCACTAGGTGGTGAGTGAGGGGTTTACTAACAAAGGAACAGTGCTTCCTCGTCTGGAAAAGCCTTCATCTCCTTCATCGGGTAATACTCCTCCAATTGTTCTTTTCTAATCCTTGACCAGGGAATCAGGAGTATTCCCCGTCCAGTATCTACGGACGCAACTCCTTACTCTCTATGTGTTCTTAATACCACTTTTAACTATGCAGATGACCTGCAACTTATCTTTCCTATCGACCCCTCTCCTCTTTCCTGCTCTAATTTCCAAACCACAATGCTTACCATCTATGAGTGGATGAACTTCAGCCAGCTGAAGCTCAATCCGAGCAAGACAGAGCTGGTCCTGATTGGCGGGCCCCCACATCCTTGGACTTCCAATTTCTGGCCCCCTGCCCTTGGTCCCCCTCCCTGCCCAGTTAACTCTGTGAAGAGCCTTGGTGTTACCATCTCTAGCGACCTTTCGATGCGGCCGCACATCAACGCTGTTACCTCGGCCTGCTTTTACCATCTCTGCAGAATCGGGAAGATCCGAAGGTTCCTATCACCAGAGGCTCTCACCCTTGTTATCATGGCTCTGGTCACCTCACGTTTAGACTATGCCAACTGTCTATACGTGGGGATCCCGGCATACCATCTCCAACGCCTCCAACTGGTGCAAAACCAGGCAGCCAGATTACTTTTTCAGCAGCCCAGACACCAACATGTCACCCCGTTGCTAAAAACCCTACACTGGCTCCCTGTTGCGCAACGCTGCATCTTTAAACTGGGATGCACTATTTTCAAATCTCTTTTTGCCTCTGCTCCTGTCTTCATCTCCCTCTGCCTGCACCCCTATGTCCCTTCTCGACACCTCAGATCCTCTGCTTACAATCTTTTGATCACTCCTAGGTTTAAACGCAAGAAGCACGGTGGTGCCTGTTTCTCCTTTCTTGCCCCGTCCACTTGGAATTCCCTCCCTCTCTCTATCCGGCTCAGCTCCGATTATTTTTCCTTTCGCAAATCCCTGAAAACACATCTGTTCCGCCTTGCCCATGGCTAGCTGCACCCACCCCCCTGTGTCCTTATCCACTGGTCTTTGAGCGCCAAGAAACCAATTGGTGTATGTGCGCGGTACCAAATTTTCTTAACATAACATTTAACATAACATAACGTTCAACTGGTACAAGTCTGACTTACTTCTACATAAAAGCTTTATTAATTGGTGCAGAATGTGGTGGGTATTCTTGTGGTGAAGTTACCATAACAACAATGCCCCTGAGTGTGCAGCAGTATGTAATTTGCCACTGGAGAAGTCCTAGCACCATGCCGGTGACGTCTACCTCAAGGGATGGCGGAGGGCGAATAGTCCCTTCTTTGGCGTAGACAATCTTGCCTTTTTGTATCCCGAACTGCTGTGCATTCGCGCGTAATAATATTTAAACTGTTATTAACAGCATGGCGGTGCGGTGGAATCGCGTTACAGCTCCTTTCAATCACTACAGAATGCACAGATAGAGGTCAGAAAAAAGAAAGTCAATATCTCATTTCAACTGTCAAATAAAGTGTCTGCGAAATTATCTGCTTTCCGAAAGGGCGGGAGGCTATAATTAGCCTGTTGGAAGGAAGAAAGGGAGTTGCATTAAAAGGTCAAAGACGGTGTTTTTGCTCACACCGTACCCTCTCATTAAACTCAGGGCAAAAGCTGTTTGCATCGCGCTGTCTCTGCACGAACCTCTCCCTCCCACCAGGGAAAAGGCTTAATATTGCAAGGAACTGCTTCCTCCTGTAAATCATTCGAGGACACAAACGCCTCAGCAGATTCAATGCAGGGAAGTGAGTTTTCTTCATACCCTGAATTCGGCAGCATCTCTACTGTAGGGGAAGACATGGCTTGGACGTTCGGCTGGACTGTTCCCATGAGGCACAGGGTCAGACTGATTTGCATATGGCCATGTCTGAACTGGGGTGGTGGAGTGAGCTAAAGAATGATGATGGATTTAACCCAGATCAGTTGACTGGGGGTGAGTGTTTGATTTGCTCAAACGCTCCGTCCATTATCCCCTTTGGTATCACTTTGTTCACCCTAAGTTGGGTATGCCCAGACATGGGTCCCTTGCTCACTTTGCCACTGGATTCAAGATAGCCTGGCTGATGAGAGTTATGAACCCGAAACCGGTCCCAGGATGCTTGTTTCCGGTCCAGGGAAGGCTTGGCAGTTGGACTGTTCCCATGAGGCACAGGGTAAGACTGATTTGCATATGGCCATGCCTGAACTGCGGTGGTGGAGTGAGCTAAAGAATGATGATGGTTTAAACCCATATCAGTTGACTGGGGGTGCATGTTTGATTTGCTCAAAGGGGTACATTCCAATATTCCAATACCATTATACATAAATATAGAATGGCTTTGAGTCAACCACTTCATACATGTGTGTTCAGCTTTCATTGACACTTTGCATTCCCTACCACAGCATGCACCATGGAGCAAGGGTTGGCCCATTTCACCTCTTGGCTACCTTGCATGGTCACAAACATCTAAGGGTGGATGTAAGGGAACTACAAGAAAGCTACCCTCTAGGTGAATCCCTTTTTGAGGGATAAGCAGCGGTGGCTCCTCCACTTGGCAGAGGAACGTCGCCCCCAAAAATGTCAAGAAATGAGAAAAAAACAACACTTGTTTTATTTCTCCTTTGCAGCCGAGTCTTGGGGGTGGGGCCCTGGGGGGGGACAGCAGTAAGGGGAGTGGTAGTGCACTCCCTTCATTGTGCATGATATTTTGGCCAGCCATCTCAGGCCGGACAAACCATCATGTGCAGTGAACCTCTCTCCAATCTCAGCTGCACTGTTGGGGTTGGAGAGAGCAGGCACAGGCTCTCAGTCTGTCCTGGATCGCTGATCAGGGGCGCTCAGGCCAATACACAAGCTGCTCTCATGTGAGAACAGCTTCAGGATTGGCCGCAGGACATTCTGGGTGCCTGTGCCTGAAGCAGAGGAGCACGACTCAGGACACAGCCGGCTGAAGGTAAGGGTTTTTATAAATTATTGTATTTTATTTTGACCCCCTCCCTTCACGACCCCTATGCCCCCCTCATCCCCTCGCCCGCCCGCCCTGCCACTCGTCCCCAACACAGGCTACTACTGGAGATAAGAATGCCCTCACCCACCTTTCGTGGCATGCTTCATTATCGGGATGCTACTACAAACTCTAGGTTGTAAAAATCCCAAATATGGTATTGTAAGAAATGTAACACAGGCCACATTCCTTTGTGTATGACCTGGAATATCTACTTTCTAAAAATTGACATATGGTTTTTAATGGTTTTCTATTTTACAGTGAAAAACTCATTTCATCAACATACCCACGTGAAAAGTAAAGTACATGTGTGGTGTAATATTCAACACTTTGCTCTTTTACTGACAAGTCTGAAAGAAAGACTGACAGTGAGTTGGAAATAGGGATCACATAATCCTGACTGAGGCCATCGACCCTTGGTGGTGCATGTTGTTTGGCCAAAACATGTAGACAACATCAATTTGAGAAATGGTAGGGTGATAAAGCCCAGAGACTTTCTACCAACCTTTTTTTATTTTTTATAATATATTTATTGGTATTTAATACGGTCTGGGCAACCCACAATTCAAGCATCGGAATCGATAGGGTATCCCTAAAGCAGTTTTCACCATATAACACTACAAATGAATGGATCCCTAAAACAATTTAAAAATGATTTTCTCAATCCCTGTTGATGGAAATACAGGTGTAGAAGCAGCCAAATGATGAAGCATGCCACAAACAGTGGGTGAGGGCATTCTAATCCCACATTTAGGGATTCTTTAGACGGTAGTTTCCTTTTATTTCCTTATCATCAACCATTAGATACGTGTGGTAGTGAATATTGGGAGGATGGTTGATGAATGGTTACCTTTTGCCTCCTTTTGTGTTAATTACTCTATTTTGCCTTGCGACTGATGGTGTCTAGAAATCACATGCACACTTCCACATAAAAAGAAGTGCACTTCAGTGCCAGAACTGGTGAGTCAATAATGTACTTTGCTGATTAATTTTTATCCTTCTTCTTTATCCTTTTTTATTTTTTGTCATTCTGAGTGTTTTGAACTATGTTTTTAGATTACATTAATTCCAAACTAATAATTAATTTTCTTTATGACAATATGAATCATATGGTCTTATGATGTGCATTAAAGCTGAAAAGGGTTTCTAAGCCAGTTCTAAGTACACCAGCCTTCTAAAAATGTACCACCCTATTTTACTAAAATTATATTTTATGGTTATTTTATTTTAATGTACTTTTTTATTGTTAGCATTTTGCAGCAAATGTTTTCAATATTTTTTTAGCAAACTTTGTCCATTGCACCAACGTATGAAGGTCACAACTATTGGCTTTGCCACTGACTGTTTACCCTTTGTGCCACTATAATTTCAACTTCTTGTAAAATATAATGTCAGTTCACAGTATCTACATAGTAGGTCAGATCAGACTATTATCCGATTGCAATAACTGTCAGGTGCGGTGAGTATTATTGTATTCATTATTACCTGAGTACCACCAGCAACTGTGCACTGACAATGTGACAGATGTAGAGAGTTCCAGCTATGTACATCCTCCCTGCGAAGTGCATGTACCCGCCTGATATTTCTGTGGAGAAAATGTTGAAGTAGTGTTCATTCAGATAATTAATAAAATCAGTGTCACCCACTTTGTAGGTATCCCAGTCATGTTCCGACAGGAGGGTAGATTCCCGCCCCACCAAAGGAGGTGCCCCTTGACTTTTCGGGCCAAGTGGAGGGGACAATACTTCCTTGATTTTACTGCTAAGCATGCTGATCACATCAGCGCAATGGGTATTCTCATTCGGATTATTTCTCTTATTTCGTGTTGTTGGAGCTTCAAACGCTTTGGATGGTATTTTAATCTCCCTCTGATAGTTTTGGTTACTTAATACTGCCAGAGATATGTTTCGGGATCAGGAATTCCGGGAGCGCTTTGAGGAATGCATGGAACTATAGGTAGGTTCTGTTAGCTCCGCCAGTATTCTCTGGGACTTAATACATACATATAGTCATAGTATCCCATGGAGGATATATGCAAAAACTGTACACTGACCAAATGACGAAGCGAAAGAGACAGACGTTTTTTCTGCGCACCAGAGCAATTGGCAGGTTGACGCAGACCCTCAAAACACATTCCACCGGCTGGTGCAGAATAACCTTCAAGAAACATTAAGAACCAGTGAGTCCTCAGGTGCTTGTCGGCTGACATGCACAATCATCTTTTAAAGACCAGACGAATCTTACACCTAACAATAAGGCTGTCCAACAACTCTCCTGTCCTGATGAAGACCCGTCCTATATGCGCATAAATCAGCACATCACCCAGGGTCGAAACGTCGACGTTCTATGTCATATACCAGTTCGCACAAAGCACAACTGACCAAAAGGGACAATTTAAACCTCCTTGTGAATATTGTGCTACACATTGGATACTTTGAAAAGTTTTTTTGTTTCATGTATTTATGTCTTGTCACGTATAACACTTAGTCACCAGTAACGACCTTAGCACTTTGTATATTCACAGCCTATATATTTTTATGTACATTGGAGAGCATATCTGATTCATTACAGAAACTATAAGTTTGAAAAATTGAAGAAAACTTTTGAAAAATCGAATAACCAAAAACTTGTTTATTCCTTTATTTGTGGTCAGTGTACAATTTTTGCATATATCCTCCATGGGATACTATGTCTATATGTATGTATTAAGTACTATGTTTATTTGAATCGTTTTCTCTCCGACAGAACCATTGTTGTTTGTTTAATTACCCGTCCAGGTTCTGAGGTTGACAGGGTTACCCCATTACACTTAATAGTATTCTCTGGGAAGCATACAAGGTGGTGGCGAGGGATTTTGAAGAGGCGGCAAGCGGTGTTCAACGTAAAGAAAAATTAATCCAGTGTGAGGAACTCAAGCAGGAGATACTCGCCTTGGAGCGCACAGTAACCGCGGAGTCAGGGGATGTCGGTGGGCTCAAGAACTCACGCAAACTCAAAGAACAATCCCTTCGGGACCTTGCAGAAAGCGCAGCTCAGGCTCACATGGTCGCCACACAGCGCAGAGTGTATGATCTGGGTGATAAAGCCCACAAACTGATTACATGGTTGGAACGGAGGGACAGGAGTCGCAACTGGGTTTCCGAGATTTGGTCCGCAGTGGGGACATAGGGTAGTACCGGGCCAGCCCTGAAGGACATTTTTGCCAAGTATTACGAAAACCTTTACCAGTCTCAATCCACATTGGGGGGAGTCAGACTGTACTGAATTCCTATGTGACATTTCTCTACCAGCTCTCGGGCCGGAGGAAAGGGAGGCGCTCGATTCTGACTTCCATTTGGAAGAAGTGGAAAATGGCATGAGAGACTTGCAATCTGGGAAAGCAGCAGGCCCGAATTTGGCTCCCCACTGAGTTGTTTAAATGTGTGACAAGCAAGCTGGCCCCTTACATGTTCAACATGTTTAGGGAAGCGTCCGAAGTGGTACAACTCCCAGAAGACACGAGAATGGCGACAATAGTAGTACTCCTTAAGAAGGGCAAAGCGCATGACCTCTGTAGCTCCTATAGACCTATCTCCCTAGTAAATTTTGAATCCAAGGCTCTAGCCAAGATTATCGCAAACCAGTTGGGCCCAGGCATACAATCTTTGATTCACCCAGACCAATCTGGCTTTATGTCTCCTAGGAACAGGAGGTTCAATTTGAGATGCTTGTATGGAGTCATGTACATGGCTCAAAGGCAGCCAGATGTCCCAGCCGCTCTCTTAGACGCGAGGATTGCGTCAGACAGCATCGAATGGTCATACCTTTTTGCTGCACTGGAGAAGGTGGCCAAGGCCCGCAGTTGCAAAAGTGGATCAGGTTGGTATGCACTGCCCGATGGCCCGAGTTCGGGTTAACAGGGTCGTCTCCAGAGCCTTTGCGTTGTACAGGGGGATGCGCCAGGGGTGTCTTCTGTCCCCGATGTTATTCGCGCTGGAGCTGGAACCATTAGCAGTGTGGATCAGGAGAGACCCGGTAATGAGGTACATCGATCTAGAAGGGGCTGGGAGGAGCTCCGTTCACTGTATGCGGATGATATCCTTCTCTACGCACATCAGCCGACAAACATTTCATAGGCTCCTTCATATAATCCGGTCTTTTAGTTCCTACTCTGGCTATCGTATCAACTAGGACAAGTCATTGTTTTTTTTCTCTAGCCCGTAACCCTCCAGTTCTGATGTTGGCATCCTCGGAGATGGTGCTGCAGGATAAGTTTAAGTACTTGCGCATCTGGATAACGAAGACTGAGGCAGAGTTTACATGACTGAATCTACAGGTGCAGCTTACTAGGTTGCGAGATAATGTGATGCACTGGAGGGGGCTCTCGATCTCCCTTATGGGAAGGGCAGTCCTCTTCAAGATGATGGCCCTCCCGTGTTTACTTTACGCCCTCCAAAACACTCCTTATCGCATTCAGGACTCATTCTTTCAAACAATCAAGTCCGAGTTACGCGATTCGTTATGGGGGTGCAGTCCCAGGATTGTGCCCAGGAGGCTACAGAATGGATGTACGAAGGGGGCTGGCAGTCCCAGATATTAGGAAATACTACTGGGCCTCTCATCTTATTATTGTCAATGGCTGGGGTTTTTCCCTACTTGAGGAACCAGCCTACAAGGTGGACAGACTGATCTTGGGCGAGCTTAGTCGCCTGGGATAACTGTACCGCAGAGGTAGGGGCTCTGTACATCTGCCACCACACACTAAGACGGTCATCGACATTTGGTATAAAGAAACTAAAATGACGGGACAAGAGTGGAAGCTCATTGAACAGACCCTACTTTGGGAGAGTGACTTTCTGAAAGAAGTGCAAAGACTGCAGGGTTTCCGGTAGTGGAGCCTTATAGGTATTGACGTGCTCGGGGACGTCTGGAACGGTGGTAAAATGGTGACTTTCAATAGTATGCGTTAGGGCTTCCCAATGGGGGAAAGTGAATTTCTTAGATACTTGCGTTCGGCACTCCATTGCCATTTGAAAGAGGGGACTGTGCTTCCTGAATATTCCCCGCTGGAGGATAGGCTCCTCTTGGATCCCATGACTGACTTACAAAATATTGGTAAACAACATCCCGGACTGCCTGGGTTCCTTGCGGGAGGCCTGGGAAACAGATGTGGGTCTTTTGGAGGATGATGATTGGGCGGAGGCCCTCCAGTGTCCCAGGGGAATGGCCATCAGAGCACACTTGAGACTTGTCCAACTTCGCATCCTTCACAGGTCGTATGCCTTGAGAATGGTGCAGATCCATATTAAGGGCGGGGGTACCGAGTTATATGCCAGGGGATGTGCCCCAAAATTCAGAAGTACGGGAAGGGCTTCACCCTTGTAATGGAGGCAGTAGTGGGTGAGCAGGTTCCGCTAGAGTCTAGATGACATATCCCCTGCATCACAGGAGAGATCACATGGCCACAGTGGGCCAAGTTGTGGCTACTTTAGCTGAGGTGGTTGCTAAGAGGAACATCGCACGTGCATGGGGCGACGGAACATCCAAATGTAGCTGTATGGCTTTGCGATATGGACCGGTATCACAATGCGGAGCAGGTGGTTTATCAAAGTCGTGGATGCCCTCGCAAATGTGAGAAAATATGGGAGCCTTGGACATTATATTGAGGTCTGCGATGGGACTCATGAGGAGCGTGAAATGGGCTTTCCTGGGAGTGTTCAGTGATGTATTCCATTGAATGGTGTGCGGAATTGCATGAACCATAATTGTGTATTGCACGTTCGAATTCCTGGTAATTGCCATGTCTTCTGCATGCATTGTATGTGTATATTGAGACTTGCTTGTATCTGAAGCTTTTTCTTTGATTTAATAAAAATAAATAAAAAAAATACTACCAGAGATTAGCAGTATTCTCACAAGGAGCTGCTTTAAAGTACAATGGGCTAATATTTGTTTTGGGTTTTGGTGCTGGATTCATAATAATACTTGTATCTATCTGTGCGGTTCTCAACTGCATTTATGCAAGCTATAATTATACATTTTGGAGATGGGGTTAGTGAGAAGAACAGGTTTTTTCCCGCCTTTTGGTGTTTTTGACCCTCCCAGCAGACTGCCCCTGCTACATGTGGTCTTACACTTTTTTTAAATTTACGTTCCTTACGTGCAGTAATTGTTTGAAGGGGGTCTGCCTCAAACTTGTGTATCAGCACAGCACCCGCTTCATGGACACCGCGCTTCCTTTACATTGACATTGAGCACTTTAAGGATGGCACACTGCGATGCTGCACTGTATCTTTAAGCATGTTTAATGTATTTTTTTACTTATTTAAATCATTTACTTTTGATATCACCACAGAGATTCTTTCAAGTCCTGAATCACACATCAATGGATGTGTTGCTTGGAAGTCATTCCTCTAATCCGAACTTCCGCACAGTATGTTTGTGTAGCACTAGGCACCAACTGGGACAGAAATTGTAAATATTCTACCACGGGCAAATGAGCAGCTAAGGACCTCCTCCCAGGTTTTTTGAGGTGAGGCAAACAATAGGAGAATGGTGCTGGCCCTGTTCTTTTAGTACTCCTTCCAGTATCCCGCACCAACCCGCACCCAGTTTCATCTCGCTCCACCACCCTCATGTCAGTTTCTTTGTGCCTTAATTATAAGTGAGCTGCACTGAACGTGCAAACAATTTCGATGGTCCAGTACCACAGAGCACAGCCTTTACAAAAGTGCTATTCCATGTCATGTTAAACGGCTAACTGTGTATTCAGCAGCAGCTGGCTTAATTTCTAAAAGGAGTAAATTCGAGCATGCATCTAAATGACGGCCCCCGGCCCCCGCGGGAAGTGAAGGTCGCAGCCCAGTCTTCCCCCGGGGCTATTCGTTCAAGGCCGGAAGGGCAAGGTGTGGGAGGGATTTAGAGTATTGGGGAGGGGGGGAGGTTAGGAGTGTATATAAGGTGTCAGGAGAGGAGGATCCAGCTTCTTCCTGACACCTTAGCACCACCGGAGGGGTTTGGAGATAGAAGTTTGTGCACGTTAGTCAGGCCAGTGGGAGGGTTTTTTGTGTGGTGAGACATGCGCCGAGGGGCCACGGGGATGTGGTACGAGCTTACTGCGACACTTTAGGTGGCTATGGCGGGTACAGCGGGCATGCTTGCTTTCAGCTGGGCTAGTCTCCTGAGGCCAGGTGGGTGGGGAGGCAATTAGGACTTTTGAGTCTACTTTTGAGTCTCTCGGGAGCTGGGGGATGAGTGTTTTGCGTGGGTTTCGAGGGCAGGTGGTTGATAAGTGTGAGTGTGGTTGGGGGGCTGGGGACCAGTTCTCAGCAGCAGGGTCTGGCTGGCGGAGGCTGCTGATGAGGTGATCGTGGCAGCTAGTGCCCCCCCTAGGCTGAATCTCCCACGAGTATCTGGGGGCTCTTATGAGCCGAGGTGGGACACACTGAGGCTGATTGGGTCCCTGCCAGAAAATTGCCTTCACAGTGCGCGCGGGGTTTCTGCGTTGTCTCTGGGGTATGGGCCAGCAAGGGTGGGAGTCACTGAGCCAGCTTATTGGGAGGAGGGGGATCAGTACGCTCCTGTCGGCGGTGGGGGCGGGGTGTATTTTCCGTGCCTGCAGAGCGCTGGTCATAGCGGTAGGGTCCATGTGGTGGGCACCTGCGTGCCTGGCGAGTATTGAGCCCCGGCGGGAGACCACGCCATGGGGCTCCCCCCAGGGAGGCGTGGCAGGTTCGGGCATGGGCGGCCTGGCTATGGTGCGGGCTGCTGTACATTGGTGCTCGCGAATGTGAGCATTCACCTTAGTCATGTTCTGGTGTTTCACTCCCTCGCTTGTAGTGTCCTGCGGGACACGGTCTAGTTGTTTTAAGAGATGTAACCCACACTCTACACCCACCCACCACTGGCGTCACGAGTCACGTGACCCAGTTAATAAAGGGGGCCGGGCGCTCGTGCTCGAGGCTAGTTTAGTAACCCACTACCCTGTGTCCGTGTCTCCATGAGCACCGTAATGTTGGGCCTAGGGCCCAACACCACATTGGCGACGAGGCGGGTCCTTCCCGCGCGTGTAGCCGCTGCCTGTCAGTGGAGGAATAAGGGGGTGAGGGCTGCCGCCTAGAGGGCACCCCCCCTGGAAATCGACGCCGAGAGGCCCGCGGGGCTGGTGCTAAGCCCCGGGCCAACAGGTTAACGAGGAAGTGACCGGGAGCTCTCCCCGCACCTCTCAAGCCCTGCCGGGGCCGCCCTGGCGAAATAAGGGCCCCGGACAGCAGCGCCAACCGACCGGAGCCCACCCGGGTCGGCCGTGAGTGACCCCCACCGCATGGAGGAAGACAGAGCCCCGCAGCGCGACCCGAGGCAACCAGGAGCCCACCTTGTACCTCGAGTACCTGTGCGCAGCCGCCCCAGCGAGGAAGTGCCCAAGGGGTGAAGAGCGGACCGACCGGTGCCCACCCGCATCGGCCGCGATGGAGGAAAACCCCGGCACTGAGGAGTGCAAGCCGAGCGGAGCCCACCCGCATCGGCCACAACTGACTGCCCCCACCGGAGGTGACGGGGTGTTTTCCCACACCTCCTGTGCTCAGCGCATGCCCCCGGCGTGGGGCGAAGAAGGAATCAAAGCGGAGCCCACCCGCGACAGTCGCGATGCCAGCCAGACCCAGGGTGAGCCCGTGAGCTGCCCGAAAAGCCAGGGTGTGAGCGGAGGTCCGCAGGAGCTCGCCCCGCCTCAGCGACCAACACGACTAACAAGGAGAACGAGGGGCGGGAGCGGAGTAGCTAACCACCTCCCGACCCCCCATCTGCCAAAATGTATGCTGCCCCGAAGCGGAGCCCACCCGCAATGCCAAGGACACCCCTCCCCCGCCGCACAGCGTAAGGTAGGCGAGGGTACACAACACGAGGGCAGAAAATAGAAATCGGCGCCCGCGGCTGATCGGAGCGGCGCCAGCCCCCCCCCCTTTTTGTGCAGCCAGAGAGAAATGAGGTCTGCTGTGGGGGCGGGGGACCACAGTGTCAACAGCTAGCCACCGCAACACACCCAAGCATTGAGCACTATTCGTGCATCAAGCCCTGCAGAGGGAGAAGTGACTCACCAGGCAACCACAAAGCCTGCATCCAGGAGGCAGCACCTCCCACAATCTTGCCCGTAGCACCCAGCACACCAGTAGAGCCTGAGCGGCTGCAGCACCACCTGCACCCATGTAGCTCACGGCAGAGCACCAGCAAAACAAAGGAAGAAACAACACGGGGAGAAAGTCAAGCAGCAAAGGAAGCTACTGCTGAGCTAAAGCCTAATCCTACACTATCCTATGCCATCTAGTGGTCACCGGGCGGTACTGTGCCTAAAGGAGCAAACAAGCCTGCGGCATACCAAGCAGACTCCCAACAGAGGACCGGATGCGAAGCGCCTTTTGACCAAGGCAAGTGCACAGCAACACAGAGACTGTACAGCCTGCCGCAGCCAGCAGGACACTGCCACACCTGCAGCGCACCAAGTCGCCACCCCGCCCTTAAGGAGAAAGAGGGACGGCGCGCGAATGCGCCAGAAGCACAAAGAACACGCCAGTGGTGGGTGGGTGTAGAGTGTGGGTTACATCTCTTAAAACAACTAGACCGTGTCCCGCAGGACACTACATCGCTCTACTTTACTAGTACTTGTTTATATGAATCCTCATCAAAGATTGCATGCGCACTTCAGGCGCTGTGGTAGGTTTTGTGAGTGCTTGAATTTAGCTTTGTCACAGTGGAGGGCGCACTCCTGTGGTGTTCCTTAAAGCGGGAAATAAAGCTTCTCCAATTTCCTGTGCGGCCTTTATTGTGGCGTATTTTTCCACCGGCCCCGGTGGCTGGGGGGGCCCATTTGGGGCAATCTGTGTTGTGGAGGGTGAGGGTGAGGCTGTAGGAGGGCAACATTAGGGTTTTTTGTGCAGGGTGGTGAAAGGGGGCCCCAGGGGGGCCAGGCAGGGCCCGCAGCGGGCATCAGGTGTCCGTGCAGGGGGGTCCTCTCCCTCTGCCAGCACAGTATTCCAGGGGACTGGGATTAAGGGGGGTTCGCAGGGGGTCGGTAGCGGCTACACGGTCCCCGGGGCAGGAGTAGGGACTGCCAGCACTGCATGAGACCCAGTGGCGCTTGGGACTCTCCGGGTCGGAGCGACCACGGGGGGGAACCAGGACCGGCAGTGATACCAGCAGAACATGGGGCATCGCCAGTGGGGCCCACGACGGTCCAGAGGCGCTGGCCGGAAGCAGTAGGGGGGTCTGCAGTGGCCTTCCCTCCAACGGGGGTTTGTGCAGCGCACACTACAATGTGATTACTGCAATTTGTGAAGGATTGTTTGTGTGTTGAGAGGAGAATGATTAGGGAGTGTGGAGTGGTGTGACGGGATGAGAGTGTTGGTGGGATGATTGAGGAAGGGAGAGGACAGCTGCGGCTGACTGGGGTTGTCGGGGTGGGGGAGTGAGGTATCAAGACTGTTTTAGTTTTGCAAGAGGCGGGTCGGCCTCAGACGGTGGACAAGGAGCAGAAGGGCACGGCTGCGCCGGTCAGGAGGTGGAGGTCCAGGACAGACTTTCAGGTAACGGATTAGGGCTGGGGGCACAGGAATGAGGGGACCCCGTCTGGGGTGTGTGAAGGGTTTTGCATGGGATTGGGGCACAGAGGCAGGTGCAGTGGCAGCATCCTGCTTTAAATGAAATGGGAGCCTAGCGAATTGGTGGGGATGGGTCCAAATGGACAATGTGGTACCACACGCAAAGAAGGGTTGACCAACGGGTCACATTTTGCTGTCGGCCTGGTTGGATAAGAGTGTCAAATGGGCCAGGGGTGCTAGTTAACATGAAATAGGTCATTGGTCTCCACTGTTGGGCCCACATGGTACAGGGTGTGGGGCAGGGCATTTGCCCTGCGGATATGCCATGGTTGGCAGCTGAGCGGCAGGAAGAATGGGGGGTTTTACATGGAGGAGCAAGGTGGGAGGAGGGCTAAGGTGCGCCCTGACTTGTCTGCACCGGAAGGGGCATCACTTCATTCCTCAGTCTCTCCGACAATCAAGTGTATACTAGCAACATTATTGGATTCCAGAGGGATCACATAATCTGGGGCGGGGGACTTACGAGGCGTCCATACCTTGGAGGTCAAACGGTCGACGGGGGATGGGTAGGGGGTAGTTTGGGTCAGGAGGCTTTACACAGTTCGTTAAGAGACCATGGGCTTATGGCACCCGATGTACACAGATAGGAACCGGTAGTACAACACAGAATGGAGAGTTTTTCATTAGTAGGTTGGGGGGACAAATGGTTCATGAGGTTGGGTGAGGCAGGCAATCCGAAGGCCATGGCGAGGGGGACGGATTATGGGGGAACGAGGTCAATGACAGGTGTGGGTGGTCCGGTTGATCGGCCATCGAAAGGGTGAAATTGGGCAGGTTCATTGGAAAAGGGGACAAGGACTTGCCTGGGGGCTGGGCAGGTATGGGGACTCTTTGACGGACGATTTTTCGCACACTAGGTGGGAGCTGTCCATTGGAGCTGTGGGCGCTGGGGGTCGTGGGGACCTGCGCACAAGCATGGTGCAGTAGAGTGGGGGGAGATATAAAGCGTGTGACCTGGATGGGGGTCAGAGGAGTGTGGGGACCTGGTTGAACACTGGGTAACATAATCTGTGAAGGAACCCATGAGGTAGGGGTTGGGATGTGCCAATGCTGGAGTGACATATGCAAGGCGGAAAGGGCCTGGTGCGCGAGAAATGATGGGGGCACAGGGCGGTGTGTCTTTGACAGTGGTAACTCAGAAGGAGTTACTCACAGGGTATGGTAGAGGTCATCACTGGGGGACATAGGGCCGATGCATAGGCATGGCTAGGGCGTGCCTGTGGTTTTTGTGGATTTATGATGTTAGCAAGCACACTTTTACCACGCATACC
This sequence comes from Lissotriton vulgaris, assembly GCF_964263255.1. Classification (NCBI taxonomy): domain Eukaryota; kingdom Metazoa; phylum Chordata; class Amphibia; order Caudata; family Salamandridae; genus Lissotriton; species Lissotriton vulgaris. The sequence goes on along the minus strand of NC_141695.1, from coordinate 1,175,272,143 downwards.
ATTACCACGCATTTTTTACAACGCGATACCTTTACAACGCATAGTGCTTCGGGCGCTGGTAGTGTGAATAGTTTAATTTACTATTCCAACACCAGTCCCCTTGGACACTAGGGAAGGTTATTGGATAGTAAATTAACCTATTTACTATCCATTCCCTATGTCAGATCGCCCCAAAGCGCTATGCGTTGTAATGGCATGCGTTGTAAAAGATGCGTGGTAATGGTAGTGCGTTGTAAAAAATGAGTGCTAAAGGTTGTATACCGGTTTTTGTTGTAGAGGGGTTTCTTTCTTTAATTGATGCACAAAGTTTTATTCAAGCAATAGTGGGCCCCATGGGTGTCAAACAGCGTTACAGGTCCGCAGGGCGGGAAACAATTGCTTTCCATCAAAAGACACGGGGAGGCGTAAAGATCTATGCAAAGATTGGAGATCTATTGAACACGTGACGGGGAGTAGGTCACAGGGTTGACAGTCGGATAAACAGCATCTTTGAGGACCAAGGTGAGAGGGGAGTCCATTAGGTTTGTTGACACTGAGGTTGGTTGACTTGGTCGGTGATGTGTTGTGTGAGGAGCTGGATTTCAGGTCTTTGTTGAAGCAAGAGAAGGAAGGATTGCATCTGAGTTCAATGGGGAGTGCATTCTGCATCTTTGGGACCATTACCGTAGGAGGAGTGACATTGGGTCGGTCTTTCATTTCAGTTTCGGGGGAATGAGGCAAAGGGGGTAAGTGCGCTCAGATTTCTGGTTTACCGTTTTTTCTGTTTTTGTACTAGTTCATGGTCTGGCAGTTGGGGGGAGATTGGACCGGGGAGATCTGGTTTGGTGTGGGGCAGTGAGTCAGAGTGCAAAGGGGGCCTGGAAACTAGCAGGGGAGGAGGTTGGGTTGTCTGAAGGTAAATGGGTGAGCAACAGGATTCTGTAACCAGGCAATGTGCGGGAACGGTTCGAGGATGTAGAGGGGGACTGCACATGGTGGGGAGGTTTAAAAGCACAAGGACACTGGTATTTTGCCGGAGGTCAGGTTAAACATGGGTGTTTTGGGGCAGGAACCTGGAAGACAGGACGATATGGTTGGGACGATGCATAGGTACAGGGTCATGGGCCGGGATGAAAGGGTTGTTTAGTGCACCTGGTAGGTGGGGGTGGTACATGGGCGAGAGTTTATTGGTGGGGCATACCGTGGTCCGTGGTCGGCGCAGTTGAAGCGCCTGTGATGACAAGGTTTTGTTCTTGGGGACAAGGGCGATTTGGGGGTGAATGAGTTGTTCTTCTGGACGCAGCGGACAGGTGCAATGGAGGGTGGGGTCAGTGAAAGCGGGGTCGCAAAGGGAGACTAGGGGAAGGGGGAGGTAATTCTTGCAGGACTAATCATTCTTTTTCTACTAATGGAAATGGGGTAGATCGGGCTCCAGGGCAGGCGCCTGGTTGGGAGGCCATTCTTCCGGCCATTGGACAGCAAAGGACAACTACAAGGTGTAAGGATGTCACTGGGCGGGGAACACAGTCATCGGGCTGTGAGATGATGGGGGAAATAGTGGAATGAAAAGGGGGTAGTTGTGGCCAGTACTGCTGGCATTGAAACAAGAACAAGAAGTTGTCATGATATGAGGATAAATGTGGGAGAAAAGGAGTATTCTGGTATGTTTCCTGTTTGGCTTTACACTATGGGACATGGATGGGGAGATGGTCCACTGAAATGGAACATGGGGGCAGTTTTGGTCAAATGAATGATTGTGCCTTGCAAACATGGGGAGGGGGGTGCTATCGAACTGACTGGCCAGGTAATGGCCCGTTGATGATGAGATTGTTTCAGAATGAAACAGGTGTTTGTTTAAAAAAGGGACACCTTTTTCCAGATGAGGGTTGGCCCGGATGTTCTTTCCTCACACAGGACCCAGGTTGGCGGTGGATGGTTGTTCATCGCGATTGGGGGGTCACCTTTCACGGACAAGGATTGGCCAGACAATGTTACTTGTTGACAGGGATGCAGGTACAGGCGGTGAATGGTCGTTCACTGCAAGGGGGGTACCTTTCATGGGCAAGGATTAGCATGAAAGTGTTACTGGTTTACACAAGATGCAGGCCCAGGTGGTGTATGGTCGTTCACCACGAATGGGGCATCTTTTACGGACAAGGTTTGGCCCGGAAATGTTAATTGTTACACGGGAGGCACGTTGATGTGGTGGATGGTCGTCCACCGGGAGCCGCAGTGTGGGGAAGCGTTTGGGTACAGGAATTGGAGGAGCAAATGGTCCTGCGGATGTTTGGCACCTTTCGCATCCAACGACTGTCTGCAATGATAGTAATCTTATACAGGACGCAGGTTTAGGTGCTGGATTGATCATCCACCGGGTGCCACAGGGTCGGCTGATGGGAGGCGAAAGGTGCTCAGGAACTGGGAGGGGGGGCAGAGAACTGCCCTACGGGGGTACCCTGGTTCGTGGTACTTTGGAGGGGTGGTGAGTCACATACGGGCGGATCCACCCCTCGGGGGGGAGAACGGTATACGGGTGACTGATAGCGGGGGGCAGGAGGCAATGACGGAAATTCAACAGAGGATGCTTGGAGAGCAAGTGAAGGTGAGAATGGGGAGAGGAAGGAGGTCACTGAGTGAATGGGGAAGAGTTAAACAGGTGAGATGGTTTTGAGAAGGATGAATGGAGAATGAGTCGGTATGGGATGGGAAAAGTATATTTCTTGCATTTATGTGCTGTTTAATAAAGTCTTGATGGTTGCAAACTTGTCCTAATAAAATGGCCTTTCACGCTCCATGTAACAGCGTGGAGTGTAGTTATTGCACGATTTAAATCCGGCATTCCAAGATATCCACTGCTAACAATGATGACACACCTCTCTGTGCCCAGGTCCTTCTGGGGATCTCCACACAGTTCAAAGACTGCAGAGTTCTGTGGCCCTTAATAATGCCCTCACTTGACGTAAACGTATTTACTGGCTGCATGGTTTAATAAAAAGTGATCCACCACAGTGTGAGGACATAAAGGAGTTCTTAATATGTCCTGGATGCAGCTGCAGCAACCAAGGGAAGCAGAAGTGAGGGTCAGCCATTTCTCAGGCCCCTATAAAATGTTAGCAGGGTATCTTTAAATATATATAAAAATTGTATTTATATTGAAGATTAGACAGAGATGTCTTCCAGTGTCTGAAAGTTGTGCTGATTGTCAGCCAGCGCTCGGCTGTGTATTTCATGCTCTCATTGCTCAACATTGTGCTGTGTAGTTAGTAAGTGGTCGAAGTGGGGGGAAAAGTAGGGGAACTGTGGGCAGAGAATCAGAGGACAGGAATAACCTGAGGTCTGGATCAGTGGATGGAATCAAAGGTGCAGCCAGAATGTGCAAAACATCCCAATTTTTAGCATTTGTTTGTCATTTCACCATCCATTTGCAGCTTATTATGTTATTTAATTCACCCAATGGATACACAAGATTATTTAAAGTTTAATATGAGTTATTGACTGAAGGTGAACTTCAATATGGATTGTGGTGGATAGGCCGTCAAGGTTAGCCCATACTTGCCACTGCTAGGGTCCACCTGCTGGTGCTAAGACACCATTCTTTTAAGGTCTTGCGGTACCTTCTAAGGTCTAGCATGGGAATGTGCTCCCTCAGGAGAGTTGTTTGGGGGACTGGTCATGAAGGCTGAACCGTGTTCCCCAGTTCCAAATTCGGCAGCTCTAACCATAGTGCCACATCCTCTCCCCTACTGAACATCATACTGCCCCTCTGAGAGAATCTAGCACTGGCTTCAACTAAAACCCAATTGTGCCCCGCTATAAACACCTGGATGCGACTCAATTTTAATTACGCACTAGACAAGAGCAATATGCTGCCTAAAAACAAAAATAACAACATCCTGGAAAAAGCCAACACTCATAGGGAATACAAGATTAAGTAAAGCATGTGAAATGTAAGCAGTAACAACATGGTTACTTTAACACTTTTACACTCACTATTCAGAAATCAGTGCATGCTTTTGCCTGAAGAGTTAAGGACATGACCACAGGGCAAGAAAGGGACCCATTTCAATGTCCATTGCTTATATCCTTACAAAACGTAAGCAGTATAGTATAAGAAAACCACATCCGTGAACACAGAGCTGCAGTACACATTTTGTCGTCCAATCCACCCACCAATCATGCATTGCAGTACCTCCAGGATTGGTGCACTTCCCCAGAGGGGAAAACAATTATGTTCAAAGAAAAGACAAGAAAACAAAAGTAGTACTTGACTGGTAAACTCTGTAAAGTGACGTTAATGTGTTTTAGTGTGAATAAAATCAATCTGGCCACTTTGCAACCATTCTGTCTTGCTTTATTTAGTTTTTTTCACATATTGAACCTTTTCTTCCCATAGCTGCAATTTGGAATCTACAAATGTCACAAAAAATACAACATTTCAAGTAAAAGTGTTTTTCTTATAAGGATCCATTTCATAGGGGAACAAATAAACAAAAGGAGGAAAAAGAGGGTGAGAACTGTTTCTCGAAGTCACGATTTTCAGTAAGTGAGGCAGAGAAAGCGAGAGAACAAGGGGAAGAAAGAGAGAGGGAGGGCAGCTGCCAGCGGCAGAGCAGAAGTGGGCATTGTCCTTCTCTTCTCTGGGCAAGAAGAAAAAGACAGAGTCCTTTTACTTCTCTGCCCACCCGCCCGTCCCCGAACGGCAAGGATGCCAAGACATATCTGTAGGCCTTGGCTATTTCTGCCATCCAGGTACACATGTTTAAAATCAAAAAAGCAGGGGAATGGAATCTATTGAATTAAAGAAGTAGGTACCCTGCCGATCCCGCCCACTTCGACTACTGTCAGGGTGCCCGGAGTCCACGTAGGGGACCCTCCTAACAGGGCGGCCGCCTTAGTGCCATAGGAAGGCACATTAGTTAGCGTACCACCGCACCTGAAGTTAACGAAGGGGGGGCGAACCCTCTGTCTTGTGATCCGAAGTGAGATGCCATTGTCCTTTGGCCCCATCCAACCAGGCACCATTTGGAGCCTGTGACCCGGCGCGCTCCCGAGACACCCACTCACAAGAGCAGCCACCAGGGGAGACCCAGTGACCTCATCCTAGACAAGCAAATGCCACACCTCTGGTCTGTGATGCCTAATTCCCCGGATAAAAGGACTGTGTTGCCATGGAAGGACCTGTGTACCACGTGGCAGGAGGCCGCAGCTCTACCATCCTCTGATAGAGGGAAGTCATACCCGCTGTGCCGCCATGGCACCTCGTCATGATGCGGCTCCCAACTCGACCTCCTTACCTATGCAGGTAACATGTGCCGTAATCGCTAAGACCCCATGGTGCAGGAGCACAATGAACATTGCCCCATCAAAAGCATCCAGGCCAAGCCACAGAGCAGCCGAGGCTCATGACGCCCGAGCCATCAATCAATCAATCACGTCATTTGTATAGCGCACTACTCATCAGGGAGGGTCTCAAGGCGCTGGGGGAGGGAAAAGTTACTGCTCGAACAGCCAGGTCTTGAGCTGCTTCCTGAAGGCGAGATGGTCTTGGGTTCGCCGAAGGTGGGTGGGGAGGGAGTTCCACGTCTTGGCTGCCAGGTAGGAGAAGGATCTTCCTCCGGCGGTGGCTCTGCGGATGCGTGGTACGGTGGCGAGTGTGTGGCCGGTCGATCGTAGCTGGCGGGTGGGCGTGTAGAAGGTCATGCGGTCGTTGAGGTACTTGGGGCCCAGGTCATGGAGAGCCTTGTGTGCGTGAGTGAGGAGTCTGAACGTGATTCTCTTGCTGACGGGGAGCCAGTGCAGGTCTCTCAGGTGTCCGGTGATGTGGCTTTGTCGGGGGATGTCGAGGATGAGTCGGGCGGAGGCGTTCTGGATGCGTTGGAGTCTTTTTTGAAGTTTGGCTGTGGTTCCCGCGTAGAGGGTGTTCCCGTAGTCCAGTCGGCTGGTGACGAGTGCCTGGGTGACGGTCTTCCTGGTTTCCGTGGGGATCCATCTGAAGATCTTGCGGAGCATGCGCAGGGTGTTGTAGCACGAGGATGAGACGGCATTGACTTGTTTGGACATTGACAGGGAGGAGTCCAGGATGAAGCCCAGGTTGGTGCGTGGTCCGTCGGTTTGGGAGCGGTGCCCAGGACCGGGGGCCGCCAGGAGTCGTCCCAGGCGGAGGGTGATGATCCCAGGATGAGGACTTCCGTCTTGTCCGAGTTCAGTTTAAGGCGGCTGTTCCTCATCCAGTCGGCGACGTTTTTCATCCCTTCGTGTAGGTTGGCTCTGGCGGTGGTGAGGTCACTGGTGAGGGAGAGGATGAGCTGGGTGCCGTCAGCGTAGGAGATGATGTTGAGGTTGTGCTGGCGTGCGATGGCTGCGAGGGGGCTCATGTAGACGTTGAAGAGGGTTGGGCTGAGTGAGGATCCTTGTGGTACGCCGGAGATTACTTTAGTGGCCTCGGATCTGAACGGAGGGAGGTGGACTCTCTGGGTTATTCCGGTGAGGAACGAGATGATCCATTCCAGCGCTTTTTCTCGAATTCCGATGTTGCTGAGGCGCTTCACTAGAGTTAGGTGGCAGACGGTGTCGAATGCTGCAGAGAGGTCCAGGAGGATGAGGGCTGCTGTTTCCCCGTTGTCGATCAGGGTTCTGATGTCGTCGGTGGCTGCGATCAGGGCGGTCTCGGTGCTGTGGTTGGCCCGAAACCCGGACTGCGAGGGGTCGAGGTATCCGTTCGTCTCGAGGAAGGCGGCCAGCTGTTTGTTGACGGTCTTCTCGATGACTTTGGCCGGAAAAGGAAGGAGCGAGATGGGACGGTAGTTCTTGAGGTCGGTGGGGTCCGCCGTTAGTTTCTTCAGGAGGGCGGTCAGCTCGGCGTGCTTCCAGCTCTCCGGGAAAGTGGCTGTGTGGAAGGAGGAGTTGATGGTGTCTCGGAGATGGGGTGCGATGGTGGCGTCGGCTTTGTTGAAGACGTGGTGTGGGCACGGGTCGGTTGGTGATCCGGAGTGGATGGAGTTCATTGTGCGGGTGGTGTCTTCGGTGCTGATCGGGGTCCAGTTGCAGAGGGTGGTGGTGGCGGGCGTTGGTTCGGTGGTAGGGTGCGTGGTCTGTGCATTGAAGCTGTTGTGTATGTCGGCGATCTTGCGGTGGAAGAACGAGGCGAGTGAGTTGCAGAGGTCTTGCGAGGGAGTGATGTTGTTGCCCCAGCGCACTTAACACATAACCTGAGGCCTCCACCTTCCTCTTCCTGGGTGTAAGTGCACACAGTGCTGCGTGCGCATATATATGGGCTAACGCTACACCTAACTCAGAAATAGGTGACACGCCTCACGCAGCACCCTCCTAACGAGTTGTGAGGCGTCCATAACCTTGTGATAAAATGCTGGGTAGTCTGAGCGCCCTGACTACTGCTTCTACCTTTATACCTTGCTGGGACCGTTAGACCCACGTGTCACTCGGCTTCCCCTTCCTAACGTTTTAAGAGTACTTCTACCTACCCCCGACCTGATGCCCCCCCGGCCTGCCCTGAAACCCGGCTGAGGCTCAGGCATCCTGCTGCGAAAGGAACCCCGGGGTAGGCAGCACAGGTGCTGTGCATGCATTACTGGCAAAGGCTGAGCATGCTGCGAGGGTCGCGCCCTGTAGTGCATGACCCGGTCCACCCTTGCCCCTCGCTCTCAAGAAATCTGCCTGTGACCCGACGGCCAGTGAGCATGGCCCACTGCCTATGTCCCCAACGTGCTCCCAACCAGGCTGGCCAAAGCAGCCCGCTGCTGCAAGGTGATTACCGCAGCAAGGTAGGACTAGTAGTACGGGAGGTAGGGCGGCAGGCCCACTAAAAGAAAACAACACGTGCGGAGTTGCCAAGCCAGCGGATGCAACTGGCCCCTGCGGCATTGACGGGCATGGCATGTCTACAGGAGGCTTGAGAGCCGCAGCATGGAGGAGAGCTGGGCCCTGCCCCCGTCTTCCCAGATAGACCAGGCCACAGGGGAAGCCATGGGGCCTCGCAGCCCTCCCCACAAGCGTAGCATTGTAAACCGAGGGGCCTGCGCTGTAGCCACTGGGATTCCCTAGACGGTGAGATGGTGAGGTGGCGGTGCATCACAACCTAGCTGCCACCCCACACTATCTTCCTTCGCCCCAACCGGGACCAACGCCATCAGAGCATAGATTGCGGTGACACCGCAGCCCTCTCCCCACCCTAACCCGGCACCCGTGCCCACGCAGTGAGCATCACCATAGGCAAGCTGGGACCAACGCCATCATGTTGTCAGGCGAGCGGAGACCCGGCGGACTCACCACACTCCGTCCCAACCCCAGGACCACACCGCACCGAGTCCCGGCGTGTGCTAGGCTCATGGAGTGTTCCGGGCCACCAACCCCTTACATGACCTTCCCCTGCTTCAGGGCATGCCCCAACTGGAGGAGAGGCGCCGCTCCTGGTGTCCCCTTGGAGCAGTCCCCACCCCTCCCATGGCAGTTGCTGCCACGGCGATGGCCGGGCATTGCCACTTGGTCTAACGGGGAGGTGGGGAGATGATAGCACTCACCGGAGAACTGTACCAGAGGAGACCAGGGGTCATGACCCAAACAGCAAGAAGGGCAGCAGACAAGAGGCTGCACCGTGGGCGGGGGAAGGTATTTGTACCCTTGCCTTCCCCCACCAGGGCCAGAAGTGACGCGGCCGACTGACCCCCTGGTCCTTAGACCTGGGGGCACTGGTACGCTAACTAGTGTGCCTTCCTATGGGATCGGCAGGGTACCTATTTCTTTAATTCAAAAGATTCCATTCCCCTGCTGGCTCAGCTCCAAGTTTGAGTATCCCTTCCTTCGGAGACTGGACTGACTGTACTGACGTTGGCAGAACAAGACCCCCTCCCCCAAAACACACTCCTCTTCCCTGAACAGGTGTGGGTGATTCACGGAGGGCACACCGCAGCTCGTTACTGAAGTCCCCGCTTCCCCGGAAACGGTGACTACGGCGAGCTACGAGCAGGCAGAGTTCACACTTTATTACCCTGTACACTCTCACACTGCTCACCCTGCACATTCTCACACTGCTCACCCTGCACACTCATACATTGCTCACCCTGCACACTCACAAACTCACACACTGCTCACCCTGCAGACTCTCATACTGCTCACCCTTCACACTCACACACCGCTCACCCTGCACTCTCACACTGCTCACCTTGCATACTCACACACTGCTCACCCTGCACACTCACACAATGTTCACATGAAAGTGTGCTGTCTATGGGCTCATACATAATTGAGGCTCAAGTATTAAAATCATTCCACAGCTCGTCGCCCCTTGGTTACAGTTCTGTCTCTAGCGCCATGAGGCAACCGAAGCATCTTGCTCCGCTAGATATTACTGAACTATTCCAATAACCTTGACGAGTGCGTCTCACATGCTTCGATCGTTTTAATGTAGAGCTAAAGACCATTGCAAATCATGCGCTTCGATGCGTCCTCGAGGGAATGAAGCGCTATATAAATGAAAGAACAATGCTACGCTTCCAGTATTTCACGTGATGAGTGTTGCTGCCAACTAAACAACAGATTCAAAGTCAACCTACAAAAATGACGACAAGACTTTATGACAACTGACAGAAAAAAATAACTGACGAGGACACAGAGGAGCTGCGGGCTCGGCTCCAAGTTTGAGTATCCCTTCTGTCTGAGACCATGGACTGACTCTACTGATGTCGGCAGAACTAGCCCCCCTCCCCCAAAACACACACCTCTTCCCTGAACAGATGTGGGTGATTCCCGGAGGGCACAGCGCAGCTCGTTTCTTTTATTCCAGGAAGACACAGGGGCGAGGGGTGTGCACAGACCTGGCCCGAGGCCCTTATATCAGACCCCAGGGGAGGGTCCTAACTAAACGAACCTTCAAAATAAGCCCTCGCTTCCCCGGAAACGGTGGCTACGGCCAGCCACGAGCGGGCAGAGTTCACACTTTAGTGCCACAAAAAAGTGAATAAAGTGTGACGACTTACCAGGGCCACTTTTTTTTTCAATGCACCCCAGGTGTGGACAACCCGCTGCCTGCCCCCTGCCCCCTGCCCGGCAGAAGGCACTTCTACCAGCAGATGCCAACATTAAAAAAAAAAGGGAAAAAAACGCCTGCGAGTGGTGCCGCGCGCCGCGCGCCACTGCAAGCATATGTCTTCAATTATCGCGGCTGTGTCTGGCGTGATAATTGAAGATATATGGCCTTTGGTGCGCGTAACAGACACCAATAGGCCATGGGCGGGGCTACGCGACCGCCTATAGCGTGTTCTGTTTTAAAAGTAAACGCACTCAAAGGCCAAAGAAAATGGACCTAGGAAATAACACGCACGAGCTGCGTGGAATTTCCAGATCCATTTTCAATACCCCGAGAAAAGGACTCTGGCTTTGCGCCACTGCTGCGCAGTGTATGCTAGGCCCGAGACCTAAAAAGGGCAGGTATTTAGACATATGGTTCCCCTCTAGTTCACACAGTCCTGTCTGCTTCCTGGTATACTAGCAGAAGTTTGGGAGGACAAGGCGTCACCTAGTGTGGTGACTGGCTGAATGCGATGAACATACTCCGACAAGTGCTATACACAGTTACTGTGTAAGAGGCAGTAAGGCGGGCTTGATAACGCTTACTTCCACCCGCATTGGCACTCCTTGTCAGGATTGGCTTGTCAAAGGTATTGCTCTTCCCCCAGGCAATGTTAACATTGAACCAACACCAAACTAATTGTTTTAGGCCATCCTGGGCGCATATACATGACGGGCTGGGCGAGGGGGGTACTACGGATACTGGGTCCCCGTTCGAGTTGCAGACTCAGCAGGACATGCTAACAGGTGGGGCCATGGGAATCCCAAGGCATTTAAGGGGACAGCCGGCCATAAGCCACCCTCGGAGGGGTGGTGTAATTGTGCAGGCACTAGAACAGCTTCCGTAGAAGCAGCGGCACTGGCGGGGGGGGTGTCTCCCCTCTCACCACTGGAGTCTGACAGCTGGGAGGCAATGATTTGACTTTCCAGGTCGGAGGGTCCTGCTGCCAGAATTGAATTTCCCCTGGTGTAAGTTATACATCTATCCCTGAACAGAGGGGTTTTGAGTTTTATCGGTCTATAGTCCACAAGGAGTTTAGAAAGGATGGGGTACCTGTCCAGAAGGGGCATGCTGGCCTCCAGTCCTGTATGTGCTTGGACTTGTTTTGGCTGGACCTGGGGGAGAGGCCCGGTAATCAGCAGGATGTCGGTAAAGATGCCTACCTTGGTGGGGGGCCCTGGTTGTGACTGTGGCCACTCCCAGAGCTGTGGAGGAATTACAGGGCGATCCAGAGTCTTCAAGGCACAGAAGGGTACTATATGCAGCAGCAAAACAAGGGTGCTAAGCCAAGGATACCCAGGGATGTCTTAGCGTTGTCCCCTGGAAGAGCGACGGCGACCCGTTAGTCCTACAAGCAGTTGTGGGCCTGAGTGACCGGGGGCTGCCTGGAAAGCTCTGCCCCCCTTTTGGGGGCGTGAGTAAGTGCGTGGACTGGCGGTCCTCTAATGGGAGGGGTGGCCCCACCCAAAATTCTTAACAACCGATTGGTGACGGTCACAGTGTAATTTGGCTCATCAGGCGGGCAGGCGGCAGAGGGGCTGGCCTACCCTTGGATCTCCCGTAAGATAACCCACAATGTTGGCATATTTGTTATGCAAATAAATCTGCAGCCATTTTCTCCACTAACAAGGTGTCTTGTGGTTTATTTATGCATATTGCTGTATGAGAACTGAGAAGTGTTGCTGATATTGGCACTATGTCTGGCTGCTCGGGGTCCACGTAGGGGACCCTCCTAACAGAGTGGCCGCCTTAGTGCCACACGAAGGCACATTAGTCAGCGTACCAGTCCCCCCCGGTCTAAGGACGTGGAGGTTAGTCGGCCGCGTCACTTCCAGCCGTGGTGGGGGAAGGCAAGAGTACAAATACCTTCCCCCGCTCACCGTGCATCCTCTTGTCTACGGCCCATCTTGCTGTTTCCCGCTCTACCGCTTACCCTGCAGACAGCCAGAAGGTGGTAAGGGGAGGGGAAGAATCTAACTTATTGTTCTGTGTTGCAGGAGGAGTTACAGGGCTATCCAGAGTCTGCAAGGTACAGAAGGGTACTATCTGCAGCAGCACAACAAGGGTGCTAAGCCAAGGGTACCCAGGGATGTCTTAGCGTTATCCCTTGGAAGAGCGACGGCGCCCTGTTAGTCCTTTGGGAGGTGGTGGGCCTGAGCAAACGGGGGCTGCCTAGAACTCTCCACCCCCTTTTGGGGGTCGTGAGTAAGTGCGTGGACTGGTGGTCCACTGATGGGAGGGTTGGCCCTCCCAAAATTGGTAACCACCGATTGGCGACGGTCACGGTGTAATTTGGCTCATCAGGCGGGCAGGCGACAAAGGGGCTGGCCTTCCCTTGGATCACACGTAAGATAACCCACCATGTTGGCATATTTGTTATGCAAATAAACCTGCAGCAATTTTCTCCACTAACAAGTTGTATTGCGGTTTATTTATATATGTTGCTGTATGCGAATTGAGAAGTGTTGACGATATTGGCAATATGTATTCAGTGCTCTCTGATTGTTGCTTCGAGCGTTAAGGTCCTACTCTCTGTGGGATACTTGCTCTATGGAATCAATTACATCTTCTATGTTTGTGGTCTCTGCATACAGAACTCTGGTGGGAGATTAGTTTCCTGTGCACCCAGTTCTTTGTGATATTTAATGCTCTCTGATAACAAATCCCTGTTTTGCAGGGATCTTCGTTACTCTTTGTGGTTTATGTGTGGTATATTTGGCGCACGTAGCACTTCTAGGTGCAGTCAGTGCTATATATTTCCTGTTCGATGGTATCTTATGTTAGGTGCTCCCCCATCCCATATCTCTGTTGTGTTGTTGAAGATATCTGTGACCTCACATGTGATTTGCCGCGCCCGAGAATATGGAGTGTGGTTGGCATTCTCTGTGGCCACGAGTCTGTTGTGTGTTTGATGCGCTCTGCGACATTCTCTCTTACTTGTATTTACTGGAGAACATTCTGTGGTGTGTTTACCTCTTATTGTGGCTACTCTGCTGAAGATTGCTTGCTTATTATGCCTTTAGGCTACCTTTACCATGGAAACCAATTGCCAGGCGCTCAGATCTGTTTCGACGATATCTAGGCTACATGGAAGAGAAAATGGGCCTAGCTGAAAATATCTGTATCACTGCTCACAGTTTCAAATATGTGTTTTTTTTTGCCGTGCAAGCATGGCATTGTTTGCCCTAAATCACCAGCTATGAAACTTCACTTAGAGACTGGAACCGAGTTGGCTATCTCACAAATTATTTGTTGTGCATATCAAGCTACATTTGTTGTAACTTTTGTGTCTCTGGCACTTACACAAAAATAAAATGTCTTAAACTAAATAGCAACCAGTTCCATGTATAGGCACAAAACAACAATTTTGTGTTTCATGTCTCGTTGTGATTACCACTGTCCATCATGGTGTAGGTGTTTTCTACATCAGTATGATATTTTTTAGCTTAATCCGCAGTTTTAGTGACAGTGTAACACGGAAGTTGGCCATACTAAGCCTAACAAAAGAGGCACTGTCAACACACCTAAAAAAATAGCTCCTCTACAATAATTTCCCAACTTTCCTTTTCCCATGTTATGCACTCTCCTCCTTATTAGCTTTCCCTTCTCTCTGTTGTCACCCTTCTCTCTCCTTCCTCCCAAACCTGGCCATCATGCCACATAATTCCAGTCAGCATAATTTTCACTCAACGCCACACAGTTCCACGCAATGCACTTCACACATTACCATTCCACACCTCCTAATTCAGCAACACACCACATAATTCAACTCAACAACACATTTACACAACACACCACATACATTCAATACACATCACAGAATACCACATCATGCCACAAAATTCAGCTACAAGTCACATTATTAAACTCTACAACATAACACTACCCAGCACAAAATACCACTCCACATAATTACACTCCGTAACACACAATCCCACTCCGCATAATTCCAGTACACTCAAAACCACATAATGACTATCCACAGAATTCCACTGCAAACCATGACACATAAGTCCACTACACACATCCACTCCACACTACACAATTCCAGACCACACAATTCCACAACTAACAATTCCAATCAAACCCACATAATTCCACTCCAAATCACAAACACCTATCACTCCACAACACATTGGTAAAAACCAGTGTAATTTACAAAGGCAATAGCTCTAACTCTCGCAAAAATCCCTTTGGTGGCGCTATAGTAAAGAAAATGTTAATAGGGTCATGCAGATTAAAGTGGCTGTAAAATGTGGACATTCCTCAGCCATCTGCTTCACAGGAGACTCTGTGGGCTCTCCAGGGCCACCTCCAGGAGATACTTGGGGTTGTCATGTACTATGGTACTTCTTAATTAAAAGCCACATAGCTTCTCTCATATTGGGAAAGGAAACCCCTAGCAGTTTAATAAGAACTGTCAGCGGATGGACTCAACAGAAAACAGACTACAATAGGTTGAATTTCACATATTTTATGAGGTTGGAGTACAATTTGAACATTAAAGGTGCAAAGTTCAAGCTCTACCCCAGAATGGCCCCATGAATATGGCCTGACAACAATTTTTTTATTAAAAAGACAAATTATAACCTTGCTTTAAACGAACGCCTTGAAAAAGCCCCGCTTGCAAGCCAAGGGTGAAACACATGTTGGCTGACCTATGTTATCCTGTTTGTTTTCTGATTTTAACATGTCAATTTTGTACAGTGGATTATCATCAACATTTCAGTATGTAGTTGATTTTATAGCTATGCAATTTTGCACATATTATCTTGCATTGTTTGCACAGTCTAAAATTGCACTTTACTTGCATAATTTGCACTATTGTGTATAAAGCGTGATTTGCACATTTGAAATCTATATTGACATGAACAGTATTTTTGTCGGCTACAGCATTTATGCTTTTATAACAAACTATTCCTATTTATATTCTTAGCAGGATGTAAATATTTTATAATCCAATATTAGTGGGTTATAAAAATTATGGACTCAATTTTAACTTCAGACATGTTATTTGTAATCAATTTACTCTACACATTGATGAGATTCTTTATTCTTTTACAAATGTTTGGAAAACAGACTGCATATGTCTACAGCTTGTAGTATGTCCTTGCTTTCTACCTATCACATGGTGTAGCTGTTTGAAAAAATGTAATGAGAGAAAAAAAATGTGCAAAAATACGTATTTAAATGGTGTTTGGCCAATTACCTGACGATCTGTGAGCAAGGGCGGAAGCCCGAAACGCGTCAGATTTGGTGACTCTCTTTTAAATAAATCTTTGCCGATAACACGTTTGGATTTGCGTAGTCTTTCGTGTCCCTGCTTTCCTGGTGGTGGCGTTGTGAAGGACTACAGTTGCTGTATATATATATATATATATATATATATATATATATTAACCCTGGGCGGAGTGGGCGTAGTGGGGCTTCGCGGAGCTACGCGAAGTGGGCGAGAAACTACGCCCACCTCCGCACTCCGCGTAGCCCCACTACGCACCACAGGCCTCCCTCCCGCCCTCCCTAAATACGTTAAATTAAAAGTATTAAATAATTGAAAAGGCACTTACCTTGCCCGCCGCTGCCCGCCGCGTCCCCGGGGCTCGCTATCTTCTTTGTTGCCGTCTTGTTTACTAATGCGCATGCGCGGGCGGCCGCGCATGCGCATTTTCTCGTGAGAAATGCGCATGCGCGGCCGCCCGCGCATGCGCATTATTAAACAAGACGGCAACAAAGAAGATATCGAGCCCCGGGGACGCGGCGGGCAGCGGCGGGCAAGGTAAGTGCCTTTTTAATTATTTAATACTTTTAATTTAACGTATTTAGGGAGGGCGGGAGGGAGGCGGGTGGCGGCCAGCTACGCTCCGTCTGCGGAGCTTGCGTAGTGCCGCCTGGCTACGCCCGCTACGCAAAATGCGGAGTAGGCGGCACTACGCAAACTCCGTGCACGGAGCGTAGCTGGCCGCCCACTCTTAATATATATATATATATATATATATCCATTAAAAGTTTTTGTAGAACCTATAAAATAAGATTTGGAAATCAGTGATTTCAAGCTCTACCACATATATATTGGAATTTAATCCCTATATCTAATACTCTCATTTGTTGCTCAGAAGCATCTCTTCAGTTTAATAAGAAGAAGTCAATAGCCTGATCTCTGTTGGCAATACATAGCCGTAGAGTAAAAGGCTTTTTTGTGCACCCGGTTAGCATCTTATTGTATTCTCTTAAAGCAAATAAAAATGAACATCCCATTTTTTTATTGTAAAGTTTTTGCTACAGCACTCTGGAGTTTGGATGAGCGATAGTGCGCTTCAAAATAAAGAGTAATAAGATTAGAACTTGTTCCAGCTTGGATTGGTGCACGAATCAGACACTCTTCCATGTCATACCCCCTTTCAATGACTTTTTGCTTCAGCCTGGGAGCCATGCACTCGCGTCATTTGTATTTGTTTACATACAACAGAAGACGTGATGCTTGGCGCAGTTTAAGCTTCCAGCTCCTTCTCGAACTCATAAGTTAAATTGTGCAATACACCCAGGGACAGGCTAGCTTTCACGTACATACATGCTGTACCTCCTTGCTCTGTGCACTGGACCACCTCTTGCCTCCTCCCTAGGTGCCCCTTCCACACATTCCTCTCACTCTCTAGTACTCTCTCTCGCTCTCATACACTCTTCCCACATCTCTCATATTGGTTCACTTCAGATCTTCAAGTATAGTTTCTTCCGTGTGCCTTTCCAAGATTTCTGTCCCTCCAAGTCATGCTCTCCTCCTCTTCTTGGGGTGTTCTCTTCGTACAAAGGCACACCCTCTTTATGCATCTGTGCCCTGCTCTCCCCTTCTTTCTCTCTTTCTCACTCACTCTTTCTGCTCATCTGTCTGGAGTTCATTCACCATGTGGTGCACAAACTACCTAGCCCTCTCTATCTTCCTTTCTATCTATTCTATGCAGTGCTCACCACTATCTACTCACCTTGCCATAGAATTCCATTACACAAATGCACTACACACCACACAATTCCACAACTAATAATTCCACAACAAACAATTCTAATTCAATCCACTCCAAACCATATGCATCCACACCACTCCAAACCAAAACACATAGATAAAAGACATTGTCATTTACATCGCCAATAGCACTAACTCTCACCAATGCGAGACAGACTGCATTGCAAAAGCTTGTTCAGTTTGCAATTTGTCAATGTTGCTTTTTAGAGAGAACCTTCCTTAATTTCCAGTGGTTTTTTAAACCTTATTTATGGCAAAATTCCTAGTGTCACTTAACCAGTTTGCGACCAACTGGGCCAATGGCAACATTATTCGGATATCTTGTAGAAGCCTAAGCTTATATATTTCCAGCATGATGCCTTTGCTGTGACATTGATTTTAACTAAGGGAATCCTTCAGGAAATATTCCTTTCTAATGTAGTCTAGAAAGACATTTTCAGTATGTTTAATCATTTTTCTTAAATGTAATTTTCTTTTATTTAATTTAATTTTTCTAGAGGTAATTTTTCTTTTCTTAAATCTGATATTTGTGATTTCTTTTGCTTTTATTTTGGCCCTCGTTGGCCTACACATGCCTGAACTTTGTCATTCCTGAATTCCTCATTCTTTAATTTTCCATAATGTTTCCTTCTTTTGACGCTACTTTGTCTTTGGTGAAAGCGAATTGATGAACATTTTGCTGATATGTGGAATTTAAAGAATGGCGAAGTGCTATGCTTCAATGCCCCTCCACTTGCTTCCATTAATGGAAATATCTTTTGACTTAGGTACTCCACAACGTCCAGTCTCATTGCAGCCTTTGAGCACTCCCTTATCATATCTCTGTCCTATTCAATATTCGTGAAGCTAGAATTTCCAAGTGGGTGCAGGTCAGAAGTTCCAGTGTTTCAAATAGGTGGGCAATTACTTCTTCAGTATTTTGCAGAGGAAATTTTTGATTATTATCTCTCATGCTGTTGATAATATCTCTGTTATGAATGCCGCTATAGTATTGTTAGTATTTATTAAACCTGTCTGCTCATCTAGTATATCTAGTGCTGCTGAGGCATCTAGGAACAGGACATACTCCACCAATAGAAGATTAAGTATTCTTGAAAGTTCATGGACCTCTGATTCCACTAGGAAATGTTGTACTGGTTGCGGCTGAAACTTCACTTGCTAATTTGAGGTGACCATGGGTACATCAGGCTCTAGAGATATCAGCTCATCCACCCCAGCACTCCCCTCTGGTCAAATATTGCTTTTGTCTATGAAATTGTATCAATATCTTTAACCTTTACCTGTTTTTGACCTTCTCTTGGGCCATATCTCCTCTTGTGGATAATTTGATTTACTGGTCTGTGATCTGGTTTATGAACTGTTTCCTGGTTATTCAGCTATTGAACTTTTTTTATATGATGGGGTAGCCCAGTTTTCTTTGCTCGATAAGTAGGACATTTAGAATGCCCCAACTGGTGTTTTATTGGTTATTTCAAATATTCCGATTTCTTTGATTTCTCCTGAAGTGAATGATATGCGATTGCAGTAGATGATGGGTGTGCCTTGCATTCCATCTTAGGTTGGGCTATCCTACAAAATGTGAGGTTGTCGTCATGTGCAAGTAAATCACTTGCTTGTTCGCTCCAGGCACCCTCAGCGGCCTCTGCATCCAATTGAACAATGCCAGCTCTTCCGCAATTTCTTGTTTTGTTTTGTTGCTTTAATTTACATCACTTTGCATAGGTAGTCCTAATCATTGATTTATCATGGAAGAGGGCCAAGAAACTTCATGCTTATAAACTGTCTTTTGATATGAATTTAGGGACAGAAGCGTATAATGGACCTCAATATGATCTGATTCCCCTGAGAGTTTACTTAATTGCCACCTTCCTTCTTAGTACAACTTCGGAAAATGTGCAGGAAAGCACTACGCTGCTCAATACAGAGTAGAGAGAGACAAAAAATGGCGGCCGTGTAGAACGGTCGGGAGCGTGAAGCAGTGGAGAAGGCGAAGGTAATGACTCCCTGATTTCGGAGCACACAGCACCATGTAGCTGCACCGAACGGAGGCGGGAATAGTCTGCGGGGAAGACGTGTGCGCTGCAAAAGGACTTTTTTGTAAACGGAAAATAAGCAGCAGAAACATATGTTGCTGGCTCATACCTGTCACGGAACCATCGGCAAGCTGCTGCGGGAGCTGACGCTGGCCGTGAGAGTGTTGGCAGCCGGTGGCAGAGCGCAGACCTGGGCTCAGGTGAAGGTGAAGGGGAGGAGCCGGGAGCCTCCACGGACGCCGCGGGACTCGCTGAGCGGAGAGCGGGCTGCAGTGGCGGTCGGGACGGAGACAGCACTGAAGCAGATAGCCAGCAAAGGAAGACAGTCCACACGGAGCACTAAAAGGAAACGACAAAGAGGTCGAAGTAGAGCCATGGCCCCAAAAGCGATCGCAAGCTCTAAGGCCGCTTTAAAAAGGAAAGCTGCAGCCGAGGCGGCGGCTGAAGCAGAAGCTGAGGAAGACAGCCGGCAGAGAAGGCAGACACCGGTAAGGAAAGATCAGCTTGCGGTAAAGACTAAACAGACTGGATCACCTATCATGGATATCTTTGCCAAAATAGGCAAGGGGAAGGGTTCGAAAGCGGACACTTTGAAGGATGCGCAGGAACTGGAGTTGAGCGTAAAGGGAAATTCAGAGAATATAGATGTGGAAGGGGTTGAGGTAAATGCGTTATCTCCCCCTTCAGATCTTAAGCTTAACCCTTCTTTGTGCCCGGTAAAAACGCTTGTGGATACTGAGGGTCAGAATAGTACTGCGCCAGTGCCTCTGTCTATCTCGAAAGACCCTACAGTGATATCGGGGGGGGACGGTGAAGGGAGGCTGACCCCAAAGTCAAGCTCGGAAGAGCAGGTTAAGACAACGACAGTTTCAGCAGATTCAGCAGTATCAGGGGCTTTAGTCACGGACAGTACATCAAGCCTAATAGCTGAAAAATCTAATGACAAGGAGAAGGAGAAGCCCCCCAGCGAATGTTTTTTCTCCGTCTCAGAAGGAGGCGAGTGGTCAGAGGATGGTGATAGCTCTGAACAGGGAGGGAGCAATCTAGATACAGGCACAGACAGTGAACCAGAGCTCGATATCGGATCACATAAATCTTCTGCTAAACCGCCTGTTGGGGCCAAAATGCATGAACTCAGTTGGGACCATTCATCAGCCACTCCGCTAGTCGGAAGCCCACACGGGGAAGCAGCGCAGATGTCGCTCCTCGAGGTGATTCACAAGGAGATTCTGGCTCACAGGGAAGAAACGCGACAAGATAGTCGTAAGGCACAGGCCGCTGTTAGAAAGATGCAAGGAGCCATAAGAAAAATGTCTAAAGTTTGCACTAACTTGGGCGATAGAGTCTCCAACCTAGAGGAGAGGGTTGTTTCAACCGAGGCGGATGCGGCAGCTGCCTCCAATAAAGTAGATTCTCAAAGTGCCCAAATAACAGACATCCAATGGAAGTTGGAAGATTTGGAAAATCGACAAAGAAGGAACAATCTCAGAATTTTGGGAGTACAGGAGGGTGTCGAAGGGACAGACGTGAGGGCTTTTGTCATTAAACTGTTTGAGCAAGCATTTGTAGATTTGCCAGGCTGGAACTGGGCTGAGGAAATTCAGCGGGCTCACCGTACTCCGTTTAAGCTAAGTAGGAACTCAAAGGAAGGAGATAAGCCGAGAGCCATACTGATATTTTTAGGCAATTTTGTACTAAGACAGGCAATATCAGAAAAAGCTAGACCGGAAGCGCGGAAGGTAGTTGAAGGAATTTCGTTTTTTGTCAGACCTGATTTCTGCCACATAACAGTCGAGCGACGATGGAGGTTGAGACAATTGATAAAACCCTTCCAGGACAAAAAGATGCAGGTTTACTTGATTAATCCGGCACAACTTAAAATAATTAATGCTGGTAAAACTTTGTACTTTTACTCCGAAATTAAGGCCAGGGAATATCTGGATTCACAGAGTGCTTAATTCTGACGACTAAGTTATCTCTACTATCTCAAAAAAAAAACCGTTTAAATGGGATATCGGCTAGTTTAAGAAATTATATGTGGATCAGATCTTAGGCACTTTTATTCATTACCTGAGCCTGCAGTGGGATGGTAGGGTGTTATGTGTGGCATTTAGGGATTTCAATTATATTTTTCTTCCTTTCTTTCTTTTTCTCCGACTCACAGGGTTTAGTTTTATGCACGGCTTTCTTTAGGTTAGTTCCATCTCCACTGCTTCAGACGCTTTTTCCATTGTATGCACAGACTTAATCTGAGCGCCTCACATGAGGGGGTATATGGGTGGGGAGGTGAGGGGGGGCAAGACAAGGAAGTAAGGGGGAGGGGTGGGAAAGGGGGGGAAAAAATTCAAAAAAATGAGATGTTTTGGAGTAAAGAGGTTTCTGTTGGCAATCAGAGGATTACATCGATAATATTGGCCAAATCAGGGCAGCCGGATTTCTCCTGTCGGGAAAGATTACCTCAAAAATATGGCTCACATTAAAATTTGCTCCATCAATATTGGTGGGTTAAATGATTGGAGAAAGGGGCAAAGATTATGTCACTTTGTCAAATTTAATAATTTGGATGTTCTGTGCTTGCAGGAGACCCACCTTCCCTGGGCCAGTAGAAATTTGCTGCATATAAGGGGGTATGAGATGTTAGCCTGCTCCTCTCAGACTTCAATGACAAGGGGGGTGGCTATTCTTGCTAAACCGATGTTAGGTGGGGCAAAGAGGACTAAAGTAGATAGCTCTGGGAGATGGGCAATAGTGGAACTGAATCTTGGGTGTACGATATGTACGGTATACGGATCGAATCAGGACGATCCGGCAGTGTTTGATACACTAGAAGGGGAACTTGTAGACTGGCCTACCCCTATTATAATTTGTGGGGATCTCAATATTTCGGTAGACTGGAACAGACTTGGTAGCTATTCAGGTGGTAAACCAAAAGTGTTTCATGCTCTGTCCTCCCTAATGAGATCGCATGGTTTGAAAGATGTCTGGAGTGCAAAAGAATCTGTCAATCCAGGTTTTACATATTACTCCTTTCCACAAATAAAAAATACACTAAGTTGGATTATTTTTTGTTATCTTCAGAGAAACTTGGTAAAGTCAAGATCATAAAGTTGCCCAAATCCCTATCTGATCATAACCCCTTGATTCTATTATTTGATGTAGACAATATCGAAAGAAGACAATCAAAGTGGTCATTTGAGAGAAAGCTCCTTGCGGATGATAGATTTGTGAGACACATAAGAAAATGGACCAGGGAATTCTATGACATCAATCGGTATAGTGCCTCTCGTAATGTAGTTTGGGAAACCTTCAAGGCATCTTTGAGGGGCGAGACAATAAGCTGCTCTGCCAGACTGAGGAAGGAGGACAGGATGAAGGTTGAGACCCTGATCAGGGAATTAGGAATAGTAGAAGCACAGCATATTAGAGAGATAGTACAGGGCGTAGATGGTCAGGCAAGTTTGAACAAAATGGTTACGATCAAAGCCGACCTCCAGGGAATAGTGACGCAGAAAGAGTCCAGGGACTATCAGTCTTCTAGGGAAAAGAGATACGAGACAGGGGAACAGGCAGGAAAGGCATTAGCACTCCGGATTAGGCAGGAGAGATCCAAAAACCTGATCACTAGCATACAGGAAAATGGAAAAGAATATACTGAGTCTAAAGAAATATTGAGGGTTTTCCATACGTTCTACCAAAAATTGTATGATGAAGAGGGTGGGAGGGAGGTACAAAATCCTGTTCTCCAAGATGATGGCCCAGAACTAGATCAAAGTAGCAGGGAGATGCTGGATTGTGATCTGACTTTGACCGAGATTAAGATAGCTCTTCAGGAACTAGCAGCTGGTAAGGCGGCGGGTCCTGATGGGCTCCCCTTAGAAGTATATAAATGCTTAGAGGAGGAAATTGCCCCAATATTGTTGGATTTGTTTACAGGCATAGTGTGCTCGGGCTCTATCCCTGATTCCTGGAAAGAGACAAATATTGTCATATTCCACAAGAAAGGCAAACCCAAGAATAGTCCAGGTTCGTATCGACCGATTTCTCTTATTAATGCGGACACAAAGTTATACTCCAAGTTGTGGGCGAAAAGATTGGGGGGGATCATTGGTCGCTTAGTCTCCCCGTGGCAGCATGGGTTTGTGCCAGGCCGAGGCACCACGGATCATATAAGGCGAGCAATAGCATTGTTCGATGCCCATGCTGCCACGGAAGGAGACATGGCCATGATCCTCCTCGACGCGGAGAAAGCTTTCGACCGTGTGACTTGGGACTGTTTGTGGGGAATCTTGGCTGGAAGAGGTTTTGGGAATAAGAGTATAAGGGCAATTAAGGCGATGTATAGTGATCCGGTGGCCAGGGTAATGGTTATGGGCCAAAGCTCAGAAAAAATAATAATTAAAAGAGGGACGCGTCAAGGATGCCCCTGCTCCCCGATTCTTTTTTCGCTGTATATTGATCCCCTTATCCAAAAATTTTTATTGTCTGAACAGATTACTCCAGTGACACTGAATGGCTACACGACTAAAATTCTGGCTTACCCTGACGACCTGGCAATTATAACAACGGCCCCTCAACAAGCTATGGTTGAGATATGCCAGCTGGCTAAAGATTTTGGTGTACGGTCAGGGTATCGTCTGAATGAGGAAAAGACACAAATCATCTGTACAAGAAATATTAATAAACTAGATCAAAGATATGTGGAATCAGTGGTGTATCTGGGGGTAAGGGTGAATGCCAATGTAAATATGATAATTGCGGATAATTACATGCCACTGATAGATTCAATTACAAAGGAGCTTAAGAGGATAGATATTTTGCACCTCTCACTGATTGGTAGGGTAAATGTAATACAAAATTACCATGTTCCCTAAACTCCTGTATTTATTCCGGGCCATCCCTTTGCTGTTGGAAGAATGGATGATCAGGAAAATTGAAGCAATGTTTATCCGTTTTATATGGCAATATGGGAAAATTAGGAGATCAACTGCTCACATGTCCCTACCAATTGAGAGGGGTGGTTTGGAGATGCCTAATATCAGGTTGTATCATTGGACATGTCTTTTGGTTCAAATGAATGTATTGTTTCAATATGATCTGGAAACAGTAGAATTCCAGTCAGGTAACCAGGTGCTTCCCTCCATCTTCGAGCTCTTAGTGGGTAGCAAAGCAACAGGGTTATTGTTCTGTGAAATTGACCGGAAGTATTATAAGAGGGCCAAATATAAGATACTAATGGGGGCATGGGGAACTTGGAAATCGGTAAGAACATTTTTGAAAATTCCAAAAATTCATGTTAACATCGATCTCTAGAAATCAAGTATCTTTGCCCACCTAGGACAAAATAGAAATAGCCGTCTTTGGTGGGAGTTGGGAGTCAGGTCCCTAGGGGATGTTATGCTAGGCAATGAGATTCTTAGCTTTAATGTTCTTCAGCAAACATTTGGGCTCCCAGCTAGCCAGTGGTTTCTATATGGGCAGATTATACAAACTATCCGCTCATTTAGGCCGAGGGTATCCCTTATGCCGAGCAACCCAATAGTAGAATATTTGAAAAGGGGAGGGAGTAAAATTGGAATCAGGTATAAAAATCTCCAACAAGAGCTGGAGGATGATATGGAAAAAACAGAAACTACCCTAGCTCAGAAACTTGGTGATCCAGATGTGGATTTAGACCTAGCCCTAGTTTTGAATAAGAAGATCTTTAGGTCCTCAAATGTGAGGGCCCAGCATTATAAGTCCCTTTTTAATCTATATCATACACCAGCAAAATTATTGGCCTGGGGGGTTGGAGATAATGATATGTGCCCCAGATGTAATATGGGTCCAGCTGATCTCCTCCATATGTTTTATAAATGTCCGAGTCTAACACCGATTATTAGTGAGATACAGCTATTTTTGGAGGGGCTGCTAGAACAAAACATCGTTCTATCCCCTGCCGTTGTTTTAATAGGTATGGATGGCAAACTGAGAGCAGAAGCCGGAGTCGAAGCCTTGGTTTTTATTTCAGTGGCTATATTGCGTCTATTAATTTCCGCTGGATGGAAAGATCCTACAGCACCTACATTTCAGCAGTGGTTAACTAGGCTATTAGGAATGCACAATATCGAGGAATGCCTGTATGATTTTAAGGGTAAGAAAACAAGAGAACTGGGCAGAAATATATGGGCTCCTGTTAAGAAATGGAGGGTGTCCAGACAATGAAAAATATAAGGCGTAATAGGAACTGCCTATGGTTTATGATTAGCCTATCTATGCCTACTGTAGTATGTTTCTCTGTAACCCTGTTTATCTAATTTATGGTATTTATCATCTATTGCTGTATTTGTATTTATTGTATGTATTTATATTGTCCATTGTATTTATTCTGATTGTGTAATGAAATGATATCTGTAATGTTTTTTATACCTCTTTTTATCCGAAACATCTCAATAAAAAAAAATTAAAAAAAAATAAATAAATAAATAAAAGAGAGAGGGAGGCATGGGATAAGGGGCAAAGGTATCAACCAGTCTTTCCCAGCCATTTTTCTTTTTTTTCTTTTTCGAAAACCTTTATTGTTAAACTTGCACATCAAGTTACAATATACATAGGCGGAAATTCCGCACTCAAAGAGGAAAATCACATCTGTTAAATGCATCATAGGAGCCATTGTACATGAGCAGCCCACAACAGTACTTGGAGGGAAGTGACAGGAGATGGAGTAAGAAGGGCATAAAGAAGCGCCCTGGGGAGGTCAAGTGCTGGTGAGAGAGGCCACAGGGAGCCGGCAGCACGCATGGGGAGGGAGGCTGCACTCTACGAGCCATCACCGGCGGCCGCCGCGGGCATGGAGCCCGTGGGGGGCGCGGGAGAGGTCGCGGAGGCCAAAGCTCTCTGGTGCAGGAGATAAGAAATGAGGGGACTCCGAATGTCAATCGAGCGGGAAGTTGTCGGCGTAAATCCCAGAATTCGGACAGAAGTGCCTGACAACGCGCAGCATCCTCAAGCCAATCGCTGACCTTGGGCGCAGGTCTCCGTTCCCAATGCATGGCTACCCTGCGCCGTGCGAGAACAAGCAGCATAGCGGTGAGCTGGCGGGAGGCATCTGGAAAATATTTCACAAAGCCTAAATGACAGAGCAGTAGGTCTGGCGTGACAGCTGTGGAGGTGATATCAGTGATGGTGGTGCACACATTGCACCAATATGCAGACACCTTGGGGCACAACCAGGCGAGATGGGAGAAGTCAGCAGTGGGGGCAGAGCATCGGAGACATCTATCGCTAGGAGTGATGCCCATTTTGTGCAGCTGGGCAGGGGAGCGGTACAATCTATGAAGATATTTAAAATATACGAGGCGCAGGTGGTCGTTGGGGGACAGACGTTTGGTCTGCTTGCAACAGTACCGCCAAACCTCCTATGAAAGATCAGTACCTAGGTCCTCACTCCAAGCAATGCGGCATGGTCAGCGGAAATCTGGGATGCCGCCAGCATGAGGGTGTAAAGATTGGAGACCAGTTTGCGTGGGGAGGCGGGTGTGTATGCGAAGTCGAGGGCAACCAACGGAGGAGGAGGCTGAGGAAACGTGGGGTGCATCTCCCTGCAGGATGCTGTAAGTTGGTAATACAGCAGAGTGTCCATGGGGCTGGAGTCGGCTGAAAAGGAAAAGAAGCTGCTGGCAGGGTAGAGGTCAGAAAACATGGACAGCCCCAGAAGCATTGAGCATTTAACTCCCAAGCCCAGTGCAGGGTCTCCACAGTGTTGATCTCACGGTGAGGGAGTTTTGCAGGGGCAAGGATAGCGCTCTGGAGCAGCCAGGGGGCTGCAAGATCAGCTTCCATCGCCATGTGAGGCTGAAAAGACGTCGGATGCAGCCAGAAGTGGAGGAAGCTGACTTGGCACTAATGGCGTATAATTTGAAATCTGGGGCGCCCAGTTCGCCACACAATGAGGGAAGCGTGAGAATATTGTATGCGATTCTAGGCTGACGCCCAGCCCAAACAAGAGAAATAATAAGGGAGTACAGTTTATGGAAAAAGTGCGCCGTGAGGGGGTGGGGATGATTAAAAACAGGTAAAGACACTTAGGGAGCACCACCATCTTGGCGACGGATATGCACCCCGCCAGGGACAAGGGCAGGCATCGCCAGAGGTGTATCTTAGTTTCCAGCCAGTCGAACGTACAGCAGAAGTTTGCCCTCCAGAGTTCGCCGATGTCCCTACTGACCCAAATGCCCAGATATCTAGTGGGCCCGATGCCCATTCAAACATATATTCCGGAGTGAAGGGGACAGAGGCGTCTGTCAGGGGAAAAAGAATGGACTTACACCTGTTGACCTGGATTCCAGACAAACCCGCAAAGTTCACCACCTCGCGGACCATGGGGCCAAGATTATTTGGGGGATTGCGTACATAGAGTGTGATGTTGTCGGCATCCATGGAGATGACCAAGGCTCGAGCCGCAAGGCCGAGACCCCTCTGGGTATGATGCTGCAGGAGCATAGCAGTGAGAGGCTCCATAGATACAGTGAAGAGCATGGGTGAGAGTGGATACCCCTGCCTCGTGCCCCTAGCAACGGGGATGGGCTCTGTGATCTGACCGTTGATTCAAAAGCGAACTGTGGGGAGAGAATAAAGAATGTGGATTTTGAGCAGAAACACCGAGCTAAAGCCTAAGCGAGGGAGAAGGTAGAAGAGGAAGGGCCACTCAAGAGTAGCAAAAGCTTTGGTAGCGTCCATAAGAGCAGCCATAGCCAGGAGTGTGGGGTTGATTTGGTGGAAAACAGCGAATATAGTCTGGAGATTATGCGACGTGGCACGGCCGGGGATGAAGCCGGACTGGTCTGGGCGAGCTATCAGGGGCATGAGGGGAAGAAGGTGGGAGGCCAACAACTTGGCGAAAATCTTATTATCAGTGTTGATGAGAGACAGAGGGCGGTAAGAGTCCCGGAGCTCGGGGGACTTATACAACTTCAAGAGAAGCATTAACAGGGCCTCGCAAAGCAAAGGAGGGAAGTGGCCACACTCAAAGGAGTCGTTGTACATAGCGGCAAGGTGCGGGACTAGAAGGGGCACAAAGGCTTTGTAAAAGGATGCAGGTAAACCATCGGAGCCCAGAGCCTTATCGCCTGGGAGACTATTAATGGCTGCCAGGATCTCCTCCTTGGAGAAGAGTTCGTCGAGGTACTCCGGGTGGCTGTTGCCCAGCCAGAGGAGCTCAAGAGTGTCAAAGTATTGGTCAAGGATGTCACGTGAGGGCACAGCCCCAGCGGTGTAGAGTTGAGAGTAGAAGGTGGTGAATCTAGCCACCTCCTCCTCAGGAGAGTTAGTTCTTTCCGGGCCCCCGTCCTGGAGCGCTGTGATATAAAAGGCAGCATGAGGCTGTCTTAGGAGATTGGCTAGAGTCTTTCCCGGGCAATCCCCTTCACCAAAGCCGTATGCCCTTGCCTCCTTAGTCTTTCTCAGCCTTTCCCAGGCCACGGCAGAGAGTTACTTGCCACCTGCTGAATAGAACCTCCAGCCTCACCCTCCAAATGCAGACTTCAACTCAGTGGCCTCCAGCCTTCAAACTTCAAAATAAGTCCTCCACCAGGTCAAGTTCCAGGGTCTCACATATATGACGTGGTTAGGATTTCCTGTTTTCATTGATTTTTTTAATGGATTTCAGTGGTATTATCACAGTGTTTTCCAAACCTTTTGAAACCAAAACTTGTCAGTGTTAATTCAGCTATCTAAACCCCAAAATAAGCAAAACTCTGTTTACCCAGTGTTCATCAAACATGTTTTTATCAGTGATTGTTATAAAGCACATATTTAATTTAAAGGACAAGTAGTGCAAGTTATGTACTGTCTTCCAATTGGAAACATGTTCAGTGGACTTATGGGTGTCTGTCTTATGCATAGAAAGACTGTGTTTGCACTCTCACTCACATTGCATTACCCCTTCTCATATTTCACTATCTCTCACACTCACTCTTTCAGGTCTCTGTCTACTTTATAGGACTATTGATGGATTAGAAAAGTAAGAATCCTATATTCAAATGTTTTAATAATGAAATTCCTGGACACAGTTGGGGTATTCACCCATTCCTTACTGAATATAATGAGTGGTCAACCTTATCAACATCGCCAGTACCTTGTGAAATCTAAATAACATTTTTCAATTGCATCAGATTACTTTGTAGTCTTGCATTCAAAGTTACCGGAAACATGATGCTTGCAGCATAATCACCACTGCTTTTCTGAACTCTTTGCCTGGCTACATTAAGGTGGTGCTGCTGTTGTGTGGACAATCATATCTGCAAAGTATCCTCATGGCGATCATCTTACTTTAAGTCATCCCTGACCTTTTAACAGAAATCACATTGTATACTGGGTCTAGAAATGCTGCTGTTAATATTGAAACTATGGGCTCAGTAAAATGCAGTTGGGTAAAAGGCCAGAATCCGCTAAAGGTGTCACAATGGGACACCTTGCAGCTATGTATTTTAATGGTATCTGGAAAGTCATGTGTCATGTTTTCACAACTATTCCATGTACATGGTGACAGCACTCTTTAAATCGGTACTGGCCATTACACCTTCCATTGAATTTTTAAAGCCTGGGGTGTTTGGTAAGTGTCTTGCTATTAATACTGACCTGTTAGAAAAGGGGATTGATGTATCAAAGGGGTTTACACAATTATATGTC
Organism: Lissotriton vulgaris; assembly: GCF_964263255.1. Lineage (NCBI taxonomy): Eukaryota > Metazoa > Chordata > Amphibia > Caudata > Salamandridae > Lissotriton > Lissotriton vulgaris. The sequence goes on along the minus strand of NC_141695.1, from coordinate 1,175,242,367 downwards.
TGTGGGTAATCAAGATAGTACATATTGACCAAGAATATTATGAGCCAGCCATTTCACCAATCAATGAATGAATACAACACTGCTAAAATCTTAAGTATGACTTTAAAATGCCAAGATAGTTTCTCTACAATGTATAAAATAATTAGATCAGAACTAAAAACATGCTTCTAAACTTTGCACCTTAAACTAAGCTCACAAAACTGGAGGAAAATAAAGGAAGAAGAAACAATATTTATGTGACATCCCTTTACAATAAAACTCAATTAGAAATTCATTTTAGACCAATCTTTCATGTTGCTACTTTGTATAAGAAAGTTACATTGTATTGACCCCTTCAGAAAGAAATAAAAGTACCTCATTCTCTCTCACTTTACTTATTTTGAATGGCATTTTAATTTGTGGTTGTGCAGGTTTTTATCAGTATTTATGCAATTACACTGATAAGGGCTGATTCCCTTTTGGTAGGCTTTTATCAGTTGTTATAGTTTTAAACCAGAAACAGGATAGCCTAGATATGTTGGTGAAGATGGTGAAGCACAGGGAGAGAAACCAAGCATACTGGAAGTCAGTGATCTTGTGGCAGATGGTGCCGTTTAAAAGTGTAGGACATAAAAGTCAGGAATAATTTTTATCTAGTGAACAAACAAAGCGGGCGAGTGAACTCGACTGACAAATATAGGGTTTCTCTCAGAGCTTTCTGTTATAGCATCCAGATATAGAATCCAACAACTGACATACACCTACAAGTTACCAGGACTATTGGCTTTGTCAATGATTTTGTTGTAAATAATTAACATTGTAAATGTTTCAATTCCGGAATTCTGAGACTGTGAATTAAATATCACTGAGGTATGTAGACGGTGTATTAGTCTTCAGTTATGTGTACTTCATGTTAAAAGGGTATGCCCTTTTCTCTCTCCACATCTCGTCCATCTGCATGTCTTACACCTCATCTCTTTTCTTTTCAGCACCCTCGTTTCACTCTCTCCAGAATGCACTTCCATGCATCTCTTTCACTTCAATAATGTAAACAACAAGGACCCCCTGTTAGGAAAATCAATTCGTGGTACAGGGAAATAAACAGTGTAAATGAAATGGCATAATATCAACACGAAAAGAGGGAGAAATTGTATGAAGGGCACACAACCAAATAATTAATAAACTGGATTTCATTTATTATGTATACACTTATTCACATTAAAAACACTTGATCAAAAAGCATAATAAAACAACAATTACACAAACAACACAGTTGAACAATAATCATATACTTATATCACAATTACATAAAAAATTCATGTAACGGTGGCAAACAATGTTATTCAACGCGCGTTTCGGCGTTGTTGGAAATGCCTTCTTCAGGAGCCACAATAATGTCTGAAAAACATATTTAAAACAAAATTAAAACAACTAAAATGTTCGATGTATTAAAAAATTACATTCTCAAGTTCCAATATGACAACCAAGAAAAACAACAAAGAAATACATTAAACAGTGCTTACATAACAATAACTCCCTACTTGTGTAGCTGGTTAAATATAGCTACGCAAGGTACAAACTAGTATTTATATATTTGAGCAGTGGTAAATGTGGGAAGGGATAGTACCATACAAGCAAATTATGATGCTAGAAAGCGACTGCTCTGTTCGCAACAGGTCAGTCAGGATGATGAGCTCTAAGTATGAGGAGCTGTGGCCTAAAATGACCTAATACTATCCATCGACATTACATAGAAGGATAGATCTATGTATGAGAAATGAACTATCTAAAGTAACCCATTAGTATTAGAACATCTGTGATTGACATCAAGTATTTAGCCAGTACTACTATAGCTAATGTGGGGGGTAGGAGCAAAAAATAACTATTATGATGAGATGACTCAACTACTGTAAGGATTCTAGGGTCAGAGGTAAAAAGGTACGGAGCGTTGGAAATCACTTACCAAGGTGTCTATGACGCAAGTGAAACAGACACTATTTATCCTTCTTATTATATCAATGTCCGTACATTCAAATCTAGAAAAAGATGTTACAGGGTACAAGGTAAAAGAGAAGCACTATCAGTGATTAATTCATCCAAAGAATGAATACAGTTTCTCAAACTGATAGAAATTGCAAAATAATATCCCACATAAAGAAAATGAAATATCAGATTGCAGTTTGCTGTGTTTTGAACACCATTGCTATATTTAATACTGGGGGGTAAAAATGATTGGGTAATTGAATGGTCATGAATGCACCCCAAGATTAGAAAATAAGGAAATCTAATGGCTACGACATTGGAGATTAAATAATTGTCTAGTACAGTCTGCCTATTCGTTCATGCTTACCGTGGTAGTTCTTTGCTAACAAGATATGTTGCATGGACCTCTTCGGATATGGGAGAAACTATCTCGTTTAATCTGAGCGAGTAGCTTTCATGTCTCAAAGCTGGAAATCAGAACATTAGAAAGTATGGTCAGATTCTAACCATGGGAGCTCTGGGTCAACCTCTCTACGATTTAGACTTATCAATAGTGCAAAAACCTGCGTAATTGCCAAACACGACAGGGATGGGTACTGATGGTGAAACACGAGGAGGTATAGTAAATAAGTATAGTGGAGTCTTATTCTAGGGGCTACTCAGTGGATATATTATTTTTAGAGAGATATAGCCGATATGGAACACTTGGCTAGATATGTGACTAAATATTTGGCATATTTATTCAAAGGAACTGGATATCGATTCTGAAAGATAATCTTCCACGAACAAATCTTACCGATAAAACAATGCAGCGAGTAATACTTTTTGTTCAAACACCCACACAGACTGGCATCAAGGCATTGAAGTATTGTATTAGTCCAGTTCCAAACAATAGTAAACAAGGTTCATGGCGGTACTGAAAGATGGAAATATAAATTGGGTCGTCTTAAAACCAAAGAATACATGGCTTGCAGCGATAGTTGGAATCAAATAATGGTTGGAACTAATGCTGGATGTTATCATATATCCTTACCAAAAGCACAGATAGCGTGCTAATTCCTTTTTTCTGGGGGTGCGTTTAGGGAAGACGACTCGTGATCCCTTTCTTCATTTATGAACTGGATGGAAATGTAACACCACGCCGAGACTTAATTTCTAGAATGCAAATGGAAGGGTAGCTACAGTTACGATTAAATTAATGAATTCTAAGTATTTTAAGCTAACTGATGGACCAGGGTTCGGCAGGGAAATGTATCTTACCGTTAATATGAGGTCGGGTCCGTGTGCATCAACCTGCGGGAGCCGCGCTAAAGATGTCTGCTGGCGTCCCGCAGCCGTTGGGAAAGGAATGTGACCCGACGTGCCGGTGGGCCCCTCCTTAAGTATGGGTAACTAAGTTACCTCTGATGACGCGCCGGCAGAACGGTTCCACCTATTAAAGGGGAATTCATTCTAAATGAAAACCGTGCTGAGCGTCACAAACAGGAACGCCCAATGAAGGGCGCATGATACTAAAAATATCCGGTGCACATGCCCGATAACTTGCAGGAGTCATCTGATCGGTTTTGTTTAAATGTTGAAGACATACCTATTATGGGGAACTTATACCACGTTGATTCGAGTAACGGGTATTATCTAATGTGACTGAATGAGCGAATTTGGGGAACGTCAGTTCTACTGATACCAAAACGAGTCTTTGCAGAAAATATTGTCTAATTAGTGTATAAGAAAGAATGGAGACCTGGAAAGTGTACAGATCCAATATAATAATTTTGTACTTATTTATTTTTATTCAACAACGGATGACTACAGATACATTTTAAATACAGACTGGCGGTCTAGGTAATGCCCACCAGGAAGTCCTATTTCAATACCCTAGTTCAAGAAATTATCTTGGTTGTTCTTGGCGATTGAAAGATAAAGGTATTGGACACTTGCGGTGCATATAATAAAATGCACCAAGTGGACCATATATGAACAATTGTGATAATTTTCAAATACATAGTCTCTTATAGAATGAAAAATCAATCTGTGCTGAAACAAATGCCTCATGCTATCTACAAACCAGATATAACATGTCAATTTTATCAGGAACATGTATGATGGAAATGGCTCACTGTGTGGCAGGTTATAGTATCGCGTTCTCCCAGGGGATTTCGCTGTTAAGTCCCCTTTTGTATGTGTCCAAAACAAAAATCCAGTAGACTTCTCTTTTTTTCCGGATAGCGCATCCACCTTTACTGTCAGGAGTTTTAATTTTTTCTAAAATGCGCCAGTGCTGGTTTATGATCTGTGTCAAGAAAATGCTTTACTAGGGGTGCGTTCAATTTCTTAGTTTTTATAGCTGATCTGTGTTCAGTAAGGCGTGTTTGTATCAACCTGCATTTTCGCCAACGTCGCCTAAGCCACAAGGGCAACTGATGAAATAAACCACATTTGTGGTTTTGCAGTTCCATAAATCAATTGCTTTGGCTGTGAAGCCATTATAGATGAACACCTCACCACCTATGTTTTTGCACGATTTGCAGGAAGAACACGGGACTGTTCCTCGAACCGGAAGATTCGTCACTAAGGATCTCTGTGTCTGATTGTTGTTTGGAAATTTGGTATTAAACTTGGAGTGAACTATCTTATCTTTCAGGTTTCTATTTCTCCTGTGAGCAAATAGTGGTTTTGGTAAGGCAGATTTAGAGGATGGATTACAATTAAGAATATGCCAGTTGGCATTAATAATCTGTTTTATACGTTCATTCATGTTGGAATGGGTAGTTACACACACAAGTTGGTCATTGGCCGGTTGATCTTTGGGGGTTAATAGGGCGTCTCGATCAAAAAATCGAGCCCGTTTATAAGAGTTTCTTATCAATCTGTGTGGGTATCCACGGTCAAGGAACTTTTTGCGCATAATTGCTGCTTGTTTATCATAATCAGACAAATTAGAGCAGTTTCTGCGAACTCTAAGGAATTGGGAGAAAGGAATACTTTCCCGTTGACACTTAGGGTGGAAACTACTGAAATGTAGTAGCGTATTCCGGGCTGTTGTTTTCACAAATAAATCCACTTCCAATTTTTTGTTGTTTACTCGAATTAAAAGATCTAAAAACTCGACTTGATTCTCGTTGTAATGGGCGGTAAATTTCAAATTACTGTCAGTCAAGTTAATCCATTCCAGGAACTCTAGAAGGGTATCTTTCCCATTGGTCCAGATAAAAAAGATGTCGTCTATATATCTGGACCAATGGGAAATCGATTCAAAGAAGGGTGCCACTTCATTATCTATAAAATGTTCCTTGAAACGGGACATGTATATGTTGGCTATCGATGGAGCCACCGACGCCCCCATACTCACTCCCCTGAGTTGGCGGTAGAGATCTTCACCAAATTCAAAAACATTCTCTGTTAAAACAATGAGCAGACAGTCAATCAAGAATTTCTTTGGGCATGTAATGTTATGTTTATCTATAAACCAGTCGGTTGCTCTAATAGCTTCATCTATAGGAATATAACTATAAAGAGATTCGATATCTAGGGTGACTAGTATATCTCTCTCTGGTATGATATCAAGATTTTCTACTATGTTTATCATATGGCAGGTGTCTTTTACATATGATTTAATTTTTGGAATGTGTGGTCTTAAAAAATGATCCACGAATTTCGATAGGGGTTCATTAGGGGTGCCGATGGTAGACACAATGGGTCTATATGGAGGATTTTCCAAATTCTTATGTATTTTCGGAAGACCGACACCGACACTTCAACACATCCAAATATACAATGCACTCACTCGTATGTAAGCACTGTATTTTCTTTTACATTGTCATTATTTTGAAAACGGTGTACTCAGATCATACAAATTTACAAAGAATTTCAATTGCAACTGGAATACATGACCATTGCTATATGCACCCTGCAGAGTAGTCAACAGACTGACAGGCACTGTGAGAAAAACTCATACTGCTTTCAGCCCAGCAACAGCTCCTCCTTTAGAGCAGAAGAGTGTGGCACCCCACTTTGAGCGCATCAAATGTAAATAAAATGGATCTATAACCATTTTATTATACCTCCAGTGCTGGTACAGCCCGATTATGAGGGTGGGGTCTTTCTGTCTGACTTACAGCAGGGATGACTCAGCCTAAACTTTGAAGTGGTTATGTCGGATTTGACAGCTGTCTTTTGACTGCCAGTCAGACATGCGCACTCCAGACCTCTCCAACCCGAGCTGTGTTTGACAGCCAGGTGGAGTGCAGACACAGGACTGAAGTCTGGAATGATGGGTTAGCATGCTCCATCCAATCGTAGCACATCTTGCATACTGGTTACTATTATAAACAGCATGAGAGCAGTTCCTGGATTGGTTAGGTTAGTTGACTGTGCTCTGGGAACCCATGCTCAGAGCCAAAGTTGGGGTCATGGACTGGAAACAAGAGATGGCGAACTGAGGGCGTGCAGTACATAGCTATGGTCATGTATTCCAGTTGCAATAAACAGAAAAGGATGTTACTATACAAGAGTAATAGGATGTATGAAAAGTACAGAAACACAACAATCTGGACCTGGAATAAACAGGTAACACAATTATGGTATGCTAGAATAAGTAAAACACATGCAATTCAAACAGGAACTAAGGGCCCGATGTAGGTAATCCCAGATTACCGATTCTTAAATACCGAATCATACCGATTCGGTATTTAAGAACTGGCAATCGGGATGTAGGTATATTTACCGAATTATTTACCGAATCGGAATGATTCGGTAATTACCGAATCGGTAAATACCGATTCGGTAATTGCCATTCATTCCTATGGGCCTGGAGGCCCATAGGAATGAATGGCAATTACCGAATCGGTATTTACCGATTCGGTAATTTAAGGAAACATTGAAGGGTGGCAGGGTGTCACTTTGACACCCTGTTGCACCCCTCAATTATGTATAGGTGCACATGTTGCAGACATACATGCCCTAAGGGCATGTATGTCTGCAACATGGCACCGTTTAAAAAGCAAAAAAAATGCTTTTTAGAGGGTTTTCATAATTTACCACCAACTTCTAGTTGGTGGTAAATTATGAATTCTTACACCCCTGTAGCACTGATTTCAGTGCTACCTACATCCCAAAATACAGATTCAGTATTTTTACCGATTCTGTATTTTACAGAATCGGTAAAATTACCGGTTCTGTATACTTGGACATGCCCCTACATATCAATATCCAAATATCGGTCGGAAACGGCCGAAAATCGGTATTTTCGGCCGTTTCCGACCGGTATTTCGATACCTACATCGGGCCCTAAATCTCCTACCTTAAAATTTGGAACTTCAAATTAAATGTTAAAAATTTTAACATTTACTTACCTCAATGCAGCAACATTTTCAACAGTCGCAATGGCTATGAGGTATGTATGTGATTTAATATAAAAACAATTTAATGGAATACAATTACTAAGAAAGCATTTCACTAACACTGTTTAATGGATATTTTCAGAATGAATGGCACTTAGCATTTTATAGAAGACAATTCGTCGAATGTATTTTGTTTGAAATTAGCTTTTGTATTCTTATTTTTAAGGTGTAAATTCAATGGTTGGAGATCTTACTTTTTCGAAACAGTTTTGATGGAGGTATGTATTTCAGAGCTTTACTTCAGGGGACATTAGTTCAGATTTATATCTTTTACATTGGCAAACAATTACTATGGATGGTTTTACTTTGCTGACCCCTCACCACCTCCAAACACCATCCATCCTTGGCCGCTCACAATTCCTAAAGACCATCAACCCTGCCCTTCAAAAAGCACCGGCACACCTAAACTCAACCCATCCCTGAATCCTAAAACCTCTCTCAACCCCTAAACTTCACTCATCCTAGAAACCTAACAACACCTCGCGGAACCTACACCACACCCAACCCTGACCCCTAAAGTATACCCATGGCTGAACACTAAAAACCCTTTCTACCCCTACACTTCACTCATCCCTGAACCATAAAACACCTAAAAAGCATTAACCTCCACCCATTCCTTGAAATGTAAAACCTCTTTCTATGTCGAACCCCACCCGTCCCGTGACCGCTTAAAGCTCCACACCACACCTAAACTCCATCCATCCCTGAACCCTAAAAAACCCTCACCACCATTAAACACCACCCATCCATGACCCCTACAAACCCCTCACCATTCAACAATTCCACTCATCCCTCATTCCTTAAAACCCCTCACCACCCTTAACTCCACCGAATTCTGAACCCTAAGAACTCTTCACCAACCCTAACCTCTACCCATCACTAAACTGAACCCTAAAAACTCTTCACCAACCCTGACCTCTACCCATCACTAAACCTTAAAAACCGTCACCAACCCTAAACTTTCCCTGTACATGTACCCTAAAACCCCTCAACACCCCCTACACTCCACCCATACTTAACCATCAAAACACCTCATACCCCTAAACTCCACCTATGCCCAAATCCTAAAAAAATCACCAGCCTTAAATTTCATCCATTCCTGACACCTTTAAAAAACCACCCACCCCAAAACACCTCCCATTACTGTACTGTAAAAACCCCTTTCTATGCCTGAACTCCACCCAGTCCTTACCTCTAAAAACCCTGGCCACTCATCCCTGAACCTAAAAAAACCTCACTAGTTTGAAACTCCAGCCAAGTGTAATATAATTTTTGATTATTGCTTAAAATGATCTTTTAAAAAAAAATAAAATCCATTTACTTTTCATTTTATTTGTACTTCCTTAAAATTGTCTTTCCTTAGAATTGTTTTTACATATGTTTCCCTCCAATTAAGTTTCTCAGTTTTCATTTGCAAGCGTTTGGTTTTCCATCTCTTGTCTCCAGTCCACAACATCATACTGTGACTCCGAGCTTAGGGTCCTAGAGCAGAGCTAACTAAACCAACCAATCCAGAAGCCACTCTCATACGCTTTATATTAGTAAACAGCATGAGAGAAATGCCACGATTGGTTGGAACAGGCTAACCGAGTGCTCCTTATGAGACTGGGGGCCTGTGTCTGGCTCCACACGGCTGTCTAACACTGCTTGAGTTGTATAGGTCTGAAGTGGACAGGCACCAACGGTATAGTAAAATCGGAATAACACCATTTTATTGCCATTTTATTTATGTTTGCTGCTCTTGCAGAGGGGGCGATACTTCTCCACCCAAGAGGACGAGCAGCTGCTGTTCTAATCCTTCATTCCAGAGACAGAGGGGTTTGTTAGTGCAAGGTTTACTTTTTTCCAGAGTGCAACATCAGTCGCATTCATTTAGTGCGTCAACCTGTGGGCATATCAGTGCAAGATTGGATACTGATCCCATGCTCAGATTTATAGTACGTTTCAGTACTGGAACAGTGCTGTCAAGTAAGGCTGACGTTGTGACGCAAAGGCAAGCCCACAGAAGACCTTCCCACTGCCCGCAGCATGATGGATAAGGAACATCAGAATATTGCAAAGGTGAATGCCACACATTACAGCAAGCATATGAATATCATGTTTTAGCAAACAGCAGAAGTGGCTTTGATGTATCGACACACTTCAAAAAACACACGTCACAGACCAGTATAAGGTAAATATGTCACATATTACTAAACTGCAAATTGGGGAACGTCATCTCTTCACACTCCAAAAACTGAATACTATGCAATAGCATACTAAAAACATGGGAATATAACATCAGTTTTGTCCCAATATGCGAAAATCAATCATCAGCATTCTGCTAGCATGAGTCTCACATACTAGCATGCTTCATATGTGGGAATGCTACACCAGCAAACTGTAATTTGTAAATGTTACACATCAGCATACTGTAAACTTGGGAATGACAAATACTATCCTTTTGAAAACAAGTTAATAACAGATCAGCATACTGATAACGTGTGAATATTAAAGATCATCATACTGCGAAAGAGGGAATACAATATATCCAGCGTATTGGCGACATTATGCTCAGCAATCACTCCCGATCACCACGCACATCTCGCTGCTCACTTGATTTTTTTTTTTTTATAATAACCTGCACTGCATTGCTTACTTGGTTATATTAATCATTTGCACAGTCATTCGCCTGCACCCCGGTCCACCACGGGGCTCTCCCGATTGTTGTGGAGGGTGCAGGCTCACATAGGAAGGAAGTCTTTCCTCGCTGCCAGTTGGGGGCGGAGCACCGCGATTAGCGCTGTGTCACCGGCTATAACTGATCATGTGCTTCCTGTCGCGCAGCAGGAGCACAGCAGGGGCATCGCTGGCACGCCGCTGGGGCGCCAAAGGTAAGACAGTCTGCGCCCGTCCACGCCCGACCTGGGCCAGGGGCCACGCACCCTGCCCGTGCCTCTCTCCGCTATTCATCTACGGAACTCAAAATTCTCCAGGGAGATTGGCCCGTAAACCCAGCGCTTGTGAGCTCATTATATAACCTTGCAATTTTGTCTCCCAAACACCCCCCCACAACCCAGCAACAGAGCCCCTCCCTCGTATGACACCAAGGAGCCCAAGAGTGCCCCACCCTAATAGTGCCCATAACTTTACCCTTTCTACTCAGGAACATCTGCCCATATGGTACTTCAACACCGCTCCCTGGTGAAGCACCAGCTAGAGATCTTTTACCTCTTGGACTCCATTAAGCAAGACATACTGCTTCTAGAAGAAACATGGCTTTCATCCAAATCCACCCCGGATATCCTGGCCACCATCCCATACAACTATTATATCCTCCAGGCCAATAGGCCTGATAGCAAGGTGGGGGCACTTGCGGCCATTATCTCCCAGTCGCACAAATTCACCTCCCTCTCTACTTCAAGCATCTCCTCCATCGACTCTCTGATGTTCAAATTTGAATCTAAAAGCCTCCCTTTTATGTATGCCCTATTTTACAGGGCCCCCGCATACATGCCGAATTTTCTCCAACTATTCAGTAAGATGACAGCGGATGAAAGCTCCTGCTCAATTAACTTCTCTGAGCTGCTCAATAGCTGGAATTTTACCCAGCACATTGAAGCTACCACCGATGTTAAGGGACATATCCTGGATCAGGTCTGGTCCCTAAACCTCGATATCTCCGATCTCAAGATCTCACCCTGCACCTGGTCCGATCATTCTTTTATTGCCTTCAACATCTCCACCCCTCCCACTGCCACATCCCCCATCCTGGTCCCGTTCACGACCAGGAACTGGAGCCGGGTGAACATCCCCTCCCTCTGCACATTTCTCTCCGCCTCAACGCCCAGCACCTTTCAGCCCACTGGTCTGCCGACCTCCACTCATACGCAGGCCGAAGACCTCAATTCTTGGCTCTCCCGGGCAAGAGATAACTTTGTTCCCCTGAAAAAACTCAAAATCAAGAGGCCCCATGATGCCCAGCTTTGGTTTACAAAGGACCTCAAAGACAGGAAACTAGCCCTACGCCAAACCGAGCAAAAGTGCAGACTTGACTACTGTCCCCCAAAAAAAACTATCTTCACCTCAGCCTTAAAGGATTACAAATCTGCTATCCTTGCAGCCAAAACTGATTATTTCTCCTCTAAGATCTTGGTCTCGACAAATAAAGCCAAAGACATCTTCTCCATAGTTGGTGAACTCGTCAAACCCGACCGCATCATTCCCAAACCTTCGCCATCACAATCTCTCGGTGACTCCCTCAGCACCTACTTTATTGACAAAATCATTAAAATCAAGGCTAGCATCCCCAAGGCCATGTCTCCTCCCGATCTCAGTGAAGCTCCTTGAAACCCCTCTTTCTTCTCCCACTTTCCTCTGATCACTCAAGAGGTTTTCTTTTCCCTTCTCAAGAAAGCTCCCCGCTGGACAGCTGTCCCCCTCACTTCGCCCGGGAGATCTTTTTTAACATACCTGACCTCCCCCTCTCTCTCCTCAATAACTCCCTCTCCTCTGGTGTGATTCCTTACTCCTTTAAGTCTGCAGTAGTCTCACCCATACTTAAGAAGGCAGGGGCCGACCCTGAGGTGCTAAGCAATTTCCGCCCCATCTCGCTACTTCCCTTCTTGGTAAAAATTTGGGAGGCCTTCTTAGCGAACTGCCTTAGCTCTTTTGTGGAAGACTCCCTTTTTTTAGACCCCCATCAAGCTGGCTTTAGGCCCCAACATTCCACCGAGTCTATTGCACTCGCCGTCCATGACGAACTCAGAAAGGGGGCTGATCAGAACATCTCACAGGCACTGGTGCTCCTGGATCTGTCGGCGGCGTTCGACACCGTCGACCACGCACTACTACTCGATGGGGTCAAGAGCGCCGGCATCCGGAGCCCCCCACTGGAATGGCTTACCTCAATCCTTGCTGACCGCCGCCAATCGGTCCGCCTTTCCAGCTTCTCCTCAGAGGAAAAAAGACTCACCTGTGGAGTCCCCCAGGGCTCCTCCCTTTCTCCCCTCCTGTTCAACCTATACATCCTCCCCCTGATCTCTGAACTCCAGAAAAGAGCAGTAGTTATCTTTAACTACGCCGACGACCTCCAGCTCATCTTCAGCATCGATCCCTCCTCTTCCTCTGTAGAGAACGTTCAATCCACCATGACCTTCATCAGCAGCTGGATGAATGCTAATCAGCTAAACTCAATCTCGACAAGACAGAGCTGGTTCTCACAGGGCCCCCAGGCAACCCCTGGAACTCCAACTTCTGTCCCCCCCCCCCTCGCTGGGCTGTCCACCATCCCCAGTCACCTTGGTCAAGAGCCTAGGCATCACCATCAGCAGTGACCTCTCCATGAGTAGTGTCAGTCTGCTTCTTCCATCTCAGCAGAATCAGAAAAACCAGAAGATTCCTCTCCCAAGAAGCCCTCATTCAAGTCACCCTTGCACTCGTTATGTCCCACATTGACTACTCAAACTCTCTGTACGCCGGAATCTCTGCATGTCAATCCCACCAACTTCAACTAGTTCAGAACCAAGCAGCCAGGCTGATTCATGGCCAGCCAAAATCCACCCACACCAAGCCCCTTCTCAGGAGCCTCCACTGGCTCCCTGTGACCCAGCGCAGGCTCTTCAAAATAGGCTGCCTGACACATAGAGCCCTCTCTTCCCATGGACCCTCTTTCGTAGCCCCCCTAGTCCATCGCTATGTTCCCTCCTGCGACCTTCGCTCCTCCTGTCTTAACCTCCTGTCTCCCTGTACCTTCAAACGTAAGAAACATGGCGGGCTGAGATTCTCCACCCAGGCACCGCTCCTCTGGAATTCGCTCCCTCTAGAACTCCGTCAAATATCCTCCTATCCCCAATTCAGGAAGTCTCTTAAAACCTTTTTCCAAGCCTACAACTAACCTGCACTCTGCATCTGTGCTCAGCCTTTTCACCAAAGCGCCAAGAAACCGTTGGTGTACGTGCGCTCTATAAATACATTTTATCATATCCAATCATATCATTGCAAACATGTGAATATCACATATACGCTTTGTGCACATGTGGTTATGAAAAAGTGTGTGCAGGATGTGTGCATAGGTACTGTACGTCAATGGCACAGCAAGGATGCCAGAGACCCAAATGGAAACCTGCAGAATGGTCCCTCTTAGTTAGGAACTGAAATACAGCCATATTTGGAGACCAGAGAGCCTCTCACTCCCCTGGTCATGGTGCTGCTGCAACTGCTGCACTAATGATAGCAGCGCTCGGTGTCTGTGCGATGAATTTCTATAGAATCGTGCCCTGGTAATACGCATATTATCTTTCTGCAAATTGTGCAGGTTTGCACTGCTATTGAATGAACTCTACCTGCTCAATCTGTGTACAGAAGCTTGTAAAACCACAAGCTACAACGTTCCCGCACTGCGAGTTCTTAGTTTGACTCATTTTAGGAGGCTGGCGCTTATTTTATCCTATCAGACTTTGACTGACAGAGAGAAAAGGCAGAAAGAAGGAGGAAGAGAATGACAGAAAAACACTGTTAAAGAATGAAAGCTGGGATGAAAAAACCCTTAAAAAATATGATAAAGGTGCACAATCTCAGTGAGTTGCACCTGTGACATTCAATAGCAACAGCTGCAGGCCTTTGTGCAAAACGTTACCCCCAACACTTATTTGCAAAATGCGATGCAGCGTGCGCTACGAAATTCGTTTTATTAATTACATTGTTTACGTACCTCCAAATATCCATATGCCGGTTTTTATCACCCCCCCACCCTGACCCTCCCCCGCCCCTCTGCCCCACCACAACTCCCTCCACGGGCCGCGGCTGGAATTCAGCGTAGTTGGATCTTGGTTCTCAGTAGCGCAGGAAGCGGGTGCGGTGGATGCGGGCCGCCCCAGGTGTCATCACTAAGGGGGGGTGACAAAATTGCAAAAATTTGTGTTTTAAACACATATTTTTGTAATTTTGTCAAGCCGGGGGTGACAAGTGTCAACAGTGAGGGAGGTGACAAAATGGCAAAAATATGTGTTTTAAACACATATTTTTGCCATTTTGTCAAGCCAGGGGTGACAAGAAATTTTCCGCACCGGGTACCTCCTGACCTTGCTACGCCACTGGTCGTTCTTATCTGAAGCCTGCCTGTTGCTCGCAGCTTATCAGGGAAAAGCTAGAGTGCATAATGATCAATCCAGCCCTCTGTGTAAGGGTTGTCATGGTTGTGTAGGTTTTCTCACATAGAAGGTGTAATACTTGTAAAAATCAAGGACTTTAAGTGAATTATACAAATGTTGCCATCCACATGCATATTAGGACTTCCATCATTTTTTCAATGGTGTGAGCCACACATCAAACATCCCAAGACATAAATGATACTGTTTTCCTATCTATTGAGACTGTCCATTCTCAATGTTCTGCAAGTCGTAGGGGAATGTTACTAGAACAACACATGTGTCACACATCAAATTTCACAATTCTCACATGACATTTTAGCTTAAACGAACATTTCCACAAGAAAAGTCTCTGCTGTAGGTGTAAGAAAATAAGGAAATTACCCAATCTACATGTGAGATTACACCAGAGCAACAGTAATTACATACAAGACTAGTTACCTGGCTGCAGCACATCTAGGCCCATATTTATCAAATTTACACGCAACGACCAGCAGCAAACAACTTTGCTGCACTGCGTGAAAGGGCCGGAATGTGCTGTATTTAACATTACTTGGCACATTCCTACTCTCTGCCTGCGCTGGGACACAAACTACTGCCTAGCGTCGATGCAGGCACCCCTGCACCATGCAGTAAGGTGTCTATTCCTGCACAAAAGGAATTTTCCTTTTTCTATGTGGGCAGCATAATGCAGCCCACATAGGAAAAGGAAAAGATGATCAGAAATAAACATATTTCTCCTTGTTATGCCTCTCCTGGGGAGGTGTCGCATTTTTACGCATTCCCAGGTCTACCATTAATAGTAAATCTGCGAATGTGCTAAAATACATGGATGGAAGCCTTGGGACACCCACATTTCACCCATGTAATGCCTCCCTGGGACAGAGTGACACAAGGCAGCGACTTGCACTGCCTTGCATCACTCCACATTTACCAAGCCCTCAGGACGCAAGGGGGTCTCATTGCCCCAC
The DNA here is from genome assembly GCF_964263255.1 of Lissotriton vulgaris. Classification (NCBI taxonomy): domain Eukaryota; kingdom Metazoa; phylum Chordata; class Amphibia; order Caudata; family Salamandridae; genus Lissotriton; species Lissotriton vulgaris. The sequence goes on along the minus strand of NC_141695.1, from coordinate 1,175,226,908 downwards.
CAGCAGTGTACCAAGAGGTACGTTTGCAGAGTTGTGGAAAAAGGGGCATGGCCTCCAACCACCTCTCAGCCATCCCACTGTGTGGGGCTTACTGGAGGTAACAGGTGGGCTAGTTAGCCCCTAAGGACCCTCAGAATCAAAGGGAATTTCATCATCCAACCAAGAGCGCACCAGGAGGTGCGTCTGTAGAGTAGTGGAGAAAGAGGGCCAGTAGGTAGTTTTAGTTAGGACCGAGTTTCAATAGGATAAGCGTTTTTTGACTTGACTATAACTTTGACACCGTTTGACACCATGTGGCCCCCCCCGGCCATATACGGCCCGGGGACCACCACCTCCCTGGGACCGCCCTTTGCAGAACAAAGGAGGGGGGCCACGGTGCCCTCCTCATGGAGCCATAGATGGCGCTGGGGGCTGCCACCCTTCAAGGCCAGCTCCTTCTATCTCCAGCAATGCCCACAATCAGGATATAGCGGTTTGCTTTTGCTTGGCGGGAGCTGTGACAGCTCCCGCCAAGCAAAAGAAAACACTTCGCTTCCAGGAGGGGCTCCTGCTTGCTGAAAGTGGAGTTTTCATCTCTTTCCCTGCCCGCAGACATGACCAGGCAGGGACCTTGTGATCTTCAAAGGCCTCTTTCAGACCTGCTCTCTACTAACCCTTGGCGGAGTATGCGGAGTGGGGCTCTGCGGCATTCCACAAAGTTAAAAAAAAACTAAGAGGAACTCCGCTCCGGCCCAGCCCCACAAATATATTTTTTTAAAACATTGACCTTGTTTTCTGTCATCTGCAGGCCACCCTCCTCCTCACCGCGGTGTCTCCTTCTTGCCATCATCTGCCTCCTTTCATCCCCCTATACATTACATCTTGAGTGAACTGCGCACTGTGTAAATTCCACATTCCACTTACAGTGGTTATGTTCTAGAGTAAACAGTTGGTGACTGGCTGGCTAGGGATGAGCCACACTTGCACTGCAGGCAATTATTTACTTTAATAAAGCCTTCTACTTACCTGTATTGCTTCTGGAGAGTCGTCCTTTGTACTTCCAAGACAATGCTATGGAATAGATTGAGAATACAGTTATTTCGTGCATTCGCTGGTCTGTCACAAACAGTTTAAAAATAGCATAGAATTCACCCTGCATTTGCACTTCCTTTTGTTGAAGAACTGCCTCCAAATCTTGGGCCCCTCTCAGATTGGGCTGAACAATCATTAATACTGTCCATTTAAAGTCTTACAATTGGTGCCAAACCTGCCTTTGTTTTTATCCAAAATGTATGCAGAACAATTCTTTGCCTAGTCTCCTGATTGGTTTTTACAATATATAGTTTGTGGAAGGGACATATAATTCCGTATACAGAAAATGTTATTCTACTGTTGAAAAAAGTAGTGTGTCTCCATTTGGTAAATCCCATCTGAAAAACGGTGACTTCAACTGTTTGACTGCATTCCACACGTTACGCACTTATGATGTCCTTCCAATGGAGCCATGTTCCAGTGATGTCTCAAGTTTTTTTCGCTGTTTCTGGAGGAGTGTAAGCTACTTTGTTTTTTATCTACTGTTTGGAGTTCTTTAGCATGTGTTTAGTTATTATTTAATATTAATCTGTAAAAAGAGAGTCATTAAAATATGGTTGTAATATTAATTTCATTATTTTATGTTTTTTAAATAGTGCTAACTCTCGCGAGATGCTCTGGGAAGTCAAACACACAATCCCCTGTGTGGACCCCGAGGGGATGTTCTTCTTGGTCAGCTCTCATGACCCTCTCAAGAGATCGTACATTTGGGATTAAGTTTAATCCAGGGCAGAGTTTTGGGAGTTGCGCTACGCGCAACTCCGCAAAGTGGCAAAAAACTCCGCTGCTCTACGCAGAGCTCCACAAGTTGCGGAGTTCAATAGAAAAATGCTGTTTATGCTGATTGCACAGTGCGGATGCTTGTCCACACTGTGCAATCATCGCGAACGGCACCTTGCAAGTGGTCCCTACTTTCCCTTTTCTGCAGCTCAAGTAGATTTTTTTCTTGAGCGGCAGCTTTCTCAACGCGAACAAGCAGTTTTTTATCGCGAGCGGTCGCAAGCATACACAACCCCTCGTCATGACAAACTTGACCACCCCACCTTGAGAAATCTCGCTTGGATGTTTTTTTTCCACGCTCGCGCTCGCCAACTTGATGTTGATGATCGCGAACGAGGAAAAACCTTGCCGGGAGATTGATTTTCCTCGCTCGTGGTCGCCAATTTGATGTTGAAGATCGTGAGTGAGGAAAAAACTATGCTTCGCTACATGGAGCGGAGTTTTTCGGAACTACGCGAGCTCCACGTAACGCGGAGTGCGGGAAACTCTACAAACTCTGCGAGAGGAGCGTAGTTCACCGCCCAGGCTTAGTTAAGTTGAGAACAGTTTTTTCTTGTAATTCTGAACAAAGTAACAGATTCTAGATGTTGATTATTCTAGAAAAGATTATGATTTGTTCAATTGAATTAGAAAGTAACAATATTTTAACGATCTCATGAGAAGCTCGTGGAACTCGAACACACAATCCCCTGCTTGGAATCTGAGGGCGATGTACTTCCTGTTTATTTCTTGAGCTCTACCCGCAAGATTGTGCATTTGGAATTAGGTTAATGACAGTGTTTTCTCGCAATTCTGAACAAATTAAGGCATGAGTTATGTTAATTAGCTAGGGAAAATCGATTATAAATTGTTCTATGGAATATATAAAGCAATACTATTTCTCCTATCTCACAAGACACTCACAGGAGTCTTGTGAGAAATTCAGGAGAGGAACCAAACCCTAAGGAAGAATTGTGATTAGTTCATATGGATGCCTTTTTTTAGAATAAGAAGATTCCACCCTTTATGCTATACTTCACTATTGGATTTTAGTGAGAATAGACATATTTGGCTTGCTCTTCTTTCCTGTTTACCTCTCTTCAAAAAGATGTATTCATCAGATTCGGATGAACAGCCAGAGGCTTCTGCACCTGCTTAGCCATCTCAATCACTCTAGGAAGCCTTGATGTGCAATACTTTGAAATGAGGCTAGGTAGCTAGAAGGTTTATGCAAAGTACATTACCTGTAAACATTGTAGCAAAAGCAGGGAGTTCAGCAGGGAGAGCAAAAACTAATAGTACAGAATGAGTACAACAGGGATGTGGAGACATCAGAGGTCATTGCATCCGCAAAGGCTTGCATGGGCAGAGTTTGCTTATGCTACAGAGCTAGACAACTCTACAGGGGCTTATCATTTGCTCCAGGAAATACTGTGCATGCACAGGGTGTAAGTGCACAAGCAAACAATAACACTGCTTTTTTAATAAAGCACTATTTTGCTACTTGTATATGCAGATAATTTTTTCATCAGAGACAAACAGGTCCGCCCAGTAGAAACTTGTCCAAGAGTACAAGTGACCCCCAGCCTCTTCCCAGGCAGTAGTTTTTGTATTATTACTTTTTCCTTTTTTTTAAATTGCTCTCAATTTGTTTTTTAAAGCAATGCTTTTGGTGTTAGTTTAACAGTTCATGTTCTATGTTTGAAAACATGAAACATTTTTTATCGTTTTTGACAAATATTAACAAAAACATCTCTTTTCAGATACCCTATAGTATCATGATCTATGTTGTTTATACTATTTTTCCATTTTTTCTCTTCTGCAAAGCTCTCATGTGACTCTTGCCAGAGCCAGGGAGGCAATCCCTCGCATGCAATCTTAGGGGGCAGATCCTCCTGGTTTGCTCTCGCAAGCGTCTTGCAAGAGAGTACTTTTTATAATCAACTTTGCATTTACACTGATGTAGTATGTATAATTATATACACCAGAATAGTAACAATGTGTTTCATTTCAGGAAATGCAATCCATTATATAATTGTTGGAAAAAAGAAATGTTTTTTATTTTTGAAAAAAAGACTTTTTATCTGCATAAGACCAGAATTGGTACATAACACACATTGCCACTCGTTTATCTACTTAAGGTCCATTTATTATGAGTAGAAAAAGTTCAATCACTATTTTTTTCATGATCCATGGGAGTCTCTCTAGATCGTAAACTTTCCTATATGCCTCAGAGTCTTCATCAGTAGGGTGGGGGAGAAAGTAGACTATCAAATGAGAGCTTTTCACAGTATACCAACAGTAAACAGTAGGGTGTACGGAGACACTGGGTTCTTACTGACACCTCTTCACAGACTAACAACTGTGTATACTAGACTATAGGGAGAGACTGATATCTCCAGTGATAACTTGCTTGACAGTAACCAGTGTGTAGAGTAGGGTGTAAAGAGACACTGCCTCTCTACTCACAAATTTGCCCATGCTCAGCCATAGTACCATAGTAGGGTGGGGAAGGTATACACTTCACATGTAAGACTGTACTATTCTATAGTAAGTAAAACAAGTACTGACCTCTTTGCTGAGACCTATCCTCAAAGAAGTAGCCATATATATATTAGGGTGTAGGAATGTATTTGACTGTCCAGTCACAGACCTCCCCACTATGACAGACATATACAGTAGTGTGTAGGGAAACATTCCCTTCTCCACTAACACCTATCTACAGGACAACATGGATGAGCAGTGTTGTATAGGTAAGCAGACGCATTGTTGTCTGAGAAGGGAGTCACCTGTCTTGTAACATATTTTTCACCAGGGTGAGAGGTGTTTGTAATAGGCTTTCAGAAAAAGTTGTCTCTCTGGCCATAACTCTTCCCATGCTGACTGCTATGCATAGTAGGCTGTAGGGAGAAACTTCCTTTGTTTGCTGACACATTTCTCTTGCATGAAATAATGTGGGGGAGAGACAACCTTTCCCCTGTGACCTGTGTCCTGGATGATGGGTGTGCAAATCAGGTTGTGAAAAAAGGTTTACCTTTTTGGGCACAGCTCTTCCCAAGATGACAGATGTACAAGTGAAGTATGGGGATACAATTACCTCCAAGCTGAGAAGTCTGTCTTACATACAAATATACAGGGTATGATATGGAAACACACTGCCCTGTCAACTGAGACATCTCCCCAGAGTAGCACTTGTGCAAAGTAGGCTTCTGCATAGGGCCTGCTCTCTCTGCAAATACCTCTCTTCAAAGTGATGAATGTCCATAATAGAGTACAAAATGGAGTATACTCTCTGTTGAGAACTGCCAGTTTTAGTCAATACTGCAATACTATAATAAAATTGAATAACAGCAACACAATTTCAAAGTCAAAATACCCTTTATCCAGCATTATGTTATCAGAGACACTCAAAAATATAAACTATGCTGTAACAGAGTAAACACAACTTACAAGGAAATGATAGAATGTCCATTTAAAATTTCTGTCAGTATGATAAAAATTGAAACAATAACACTATCAGTGAATGTGCAAACAAGATGAAACATTACTCAACCATTCCTTCATATATCAGGCCTCATGTCAGAGACATAAAACAAGTGCAACATTGTCCCTCGTGAGTTACAGCTATACTTCATGCTAGATCTTAATTGGCAGAAACATTCAATTCACTTAAAAATAAATAAATATTACAGTAAGATACATTTTTGACGTTAGCTAAAAAACTGTTCAGAAATCCTCCTCCAAGCATATGATAAACAATTAGAATTTATGGCCATCCACTGCAACGAAGTACACATTTCATAAATGCACAGTGGCGGCTCCTCCGCTATGGTGGAGGAGCTTTGCCCACTGCCAGCCTGAAATTTTGTGAAATAAAAAGATAATAAAACTTTTTTATTATTATTGTATTTTTCTTTCATTTAATCAGGCTTGGGGACAGGGCCATCATGGGGAAAGTCAGGGTGGGGAGTGGTGAGCACTGCCTTCAGTGCATATGTGGAATTGGCCGGCTGTCTCGGCTGGCCAAACTCACATGTGCACTGAGCTCTCTCCAACCCAGCTGCATTGCTGGGTTGGAGAGAGAGCAGGCAGAGGCTCCTAATCTCCCTGGGAGAACAAATCCTTGGCGCTCAGGCCAATCCTGGGATGCATGAGAGCAGCAGGCAAAATATTTTTTTTACTTTTGGTTTTTTACGGTTTTTCCCCCATGCACCCCTGACCCACCATTTCGACTGCACACCAGCTGCTACTGTAAATGCAACCATAAACTGCTAGCTTACATAGCATCACACAATAATGACGACAATAATTCATAAAATTAATCTAAAAGTTAAAAAGACAGACTAAACCCTATTACGGTTAGGGTATTAAAAAGATCCCTAGACCTTTACTAACTATCAGATAAACTCATCGACTCATTTACAATGTAATTTTCAACAACTGGTTTCTGTTAAAAAAAAACTATTCCTTATGCACCGATCTGCAAAGAGGTACTTAGAAACTGAAAATACAATAGGTTGTTGAGTAAACGATTTCAGAATTCTAAGTGCCTCAACAAAGATGCACTGTCTAGCCATGCGCTTAAAGCAGCAATACCGGGGGGTGGTCCCCTCCCTGCAGCTTCCCTATTAGAGCAGAGTTCTTCAAACTGTGGGGCGCACCCCCCCAGGGGGGCGCGACACCATCCCAGGGGGGGCTCAAACTCGACCCTAAAATCTTACCTTTGTTGTCCTCCGCGTCGCAAGTCTTCACCCATTTCAAATGGGAATTTCTTTCATTAGAGAACTCCCGGTGACCGAGGGTTGGAGAGGGGAGGGAGGAGAAATCATTGGGCACAACGCGTCCATGCTTTTGTTTGCAAAGTGCTAACTGTTTACCATCCCAGGAGGGGGTTAATATGTAGCACTGAAATGCTTCAGCTGCAGTGGGAGGCAGGACGTCTCCTCAGCTAAAACCGAAAGCAAAGGAAGAGAGTCCTGTTCCTTTGCATTCGATTTCAAAGCAGAGGAGACTCCTTGCCTCCCACTGTAGCTGAAATGAATGTTCCATAGCTGCCAAGGTTTAAGATTGCTTTGTGTGACACTTATAATTTCAGTGTAATTAAAAGTTACATTTCAACCACTGAGTGACACTTTTCTTGCAAGCAAAATCAAACAGTAATGACGAGGAAAATGTATATACACATTAGAAATGAAAAACACATATTGGAGCAATAATTCAATGTATTCACTTGTATAAATTCTGACCGCCTTGGCTGCAGAGTTTATGTGAGTTATCAGTTCTTTAAAAACAATTTCTCTAATATCAAAATTTTCATTGTGTATCTTGGCTTTTCATTACATGGGATAACTCTGTTATTTAATGACAGAATCATACATTGACTTGAAAGTCATGATTGGCTAAATATATTTACGAACAAGCTACCTGAGAGCTTCAGAATATTGAATGGCTTTTAAATGTGACATATTGTTTTCAAATGCCACGCTGCCACCGGCATTCCTATTTGATTTTATTTTCCGAAATTCAAATGCTTTGTATGATCGTGGCGGTATTTAATTCACAGTTCTTCTTACCCCCATGCACAGTCCTCCTTCCTCTCACCTCACTCAGGTAAACTTGTGTGCCATCCTACTCACTGCCACTTGGATCGCCGATGGAAAAGGCCTATGTCGATTGGATAGTAAAGACTGTGGGCCTTGTAAAGTTATTTTCTGCCTCGTCGCCACTGTAGCAGACGCAGTGTCTCTACCAGCCCGCAGTAGCTGCACCGCCAAATCTACAGTTGTCTTCTGTTAAACAGACACACACATACATGAGTAAAAAATACATCATGGCTGCAGGTCAGCCATGCCAGCATGGTGTTCTTGTCATCCTCCCAAAGCAGAAGGTGGTGATCCCATCCTAAACTAAAATCCCCCATGCTGTGGTCTTCCGTGGCGTGGTTCTGCCCTACTACTAGCACTACACTAACCTAGTCACATAGCTAAAAAAAACGGTAACAGCTATCTATTCACGGCAGCAGCGGATAAGTGTTTAAAAAGATGTCATTGATAACTACAGTTTAGTTAATAGATATAGCCCGTGATATGTGCGCGGCGGTCGATTATGTAGTGTAATAGATTCCAGAAATTTCTGTCAGGTGGTGGGGGGGCCCAACATCGAAAACAATTCAGCTGGAGGGGCTCAACCTACAAAAGTTTGAAGACCTCTGCATTAGAGGATAGGCCACATCCCTCACATATAAAAAAATTGATCAATAACCGCTCGAATCTATTAAGGCGTTATCGTCCGAATTGGGAGGCGAAGTTTGGTGAGCTGGAAGAGGATGATTGGTGCGACGCCTTGGCCTCCCCTCTGGAAGTGGCCATCCCCATGAGACAGCGATTCGTCCAACTTAAAATCCTACATCTTGCCACTGGAGTTCTGGTTACTATGGGTGGTACGGCTGATCCTTTTTGTTGTTTTAGAAAGTGTCATCAAGAGGGGACTTTCTTTCATTCTATTTGGGAGACCCCAGCTGCCCAAAACCTACTGAAAAGTTGTTACTGAACAACTAGTGAGTGCCGGGGGAAGAAACTGATGACTACCCTAAGGTTTGTTTGCTAAATGTCTGGAACGCCACTGACCTTACACAGACTGAGAAATCATGGGTTTTACTGGGATGGGCCCTAGCAAAACAAAACATTGCACACAGGTGGGGAGTGGGGGAGATGCCATGAATTAAGGACTGGATTGCTGACATGGACAGAGCTATGGTTGCGGAGACTAATGTTTTCAAGCGCAGAGGCTGCCCTAAAAAATGGGATCGAAAATGGGCCACCTGGAATACATACAGGGGAGAAATGTGCTTGTCTCCAACTGTGGAGATACAGCGTAGTGAAGGCAGAGTGTATGTCCCTTTACATGCTGAGGGAGGGACATTGGAATGAAAATTCAGGGTGGCATCAACAAATGTGAAAGTAATATATACATACCTTGTATCTGATTGTGTCTCTGACAAATTGCATTGCTGGGATTTTTGTTTTGCTGACCAACAAAAAGTTTATAAAAAAAAAACAAGGTGCACTGTCCAAGAACCCTGAATGTTGTAATGTTCCCTTTGGATGTTGCCCCATTGTAAACCAGAAAGAAAAAGAGTACATGAGCCTCCGTTTCATCAGCATTGCCACAGGACAGACTTTTCTGCTCCTCCTCGGAACCCCTAGCAACCCAGTGGTTGGTGCATGTACGTAGAGGAAGGGACGCATACCGAACTGTACATAGTGCTTCCAAACTTTGTTGTAACCCTAGAGTTAACACTTAAGGGAGTGCAAATTGTGGATTGCATGCACAATGATGCAAAGGAGCAAAGTTATCTGGGATGTGATGTAGTGTCTGGCCTCAACTTTTTTCCTGCCCAAACTGATTTTTTTGACCCCCTCTAACATTTATCTCACGTTGCTAATGTTTCTTTTTGTAAAAATTGCATTCCAGCCGATTGATTACACTTCATCCGGCCTGAGGCAAGATTCTGCCCCGGGTGCAGAGATTCTGGCCCTGATGCGGAGATTCTGCCCCGAGCTGGAGATTCGGACACAACTGCGAACATAAAGATAAATTACCTCTGTGAATATCAAAAGTTGTAATGTTAAACTTTCGTTCGTCTCCGATTGTCTTTGTGAATCTGACCCATAGTTTTTTCTTTAATACAGATGAAGACACTAGTCTCTTTCAGCTGCACATAAATTCACTTCTGCTGAGCACAACTCAAACAGACTTTCTTCCCCTCGAAAGCACCAAGGGCAAACTGAGCTATCTCTGTTTCTCCACCCAATCACATCCCAGCATTTGTCCAAACATGTAATAAAAATGGTAAAATAAAAATGGTTGAGCCTTGGCCCTTTCTTTTTTTACTTCTCACTATACAATCTTGCAAGACTCTTGCAGGTTTATAAAACACCTTGTGAAAGGCTTAGTAATTTTCCTTGCAGGTCTCGTAAGATGCTCACAGAATCGTTCGTACGAGTCTCATCCTTCAAGCCTCACTTTCTGAAACTTGCACTGGACTCTCACAAAACTCTTGTTTGATCACAACACAATTGTAGGGAAATAGTAGTATATGGGAAACACTAGCCACTCCACTTAAAACCTCCGTTGGATAATGTGTGTACACACTGGAATATAACGGAACCCTGGCTTTAGAACCTCTCTCTCAAATAATAACTATGTACAGTAGGGCGTTTGCAGGGACTAGTCTCTCCTTTGAGACCCCTCTCTTGCATAACAGGAATACATAATAGGGTGTGTTGTGGGACTGGCCTTTCCTTTCAGACCTCACTCTCAGATAATGGGTGTGCATAGTAATAAGTGGGGAGGAACTAGCCTCTCCTTTCAGACCTCTCTCTCATATGGCAGGTGTGCGTAGTAGTGAGTGGGGAGGGACAGCCCGTTCCTCTCATACCTCTCTTCAAGGGTGTGGGAAGAGAATGTACTCTATTCACATCTCTTACCAAGCCAATGGGTGTAAATAGTACACTTTGAAAAACACATCTCCAGTAATACTTCATCCTATGGTTGCAGGTGTGCATACTACATTACATTCAAAGATCACCTACTACTTTCTACTGTTCACGTGTCCAGCAACATCATAAACATTTTTTAAAATAAAAATGAACTATTTATTCATCACAATACTTATCTATTACACACTTCCTCTCAAAAACAAGGACCACAATATGCATTCTCACTTATAGAGTGTATTAAGAACTCATCTGTTCCTTTTACTATTGACAATAGTCTACAAGAGTCCAGTGAGATCATAAAAATGAGCTAAATATGATATACATTAATTTTCTTCACAGTAGTTAACCTTTCAACACCTTCTAAATGTAGGGCAACAGCATGCCTTTCTACTGCTCCCTTATGTAACTTTTTTACTTCATTTTCACAACAGCTCTAATTTTTCATGGTAAACATTAATGGCAGCTATTTCGTTTGTAATATTCCAACAGCCAGTCAATGAGAGTGCTCACTCTATTGGAACTCGGGAAAGGCTCTTGCACCCATGAGAGCATGAAGGCTCATTGAAGAAATAGGCCTCTCCACCAATCACATTGCTCCATTTTTAATTTTGTGCTCTCACGGGATGCCCACGGGACTCTCATGAGCCCAATTGCTAACACATGCAATTATTTCTTACCCTTAATGTCTCAAAACTACTGAATGTATTTAAACAAATCAATAAAAGCACAATGTGTGGACTAAGATCTAGTAACCTGCCAAATTTGGTACAATTTCATTCAAATGTTTGTGTTGTAGCCTTGTCTAAAGTAGTCTATGGATATTGCCTTGAGATTTTTCATTTTGGGGCCCCCTTTTTACCTCATCTCCTGCATGATGGATCACCCCAAAACTTTCCAAGATGAAACTGAGGTGGATGAACTTATTTTTGAAAAACTTCATGAAGATTCGTCAAAAAGGGCCAAAGTTATTACCAAACCAAAAAACGGCAAGTGTATAGAAAAGCAGACCTAGCTCTAACTACCTAGTGGCAAAAACTAATTTTCAGTATCATGCAGTTAAACTAAGCATTAGTGTCAGTTTAGTCCCAAAACATACTCAAATTAGATGCTTTCTTCAGTCTGAAGACTTTCTCATCGTCCTTTCAAAATGTTCATCCAAATTCCTTGCAATCCCCAAAATTTTGTTCTGACAAAAAGCCATCTGTGAACACCATTCCTCCTCACTTGTTCCTAGTATCACAGACTGGTAAATGGTGAGGCTCTTGAGATAATTTATCAGAGATCCTCTCTGGACTCTTTTTTGCCCTCCACGACTGGCTTGTTTACAGTGAGCTCAAAAAGGGTCCACATAGGCCTTTTTTCTGATCTTCTCTTTCATGTGCCCTATTAAATGCAAACCCATCCATCTCTCCCCCATTTTTTTAGTAATATTTTCCGTTCCCCTGTTGTGTTGTGTTCGCCACCTTGTCGGTGCGCCGGGACGCTCCTTCGCTGGAGCAGCCGTGCGCAATACAAATAGCACTAACATAACATAACATAACATAACATAACATAACATAACATAAAATAACATACCCCAACTGGTATACAAGTCCAGTACCTGATCAAGCAATTTGGTGAGTTGTACAAGATCATCACTCTTGTCATCCTAAGGCCCTGTATCTGCTGGGGCCATTTTGGAAACAAGAGCCGCCACCAGTGCTGCAGCCTGAGAAAAGGGGGCATTTGGAGTCTGAGCCAAGGGGGAACCTGTGGTTATGTTGGTAACTGATCACCTTGGGCAGTGTTGTTTGTCACCAACGGCCATTTCAACCAGGCTTGTTGCATCGCTAGTCCGTCCACCTCACTTGCCTGTGTTCCAGCTCCCCCTAACCCTAATTTAGATAGCCAGGGTAGAACATGGGCAAGGCTACAGATCAAGTCACCCTCATTGTTATCGTCCTCCTGTTCTCATGATTTGCTCACACCCTGCCTCACTCTCCTCCATCGCAATAACAGTGGCTGGCCAAGACTGTATGTGCCCTGGGCTCACATTATCGGAGGCAGAAGTGGAAGCGCTTTGTGAATTTTCGGTGCCCCGTTCTGTGAATGTTTCAAAACTGGGGAATTGATGCCTTCGGTGGATTCCCTATCATTCTGGAATGCTCATCACCGCCTACTCCCTTAGAGGTCACTCAGGATTTGGTACCTGCATTGTGCTTGGCCCTGGCTTTGCAAGAACCCCTTGTGGTGGTAGCAATAGAGCCAAAAGTCATTCTGTCGAATCAAAGTGCCCAATAACACAGCCATGTCCACATCTGTTCCCACTGCCTCCCACCTACTCTGTTTATGAGGCACCATTGCTGGTAACCCCTTTATTCACCATTTCCTGAAAAAAAATAAGTCCCCTGAAAGGTGGGGGGCTGAAATGTATTTATGGTGTATGAAGTAGTCCCCCAAACACTTGCCTTGGAAACAAAAGGTCAAAGAAAAGCAGTACAAACAATACTCCTACAAACACACTCTTGAGGCAACCAACAAAAAATAATACTCACGAAATGAAGCTAGCTCATTATATATACTGCATTTATATTTCCCTGGGTTGACAATTTGACTACCAAGGTGCTGCAACATAAACTTCTGTTCCATCAACACCAAAGAAAAGACACTCCTGGTACTACCTCCCGCCCCCAACACTAGCAGCTCAATTAATTAGTATGAAGAAATGCCACTGGCTGCTGCCCATGCCATCCATCCCCAGTTATCAGCCTAGCTTACCTCACCCTGTGAAGACACTGTTAAAGTTAAAGGGGGGGCCCAACGACTGTGTGGGAATAGATCAATCTTTGTACGTCTGTAAAAGACCCATTAAGTGAGCCTCCAAGGAAAGGAAGTGTGGCAAGGGAATAAAAAAGGCAACACAGATTTCTGAGGGCAGCGTGTGCATCTGTGGATTGCAGGGGAACCAACGGAGGAAGGAGAAAGAGCCCGTCCAGCCCAAACAAGTTGCTTGCATATATAAACCAAGCAAGGACAAACCTATATACCCACAGAACAAAATGAAGATAACCAGGGATATGTAGTGTATTTTATATCACTCCTTTCCATTGTACAGTTTGTATGTAGATATCTTATCTGAAGAGAAATATAATTTCTACCAATTAGTGAAGTGTTGGGTCTTGACTAATGTTTGTATGATTGCATGTCAACATAACATAACACTTGGTAGTGTGGTAAAGTGCAGTAACTGGCCACAAGCACCTGCTCCCGGGCCCTTTTATTGGCAAGGTCACATCACTCGTGACACCCGTGATGGATGGGTGGGTGTGCAAGTGTGTCAGCCCTCAAGGGAGTGGCTGGAATACAGATGCCTGCTAAACACTAGAACATGTCCTGTAGGACACTACATTCCTCCCAAACTTTATTGAAGAACAAAAACAAAACATTAGTCCAACCTGTGGGGACAATTAACAGTCAACTAAACACCACAGAGTCCAACAGCCTTACGAGTCAGGTGGCGGGAAGATGTCAGGCATGGGCTGGTGACTCGGCCTGCAGCAGGACCATCTCGGCGGGCACTCGTAGTTAAACCTGAGGGGTTCAGGACATGGCCGCTGGCTTAGAGATGTCCACTGCATACTGTCAGCTCACGTGTCTTACAGTCCTGCGTGGCTGCACTCTGCTGACGTCGAGGATGGTCTTTGATGAGTTCTAAAAGTTCATACAATGGGATGCGTCATGGGCATGGATGGAGTCTATGGCGTGATCTCACTGAGGTGTTGCCTGATCGACTGTCGCTGATGAACTGCTTGGCTGTAACCGATAACCTGTTGGCGGGGCAATGTCTCTTCTCACTCTCCTGACTGGGGAGGCACATTGTCGGCCGCGTGTGTGCCAACTAGAGGCAGCTGCAAGACCACCAAGGATCTGTTACTTAGTTGCACGCACAACCCTCAAGGATGGATGAGTCTTGGCTAAGACATGCTCTCGCTGCCTCGGTTCAGGTGTAGGCCAGGTTCGCAGGTAGCCTCTGGTTTCTTTTGGCGGCTGGTGTGGCAACGGGGTAGGACTCCAGTCTATCGGTACTCTGGGAATGGTGTTGCTTGATGCATGTGACGAGGGCCGGCGTGATAACAGTTGCCAGCCATATGGTGAGTCGGAATAACAGGTGGTGGTGACTTGCTAGGAGAGTTGAATGTCCGGAGGGACTTAGCAGCCATGTTTCTTCGCCTTGCTGACACGTGGAGTGTGCGACTCTCCTCTTGCCTGTCTTGGGGCCACTGGTGACTCCCTCTTGAGGCGGTGTGAGGAAGGACACTCAGTGCTGATCTTAACCTGTGGCATCTGCGCTCAGGAGCAGGGATGACTTAGATTGCTGATGCTCGGGGATGGACGGTTGCCTGGGGAAGCATTAGGGAGAGACGCAGTTTGCACTTGCTGCAGCTTATGTTCGGTTCCACCGTGAGGCTGTATCCGTGAATGTCGGTTCGCCTTGGTGGCTGTCTGGTATGTCTGGGTGTGCTCTTAGCTTGCTGTGCGAGTCCTTGGTCTTCTCCCTTTGTGGGTCTTTTCAGCGCATCTGTGTTCATCAGGTTCTTTGGGGTGACAGGGCTGTCACTCTTCTTTGCATTGCGCCTGGACCTCGAGGCGGGGCCATCATGGAACCTGCTTTTGTCTTCGTTCTGGCATGCTTGGTGGGGTTGGTTACTTCGTGTGACGTGCTCCTTGTTTGCTGTGCAACGTGACGTCCGGCCACGTGGCGGCGGTTGTGGGAGCACATGTTGCTGTGGCGGCCTGCCACGTGGAGTGTGCGACTCCTCTCTTGCCTGCCTTGGGTCACCAATGACTCTGTCTTGAGGCAATGTACGGGAGAACACTCTGTGTTGTCTTCGGTCCACTGCAGGGCTTCGCTGGTGCAGTAGAGATGTAGCTGCTCTCTGTGCTGCGTTCCGCAGTGCTTCTCTCATGAGGTGTCTCTATCTCTTGGACGCCTGCCCATGCTGTCGGGTTTGCTGGCGCGGCCTTCTGCGCACCGCTGACCAAGTGCACTCTGTCTTCTTCTTGGGCACTTTCTTCAGGCAATTGGTGTGCCTGTGGTGTAGCTTGCGTTGTGTCTGTTCACCAGTAGGAGCGAGTGATGCATTATCCTCTCTGCCGGTTGCATTGGGCAGCCACTTGTGGTGCGCGTTCAGTCTTTATTGTGCTTTTGGTGGGTATGGCTACCTTGAGAAGTTGCTGTCTGGCTGGTCTTCCACCCTTGCTGGTGGTGACTGTTGTTAGCGTTGCTGCTTGTGTTTGTTTGGCACGTGTCTGGGTTGGAGAAGCTTTAGGTTTCTTGGGGGCCCTTGATGACGTGCATCAGTCTTTCTCCTTTGAAAGTCTGGGCAGCCCACTGGGGTAGCTCGCAAAGCACCCTGTCTCCGTGTGCATCCTGTGGGGTTTTCTACCTAACGGGGCTTTGCTGGTCTTTAATTTTTGACACTTTCCTGTGCTGGGGCAGCCCTGGGCCCCTGGTAGCTCTTTGCTAGGTGTGGGTTTGGAGTTCCTCTCCTTCAAACAGTTGGTAGTGCCATTCGGCTGATTTCTGCAGCATCACTGGGAACAGTGCTCAGTCACTTCAGCTTGTCTTGCCTGGGAATGGGGGTTGTGGTCTCCCCTGCCAGAGGCGTGTGGTGCACTCTTCTCACTTGCTGTAGCGTAAGACAGCCACTGGGGAATTGTACGTTCAGCGTGCATGTTCATGGAGCTTGGCTGCTTTCGGTCTCACTTACTTTTGCTGGACCTTGTTTGGCCACTTGATGCTTCTCTTGGCTGAGGTATATTTGAGCTTATTGGTGCTCTGTCAGCATGGTCTCGGTTTCTCCCCTTTAACCACCTAGGAAGTCCACTTGTGCATGTTGCGCTCCCTTCTATCGGTCTTTTGGCTTTAGCTGCTTGGAATGCAGTCTTAGGAGTGCTGTGAGGCCTTTCTTCCCTCTACTGGCTGCGTCTCTGGCACATGGTGGCTGCATGTGCCGGCAGGTCTCCAAGGATGTCTTGCTACTTCCTCTTGATGTGCAGAGAGTGGCTGATGTGTCCTGAGGCTTGACACTTCTGTGATGGGGCAGCACTGTCTTCCACACTGCAATGTCTCATCCTACTACCTGGGGCGGAACCACTGCAGGTATCTCTTTCCCCACCTTGATACTCATCAGGGTCTTGCAGTGCTCCTGTGGGTGATGTGCAGGCAGGTGCAGGGGTGATGCTCCCAGATGGAAGCAGCAGGGTGCGTTTGGCAATGTGGGAAGGGAGAATACAAAATTTTCTAGCTATCGCGACAAGAATTTTAGATTCTATTAAGGACACGGAGGCGAGGATTATGCTTTCTCATTTCTTTACTGCAACAACAGCAGCCAATGAAAATGAAAGTACATATGTAAAAAATAACATTTCTCATGAGGCTTTGAACCACGCCTCTCTTACAACAACCAATCACAAAGGTATCATGTCTATAAATCCTGGAGACACTAGTCCGGCCTCCTCTTTCTTTGCGCGAAAGTCAGTAACAGTCTCAACACACTGAAAAGTTTAATACTGCAACGGAAAACAGATCCAGCAGAAGTCCCAATGGAGAAATCTTGAACAGAAAAGGAAAACTTCCATCCGGAAGGAGCGGCAGCCAAAGCACCGGCGGTCTTCAACTCTTGTTGAAGTCGTTTCCTAGAACATAAAAAGGAAGTTTGAGAAAAATTTCCACCACAACCTAGATCGTTGTAAGGGTGGGCAAAACAGTTACGTAAAACCATGTAAACAACAACAGTTGTATAACAGTCCCAACGGGTGGGATAATCCTCGCCTCCGTGTCCTTAATAGAATCTAAAATTCTTGTCGCGATAGCTAGAAAATTTTGTATTCTATGGCAGGACCGGAGGCTTCTGATTATGCTGGTTCAAAGCTCGCGTTAAAGCTCGTCAATCACAGCATCAGAAACATGAGGAATCGGTTTGTAATAAAACAGCTTAAACATTGAATCTGAGGACCAGTCAGCTGCCTTCAGAATGTCCTCCAAGCGAGAACCCAATAGGTAAGCCTTAGAAGCCATCGCACCCCTCGCAGAGTGTGCCCCATAAGCAGAAATATCAATGCCGGCTTCCGACATGATCCACCTGACCCATCTGGCTAAAGTAGCAGCAGCGACTGGCTTGAACGGTTTCAGAATAGATATCAATAACTGCCCCAGAGGATCCGCCCTGTGTACACTAGTACGCTCTTCATAACATTTAAGACATTGAAGAACACACAGCTTGCCGTTATGAGGAAAGGCAGGATAATCAACTGAACGGGACATGGTCTTAGTACGTCTAGTAATGACAAAGGATACACCTTGGGGTGAAAACATCCTCCCAGCCAAATCCAAAGCTCTGACATCTGAAACCCTCCGACATGAAATAAGGCACAATAGCATAGTAAGCTTGGCAGAAAGCTGTTTCAGAGACAAATCACCATTATCGGGCCAGGATTGCAACAAAATCAGCACCTTATTAACGTCCCACAATGTGGAATACCTGGGCCGAGGAGGGTTGGCCACACTCACGCCTTTAAGTAACTAACATACCAAGGGATGCATCCCCACAGGTTTACCGTCTATGTGGTCGTGACCAGCAGAAATAGCAGACCTGAAGTTGTTAACCGACCTGTAGGCCAGGCCAGAAGTCGCACACTCTGACAAAAAAATCAGTACCTCTGTTATATTTGATCCCACGGGATCCACCTGTTTTGGAAGGCACCAACCCACCCACTTCTTCCACGAAGAAGAGTATCGTTTTCGGGTGGAAGGAGCCCACGCTTGCTGCATAAAGCTGGAAGCCTTTCGTGAAAGGCCTGCAAGGCGTTCATGTCTCCGGAGAGCGTCCATACCATTAGCGACAGCTGGTTCTGCAGGACCAGGGGGTGGCACGTCCCCACTGGGTTCTGCAGAAGCGTCGGGAAGACTGGGAGCCGGAAGGGGAGGTCTATTGACAATTCCAACAGTGTGGGAAACCACGACTGAGTCGACCAATAAGGCGTTACTAGCACCACCGTCGCCTCCTGTCGGCGCAGCAATGCCGCTACTCTCAGTGCAAACGGTGGAAACGCATAATTCCTCTGATGTCCCCAATGATGAAGGAACGCGTCCGTCCCCAGAGCCATTGGGTCCGGTCTCCAACTGTAAAACAGGGGAAGATGGGCATTGAGGCACGAGGCAAACAGGTCGATCCGACACGGGCCTAGTAGCGACATGATCCGGGAAAACAGCGATGGATGGAGCCTCCAATTGCTGGAGTCCCGGAGAAATCAGGAATGCCAATCCGCTACTTGATTGAGTTTCCCGGGAAGGTATTCCGCCACCACGGAGATCTTGCGATCTAGGCAGAAGTGCCAGAATTCCTTCGCAATGTGCACCAGCATCCGGGACCTCGTCCCGACCAATCGATTGATGTATCGCACCGCGGAGATATTGTCCATCCGAAGGAGGATACAACAATTGCTCTTCAGCGGTGAGATAGACCTGATGGCAAAAGACCCTGCTAGAAGCTCTAGACAATTGATGTGAAGTGATAGTTCGTCTGCAGACCAACATCCTCCTGTGGCAAACTCGCCGCAGCGAGCGCCCCAGCCCCACTGGCTGGCATCAGATTCCACCACCACATCCGGGGCTGTGCCGAATATAGCTTGGCCGTTCCAGGCTGACATGTGGTCCAACCACCACTGAAGCTCCTCCCTGGACTCGGAGGAGAGAGGGATCAAGTGATCGTAGTGAAAGTTTCTCTGTAGGTAGAAGATCTTGAGCCTCTGCAGGGCTCTGTAATGCAAAGGTCCGGGAAAAATGGCCTGAATCGACGAGGCCAGAAGGCCCACAATCCGTGCCAGAACCCTCAAAGAAATCTTCTCTTTTACTAGGGTAGCTGTGATTTCTCTCTTGATCAACCTGATCTTTGGCAGAGGAAGGAGAAGCTGGGCCGAGACTGAGTCTATCAGGAAACCTAGGAATTCCATCTGCCGATCCGGTATCAGCACCGATTTCTTGGTGTTGATCACGAATCCCAGATTCTGCAATAAGGACGTCGTCCACTCCAAATGCGTGAGAAGGAGGGACCGGTCCTGTGCCAGGATCAGCATATCGTCTAGATAGACAATCAACCGAACTCCCATCTCCCGGAGGCGGGAGACCACCGGCTTGAGTAGTTTGGTGAACACCCAAGGGGCCGAGGACAGCCCGAAAGGAAGTACCTCGTAACGAAACCAACGCCCTTTCCAGGGGAACTGCAAAAACTTTTGATGTGATGGGCAGACTGGGACCGTCAAGTAGGCATCTTTCAGGTCCAGTCTGACCATCCAGTCGTTTTCCAAGAGAAGGTCTCGCAAAAGATGGGTGCCCTCCATCTTGAAGTGTTGATACGTGACAAAGGGGTTGAAATCCCTCAAGTTTAACACGAGGCGCTGACCGCCTCCTTTCTTTTGAACAAGAAAGACGTTGCTGCAGAAGCCTCCCGGCAGGAAGGGTCCTGCAGCAATGGCCTGTTTTGCCAAAAGCTCGTCTAGTTCTGAGTCTATAAAACTCTGTTCGAGATGGGAAAAAAGGAGAGGACGGGGGGGGGAGGGCTGAATGGGGCAAGACACCATCTCTATCTCGTAACCCTGGACGGTCCGAAGGACCCACACATCTGAAGTGAGAGCTGCCCAATTCTGGACAAAATGGCGCAATCTTCCCCCTAACGGAAGTAAAGGAAGAGAGAGACTTACCGGAAGATTGGTTATCGAAGTTCTTGTAGCCTCGATTGATTCCTTTGTTATAGCGGCCCCTGAAGCCGCGTGATCGGGACGGGTAGAATCCGGCTTGATCCGGTTCTTGCGTGTAGCCTCTACCCCGTCTAGGGGCGTAGCCTCTTTGAGGACTGGGATTTGAGTAGCGGCCGGTCGAGCGTCCTCTGCCACGCCCGGCCCTACCAGAGACCTGCAGAACACGTTTCAGCGATGCCTGAGACTTGTCCAAAGAAGCAAAAGTGTTCACAAATTTTGCAATATCCTTAACGAAATTGTCCCCAAACAACTGTCCTTCCGCCAAAGGACCCGGCTCCGAGGAAGCCAATTCCACCAGTTGGGGGTCGATCCGGAGAAGGACGGACTTCCGCCGTTCCGAGGCAAGGGCGCAATTCGCGTTGCCCAGTATACAAATGGCCCTCTGAGCCCAACCCGCCAAAACCTCAGGGTGTATGGCGGCACCAGTCTCTTGCGCCTGAAGGGCCAATTCCAGGATCTTGGCCAACGGGCCCGAAAGGTCGAGGACCTTATCTTGGCACGCTCTGAGCGCGCGATCAATCCCTTTCTTTGGGTCCTTTTTATACTTTTTAAGAAAAGTGGTCATGGAAGGGTCTATGTCCGGAGTGAGAGCCACTTTGTGGGGCAAATCGGGGAGCGGGCATTCAGATTTCAGGCGGGCACGAACCTCCTTGTCGAATCCCTTGCGGAGATGAGTCTCCAGATAGGTCGCCACCGCCGGAGGGGGAACCCAGTCGGATGATCTGGGGTGGACAATGTCCGTCGGATCAAATAAAAAGGGAGTGGGAATGACTGGGGAAGTGTGTTTACGCTTTTTAGTGCGTTTGCGCGGAGCGGCATCCGAGGAATCGGTATTGGTGCCAGTATCCGTTGTGGTGATAACCAGGGGGGAAGTGGGGGGAGGGGTAACAGGCTTGTCTTGGGATCGAGACTCCTGGGACTTATAAAGTTTGTCGTAAGACTGGGCATGCGGCCAGGAAAGGTCAAGAGCCGCCTTCTTCGGGGGAGGGGGGTGAAGGGGATCTTTGCCCGGAGCGGGCATCGGCTTACCCGGGACCAGCAGATCCAACTTCTTGGCCAGAGGGGAGAGGGCCGAGGAAAGGGCTTTATCCAATTTGGCATCGAGTTTTTTGTCTATGATCTCCTCCGTGGAGTCCCCTTCATAGAATTCCTGCTGTCCCTGAAAACCATACGCAGCATCCTCCTCTTCGCAGTACTCGGCGTCTGCCATCGCAATCAGGAATCCGAAATTCCAACTCTAGTCCCCCGTGGGAAGCAAAGACCAGCCCGAGCAAGGGCGTCGAGGGTGGGGGGTGCCAGGCGCAGGAGCCGGAAATACCAGGTAAAAACAAGAGCAAGGCCAAGTCCCACTCTAGGACTAATGGAGGAAAAATGGTGTCGCCTGAACCAATATAAGCTGCCCAAAAGCACAGAAATCGCTCACGGCTCCTGGCCCAAGCTGCGTCGATCCCCACTTCAGCCGGGGGCAGAGCGTCGTTCTGGCACCTTCGAGAACTGCGCGTGCCAACACGGCATGCGCGGGCTCCCCGAGACGTGCGTAAGGCCTCAACGGCACCTACGTACGCTCGTCCCGAGGGGGGGGCTAACCCCTCACTTGTGCGGCTAGCCGAAGCTTGCGCCGCGGGCAGCGACGACTGGAAGTCGAGGGAAGGGATCGGACGGGCCTAGGTGCGCAACACGCGCCACCACGGGGGAGCGGGGAACGGAGCGAAGCTCCGGCCCCAATCTAAGAGCAAAGCGGACAATGAATGAATAAACAGTGCCAAGAAAGCGTAAAGCGATCAATCAAACTATGCAATATACATGAATAATAAGAAACAATAGTCAATGGCATCAACCAATGTACAGGCATCAAGCACAAGTAATAGAGCAAACATGAAAGAAAAGAGCACTTATCTGGGCTGCGGAGAAGCAAAGAAAGAGGAGGCCGGACTAGTGTCTCCAGGATTTATAGACATGATACCTTTGTGATTGGTTGTTGTAAGAGAGGCGTGGTTCAAAGCCTCATGAGAAATGTTATTTTTTACATGTGTACTTTCATTTTCATTGGCTGCTGTTGTTGCAGTAAAGAAATGAGAAAGCATAATCAGAAGCCTCCGGTCCTGCCATAGAATCTCGTTCTATAGTGTGTGTGGCTGCTTTCTTTTGGGGGGAGACTTGAGCTTGGAGCCTCCTGTCTGGGCCTCTCTTGTCCCTGCTGATCCGGATTGTGCCTTTCCAGGCCTTTGTGTGTGGGCCTGCTTAATGCAATTGTAGCAGAGTGTGGTGCATCAAGCAACCACTAGGCGGCAGCACTGTGTTTAAGTTCCCGGGGCCTGGCTGTGTGCTGCTTTTGTGCAGATATGCCCCCTGCCAGCCTTGGTGTGCAGCGCTGGTGCCAGCAAGCAAGGCAGTCTCATCCTGGAACTAGTCTCGCAGGCTGTTTGTTTTGCCTCTCAGTTCAGGGCGTGGTGATGTGGACTGATGCTGGGTGGCGCTGCGGTCAACGGCTCTGTACTGCATAGTGCCGCCTGCCTTGGTGCCTCTGGAAATGTCCTGTAGAACGCACGCAGGATGGGCAGAGCAACTGTGGCCAGTGCGGCAGCATGAGCCCCTGGAGGCCCCTCTCTCTATCAGGTGGATGCTCAACTGCCGGGCGGTGCCGCTGCAACTTTTATCATGCCGATCGGCCAGTGTGCAGGCGAAGGCTCATTTGCCGAATCAATTGCCCTGCTCAGGTGTGGCCGATCTGCAGGGCAGCATGTAAGTCTGTGGTACTTTTCCGGCCGGCGCCTCCGCATGCAAAGCGCTCAGTGGTGCAGCAGCTTCCTACCGCTGCAGGTGTGTCACCTTTTGTGGGGGCTACAGGAGCATTTTGTGGGGTACACTACTCACTTAGCTTTCACTGCGGCTTCTGCTCCTCATGTCAGGATGGATGGTGGCATGCTCACACAGAGTATGGCTATTTAATTATAACAAGGGAACCCAAACAATGGCTGAGGACCATGGGGAAGTATGCTCTGAAAAACAAGGGTCCTTAGCTTATCAGAATCAACAGAAAAACAATAATATAGGCCATAATAAGAGACTATATTTGCCACTGCCCAGCCGGGCAGTGTATTTATTTCAAAAGCTAAGACGGTGGTACCTAGTTAGAAGGCACAATCCTGTACCATACTATGAGACAAACAAAGAACATACAAGGGAAAAGGGGTTACACAGGCAAATTTGAGCAATATTTGGCCACTTTTAACTCAGTGATAAAATCTCAAGTATTGCCAAAAACGCTAGACACAGCAAGTTGAAACACAATGGTTAGGCTGTGAAAGTATTTACAACAGTCGACGTTTCGATCCCTTTTTGCTCTAATTGGTTGGGATCATCTTCAGGACTAAGGTTTTGACAGCATTTGCCTGCCTATATTACTTTAGAATCCGCCCCGAATTAAATTGAATAGAATGAGACCGGGGGGTCAAGTCTTGCCATCTATGCCTATGGCTGGAATGGAAGTGAGGGACCTCTGTGCTACTTGCGGGTGGCCGAATTCCGGGCAGTATTAGTCTGCTGTAGGGTCCGGATTTCTAGGGAAGTACTTCGACTCACAATGGTGGGGAAGACCGAGGTCCAAGGGGTTCATCGGATGTTTTCTCGAGGAACCAAAGGCTCCGTAGAATCGGGAGTCTGGAGGCTTGGATACACTGGATCACTGGATTACTTCACTGTGGTTTAGTTGTGAATGGTAGATTGGATGAATGTAAGGATGTGCGGCTTTTTCAGGTGCATGAATGATATTTAGGTTTTAAGGGGCTGATGTATATACATAAGATGTACATTTGGAATTGTATATATATCATATTTTTATGTCAAATAATGAATAAGAAAAATGTTTTTCAAATAATTTCTTGTGGGACAATGTTGATATATACCAGATAAAGGATATATTACCTATGTATTAATGTGTTACCTAGGAGAGGTTAATTCTTGTTGTATTTTACTCCCTGACTTCCTCTCCTGGTATCTTTTGAATTCAGGGACCCTCTTCTGTTTTTGGGAGATCTGGGACCTGACAGAAATCATTTTGTTATGTATGGGGTTGATTGCGAAACAGCTGCAGACTCTTATCCTGAAGCACAGTAAACACTTCAAAACAAGAATAACCAAACGTAATGAAATAGCAATCTCAACTAAGCAAGCAATGATGCATTGCTAATAGCAATCTCATCAAGTTTTTGTTCTCCATAAAAGAGTGAAGGGGCAAAGTGTTTAGACGTATTGACTATCTTCTCTGAGCGAGTGGTCTGCTCCAGTCTCTAAGTCAGCTTTTGAGGAAACTTTTCACTGCTGTTCGGAAAAATGTCCCTGCCTCCTTGGGTCTAAAGCAGGCTAATTATGATTGCCATTTGAGAATGAATGGGGAACTGGCTTTAAAAATATTCCATTAGTAGCCATGTCTATTTACTTCCCACCTTATGTGTGTATATTTCAAGCACACACCTGCAGAAGATGGTGGTGACGCCCAATGTGACAGGAACCAGACATAGCAAAGAGAAAAGGGAAGACATGTGCAAAAGCATATTTTTGCCCAAGATCAATGTCACATCCAAGTTACAAAGATGTGATCTGCAAAGATACTTCTACAAATTCAATTGGAGTGCCATTATTTTTATATTCCGCTCTCGCATATGATGGTGAAAGTTATGTTGGTGGCAAGTGTGTAAGCCAGACTAATTGCCAGTACTAGTTTTACCTGCCGGATGATGCAAAGATCAACCCGAACTTTCACCAGGACCTTTTGAAACGTACTTAGTAGTAGCAGTGCTAGTAGTAGTAGTATTAATATCATTCTTTTTACTATTATTGAATCCATCTATATATTTATGTCTAAAATGGAAGCATGGAATGTATTCCATGAACTACTAGTGAAGACAAGGGGCCTGATTAATATTCTCATTCTGGAGTAGCTGCACAGATCACTCGATCCCAGCTGCACCCATATTCTACAGGCCTTCCCCAATCATCCAACTTCAATCAGCCGGACAGACTACGCAAACATTCTCACAGAGCACCTAGGAAGCAAAGGAACAAAACTCAAAAAGTGCCTCTATTAGCTAAAGCGGAAAGGCTTCACTAAAACAAAGCCAGTTCAAGACCCTCAATGCCGGGACTTAACAAATACAACAGATTTGTCCTCAGTCTCGCAAAGATTAGACCAGTCTGTGCTGAACCAACAAGCTGAACAACTAAATCTAGCCGAGGCGGCAGCTTATCTTAACAACCATCTTCCAACATTAGACCATAAGCAACTGAAGGGCCAAACTCCATTCATGGCCCAAGTAGAGTATTCTCAAGTGCTTATGCCAATGAGGACCCACGCCGGCCGGCCAACCAACTCAAATTCTGACCCAAAACAACAGCTTGACATTAATGTGACTGTCTGCGAACCTGCAACCCACTCAAGCACAAATTTCGAATTTCACAATGGGGCATGCCGTAGTAAAACAAAAAATTACTTATTCAAATCCCCTCACCCTCAGAACCAAACGCTTGGCAAGAACAGAGATCTTGATAGCAGGGACTGCGGGGACTCTAGTCAACAACACGAGCATCTGAAGCAAACCCTTGATAAAGTAAAACATGAGGCCGGAAACCAATCAGAAGATTCCCCGACAAAAAGCAGGGGTTTGAAGGCACAAGCATCCCCATGACAGCCTGCCCGGGGCCAACTAAGCTCGTATTTATACTGGGATACCAATCAAGGGGGGCCCATGACATTCTGAACAGGGGCAACCTGATCCTCCTGTTTCAGTCAATTTTGGATCTAAAGGACATTAAATCAGCAGACATTTTGACAATTACATTTCTAGAGCCCAGACAAGCTTGGGTGCAAGAGGCCACCAAGGCCTCCTTCCTCTTACTCCTTTAGGCCAAACACATCATGACAAATCAACTCGTTTTTGAAAGCTGGGATACAAAAATCAAACGAGGAGGGACCAAGGGCTACCCAAAATCCTTCCTGCACCAGCCTCTCCAGCCAACCTACCCAATCTTAAAAAGTGCTCAAAGCTGAAGAATTACAACTGCTAACACCTGCCCTGTCCATCTAGGAACTCGATCATCGAGAAACGAAACCCGATCTAGAGGTCAAGACTCCAGCAGGATGACGTCACCCCATGCCAGTTGGGGTTGTCTCTCAACTGCCCTACAAACCAGAACGAGAGTCTGAGAAACAGCAACAGTGGTAGATCAGAAACAACTACACAAGGCAAATTGTACCCTAAGCTCCAGGAACGTCCAGGTGCTCCAACAAATGCCGATAACAACAAACCCTTGTCAACCTGGAAGGACTAGGACCTGTTATTATTGCAAGAAACCTGGGCCCAGTCAACAGTTCCCTTAATAGGTTTCATGGAGTACCAAAAACGGCAATAAAAACCAGTAGGTGCAGCCGTCCTATGGGTGGTCTTTTGTTGTAAATAGAATTATGTAAGTAGCAGGACACGTCTTCTAGTAGTTAGGTTGTATTTATTAAGTTACTAAGAATAAGTTAAAACACAGAGCAGTAGTTCCCCACAGCTGACCAGCCCAACTGCCAGTAGTAGAATCCCCAACACTACAGATAGAATACAGCTATGTAAGAAGACAGAAACACAGAGAAAGGACTAAGGAAGCTAAGAAGCCATAGAAAGCTAAGTATGAATTTACAACATCTTTCCATCTACTTTTCAGCATAGCTGCAATGTATCGCAGAAATATAAATCAATGCACCCTGGGCCCAAGCCCTTCTGCTCTTAATTATCAATGTTTACATTAACCCCTGTAAATCTAGGAAGAAGGAGACACTGAAAGACCTCACACTAAAACTAACTGATCCCAAACTAGACGATCTATCCGCAAATGTTATAATATCCAGCGCCTTCAACACAAATCTCTGTGTTGAAAGTCTTGGTTCATGATCACCAGGTTGGAGTCACCAACATCATTTTTCAGCCTGCGGCGTGAGTGCATGGCTGTGGCGTTGGTACTCCCGGCCTGCAGCATTTTGATGCATATGTGCCTGTGGGACAGTTGCCAGCAGTCTTCCCTGCCAATTCTCCGCATCCCTGACTGTTACGTGTGGATGGAGAGTGAGTTTCCTGTTCTGAGGGCGGACCACCTTTAAAGTGCACCATCGTGTGGATCAAGTGAAATTGAGTGGTTGCTGCAGCCTGGTGCAGAGTGCAGACTGGTTACAGGTGCGCAATAGTGTGGTGATTTTTCATATCTTCTGCAGCTTTTAGGACACATGCATATATCTTATACAGTATGAGTCTTTGCCTCATGCTTTTCAAGTGTTTTGAGTCCCGGTCATATCAGGCTAACAGTTTAATATTCGGGGCTCAGGCAATGTGTGTGTCAAGCCAACCATAAAATATTTGATGGCAAAAAAATGCCAGTAATCCACCGCGAAACCAATACCTGATCAGGGATCAATACTCGATAATATCACAGAATAATGGCCCATACACATTCACCCAATTTCCTGATGCGCTGGGTTTAATTTATATAGACGTTCAATTATTTTTCTTCAAAATCCACGTGTGACATCACAAAATACATATGTAACAAAAAAAGGAAAAAAAAACTTAACAAACAGGTTGTGACTACATGCTAATCAACAGGGCACCTGCGGCATAAGGAGAAAGACATTTTGAGAAAGGGAGAGGGATGGGGGGTAACTTAGGTTGCATAGACAGATGTTATGTTTGTGTATTATGAATATAAGAAAATGTATTGACTAAAGAATAACTATCCCCCCACTCCCATAGCAACAGGGGTTAGGATGCGGTGATACCAGCTGCCAACAAATCACATGATGCCCACAACCTGGTTCCAAGGGAACCAGGTAGTCTCACTAGATGGTGGAGGGGGGTGTAGGGGCAGGGGGGGAGGTAGTAGGGGCAGGGGGGAGGTAGTAGAGGGGTTTTAGGGGGAGGGGGGCAACCAAACAGGCAAAAAAACAGGTCAGAATCTATGGCTTGGCGTAAAAGCAAGAAAGGAAAACGGGCACCTCGTATTTTTAAAAAGAGCATACATCAAAATATACAAAAAAATCTTTTTATACCTATAAAATGGCTAAACTAAAAATCTTGTCTATCAATATATGTGGACTTAATGATCTAAAAAAAGACAAAAAATAGCGATTGGTCTTCAATCAATTGGGGCAGATATCATTTGTCTTCAGGAGACCCATGTCGAGGGGTCCCAAAGACATCTATTAAAAAATCTGGGATACAGATTAGTTGTTGCAACAACACAGGCAAACAAAACACGCAGGGTGGCTATTTTGGCACGTGATGGTGGAGTCCGTTTCACAAGATCTGCTGCAAACTCATGTGGCAGATGGGCAATCACTGAGGGCCAATGCGCTATGAGGAAAAAGTTCACGATTTGCTCAATATATGGCTGTGTTACTGATGATCCAGAATTATTACAGTTCTTATCTAATGAACTCGCACATTGGCCAACACCCACACAGGTTAGTAGATTGCTGGGAGATAAAGCACCCATACAACCCCGGCTATACTTTTTTTTCCTATCCCCATCAAAAATTAGCCAGACTGGACTATATTTTTGTATTACACACAATTGTCTATAGCTGCTCTATAGATCGGCTACCTAGGGTTCTTTCTGACCATAATCCCCTAATTATTAGCATGAATATGAGGACGATACAATCTGATCACAGTATGTGGACCTTTGAAAGAGCATTATTGCGTAATGAAAAATACTGCATACACATGGAGAATTGGATCCCAGAATTTTTAAAGTTTAATATGAGTAGTGCCCCTTTGGAGGTGGATGGGACGCACTGAAAGCAGGTATAAGGGGTGAAACTCTTAGATTTTCCATAAACAACAATAAAGAGGAAAAGCAAAAGCTAAAAAATGTACAGGAAAAACTA
This sequence comes from Lissotriton vulgaris, assembly GCF_964263255.1. Taxonomy (NCBI): domain Eukaryota; kingdom Metazoa; phylum Chordata; class Amphibia; order Caudata; family Salamandridae; genus Lissotriton; species Lissotriton vulgaris. Next base: position 1,175,197,859 of record NC_141695.1, on the reverse strand, counting down.
GCCATACAGGAAGAAGACCTAGTCAGAGTGATACAAGGTGGAAACAACATAGAAAGGGAGGTAAGAGAGGTAGCTGTTGGAAGGAATCTAATATCCCAAATGTTTACCACTAAAGCAATCGGTAAGGCTATAGTGAACAAGGAAAAAACTTAAGAATTGAGTGAGGGGGTGGGTCATCAATTAGCTATTCGCACAAGACAACAGAACTCAGAAAATACGATTAAAGCAATTAGAGACCCAATTTTTAGATTAACTCACGACCCCAAAGAAATCAGGGTAGCTTTTAAGTGGTATTTTTAGGATCTTTATACTGAGACAGGTAATAGCCAGGTTAATATTGATGAATATTTAGAACTAGTTACACGGCCCTGCTTATCTCAATTGGATCAAGATATTCTCTCAGATACTCCGGACTGGATAGAAATTCTACTCTCGATAAATAGTCTTCCTTCAGGCAAAGCAACAGGCCTAGATGGAATTCCTGTGGAATTTTATGCCACATTTAGTAGCACACCGAAAGATATTCTAACTAATCTAATGATTCATATTTTTTAAGGTGGACACCCTCCGGCATCTTGGGCCCGGGCAAAAATTATTGTTTTTCCCCAAAAAAATAAAGACCCCACAGAACTTGGGGCATATCGACCAATTACATTAATAAATAACGATTCAAAAATCTACTCTCTAATTATTAGCCAGTGGACTCTCATGTCAGGGCTAGGGTGGCCTGTGGTCTAGGGCCCGCCCCAATCACCAATCGGGGTCACTTGTGTGGCAAAATGCATCAGTCGTCTTTGGGAGGGCGTTGGTGGTTGTTGTGTGCTAAGCCCGCTTGTCCGTCTGTTCTGCATCTTTCCTAGAGTGACTGTGCAGGTTTCCTGTTTATTGCTCGCTGCCTAATGCCGTTCCGCCTAATGCGTGAGGTTCGGCATGTTGTAAGCGTCCGCCTAATGCGTGAGCTTTGTTTGCCGGCGCCCGCCTAATGCGTGAGCTTTGGTAGCCTAGTCGCATACGTAAGCGCCGTAGGCACGTTAGCTTGCGCGACCGCGCCCTGACTCCTGTGCTCACTATTCTGGTTGTTTCTGGGGAGTGGCTGTGGTCTCTTCTTGCTCCCTCTTGTTTGTGTGCAGATCCAGTCGTTTGGAGAAGGATTCCACCGGAGACCTTTGGAGATCGATCCCAGGGGGCGTGGCAGTTTCCAGCTTGCTCTGAGTTCGAGTTTACCGGATAGAAGAGTCGATTTGAGAATCCAGAGGGGACATCTTGTCCTTCAGAGCAGTAGAGTAGGTCGTACTCTACAGGTAGGAAATATCAAACCACAGTTCTTGGCGCGCAAAGCTTTAAAGTTTAATTCCTGATTAAAAGTGTCAAATCTGTTTGCTATTCTTATAAGGAATAATCAAGAGCACTGAAAGTCTGAATCTTTGGCGCAAATCTCTTTTGAAACTATAAATAGCATCTCGTTGCTGGCAAGGGATGTTTAATGTAGACGAGTAAAGCTAATAAGAGCGCGTGTATTCCTTTCCATTGCAGAATATCTTGGCGCAATTCGTTCTTGTGATTGTTACTAGGAGAAAAAGGTCAAAGGTTGTTTAGTTATAGTTCATAAGAAAGATAGCAGTGTGATATTGCATTGGATTGTTTGTAAAACTTTGGTAAAGAAGTCTATTTGCTAGAGTGGTGTTTTTACTTTTAAAGGAGAATCTGTCGCTATTCACAAGAGAAAAGTGAATAACAGTGTTGCAAAAAGAATGTTTTTGTTGACTTTGAATTTATGCACAAGAAGTTGATTGTATTTGTGAAGAGTGTAATTAAGGACTTGAGTTCTACAGAATTCTAAGTCTGGGTTCTAAGTTTATAGTCAACTTAGGAATACGGAATATTTGGTTACTAACTTTTCCTTTCCAGATCTCCTTCCCTGCTGTCCCCTTCCTAACTCCCTTTCCCCCCCCCGCTTGATCACTCCAAGATTCTGTGTAGTAATTACATTCGGAATTGGAGGTATCGAGAGGTGGGTCCTTATAACTTCACGACAGACCCTGAGGAAGACGTCGCCTTGACAGAATAGTGAGCCCACGAATTATTTTCCTCCTGGTCTGTACGTGAATTCATAATGACCACCATCAATGATATAATGTCTGCAATCATGCGTATGCAAGCAGACCTAAAGGAAACCATGAATGCAACGGCTTTGTTAGCAGCTAAGGTGGACAATATTCAATTACAGAGTACTCCTCTTCCTGAAGAGGTTCTAGAAACCGGTGCTAGCAGGGGAAGTACCAATATAGCTGTTACAGTGCCCCCCCAGATTCCTTTGGCAGCCCCTGAACGTTTTTCTGGGGACCCTTCTAAGGTGCAAATCTTTTTGACTCAGATAGAGTTACATTTTGCTTGTAGACCAGCTGCGTTTCCAACCCCTCAGTCCAAGATTGCATTTTTAATTTCCTATTTGACCGGAGATGCCGCAAACTGGGCAGTTCCTTTGGTCAGACAAGATGACACTTTGCTTTACCACTGGAAACGATTTGTGGAGGAATTTGAAAAAGTTTTTGATCGCAGAACTGTTACCTTATCCGCAGATCGAGAACTACTTCAGTTGAAACAAGGTAATAGAGACCTTGTTTCTTATTTGTCTCACTTCAACAGATTGATCGCTGAAACTTCTTGGCCAGAGGAAAAAAGAGCCGCCCTCTTTTATCAAGGTTTAAAAGATGAGTTAAAAGATGTTTTGGCACAAATTGATCCTCAACCTGTAATTTGCTCTGAATTGATTAACCTAACGCTGCGTTTAGATCACAGACTCTCTGAACGAAGATCAGATAAAAAAAGAACAGACAAACCTAACTGGAGATCTGAAGCTAAATCTAGGCCTCAGTTTACAAACTCAGAAACTGGTTCGGAGCCGATGGAAATAGGAACTTTAAGACAACCATTGTCAAAAGATGAAAAAGACAATCGTCGAAAGAATGGACAATGCCTTTATTGTGGTCGAAAAGGTCACTTCGTGAAAGACTGTTTAACTAAGCCAAAAGGAAAATTTCCTAACTCTAGTAAGTCAGCAGCTCTGGAAAAAACAGATCAAAAATCGGAAAACTAACTGGCCCAAGATGTTTGAAGGGAGATCTCTTGGGAACCATTGCCTTCCCTTCTGTGAACTCATGTGTCTCTAACTATAAAGCACATTTTAGATTGGCCGTACAAATCAGGTTAATTCATGAAACATGCCAAATGGAAGTTTTAGTTGATTCCGGAGCTACAGGAAATTTTGTAGACTTAGAAACTGCTCAACGCTTAGGAATCATTTGTGAACAAAAAGAGACTCCAGAAATAGTTCAAGCTGTGGATGGAAAAATTCTAGCTGGAGGGCCAGTAACCATGCAAACTTCTAAGGTTGTTATGTTCTGTGAAGACGCTAAACAACAAATACATAAGGAGGAGCTTCAATTTGATGTTATTCAAGCACCTCAGTATGGTTTCATTCTTGGAATGCCTTGGCTTTGCTTACACAATCCAACCATAGATTGGCGAAAGAGAGAACTGGTTTTTCTGTCTGACTATTGTCATTCTTCTTGTCTAAATGTCTCAAAACCAACCCTAAGTCAATTGGCCACAGCAGAGGAAAAAGAAACATTGCTACCTAACATTTACAAGGAATTCGCTGAAGTCTTCAGTGAAGCTAAGGCAGCCCTCCTTCCTCCTCATCGAAGCTATGACTGCCAAATTGATCTTGTACCTGGATCTAGTGTCCCAAATTGTCGCATCTATGCTTTGTCTGAAAAAGAGAACCAACATTTAAGACAGTATCTTGACCAATATCTAGAGAATGGGTTCATCCGCCCCTCCAAGTCTCCAGCAGCGTCTCCTTTGTTCTTCATTCCGAAAGCAAATGGTGAATTGAGGACTTGCATCGATTATAGGGCGTTGAATAAAATCACTGTCAAAAATAAATACCCTTTACCTCTCATCCCAGTTCTGTTGGACCAAGTTAAAAAGGCAGAAATCTACACCAAATTGGACCTCAGAGGGGCCTATCATTTGGTTCGTATCAGGCAAGGTGACGAATGGAAGACTGCTTTTAAAAACTCGTTATGGATTGTTTGAGTACTTGGTGATGCCATTCGGGTTGTGCAATGCACCAGCAGCTTTTCAGTTTTTTTTGAATGATGCCTTGAAAGAATTTTTGGATCTTTTTGTTATCGTCTATATAGACGATATTTTGATCTATTCTGATTCTGTAGCTGAACATGAAGGTCACGTCAGGAAAGTTTTGAGCGCTCTTCAATCTCATAATTTGTACTGTAAACTATCTAAATGTGATTTCCATGTTCGTGAAGTTGAATTTTTGGGAGTTCTCCTCACTCCAACTGGGATGAAAATGACTGACAGAAAGATCAAAGCTGTAGCTGATTGGCCCACTCCGACATCTGTTCGAGACATACAATGCTTTTTGGGATTTGCGAATTTTTACCGTCGCTTCATTGATCACTTTTCTGCTGTAGTAGCTCCCATCACACGATTGTTGAGGAAGAAGGTGAAATTTGAATGGTCTTCAGAAGCTGAACATGCATTCCAGAAGCTAAAGAGGGCCTTTACTGAAGCTCCTGTTCTCATGCATCCCAATGTAGAGGAACCTTTTATCATTGAAGCTGACGCCTCTGATGTAGCTATAGCAGCCATTCTTTCTCAAAGACATCACACTACTGGTCAAATGCATCCGGTTGCCTACATGTCTCGAAAACTAAATCCCGCAGAGCAAAACTATGTTATAGCGGAAAAGGAACTACTAGCAATACTAGAAGCTTTCAAAGAATGGAGACATTACATAATGGGAGCAAAATTTACTGTAACTGTGTACACGGACCATAGAAATTTACAGTTCATGAGCTCAGCTAGAATGTTGACCCCGAGACAACTCAGGTGGATGATGTTCTTTGCCGAATATGACTTCATAATAACTTTCCGTCCAGGCCAAGACAACAAGAAAGCTGATGCCCTGTCCAGAAAAGACTCCTCTTTGCATCGCTTTGAAGGAACTCCTCAACCGATAATTGATCCTGGCAAAGTACTTGGTGTACTCTCGGCAGATCAGTTCTTGGAGAATATTCATGAAAGTTTTCCTTCTTCTCAGTGGAAATCATGGTTGAACTCTAATGTTAAGCAAACCATCAAAGAAGGGATACCTTTCCATGGAAAGCAAGTTTATCTGCCCTCTTTGCAACTACAGGAAACTGTGTTCAACTGGTTACATTCACATCCTATGGCAGGACATCCAGGCCCTCGAAAGACTGTGGAGAAAATACAAAAGATGTTTTGGTGGCCAACGCTGCAAAAAGACGTGCTGAAAATGGCTAATGATTGTGAGGTCTGTGCAAGATTTAAATCTGATCACACTAAACCAAAAGGTTTTCTACAGGCTCTACCTACACCAACTGAACCTTGGAAACATATTTCGTTGGATTTCATTACTGATTTACCACCAATCCAACAGCATACTGTGATTCTAGTAGTTGTAGACAGTTTAACCAAATATGCACATTTCATTCCTTGTAAGCAGCTACCCTCTGCTGGACTGTTAGCACAACTATTTTTGCAACATGTGGTGCGCTTACATGGCCTGCCTTCAGTTTTGCTTTCAGATCGTGGTTCTCAGTTCTCTTCCAAGTTCTGGCAACAATGGTGTAAAGGTCTACACATCACTTCCAACATGTCCACCAGCTATCACCCTCAAACCGATGGGCAAACTGAAAGATTGAACCAAACTTTGAAACAATACTTGAGGTGTTATGTTACGGACTCTAAGAAATCTTGGTTAGACTTACTTTGGATTGCTGAATTTGCATACAACTCTTCGCCTCATTCATCAATCGGATTATCTCCTTTTGAGGCACTTTATGGCTATGAACCTACCACCATTCCGTTGACTATGCCCAATAATGGTAGTGATGTGCCAGCAGTTAGAGACTCTGATCAACTTATGCAAACCATCCATCGTCAGGTTCAAGATCGCTTGTTGCAAAGCAAGAAGAAATACAAAGAGCAATATGACAAAAGACATCGTTCTGGTCCTACGTATGCCCCTGGAGACAAAGTTTGGCTGTCCACTAAGAACTTAAACTTCAAACACAAGAGTATGTTTCAACCTAAATTCATTGGTCCTTATCCAGTTCTTCGACAAGTGAACCCTGTGACATTCAAGTTGTTGTTGCCTAGGTCTCTACGGATTCATCCAGTATTTCATACTTCCCTTCTTAAACCTGCTAATCAGAAGCTGGCTCCCCGTCCAGCACCAATTTTAGTTCATGGCAATTGGGAATATGAAGTGCAAAACATTTTGGATTCTGAACGTCGAGGCTCTAAGTTGTGGTATCTTGTCTCCTGGAAAGGATACGGTGCGGAAAATGATTCCTGGGAGCCGGCTGACAATGTTCATGCCCCTCGCTTGGTACGCCGTTTCCACCTCCTCCACCCTCTAAAGCCGGGCCCTAGACCACTCTTGGGAGGGGGGAGTACTGTCAGGGCTAGGGTGGCCTGTGGTCTAGGGCCCGCCCCAATCACCAATCGGGGTCACTTGTGTGGCAAAATGCATCAGTCGTCTTTGGGAGGGCGTTGGTGGTTGTTGTGTGCTAAGCCCGCTTGTCCGTCTGTTCTGCATCTTTCCTAGAGTGACTGTGCAGGTTTCCTGTTTATTGCTCGCTGCCTAATGCCGTTCCGCCTAATGCGTGAGGTTCGGCATGTTGTAAGCGTCCGCCTAATGCGTGAGCTTTGTTTGCCGGCGCCCGCCTAATGCGTGAGCTTTGGTAGCCTAGTCGCATACGTAAGCGCCGTAGGCACGTTAGCTTGCGCGACCGCGCCCTGACTCCTGTGCTCACTATTCTGGTCGTTTCTGGGGAGTGGCTGTGGTCTCTTCTTGCTCCCTCTTGTTTGTATGCAGATCCAGTCGTTTGGAGAAGGATTCCACCGGAGACCTTTGGAGATCGATCCCAGGGGGCGTGGCAGTTTCCAGCTTGCTCTGAGTTCGAGTTTACCGGATAGAAGAGTTGATTTGAGAATCCAGAGGGGACATCTTGTCCTTCAGAGCAGTAGAGTAGGTCGTACTCTACAGGTAGGAAATATCAAACCACAGTTCTTGGCGCGCAAAGCTTTAAAGTTTAATTCCTGATTAAAAGTGTCAAATCTGTTTGCTATTCTTATAAGGAATAATCAAGAGCACTGAAAGTCTGAATCTTTGGCGCAAATCTCTTTTGAAACTATAAATAGCATCTCGTTGCTGGCAAGGGATGTTTAATGTAGACGAGTAAAGCTAATAAGAGCGCGTGTATTCCTTTCCATTGCAGAATATCTTGGCGCAATTCGTTCTTGTGATTGTTACTAGGAGAAAAAGGTCAAAGGTTGTTTAGTTATAGTTCATAAGAAAGATAGCAGTGTGATATTGCATTGGATTGTTTGTAAAACTTTGGTAAAGAAGTCTATTTGCTAGAGTGGTGTTTTTACTTTTAAAGGAGAATCTGTCGCTATTCACAAGAGAAAAGTGAATAACAGTGTTGCAAAAAGAATGTTTTTGTTGACTTTGAATTTATGCACAAGAAGTTGATTGTATTTGTGAAGAGTGTAATTAAGGACTTGAGTTCTACAGAATTCTAAGTCTGGGTTCTAAGTTTATAGTCGACTTAGGAATACGGAATATTTGGTTACTAACTTTTCCTTTCCAGATCTCCTTCCCTGCTGTCCCCTTCCTAACTCCCTTTTCCCCCCCGCTTGATCACTCCAAGATTCTGTGTAGTAATTACATTCGGAATTGGAGGTATCGAGAGGTGGGTCCTTATAACTTCACGACAGACCCTGAGGAAGACGTCGCCTTGACAGAATAGTGAGCCCACGAATTATTTTCCTCCTGGTCTGTACGTGAATTCATAATGACCACCATCAATGATATAATGTCTGCAATCATGCGTATGCAAGCAGACCTAAAGGAAACCATGAATGCAATCGGGGTCACTTGTGTGGCAAAATGCATCAGTCGTCTTTGGGAGGGCGTTGGTGGTTGTTGTGTGCTAAGCCCGCTTGTCCGTCTGTTCTGCATCTTTCCTAGAGTGACTGTGCAGGTTTCCTGTTTATTGCTCGCTGCCTAATGCCGTTCCGCCTAATGCGTGAGGTTCGGCATGTTGTAAGCGTCCGCCTAATGCGTGAGCTTTGTTTGCCGGCGCCCGCCTAATGCGTGAGCTTTGGTAGCCTAGTCGCATACGTAAGCGCCGTAGGCACGTTAGCTTGCGCGACCGCGCCCTGACTCCTGTGCTCACTATTCTGGTTGTTTCTGGGGAGTGGCTGTGGTCTCTTCTTGCTCCCTCTTGTTTGTGTGCAGATCCAGTCGTTTGGAGAAGGATTCCACCGGAGACCTTTGGAGATCGATCCCAGGGGGCGTGGCAGTTTCCAGCTTGCTCTGAGTTCGAGTTTACCGGATAGAAGAGTCGATTTGAGAATCCAGAGGGGACATCTTGTCCTTCAGAGCAGTAGAGTAGGTCGTACTCTACAGGTAGGAAATATCAAACCACAGTTCTTGGCGCGCAAAGCTTTAAAGTTTAATTCCTGATTAAAAGTGTCAAATCTGTTTGCTATTCTTATAAGGAATAATCAAGAGCACTGAAAGTCTGAATCTTTGGCGCAAATCTCTTTTGAAACTATAAATAGCATCTCGTTGCTGGCAAGGGATGTTTAATGTAGACGAGTAAAGCTAATAAGAGCGCGTGTATTCCTTTCCATTGCAGAATATCTTGGCGCAATTCGTTCTTGTGATTGTTACTAGGAGAAAAAGGTCAAAGGTTGTTTAGTTATAGTTCATAAGAAAGATAGCAGTGTGATATTGCATTGGATTGTTTGTAAAACTTTGGTAAAGAAGTCTATTTGCTAAAGAGTGGTGTTTTTACTTTTAAAGGAGAATCTGTCGCTATTCACAAGAGAAAAGTGAATAACAGTGTTGCAAAAAGAATGTTTTTGTTGACTTTGAATTTATGCACAAGAAGTTGATTGTATTTGTGAAGAGTGTAATTAAGGACTTGAGTTCTACAGAATTCTAAGTCTGGGTTCTAAGTTTATAGTCAACTTAGGAATACGGAATATTTGGTTACTAACTTTTCCTTTCCAGATCTCCTTCCCTGCTGTCCCCTTCCTAACTCCCTTTTCCCCCCCGCTTGATCACTCCAAGATTCTGTGTAGTAATTACATTCGGAATTGGAGGTATCGAGAGGTGGGTCCTTATAACTTCACGACAGACCCTGAGGAAGACGTCACCTTGACATCTCAACATTAATCCACAAAATTATATCTGTTAGACAACACAGATTTGTCCCAGGGAGATCTACCACAGACCATATTCAGAGGGTGATCACACTTTTTGACATGGCAGAAGTAGCAGGAGACCCTATGGCCCTGATACTGCTAGATGCAGAAAAATAATTTGATAGGGTCTCCTGGCAGTATCTATGGACAGCCATGTCAAAAAGTGGGATTGGGGACCATTTTATCAAAGCTGTTCGGGCGATGTACGATACCCCTGAAGCTGTGGTTATGGTCAATGGGGACATATCAGATACTATCAAAGTGACTAGAGGTACAAGGCAGGGCTGCCCCTGCTCCCCTCTACTGTTTGCTATTTTTAATGACCCATTTATTTTAAGGCTAGAAACAAACCAATTTATACAACCCAGGAAAACCATTAATGGTGAAACAAAGACATTGGCTTTCGCCAATGATATTGCAATAGTTACAGCCGATCCAAAGGAGGCAGTTAAACAAATGGAAGAAGAAACGAAAAAGTTTGGCGCGATATCAGGGTATAAATTGAATCAAACCAAAACCCAGATTATAATCAATAGTCAAATCAATTATTCGGACGATAGGGTTGTAGATAATGCATTATATCTCGGTGTCAATATTACCTCAAATTTATATAATTTAGTAAGCCTTAACTTGAATCCACTTTAAAAAAAAACAGAAAAAAGTTTAATTAGCCTGCATAATTTACATTTAACGATTATAGGAAGATGCAACCTTATTAAAATTATTTTTTTTCCTAAATTCCTGTACGTTTTTCGTACCATCTGTTTAAATTTTGACCCATCAATATTTAAAGCTATAGATAATATTTTTACTCGCTTCATCTGGGGATATGGAAAAACGCGTAGAGCTCAAAGATTCATTACCCTACCAAGGGAAAGAGGTGGTCTGGCGTTGCCCAACTTTAAAATCTATTGGTGGGATACTATTCTTAAGTACAGTAGAGAGCTTTTAACCCCCAGGCAAGAGTCTAATCCAGATTGGTCAGTCCCAACCCCACAGGAACTCATACTTGGCAATGAGACAGGTGATCATTTGTGGAGGCTAACATACGACTGCCATTTTAAAAAAGTGCGCTTTAAAACACTTAAAGGTATTTATATTGTCTGGAACCACGTGCAAAAACTCTTGGGGCTTGGTAGGTTCTCCTATTATACTACCCTAGATAGGAACACTGGGGCATATTATCAAGGGGGTTTATCTCCGCTGTTTTGGCTTTAAAAGCCAAGAAAGCGGAGATAAAATTATCTCCCTATTACCTAGCTGTCGCTAACACCAGTTAGCGACAGCTAGTAGGAGATAGCGACCGTCTTGGGCCCCACTTTGCATGTCAGTGATATCTATCACTAATGACATGCAAAGTAGGCGTGCCAAGATGTTAGCGACTGGAAACAGTCGCTAACATCGCTATCTCCTATTACCAACTTTTGGAGATATTCGCGCTAAGCGGGAATATCTCCAAAAGCTAACACCTGCCCTGAGCAGTTCTTAGCCATGTTATCCAATGGGAGGTGGATAACATGGCTAAGAGCATTAGCTCGGTAATGCATGAATATCGCGGACTTTTCAGCGATATTCATGCATTGTGGCCGATTTTTATCGCATTTGCAGTAAACCTTGGTAATACCAAGGTTTATCTGCGATAAAAATCGCCGCAGCTCAGCGGTAAATTTTTGTCTCTAACCAAGCAATAGCAATAATTATCGCTATTGCTTGGTAATATGCCCCACTAATCTTCCGGAGATTTTTACTGATCACTATATGATGAGATGGGTCAGATCGGGAATCTCACAATTCGGCTCGCTGTATGACTGTAAGGGCTTTTGCTCTTTCGATTCCTTAAAAACTAAATTTGGGTTAGAATTGCGTGATTTTTATAAATATCTACAAGTTAGGGATTTTATTTTAAAAAAAGGGGGGTGGCAGTGCGGCTATGAAGAAAACTCCAGCAATTGAAACATTGGTGTGCACGGATAGGGCCAAAATTCGCGAAATTTATAAAGATCTAGTTGTAAATCTTCCAGATGACTTAGATAAACATTTTCTTAACTGGCAAAACAAATTAGACATAATAGATACTCAAATACAAAAAGCACTAGAAATTTCAAATTCCTCATTAATGTCAACCAAATTACAAGCCCAATTCTACAAGATGTTCTTCCAATTATACTATACCCCAGATAGAATATCTAAATGGAGTACCGGCAAAGGCACATTATGTCCTCGATGTGCGATGCCCAAAGCAGATCTGATACATATGCTGGCCACATGTCAAACCCTAAGTACTATCAGACAAGATATTTCTACGTTTTTATCTGGAGTCTTTGAGAGCAATATCGAGATTACTACAGCTGAAATAATACTAGGGGTAGATAGGAATGTTAGACCCGCTAACATGCAGGGATTGCTGTTTATATCAATGGCGGTACTTAGAATTTGCTTGACATCTACATGGTTGGACCTGTATCCACCTACATTCCAACAATGGCGGGCATGACTTTTAGCCACCTATAGCCTGGAAATAGCCATATACAACCATAAGGGTTTAAAAAAGAAAAGAAAAGGATTATCATTATGGTACCCTATCACACAATGGATAGGGAGCCCGGATGTATAATGCTGATTAACTACTATACCAGATATGTTTTTCTTTTTATTTTATTTATGCTCTTCCTTCTTGTTTCTTGCTTATTGTTTGTTATTGATTATGTAGCGCCTTATGTAAATTATTTTTTGATTAAGATATCTTTAAGAGGATATAAGCGCTTAGTTTCTAATGTTGCCTGTATGGGGGGAGTATCTTATTTTATTTGTGAGTGGGGTGGGTGCGTAAGAACTGTAAAAATTCCAATAAAGATTTGTTTAAAAAAAAAAAGTAACTCAAACATCAACTTTCCTTCTACTTGGTCGATGAAGCAAATAGTTGAATAGTTGATGATAATGATAACACTATCATACTAACTATTCAGTTAGCTAAATAATCAGAGACTCTCAGTAAAGTTAATAAAGATTTATCTCAAATTAAATGATTAAAATGCGCAATGCATACGGTCACAAATGCAAACAATGAAATCCACAAACGGGAGAGAAAAACATCAGTAATTTCAAATAGTCAAAAACTCATCATTTAAATAGGACATTTCGAATGAAGGATTGGATAGATTAAGAGACATCAGTTTCAGCAAAATTAAATGCGAAACAAAAATACATCTAAGCAGGGGATAGATGAAGAGACATATGTTTCATCTAAATAATACATGTCAATATACTTATGACGGAGTGGATAGGTGAAGAGACAAAAGTTTCAGTGATAAAATACATTTGCAAGTAATTTTGCAAGAGCGAGTCAGAATAATACAAACCTAAGTTCTGTAGAAAACCACCCCCCTGGCCAAGGTGATTATTGGGGTCCCCTGAAATAGAATCAGGGAACAAAGATTTCAGGACCCAGGAGCAGGACAGGGACAACAATAGCTAGGCCTCTCTGCAAACCGACGAACAGTGACACATTCACCCTTCTTCTCTATCTCCCCGCAAGTCTAAACCACACCCCTAAAAGCACCCTAGTTATACCCTAAACCCTACATGTTCGTCCCACATCGGTTGAAATATTTCATGTAACTCGACAGTTGATTGGTGGACTTAGGAGGTGGTCTGTCACACCACTGTGACTTCATTCAAAGTTTGGGCATATTCATTGCTCTACGTCCATTCCCATAACCTAATTCTTGACTCGTTCCCACAATTCTATTACATTTAAACATTTTTACTCATAAATTTCAGCAATGTCCGCGGAAAGAGTATTTGGTCCCACGGTCGGTCACATCCTTTGGCAGGCACTCAATATTCTCTTTCAGTATATCGGCCTTGAACCCTTGTTCTTTCTTTGCAGCACTTAGCACTTCTGGCTGCTCTCTCATGCCAATTTTGTCCTTATGCCAGCCCCTCCTTTCTCCGGCTAACTTCAGCATAATGGTATCTCATCCAGCTCACAATAACAAATGGAACATGAACATTCATTAATTATATGATCATTTATTTTTCACTGTTTACCACCCACCTTTGCACTATTCCCTATTAGCGTTTTCCCTAGCATAGCTTTAAGCAAAAGCAGCATTATTTATTATGTCAAAGCAAGAATCAACATGCAAACTACGAAATGCACATGGAGCCTAGTTATGCATTATTTCTCGTTTCTTTTTGAAGCACACTGTAAACACTTTTAGTTCTTCCATGCGTTATCTCACTTTAGTGCATGCATGTGCAAAGCATTTTCCCTCGAGTTTCACAATCAGATAGGTTAATTTCTCTATTTTTCACGAGCAGGAAGAGTTCAGGCTCCGAGGGGCTCCAACTTTCTTCTACTCATTCCTTCCAAACTGTAGAAGAAATAATCCAAGGTTGTTCCTTCTCAGGAAATGCTCCCAAAATCGGTAACTCATTTCCCATGGATCTCCGCTGCAACACCTCTTTTCTTTCCTTCAAATGGGACCTTAAATATCTACTGCTCAACAACTACTTCCACACGTGCACAAGCTTTGCTGTTCTAAGTTTCTATCATTGACTAGTTCCATCAAGACGGTCACTTGACTATTTCAACCTCCTGTCTCCAATTCCTTTCCACAATGCCTCCTTGTAATATACTTTTGTGACTTTGTATCCAATTTACACTGTATTGTTCTTTAAAGTTGACTCATATGAATCTCCTCATATAACTCTAATATATTACATGTAAAATGCTCAGATACCCTCGGTCCAGCTAACGTTATATAAAACTAAAATAAATAAAAAATTTAAAAATGCCATAAGAGGACATATTAATGCAAATGGTCATGAGGGTTATCGTGGGGCGTCACTTATTAAAAGACAAATTTGAAAATTATTTTGGTGGCCCAGAATGGACACTGAGGCTAATAAAGTGGTGGGAAATTGTGTGATTTACCAATCTGCAGCCAAAAGCCTGAAAGTATCTACCCCTCTTCTTATGCCCATTTAGTGCCCAGATAGACCATGGGTTAAACTGAACATAGATATTATGGGACCATATAATTCTTTACCAGGTAGGCCCAGATTTATAGTAGTTCTAGTTGGCTACTGTTCAAAGTGGCCGAAATTAAAGATGGTGAAAGATCCTAATGCTGCCACTATTGTTAAATTTCTTGGAGAAATCTTGGCAAGAGATGGATTTTATGTATTTATTTATTCGAATAGTTTTATAAAGTGCGAACAAGACCCAAAGGGCTATCAGAACGCTGTACAGAGTTGGCTCATACAAGGGTACAAATGCAATGTGAAAGCAGGTGAAGTTACAACATAATGGGAAACATTGAGGTTACGAGTTGGGGTATAAATGGTGCCCTAGAACACGAAGAGCAAAACATCATAAAATAACATGCCCCAGAGAAGTGCAATATGTATCAAGGAAATTTTAACAAAAATTAGAGCGAGATCACAAGTCAATGCAATCAAGTAGCCATAGAGGACTAGATAAAAATAATGTAGAAGCATACAATAAAATGCATCAGTGTAGTACAGCCAAATTGGGTATTAATAAAAGCAAGAGCATGATCACAGGATGAAGGTGTTAGCTTCATTCAGGAGTAGTCATTTGACCAGTCTTTTAAAGAATGTCGTGGAAGGATTGGATCTGATCTCAGATGGCAAGGAGTTCCAAATTCTCTGAGCAAGACCAGTGAAAGAACGGGTGTAAGATCTTTTCTTTTTGAATCTTGGCGGTTTCAAGAAAAGGGTGGACGTACTTCTAAGGTTCCGGCTGGAGCCCGATAGTTTAAGTTTATTTGCAAGGTAGTACGGGGCTGTTATAGTGTATGGCTTTATGAGTCAGGCAAGTTATCTTGAGTCTGATTCTGTCTTCAATTGATAGCCAATTTAGTTGCAGAAGTTCTGGGGAAATGTGATCAAACTTTCTCGAGCCAGTTATGAGTCTAGCCGATGCATTCAGTGTAGCTCTGAGTGGAGCCAAGCTAGCTTTAGGAAGTCCAGCAAGGGTCACCAGCCCATATTCCAATCTAGAGATCCTCAGTGATTGAACCGCCGGTCTGAGGTCTTCGAGGGTAAGGAAAGGTTTGATTTTCTTATGTGTTTTAAGTTGGAAATTGGCTCCCCTATTAGTAGCACTGATGTGTGCTTGCATGTTTAAGTGTTTATCCAGGGTGATACCTAGGGATTTGCAGAGTCTACAACATGAGGGGTGCAGTTTAGTGCAGTGAGATGTTTAATCCAGTCAAGGGTAGTGGCTGAGTGATTGGGTGTGGAGATCAAAGGAAATTCAGTTTTGAGAGTATTTAGAAGGAGATGGTTCTGAGCTAACCATTGTTGGGTTTGTGCAAGTGTAGCATTTAATGTTTTTATGTCCTCTTGAGATGAGATCTTCAGGTACAGTTGGTGTCATCCACATACATGTGCTACTGAATGTTTGCTCATTTCAAAATGACAGCAAGTAGCTCCATAAAAAGGTTAAAGAGGGTGGGCGAGAGCACTGATCCTTGGGGGATTTCAATCATGACAGGAATACTGGAAGCAAGGGAGTGTTTAACTTTGATCCTTTGCGTGCGGTTACACAGGAAGGAGGCAAACCAATTTAGGACGGGGCCCGAGAGCTCCATCCTATGTTGAAGAAGATCAATTAGGTTTCCATGTTTGATGGTATCGAAGGCTGATGACAAGTCCAGAAGGATCAGGAGACATGGGATATTTTGGTCAAGGGCTCTCAAGGTGTCATCAACAATGTGTGCTAGTGCCGTTTCAGTACTGTGCCCTGATCTGAAACCTGACTGATGGTGGTCAAGGAGTTGATAGTTCTCAATATGGTTGCAGAGCTGCGAATGGGCTCCTTTTTTAAGCAATTTTGCTAGAGCCATAATGTTGGTTATAGGTCGGAAGTTGTTTGGGTCTGATAGGTCTGCATTGAGCTTCTTAGGAATGGGAGTAACATGCCCAACCTTTAGGCAATCCAGAATCCTTCCCTGTAAGAGGGATTCATGAATGATCCTGGACCAAAGAGGGAGAATGACTGAGTTTAAATCTTTATATAGCTTAGCGGGTAGAGGATCACCAAATAGTTGGAGGGTTTAAGGGATGCCATTGTTGTGAATGGGTTCCGTGTGATCTGAGAGGAGAAAAGAGTTCCACGAGGCGCTGTTTTTGAGCACGCAGCCCAAAGGTGAGGAGACTGTTGAGGCTTCTACCAACTCCTCTGATCCTGCGGGAAGTTTCATAGGTAACAGATTTGGGGTGACTTGTAGTAGCTCCAACTCTATTTCCTTGTTTGTTCCAAAGAGTGAGTTGTGAAATCATCACCACTAGGGAAGAGGGGTATCTAAGTAGAGATCTAGTTGGAAGACTGGTTAGATTGTTCCTTAATGATTTCAAAGAGTTTTTTGGGCCTATTTTTGGCTCCATACAATTGAGTTCTGAAGTGGACTGTTATAGCTAGGCGGGTGCGTTTGTTGTAGGAACTTCTTACTTTTCTAAGTTGAGTGAGATTTGTGGTGGAGGGCGAGTTTCTCCAGAGTCTCTCAGATAGTCTAAGGTTGCGCCGTTAATCATTTAGGAATCATTTAGGGAACCATTAAACCACGGTTTGGAAAGTTTGATGAGAATCCTTCGGAGCTGCTTCGGTGCAATAGAATCAAGAATGGTAGACCGCGTGTTAATGTCATTATCTGAGAGATCGTCAAAGTTGGTCATATTGAGGGAGGCTGTAGTTTATTTCAGGTGATTGAAGTTAGCATATTGATGTTCAGGTCTCTCATATTGCTAGTCAATTGTTTCTCTTTAAGAGGTTGGCCCTGTCTACTCAAGTCCTTATCTTGGATGAGGAAGGAAATTTGAAAATGATCAGACCAGTCGCAGGGTAAAATGTATCCTATTTGTATGATGTTGTCTTTGGCAATGAAAAGGTGGAGAGTGGCACCTTTATTGTGTGTAGGACTTTAACAAACCTGTGATCGGTTTAATGTCAGAGAATAAAGTCTTAATTGAACATACAATAGGATAATTTGTGTCATTTCAATGCAGGTTAAAGTCTCCAAGGAATATGTGGCAGATTTTATCCTAACTTGAGCTAATGACTCTATGAAGACCTGATTGTCATCAGGAGGGTGATAGAGTGCAGTACACAGATCATCTTTCCTTTATTCCAGATTTCAGTGACTAGCTGTTCAAATGGGGATCACACAGCACATGGAGATTGTTTTACTGTGAGGTTGGAGTGATGAATATAAGCAATGCTCCCCTCTGTTTTACCCAGTCGGTCACATTCCGAGAATGGAGTAGTCAGGGGGGATGAAGATGTCAAGAACTCTGGAAGAGTTATCATTGAGCCAGTTTTCAGTGATGATCAGAAGGTCCAAGTTTTACGCAATGATAAGTTCTGAAATATCAGCTGCATGTTTCACAGCTGATCTACAATTGAGTAGCTTCGATTTGACGTGCAGATTGGAAGTTGAGGGATAAAAAAGAGATTTCCCATACATAAGGAGTATCGGACCGTATTATGTTAGAATGATGTATCTATACGTACCCTCTTTTCTTGATATATATATATATATATATATATATATATATTTATATATATGTATCCATCTATATCGCTTTTGAGGGAGGACAGCCTTTATTCACTCCTTGCGTTTACCCTGCTTACAGAGTAGACCAGGAACCATACAGACGCCATTTTCTGAACCTATGCTTGAACATATGTTAGTCTCCGGCAGTTGTCAAGCCCCAGTTCATCTGAATTACTGGGAGGCCGCGCGGCGCGCCCATGCTGGCGACGTAACCGCTCCGTCACCAGCCTCGGTTGAGCTGTGCTCATGACGGAGCGATTCGGTCATGGCCCCGCCCGCTCAATGGAACGCCCAGCGCAGGCGCGTAATCCAAGTCGTGCAGGCGCGCCGAGCGGGCCATGACGGAACCGCTCCGTCATCAGCACAGCACTACTGCGGCTGATGACGGAGTGGTTCCGTCATCAGCACCAAAGGAGTTAGCAGAGGTTTGATGTCAGCGTGTTTCCAGTCATCAGAGAAGGTAGTGGTATTGATAGAGCAGTTGATGGTATGGCTGAGCTCGAGGGCGATGGTGGTAGCTGCTCTGTGGAACATGTGCTGTAGATATTTTTCAGAGGAGGCTCTGGAGTGGATGCTCTTCATGGTCTTGAGAGTGTCGTCAGTGGTGAGTGGGGTCCAGTTGAGCAAGATCTGTTGTGGGGTGGTGTGGTTGGGTGCATTGATTGTGGGCTTCATGGGAGGGTAATGGGTATCGAACCTGTCATAGATCTGCCTGGCCTTGTGGTGGAAGAAAGTGCTGAGTTTGTGGCAGAGGTCTTGGGAGGATGGACCATCTGTGGTCTTGCTGTTGGTCTTGACGAGCTCCTTGGCGATAGCAAAGAGTTGTTTACTTTTGTGTGCGTTGGCATTTTTTCTGTTCTGGAGGGCCATTTTCTTAGAGGTTTTAAGGAGGAGGTGGTGTGCGGTGATTGCAGGTTTGAAGGTTGTGGGGTTTTCAGGGGTTTTGTTGCTCCCCCATATCTTCTCTATCATCTGCAGGTGTGTCTGGACTTGTAAAGGGCGGGAGTAAACCAGCTGTCTTCCTTAGAGTGTTGCTTGCCGGGTGCCAGAGAGTGGGCATAGTTGGAGATCCATTGGTGGAAGTTGCATGCTGCAGTATTGGCGTCGGCCTCCGTCAGTAGTGTGGTAGTGCTGAGGGAGGCGGTGAGCTGTTCTTCAGTGACCTTGTTCCAGCTACAGCTGGGGGGGTTGAGGGCATTGGTGTACAGTGAGTTTGATGAAGACGCAGTGGTGGTTAGTCCAGAGGAGTTCGGTGTTGTGGCTGTATTGATGTTTCCACTGGCAGAGAGGATGGGGTCAAGCGTGCGTTTTGCTGCCTGTGTTGGAGTGGCAACAATCTGCTTGAGTCCTATGTTGGTGAGGTTCTCAAAAAGGGATGCGGTATTCTGGTTCTTAGGGTTGTCCTCGTGGAAGTTGAGGTTGGCGAATAGGATGTAATTGGTGGATGACAGAGCCTGGGGGG
Organism: Lissotriton vulgaris; assembly: GCF_964263255.1. Taxonomy (NCBI): domain Eukaryota; kingdom Metazoa; phylum Chordata; class Amphibia; order Caudata; family Salamandridae; genus Lissotriton; species Lissotriton vulgaris. The sequence continues at coordinate 1,175,178,479 of NC_141695.1, read as the reverse complement.
TGATGTGGTCAGAGATAGCTTCGGTGAAAGGCAGTCAGGTGCCAGGTGGTTTGTAGATTAGGGTATCTTGGATGGTGGTATTGAGGTTAGTCTGGATCCTAAAGTTGAGGTGTTCCATTGTTGTCACCGGGTCGCCCAAGAGGGTGGTTAGGCAGACAATGGTTTTGTGGATGATGGTGATGCCCCCTTCTGGTCAGATGTGGTGGTCCTTGTGGGTGATCTTGTAACCATTGGGGATGGCAGTGGCAATGTCCAGGCTTGAGCTGAGATTCATCCAGGTTTCTGTGAGGAAGGCGCTGTCTGAAGAGACAGTCTAGGAGGTTCCTGAGTTTGGTGGCATGTTTGTGGAGGAAGCACATGTTGAGGAGGATGCAACTGAGCTTTGTCCGGTCTGTTATTGGTCGATTAGGTGGGGAGGGGTGCTGGAGTGCAGAGGTGGGTCCATGGGAAGCTGCAGATGCGGCAGGAGAAGGGTCCTTGGGTATGCTTTGAGAATGTGAGGTGGTAGGTGGCATGTCATCTGGTGTTAAGGGTGAGGAGAGTGCTGGCATTGTATCAGTGGAAGGTCCGAGAACCAGGGTCCGGGGTGCTTGGGGTGGTCCAGGCATGGACGGGCACGGACGGGCTTGCCTTTTGCACCGCCACCATTAAGTAGTGTATGGGGAGCTGGACAGCTGGGAGGCGGGAAATGCGGGGATTGGGAAGGGTCACTGGAGGGGGGCATGGCCATGAACAGCAATACCACTGTCACTCACATAAGTATAACGAGATGTAATGTGATTTTATTGCAAAATTGTTAATAGAAATGTAAAAAAAATAAGATAGGTAAAATCTGAAGTGTTAGAAATACAGATAACATGAAAAAATATGGTGCTTTTGTCTGACCAGTGCCCATCCTATAACATTTTTGGTCTAACAGACTGTACTATTCACTTTCGGGCTTCATATGTCAGCACTGCAGCACCAGGGTTGCAAGCTTTATTTGCAAAGACTCCTAAAGTACAAGATATGTCGAGCAGTAGCACTTGGTTTGAGAGAGGGACATTGAAAACCACGTGCAGAAAAAGATTCTTTTCAAGAGCCGACACAAGATTGTTAGACTCTCCTGGTGCCCTCCTTGAATTGTTTCTCATTGGACTGATTTCCTGGAGCTTAACCAGTTCCAGCTGTTTGTGTCCCAGAGCTGTTTCGGTGTTAACTCCATAAGCTCAGATAGCAGTCAGAGGAACTCATGCTGGGTAGGTTTTGCAGTTTTGTAATGCCTTCAAGTGGGGAAAGGCATTCCTTCAATCGGGCAGAATTCATCACTTTCAGATGACTGCTGAAGGATGCCTTGGTTCGTTTAATGGATTTTGACAAGTGAAAGCTTTCTATACTGGTAGAAACACTACACAGCATTATTTCAGTAGCACTAAAAGTACAGTATTAATGTTTTCTGTAGATTACAAGGACTGATGTATATTCATTTAAATCAGAAAAGGGGGTGGTGATGAACAGAGTGTCTGAATTGAGCAGACCACTCTTACCCAGTCCAAAGATCAGGGCTTGATCCATCACCGTTATTTATCTCACTGCCCCATCCCAGCTCAGAACCTGGCTATATGCAAATCAGTCTGTCCCTGGCCCAGTGCATCATGGGAACAGGGCAGACTAAACTACCAAGCCAATTCTTCACCAGAAAGGAAACAAGCTACCGGGGACCGGTTTCTGGCATTTCAGCCGTCTTCGGCCCGGCTTGCTTGAATCCTGATGGAGCAGTGAGAAAGGGACTCATGTCTGAGTATACCCTGCCACACCTATAGTGGCCAAAATCGATTCAGAAAAGGGGGTGGTGATGAACAGAGTGTCTGAATTGAGCAGACCACTCTTACCCAGTCCAAAGATCAGGGCTTGATCCATCACCGTTATTTATCTCACTGCCCCATCCCAGCTCAGAACCTGGCTATATGCAAATCAGTCTGTCCCTGGCCCAGTGCATCATGGGAACAGGGCAGACTAAACTACCAAGCCAATTCTTCACCAGAAAGGAAACAAGCTACCGGGGACCGGTTTCTGGCATAACAGTGTAAGAATTGGCTTTTGTAGTTTGGTTTGCCCTGTTCCCATCATGCACTGGGACAGGAACAGACTAATTTGCATACAGCCAGGTTCTGAAACTGGGATGGTGCAGTGAGCTAAAAAACGGTGTTGGATCTAGCCCTGATCTCTTGACTGGGTGAGAGCTTTCTGCTTAATTCAGAGACTCTGTCCCTCACCACCCCTTGTTGTAAATATTTTTGTCCACCCTAAGCGTGGAAGGGTATTCTCAGATGTGAGACCCTTGCTCATTGCACCATCAGGATTCAAGCAAACCGGGCCGAAGACGGCTGTAATGCCAGAAACCGGTCCCCGGGAGCTTGTTTCCTTCCCAGTGTAAGAATTGGCTTTTGTAGTTTGGTTTGCCCTGTTCCCATCATGCACTGGGACAGGAACAGACTAATTTGCATACAGCCAGGTTCTGAAACTGGGATGGTGTAGTGAGCTAAAAAACGGTGTTGGATCTAGCCCTGATCTCTTGACTGGGTGAGAGCTTTCTGCTTAATTCAGAGACTCTGTCCCTCACCACCCCTTGTTGTAAATGTATATACATTTAAGGCATTTCTATCGCCCAGTCCTAGCAAAGGGCAGCGGAGTGCCCTACAAGATTATAGACACGCATTAAGTCAACTAGTAAGAGGAGGGAAATTTTGATTGTGGATGGTTAATGCATTGTGATGTAGTGTTCTTTTAAGAGGTGAGTCTTAAACTTTTTCTAAATTAGAACAGTTTTGGGGCCCTCCTGATGGATCCTGGAATGTAGTTCCAGATACCGAATCTATAGAACTGTGTCTAAGTGGACAAAGTTTCTCAGGGTCACCACAGGCAGTGAAAACGTTTTAACGTTCATTACTTACCTCCATAAAAGTCATGACTAGAGTTTTTTTTTCTGAAGGATAAAGACTCATCAATCGCTAAGACCATATAACTAATATGAAACAGAGATAAACCTCAGCACTCCTGTTCAATTTTATGTTGATTTGTCAAGTTATTTAAGCAAATCTATTCAAAACACCAGCAGGACATCAATATCGTTCTTGCCATATCAATTTAATATGAATAATTGCCAGAATATTGAGTTACAAAGTTAAAACACAGTAAAAGTATAAACAAGATTAAGCAGCTTGATGTGGCAATCCTCCTTTCAAGCGTTGAACCGGCAGCCGACACGTGTTTCGTTTCATAGAAACTTTTTCAAGGCTTCAATCGTTTTATGCATGGGCGACCAAACATTTCAGTAAAAATGTCCAAGCCTTGTAATGGGGATTCGTTTGTCCCTAGGTATATTTTGCCTCTCTTTGTTATAGTAGAGGACCGGGTCACATCTTAATTGGTATACGTCCACTCGTTATTCATTCGTTTTTGTAATAACATAGTCTTGGGCCGTGATATGCCCCTTATATAGTCGAGACTCCCTCGCGGCGCAGTCCTTACAGATTTGACATGCATTTGCTGAGGTTTATCTCTGTTTCATGTTTTCACTGGGTCCAACTGGGCTCCGGTGTCTTTGCACCTTAGGCAGTGGGGTGCGTTTTTCTTATCCTCGAGGGGCACCAGTACTTGTAGGGTCATATTGAATGCACAAGGGGAATAGATGTGCTACCAATTTTTCCACCACTGACATTTGTAAATATTATCATATAACTAATAGACTGATATTTCTAAGCATGAGGTACCTTGCTCCACAGTATGCTGCAGACAGTAGACACTAGCATGGACCCGAGTGTAACAAAGACAGATATCCTTATTTTCTTTAGAAGGGCAGAGTAAATATTATCTTTTTCTTCTAAGCTATATTCAAAAAGGTATGGTTCCAGAATATTGTCAAAATATCAGATCTTAAATATTCTCGATAAAAATACCCTCACCACTGGAGTTAATTAACCCCTTGCATGCCCGGCGACTTTTCGCGCTGTACGGGTGATTTACTTAATGGGCGGGGGCCGTCATGAGCATGCTAAGGGGTTAACACCTAATGGAATTATATTTTGGGACATTATATTTAGTTCATAAAATGTATGTCAGACACTATTTTTGTTCACAAAAGTCTGACAAACAACCGTACAGAAAGAAGTGGGTCCTGAAAGACAATATAAAAGGACTAATTGTAGCCCCAGTATGGGAAATCTCTGAAGAAGTACATAGCTGTGTCAAAGGTACCAACACCTTATTCTGCAGTGAGAGGCAACCTAAACTCTGTGAGGGTTATTCCAGGTCAGGAATGTCTCAATGGCTGCAACCATCTTCTTCTTCTTTTGTTGTTTTTTAGCGTAAGTTCACTGTCTGGTTTGGGAACCTCTTCATAAGCTATTCCCTCATCCGTAGAAAATAGAAGGCAGACACCACCCATATTTTTCAGTGCTGGAGAGTCAAGTAAGGCCCAAGCACCACAAAGTAAGGTGTCATCATATTACTTCACATCCATTCCTTCACTTAACCATGAACTGGGCTCATAGACCATAATAATAACCCTGATGTGTAAGGTGGCAGATGAATCTCTCAGAACAACCATCTGCATTTTAAAATGAACACCTTTTAGACACTAGTTGAGTAAATAAATTTCAAAAACTTGCAACTATACTCCCAATCAAGATATTTTAATATACTTTTTTATATTAAAAAATTAGAAATTAATGAGAATTTGATTTTAAGCAAAGTCTTATTGTCACCTTCATAGCCTGAATGGATAAAAGCCACCTGAAATTGACTGGCTTACACTTATGACAACACAGTGGTAACATTGTAAATGGAGTTTGCACTAGTTAAGAATAATTCTCAACTTGCATTGTAGTAAACTCTCAAGTGTAAGGTGGCAAGTCACTGACAACAGGGGATGCATAGTTAGAGAAGAGTAAGTCATCTGGGTTTTGAAGTCTGCTGAATAGGCCTGAACATTAATTTCAATATTATGAAATTGAACATTTTTCCTAATAAGTTCATAATATTTGTAAATAGGCGAACGAGAGATAAAAGATGCTGTAACACTATAGAGAGGCCCTCTTAACTGTTTGCAGGTATACGAGCACATCATTTCCTGCAGTCCAACAGTTTTCTGACGCATTCAACCCCAGAAATATTGTTAAATTGAGTGTGATATTGAATGACTTCTCTGTTGTGAGCGGTGACATGATCTGCAGCAGTGTCAGTGAGGATGCTTGTGAACCCAGTGACCCAGATAAATTGCCTAGAAAATATCTCAGTTAAAATGAGTTGCACTTCTTCCCGCTTATTATCGCTAAGAAAATATAATGGGGCTTGGGGGCCCTGCAAGGTGCCTAATTTTATTATGCAAAGTGTCCTCTCCGTTGGTATTCTCCAAAGATGTACCGGAGAAATGTATTTTCTTTACTGAACAAACTCTACTCCAGGAGCATAAAGAGAGTCTGCAGATCCCTGATACTTAACAAAGTATTTTTCATAATTTTGTACCTGTAGATTTCAGACTTCTCAAAACCTCACCAATGTTCTTATTCATTACAATAAGAACACAATAGTAAACATCCTTCTCATTGTTCAACTTTAATAATATTTTCTGCTCTTTTATTTTTTTGATACCAGTGACTCTCTCTGGTTGAATGCTTTTTAATCCTACATTTGCTGTTATGAATTGAAACATTTCAGGTAGTAGATTGGCCTCCCTAAATATTTACTTACAATGGGCACAACGCATTTCTTTCAAATAGTGATGTAACAGAATGAAGAACATACATCAGCTCTTGAAGCTCTCATAGGTGGTTGGTGTGTGTGTGCTTATTAGCATATGAGTGAAGGAGAAGTATAAAGGGATAACCATTTAATATGCTTCTATGTTGCCATCGAGTTATTCTAGTTACACCCTAGTCCACTATGCCAGGTGTGCAGTAAATGTAAATGTAGGTGTACATATATAGCGCAACCTGTCACCCAAAGGGCATCCTGGTGCTTGCTTAGGGAACCCATCCTGGTATTCCCCTGTGAGAGGCCCCGGCAGGGTATCCACAAGGTGAAAGCCAGGCATCCCGCCGCGAGGGGCCGTTGTGGAGATTAAGCAAGCTATTGCCCAGAGTCGCAGAGCGTGAACCCGTGAGTCGAGAAGGGACCGGAGCGAGAATTATCGAGACCTTGGAATTTTTAGCCCAAGACCCGCCGAGGCGGGGAATTGAACCCTGGTCCAGGGCCGATCTCAGCTTCCGGGTCTGCCGCCTCTAACCCCTGAGCCACACTTCTCCATATCGTGATCTGCGATACTATACCTTCAGAGGAATTTGTTTCTGGGAGAAACAGTTCACATTGCAGCAATTCAAAATGTCTCCTCCTTGTACCTACTCAAAACAAAAAAATGCCAGTGCAGTGGCAAACAGGAAAACAGAAGGACCCGATCCTCTGGTGAGCAACATTGTAGTGTGCTGCAATGCCACACATTGGGAAATTATGAACTAAGTGAGAAGTACACATCAGCCACTAGGATATTAACCCCAATGCTACAGTTTTTAATAGATGGATTATGAATTTCCACACTAACCCAGTGTATCTCAGGGCCCCGTATTGTCATTTGATGGCTTTTTCATTCATTTGGGAGGTACAATGTATCTTGAAATCTGGTTTAAAATGCTACCCTTGCTGTGTTCTTCTTTCTGAATGCAGCTATGTTGCAAAGTGGAATTTCTGGTTGAAACAACTTTCCTGTCATGTCACTAAAGAGGAAGATGCCCAGCACTCCAACATTATGATGTTGAAGATAAATACTGGGCCTTATTCACAAGGGTAAACTAGCACTTTTGATGTAAGGCTTCTATTTTTTTGCTATTCACAAGCTGTGTGTAGTTTAACATGTAGAAGCTTGACAAATGTAGAAAACCTAGCACAAAAAAATAGGACATTCTATTCCGTTGTAAAGATACAACATATAAAATGAAATTTGTAGTTTATGGATAGCACACAAAATAGTAAACTTACACCAAAAGTGTGAGGTTACCTTTGTGAATAAGACCCATTGAGGTTTTTTTTAATGTATACCGTCCTCAGCATCTCACAAAAGTTCCTAAAGATATGAGAGGGAGTGAAACCCAGGCCCTGAAGATACCTTTTAACACCACTTAGGTGAAATCATAATGGACACATAAGGGTGTGAAGTGACCAAGCAAATCTAGTGGTTGTGGGGTAGGTGGCGAGATAAGGGAAGGTCCACAAGGTAGATATGGAGTTATCATTATAATGAAATGTTTTCATCTTTCATCTGTAGCTGGAAAAGCTGTACTAAGAATCAAAGGGTGGTATGAACCCCCCAAATATAAATGCCCTGATAGTGCAAAGCATGAACCCCACCAACAGTAGGGACCATTAGGATATAATTTAAAACAGTTTCTGAGGTCTGTACAAATCCATACGGAATATTCTCAAGAACGTGTGTTATTCATCGCAAAGTTAGCTTAACGCAACTTTGCACATCTCAGTCTATCGCAGGAAAATAACACTGTGTTAATGTTGTATTCTCAACCCGGCGGCACCATGAGATACTCTCACGATAATGTGCCAAATGAGCGCGTTAAAATCAATGGAGGCCAAAAAAATGCGAAACACAAAAGCGAAAAAAGTAGCGATGCCCCAAATCGCGATACAAAAATCAGAGATAACCAGAGACAGGCCTGCAATTCCCATGTGTCATGCGGGAAAATGCACTATAAAAGCAACAAAAAAAACACACCCAAACCAAAAGAAACTGGTAGCACCATGGATGCATTCGGACCGAGTGCAGAGGACAACTTGAACCCCACAAGCCCGACGGAGGACCAGCTAGAAACCCCGTAGCCTGGGAAGAGCAAGGAGAAGAGGAAGAGGAAGACGGGGTATAGTTCGCAGGAAAACCGGATCATCATCACAGAGGTGATAGAACACTACCAACAACTGTTCGCCACCTCTACTGTGTCATTGGCAACACAAACGGAAATATGGCAGTCGATCGTGAGCAACGTGAATGCAGTCGGAGTGTCGAGGAGGTCAAGAGGCGCTGGCTTGATGTGAATAGACAAACCAAGCAGAAACTCGCTGCCAACCGGAAGGCAGCAACGGCGACTGGAGGTGGGAGTCTTGCGCCACAGGAGGAGCTGGATGAGCTGGGGGAAATGGTGGCCACAGTCATCAGTGTGGAGACGGTGTCAGGAGTTGGGGGTCCGGACACAGCTCGATATGACCTGACCCAACAGCAACAGGGTGAGTAATGACTAGAGACTGGGGGAACAGGGGTAGATGGGCACAATGTCACACATGCACAATTATGTGTAGCACACTGCACACCCACAATGATGTTGGAACATGTCCTTGATACCCTTGGCACACTGCAGCACACATAGAAACATCAAGTAGGCCTCTGTTCACTATGTGCACAAAGTGGAGCCCCTCCCTATCACCAATCTCACAACCTACCCATGCACATGTGCTGAATCCAGCAGAGCAGTGGCTCTGTGAGCCACACTGGCAATGCAAGTGACACTGCATGACCAATAGCATGGCTGCAGTCAAAATACATGACATGGTGCACAACTTAATATTGAGGTGGCCCAGTGTGGATCTTATCCTCAAAGGAGCAGGTCACACTCTGACGTGCACATACAACCCCTTGACGACAACACATCTACAGACAAACAATGCACAAGAGTACGAAAACCGCCCAAGAGCACAAATGACCTAAGTCGCCAACACCTCAGCATCGTAAAAGCACACAAGTAAAAGGCACCCCCCCCCAAAAATATAAGTGGCTGCAAAATCAGAGCTGCTGGGGCGACTCTCCCACAATGCAGCACACACACATAGCAATCATTGCACATCAACATTGACGACAATGTGGTACAAAGTGCAACACTTTCAATACAGAACAGAGGACACAACTGGTGCCACTAGTGCGTTGAAACTGGTCAATAACATCTGGCATAGCAGGAAACTGTGGGATAATACTGTACGAGTACAACCTCACATCCGTCATGTAGTCGAAATGTCCACTGTCTCCCATCAAATAGCCAGCTCCTCCAAAACAGTCACCATGTACATTGTCATGCAGTCTATATGTAAACATATACAATGCGTCAACATACATGGAACACACTGTTAACCTGCACCTCCCCTTTATATTCCAGAGGGACAATCAACACCTCCTGCAGAGCAGACCAGACATCTCTTCAGTGATGATGATGAGGACCCCCTGGCCATCTGCTCCAACACCCTCCAACGGCTCGTGGACAGTCTCCGCACCCCACCTTGAGGAGCAGGACAGCCCTGTGGCATCGAGGTGCCCCCACTTCCTGCACAGCCCACACACCAGCAAGCACCCCCCACCATGGCTGGCACTCAGCACCTCACAGAAAAACACATGGCATTCCAATGTCGTGTGTTAGACTGCCAGAGGGGGCTGGCTAAACAGTTGCAGGTGGGTTTTGACCTCGTGGCAGCCAAACTTGATGCCATACTTGGGTGTATGAGTCCCATCAGGGACCACTTACAGTCCCTAACGGACACCAAAAATTCTATTCCATGACCTGCAACACTCCTTGGAAGACCTCGCTGGAGCCATTACTCGGTTACAAGACAGGCTCCAGCGATGTCAGCCGGGAGTTGGGACACATGCGGAGAACAATGGAGAACATAGGGCAGATGCAGGCTGGAAGGATGGCTGACACATATGTACACCAGCGAGATGTAGCTGGGATCTTATATGCCCTGCAGAACCTCATATTTCCATTGCTGCCACAGAGCCTGTCACAGATGACTGCTGCAGGAACTTCGACACACACACCTCAACACCCTGATGTGTCAGTGGCACACAGTGAGGCAGCCATACCACCTCCGCCCCCTGATGTACCAGTGGCACACAGTGAGGCAGCCATACCACCTCTGCCCCCTGATTTGCCTGTGGCACACAGCAGGGCTTGAGTCGGGGTACCACGCGGGTGTACGGCGTCCCCCCACTTATTTTACAGGATGGATGCCGCCCCCCCCGCCACACAGCTGGACTTCACTCGTTGGCCTCTCTGGGACAAGATCGGAGCGCACCTTTCGTGACGCCACTTCCTGTTGGGATGTCACTTCCGGTGACAGCGTCCCCCCACTTCTATTTTTAGGACTCTGTCCTGGCACACAGTGATGCAGCCATAACACCACCACACACCTGACACAGAAGACATATCAGAGTACCAAGATGTGGATGGTAATGACTCTGTGTGAGAAAGGAAGTTGCAACATTTATCCCCACCATATGGCCTGTTCCTCCTTGCTTCAGCCCTCTGCATCATGCCCTAGAACAACACCTTCCACTGTCCCCCGAAACACTCTGCGACATTCACCTGGACCCCGACATGGACTTCCATATCTTCTCTGGTTACCAATGACACATCAAGCAGGCTACGGACTGAACTCTTCCTCTTTCGATTAACTTGTCATTCTTCAAAGGACTCTGGTTGGCCCTCCACTGAGCAACCAGCTAATATGGGGTTTGCATGGCCATGTACTGCTACAGCCCCTACACTCCACAGAATGTGAATAAAACATTCCAAATCACACATATGTGTCATGTCTATGTTCAATCAAGTATAAAAGCATGGATGAATGTAGGGACATTGATTGCATAAAAAGGTACACCCTGGGAAATGACATCAATGTGCATGTTTGACCCTGACCCACATTGCCATTTAGATGACTGTGAAGGTGTGAACTAGCTGTGGCCTCATTGCTCATGTACAACAATCTCGCAACCCCCCAACGTAGCCCCACATCCATGTATAAAATAGGGCTGTGTGTAAAAATGTCTAATTCTGTAGCAGGCCTAAAGTGGTATCCCCATCACATGTGACAACGGAACATCCCTTTGCACACCTACTAACACTCAACTGTGTGGACACAGCCTGTTTTGATGGATCACATTGATCCGCATGGCAATAATTTGCACACCATACTCACATTGCTGAAGACATGTAAGAGCACAGGTCTACCAGCAACTATCCAAATCAAAGTGTGTGGCTCATGGAGGTGGAGCTGGCAATAGAGACTCATGCCCAAGTGAAATGCGTCAGTCAGTCCATCCTTGTGTACGGACAATGCTCATTGAGACACATGATTTGTCATTCTAATCAACACTCATCACAGTTGAACACTAGTGAAGTTGCGTAGACTTTATTAGCATGTGTGTGTCAGTACGGGCAAGACAAGGGCCACAACATGCAGACTAAGGCTTAAGACACTAACAGGCAGCATAGGAACATGTAGAGGTGCAAGAAATAGGGAGGCAAAAATGAACACCAATCATTACGGATGGCAATGGTCTCAGCCCACCTTGCCTTGCTGGACGAGTCATGTGATGTTTGGCAATGGCTCATTGCCCCATGTCAGGGGCACGACTCACAGCCCGTGGGATCTGCATAGTGCTGTACCACCGGACTGCGCTGACTGTCTGCTCTGCTGACAGTGAGCAGGTGAAAGGGTCCAACAAGGTCACATGTAGTACTACATTGCCATGTGTGTACTCTCCCTCCAGCAGTATATCAGATTTAGGAACGTTACCAAACGAAGCTGTGCAGTTCTGCCCATGGGACTGCATCACCTTGCACAGGTGGGTGTCAACACGTGTAGGTGCATGCACATGCATTCTGAGTCCAGGCGAATGCAGACATGTCCACTGTTGTGGTGAGATATATGACCATTACTCCAAGATGCAACAAGGTGTTGGGACCTGTGCTCTGGTTTACAATCAGTTGTGGCTGCAGGAACGTAGTTACTCGTCCATGAATGCGAGCGCAATATTCCTGGGCAATCAGTTCCAAGTGTATGTCATTGTCCAGTTCAACGAACACGAGGGAGAGCCAATCCATTAACTGGTCCAGACAGATGTGCTCCGTCCATGCCGTTTCACCAATCCACAACACAGCTCAATAGGGGAGCGCCTCGATGTGTTTACTGCACACGAACACGTGTGCGATCTCCCATGCCCAACTGCCAGCACATACGCCAAATATCAAGGCAACCCATGCACGGGTATCACGGTTACACTCCTGGTCATGGGCCAACAGGGGGCGCACACACAAGTCATAATCCAGTTCAGCTACCGTTGCGTTGGATAGGCAGATATCCATGGGCCACTTGGGTGTGCATGATCAACAGTGGAACCAGGGCTGAACGCAGGTGACGTATGCGAAATGGAAGCTCAGATGGTACCTAACGCGCAACACTGGCAGTGGCAGTGCACCCAACAAATGCAGCATACATGAATGGTACAGTTCCACGTGACAAGGGTTGTGCATATGTCTGGGATGTCCTGCCATTGCGTTTGTGGCTCTCGTAGAACCAGGACAATTTTTCCCTGTGGCAGTTATGTGGATGATATCCCACAGCTAGGAGCAATGAGTCGTATGTGTGTGCAACATTTGGAGGTATGGGTTGTTGTGTACATAAGTGTCAAGGGCATCCCATGAAGGAGTACCTCAGGTAGGAACTTCTGTGTGTGGGGTGTGGATACGTCGGTCTTTCAATAGCACTGTGCGTAGTGTGGGAGTCGTCATCATCTGCCATGATATCTCTCTCAGGGGGTGCAAGCCGCATTCAAGACCAAGGTTGGAGGTGCAGATGTTCCTCCGCCTTATGTATTGAGACAAAGGAGCTTCCATCCCTAAAATTAGTCTGACTATTGTTTGCATTCTGGAAATGTGATGTGGCTTTCACGCTCCAATTGAGGCCAGGCGTTAGGCTTATGGTGCACTAATAGCAATACACTCTCTCTCTTTCTCTCTCTTTCTCCCTCTCTCTCCCTCTCTCTTTCTCTTTCTCTTCCTCTCTTCCTCTATCTCTTTCTCTCAATCTTTCTCTCTCTCTCTCCCTCTCTCCCTCTATCCCTGTCCCTCTCTCTCTTTTTCTTTCTCTCTCTCCCTCTCTCTCTCACTCTCCCTCTCTCTCCCTTTCTCCCTCTCTCTCTCTCCATTTCTCTCTCTCTCTCTCTCCTTCTCTCTCTCTCTCCCTCCCTCTCTCTCTCTCTTTCTTTCTCTCTCTCTCCTTCTTTCTCTTTGTCTCTCTCCCTCTCTCTCCCTCGCTCTTTTTCTCTCTCTTTCTCTCTCTCCTTCTTTTTCCCTCTCTCTCTCCCTCTCTCTCCCTCCCTCTCGCTTTCTCTCTCTTTCTCTCTCTCTCTGTCCTTGGATGAGCGCATGACACACCTTCTTATCTTGAATTTTGTCTTGCAGGTTGTGACTTACACATTGTCCAGTGAAGACCCGCCATGACTCTTCCAAATAGTTGTTTTGAGTTAAATTTAAATGAAATATTTTGCTTGGAATTTCGATGATGAATGAATGATTTTCCTTCTTCTGACCGCAGATGAATGTTAATTTTTGTATTTGTGCGACATCAGGTGAATTGTTTTGTTCATGATTTCATAAAGATGATGTGAAATTTCTTTGTCTGCGGGGGTGGTGCCTGGGGTAGGGCCTGCGGGGCGGTCCTGGGGGTGGTGGCGGTGGGTGTTGTGGCGCTCTTGGGTGTCCAAGCTGCATGATCAGTAGCTCCATGGCATCTGTTGTTCTTCAGGTGTGGCTCTGGGCTGGGGCTCCCTTTTATAGTGCAGGTTGTCGTCCGACTTAGCACCATGTAAGAGCAGGTGTTAAATCCCTGCTGCTAACACGCCTTAACACATGTTTTGGGATCTTATCGCCGATCTGGCTGGTTGTTGAGAATGTTGCAAAGTGGTGTTGTTGTGGCTTTTTGCACGGGAACGCCTACTCTGCATATCATTAGCGTTAGTTGCCGATGTCATTTGTGGCGATGTTTCTTGTGGCTGCTATCACAGGGAAACTGGTGATGTTGGCTGTTTGCACCAGCTTGTAAATAGGGCGATACATTTATCACCACTTTGGCTGAGATAAAATGCAGCTAACTCGGCGATAAGTCCTTGAGAATATGCCCCTATATTTCTTATTTGGTATCCACCGATAGGGTATAGGAGTATTGAGATTCATTCACTGAACTAAAGCTGCGTTTTGCCCAAATATGTAATGTTGCCTTAATTGTCTCTCATTCAGAACTTCAAAACTGTTCTACATTCATTCTTTCAATGTCCTGTACTGTGCTACTCCACGCAAGACAATATCTACGTTATACCTACGTAAGAACAAAGCTGACGAGGTACTGATGTAGTGAAACCAATTAATCATTTTCAATCAACGTTTAATTTTTCTACTTTCACTTCAGGTAAAAGCAGAGCTAACCTTAAATCTTAATATATGTGAAACCAAGCAGAACATGTCACTCTGTTGTTGCACACAATACATTTTTGCAGGGGGGTTACACTTTTTCTCTGGTCTGTGAATTTATTAGTGCTTTAAAGTACAAAGTTTTGACATAAACTGTTTCTCCATTCAAGGGCAACTTCTATCTTATTCTTTGTCAAAAAACGAATACGTTGTCAAATGCGCTTTCTTGAGGCCTTGAAGGTTGCCATCTTCTGATGCATTGATATTAAAATGATGGCCCTGGGCCGCATGCAGCCCTCCTAACCTTTACATGGGGTCCCTGGTCAAGAGCAGCACTGGGTTTCTGTTTACTCAACTCAGCACTAACAAAAGAAATGTCAAAGAAAGGATGTAACTTGGGAGCCCTGTACCACTTACGTTTAGGAACACCTTCATTTTTAAAGACAACGTGCAGCAAAAGTATAAAAGTATGACAAAATGTATTCAGTTAACACGTAGAACCACCTTTTCACCTTTGTACACCAGATTAACTGTGCATTGAGTAGTATTCATTTTATAATGATAGTTTTCAAACATGAATTTAGAAACATTAATTCCCCCCCCACATTGACAACAATTGCAATAGTGAACTAAAGAGGCAAGCCAGTTTTTATGTGCACTCTTTTGGGCATATTACCAACAACTAGCGATAATTATCGCTATGTTGGTTTAGCGGCGATATTTTTATCGCCGAGCTGCGGTGATTTTTATCGCTTAGGAACCTTGCTATTATCAAGGTTTATCTCCTAAGCGATAAAATCGGCCGAAATGCATGAATATCGCTGAAAAGTCAGCGATATTCATGCATTACCGAGCTAATGCTTTTAGCCATGTTATCCACCTACCATTGGATAACATGGCTAAGAACTGCTCAGGGGCAGGTGTTAGCTTTTGGAGATATTCGCGCTTAGCACGAATATCTCCAAAAGTTGGTAATAGGAGATAGCGATGTTAGCGACTGTTTCCAGTCGCTAACATCTTGGCACGCCCACTTTGCATGTCATTAGTGATAAATATCACTGAAATGCAAAACGGGGTCCAAGCCAGGTCTGGTGGTTCAGTGGACTAATGCGTCTATTACAGGGGCCTGTGTTCGACCTCATGGTCACAGGTTCAAATACCGGTGGGTCCACTCAGCCTTTCATCCAACTAAGGTAGATAAAATGAGTACCATTGAGTTGGGTAACAACAAACATCTGTTGTTCAGTGCCAAGATACCCGTAGTGGTGAACGTGCGCTTTACAAATACACATGTTATGTTATGTTATGTTAAGATGGTAGCTATCTCCTACTAGCTGTCGCTAACTGGTGTTAGCGACAGCTAGGTAATAGGGAGATAATTTTATCTCCGCTTTCTTGGCTTTTAAAGCCAAAAAAGCGGAGATAAACCCCCTTGATAATATGCCCCTTTGTGTGGCCCGGGTCTCTATTATACCCGCAGAACATTATAGTTTCCCCCTCAGTCACATCAAAGACGGAAATGTATGGCCCCGACAAAATGTTTGCAAGTACACATACTCTGATGAGTCTTCCTTCATTAGTAATTTTGTGAACCTCTAATTAAAACAGACAGGAATGAGTACATTGCAGATTCCTGTAGCTGTATACAAAACTGTACCTAGAAAATGTGTGCTGAGTTAAATTGCAGCACGCATGTAAAGCCCAGTTAGCAAGATTATCGCAATTACAAGTGGGTCATATTTTTCAATGGTTAAACATCGGCAGGTCAATCCTGCCAATATTTGCAAGGGAAAAAGGCCAAGAAAATACTGGTACTTTGAAATTTGGTGTACTAAGCGCCAAAGTCCACCTTATTCCTAATTATCGAGGATACATTTATAATTATGTTATGTTATATTAAAAAAATGTGCATAGCGCACGAATACCAGATGGTGTCTCGGCGCTAGAAAACCAGAAGAGCAAGCCAGATCACTATTCAAGGAACAGCCAGGTCTTAATGGCCTTCCTGAACAGTGAGTTCCAGAGCTTTGCAGCTCCTATCGCAAAGCTTCTGCCCCCCAGTTTGATTTAAAGACTCTTTGAGTACAGATCAACTTAGCCCCTTGAGATCTGAGGCATCTGTTTGGCGAGTACCAATGTAGTGACGGCCTCAGGAAGTGAGGACCGGTCCCGTGAAGTTACTTGAATGTAATGCACAAGGTTTTGAATTTGATACGACTCTGAATTGGTAGCCAGTGCAAACACTGGAGGTGTTTGCCCAAGGACTGGACTTTGGGAATCCCCAGGAAGATTCTTTCAGCTGCGTTTTGGATCATCTGGAGCCTTCTTACTTGTTTTATAGGAATACCAAGATAAAGTCCATTACAGTAATCGAGCCTGGAAAGGATTAAGGATGTGACTACCGTTTTTTTGCTTTCTATAGGAATCATAGGTATGATTTTCTTGATTGCTTTAGGGATGAAGAAACTGGACGTAGTAACTGTCTTCACTAGGGCTTCAAGGTCCAGTTTTTGGTCTATCATTACACCTGCATTTTTTGCTCTGGGGACTGGGATTGGAACTGTTCCCAAATCATCTGGCCACTAGATCTGAGACCTGAAAGGGGAGAAGTTTCCACTATTGTCACTATTTATTGTATCCAATAAATACTGATCCATAGAGTATTGTTATTTATTGCGTGCAATAAACATGGCAACATTACTGATGCACTCGTAATAGAGGCCAATGTAAGTTATAACATTTTGAAACAATGTGGATCCATTTTGTGATAATACCTAATGCCTGGTTTTGATCTCTTGGGACTATTTGTATTCGCCATTTTTAAGTTCAACTGGTAGCACGTTTTCATAACCTAAAAGGATGGTTGTGAATACATTTTGGGGCACACTTCAGGGATGTAAGAAATACAGAAAGGAGGAAACATCTGAAAACACTAATTGAATTATGCAAGCAATACATCTACCTCGTTGGCTGTACCTGTTTGGCTGTTTCCCAAAATACAAATGAGTCTTGGATCCCGTGAGGGTGCATCCAATGTGCCACAGGGGTGGCAGGAAGGCATTTTTCCATGATTCACATTGGAGTGTGTAATCATTGTTTCTATATTTCAGCTTGTATGTTGAGTCAACAAAATCTAGTTCAGTTGTCAACTGAACTGAGGCATTTATTTGAATTGGGTTCCTGGTTCTTCCCAAACAAACATGGTGACCATGAAATCGCACAACACACAGACCATTGTTAGAGGGTGAGGTGTATGTATGGTTTTTAATAAATGAAAAAAACTCTATGTACATGCAATAGAAGAGAAAGTAAAAAGTATCTTGTAGTCATGCGCAATTAGATGCATGGGTGTTAAACCATGGGTACTGACAAAACTTCCCCAGGGGCTAAAAAGTTTGGTCTGTGGTGTGGTTGTCGGCCGCATTGATGCCAGTGGGGGGCGGGGGTGGTGGTTGTGTTGTTGGGTACTGTAAGGTGGGTGTAGGGGGAGTGAAGCATGCACATCTAGTGGCTGAATTGCTTAATGTGAAACCAGAAATTCTGGGATCAGCCCTTGCTTCCCCACTTTGTGTGATTCAAGGCAATTGTTATATTTCCCTTTGCCTCCTCTTTTCTTCATTATGACATGTAAACGGACCATGAAACACATGACTTCGTGACTTCAGGATTTGTCATGTACGAAAGATTTAACATCTTTTTAACGTTAGGGCTGATTTGAGTAAACAGCAGACCAGTGCTGCTGTTGACCAGGGGACCATATCTAAAGGTCAGAAAGGCCCACTTGTGGCTGCAGCCCCAAGGCGTACTTTTAACATCAATAACTAATAATTAAACAAATCAAATCTATGTGTACTTTTGACAGGACCCAAAACTGATTATAACTTAGACCTTAAATGGAAAAAAAACCTAAAAGCAAATGTAACCTAACCCTGGCAAGGAGGGGATATTTATTTTATGAAATAAGTGTGATTTTTTTTACTAGCTCATACTAATAATCTAACCAACTATTAAGAGAAGGGTAACATTAAGAAAGTTTAACATCAGAGGACTTATTTTACTAAACTCTCTTCACTCAGCGAGAATTGTATTACAACATATAAGGTACATTTTCATTTTACCGTTTACATATGTTGCAACAAGGGGTTACTGGACTGTTCCTAAACGTGGCTGAGGGAAAGATTAGTTGGCGTGACCCAAGGTGTGAATGTGACACACAAGGGCATCCATTTTGTTGGATGGATTGGCCTCACACACCCCGAAGGATGTCATGCTTCATCATCGGCGGTTGCTCCTCGTCGGGGAGGCGGTGCAATCCCCGACGGGCTCACCTCAAAGAGGGGCTCTTTGGCGGAGATCTTTTTCCAACTGCCTTATGGTGAGGTGCGGGTGTGTGGGCAGGGTGGTAAGTGATAGTGATAAAGGGATATTAAAATGTAGCTAAGGGTACCAGAATGAACTTTATTCAGGGGGTCCCTCGCTGCAATTAAAAACAGGGGGCTAGCTCACTAGGAGTCAACGAGTAAATTCAGGTGAACCTAGATGGGGCTAGTAGTGCAAAACGGTCGACATGTTTCTCGCAGTGGGCAGTAGTAACCCGCGATTCTTCAGGACCTATAAAAGGTGATTAACCACATGCTAGTGTCATGTGTGGGTTTGTGTGTATATTACCTCTGTGAGAGTTGTCCTATGCCTATTAAACAAGAACTAACTGCCACATGAGGGGTCGGCGGGATGAGGCATCAGGGATGAGTCATATAGTCAAGACTCTAGTCTCCTGCACCCCGGCTGCTTGACCTACCCTTCTCCGCCGAGCTCGAGCTCGGCGGAGAAGGGTAGGTCAAGCAGCCGGGGTGCAGGAGACTAGAGTCTTGACTATATGACTCATCCCTGATGCCTCATCCCGCCGACCCCTCATGTGGCAGTTAGTTCTTGTTTAATAGGCATAGGACAACTCTCACAGAGGTAATATACACACAAACCCACACATGACACTAGCATGTGGTTAATCACCTTTTATAGGTCCTGAAGAATCGTGGGTTACTACTGCCCACTGCGAGAAACATGTCGACCGTTTTGCACTACTAGCCCCATCTAGGTTCACCTGAATTTACTCGTTGACTCCTAGTGAGCTAGCCCCCTGTTTTTAATTGCAGCGAGGGACCCCCTGAATAAAGTTCATTCTGGTACCCTTAGCTACATTTTAATATCCCTTTATCACTATCACTTACCACCCTGCCCACACACCCACACCTCACCATAAGGCAGTTGGAAAAAGATCTCCGCCAAAGAGCCCCTCTTTGAGGTGAGCCCGTCGGGGATTGCACCGCCTCCCCGACGAGGAGCAACCGCCGATGATGAAGCATGACATCCTTCGGGGTGTGTGAGGCCAATCCATCCAACAAAATGGATGCCCTTGTGTGTCACATTCACACCTTGGGTCACGCCAACTAATCTTTCCCTCAGCCACGTTTAGGAACAGTCCAGTAACCCCTTGTTGCAACGATTGCCACGGGCACACACTGTGACTGGACCTTCCACTCCCTTGAGTGGTAAATGGTGCCCATTGATCAAGTGATCTCCCTTCTCCCTTTCATTTTCGAAAACCGTTTACATATGTGACATTAACATTGTCTGTTTTAGATTTGTATGAGCGTGAGTGTGTCTGTGTGTATCTGTGTAGTTATCTTGAAAATCTAGTACATTAGTCTCAGGTCTGCCAATGAAAAATGTCGAGTTAGAGAGGTGCTGAAAGGGCGCATCAGTCTTAACGAGGGACGCTGTTCACTGTTCACTAGTCAAGTTTGTTTGTATTTTTTCTGGGTCGTAGGGAATGTTAGGGCATTGCGTGAAGAAATAAGGCGTTCATATAAAGCGCAACTTTTCCAACTAATTAAAAGTTCATGCTGTGTTCTGGTAAAAAAAAAAAATCCATCTAACAATGCGTGACCTTCAGTTTTTTAAGTAAAGCCATCCGCAGAACTCGGCTGCAGAATTACTGGCTGCATCGCATGCTGCCTGTGGTATATGATGAATTGATATTATATGCTGTGATTATTTTTGCATTTTTGAGGTTATTACGGTAGTTTGGCCTTGGGCTTCTCATAACTCAGAGTCTACAATGACCTATTTCTTCCAAAGGTGGCTGTGATTTATATACAATGCGCTGATAAACTTGACCTTAATTTAACGAAAAAGTATTCAACAAAATTAGGAGTTTGTGCAATATTACAAGTACTTGTATTTTTTTAAGTATTTAGATTATACCTTCTGATGCTTTTCCAGTGAAATTATTTATTTATTCATGTCATATTTGTTGCTAATAAAGTGGTTAATATGCTTAGAAAAACTGGAGAAATTAAAAGGAAGGGAACATGAGAGTGAAGAAGCAGAAAAGGGTGCTTATGGAAAGGAAGAACTATATAAGGACTAGGTTCATGAACATCCAAATCCACATTTCCAAGGTGCAAAATGCAGTTTTAAGTTTGATGTTATCCAATACTTTTTGATGTTACTAACATTATGCGTATAATATACTTATTTGAAGGGGTTGTACTCCTGTTTGTCACGCTGGTATTTATTTAATTCAGTCCTGTATCTATACTTGTAAACCAGTTTAGCCTTAGGTCCTGCTTGTATGACTAATCTGTCTATCTATCTATCTATCTATCTATCTATCTATCTATCTATCTATCTATCTATCTATCTATCTATCTATCTATCTATCTATCTATCTATTTAGCTATCCTTGTGATCCTACTTATTTGTCTGTCAACCTATCCATCTGTCTGCCTGTCTAACAGTCTTATCTGCCAGTTTATCTACCTGTCTGTCTACCTGTTTAGCTATTTACATGGCTATTCAACCATCTGTCTGTCTGTCTTTCTATCTATCTATCTATCTTTACAATCATATTTATTTGTGTATCTGTTTGACCATTGGTCATTTGCCACTTCAGCAGGCATCATGGGGCAATATGATTTTTGTTTAAATTGATGAGAGAATGGCAGCTTACAACAATAAAGTTTTGCAAAAACCATGAGAGAGCAAACTAAGAATTGCCAAAGTCAAAAGGCTGGCAGCCAATAGCAGACCTATTGGCTTTACCAACACTTGTTATGTCTGGAGTTAGCCAATACCGTTTTATTTTACTAAAGTTGTAAGTGTAAAATACTTTTAGGGGCTTTCTGCCATCTCTCTTCATTCATTAGTCTTTTCATTGTGTCATTCTCAATTTTGTGCCACTCACAACAACATACAGCATAGGGAAGTGGGTCAGTCCACTTCAGCAATTGGTTAACTACACTTTGAGTGAAAACATTCTGCTCTTTCACAAAGAGCTTATCCACACAAAGTAGTTAACTTCACTACCAAGCACTGCTGTGGCTAAGCGTGCTTTGTTACGGTGAAATAAATATTTTTGAATTCAGCAAAGGTTTATTTTTTATATTGGTGGGAGCAGTTCAAAAACAAAGTTTTATGAAAACCATGAGACAAAAAAACAAGAATTGACAAAGGTAAAAGGCTGGTGGTTAAATGCCAGACCTATTACATTTGCCACTGCATATTAGAGGTTGCAGCAGTGTTAGAATGGCCGTTTGATTATTCTGAATTACCCATTGGGCTATAAGGAAGGGGATTTCCTTTATGGCTGAATAGGTTGTAATGATCAAGGTGACACTAATGACATGTTTGACGAATAAGGAATTTGTAAAACAATGCTCATGTGGGGTCAGGAATGTGGTACTCAGGTGGGGGGTTCACAGATTGTGCCTTTCCTAGTAGTTTTTTTAATGGTGTTCTCCATTCCTGGGTCAACTTCGTTTGGGTGCAGTTGTTGATCTTCGTCACCTTGACGATTTGACTCTGTGAGGGATTTCAGCTGATAAGTCTTTTCCTGCCCCAAGGAAATGAGGACAAAAGGGCATGAGGGCAATGAGATTATGTTGCCCATAAATGTGATTAAATCCTTGCTCTTGCTAGGATTTCTTCTTTCTATTTCAAATAATGGACAAAGCTGAGGTGTTCCATTGGGCAGTTTATTGGCATGCTCTGTGAGTTCTATCCAGCATAACGTCTTCACGTTCTTTACTTTCCAAGATGGATATAATTAGACATTTCACATATGCTTCTATAAGTGATTGATTTTGTGCCTGTAGGTAAACCCCTGATGTGGATGTTCTATCTCCTGAGTTTGTTCTCCGATTCCATGATGCAGGCTTGTTGATCAACATTTTGATCCCTGAGCCTCCAAGTCTGTTGCCATATGGCCTCAACCACTTTCTCTCTGGCAACCCAGCTATTTTCAGTGAAGGAAATCCTTTTGCCCAGATCACCAATCTCCTGCTTCATTTCTTGCATTTTGTGAGAAATTGTGTTGATGATAGAAGAGTGTGAAACCCTACTGAGGCAAGAGCAAAAATCCTTGTCATAGTTAAAAATTAACTTGTGTTCAACTCTCTAGTTTCTAGGCACAAAAGCAATCAGGCTTAACTTAGAGGCAATGTGTAAAGTATTTATGCAATGCACACATACTAATAAAGTGAAACACAACACAAGAAAAGCTCACTCTAATTTAGATAATTACAGTAAATTTTAATAAACTATTTTGCGCCAAAACATCAAAAATCCAATCAGTAGATTTGTATTATGAATTTTTTATGTTTAAATTGGAAAACAGCACCTAAAAGACCAAAGCACCAACCGCGGACACCTTATCACGCAAGACTGGGGCAATGTCGGAAGTTATGGCCGACCGCGATGGAGCTCGGTTTGAGTACACAAAGTGGATTGGGTCTGGTCTCCGCTTACTATCAGACTTGGAAGAAATTTCAGAAGAAAATATCTGAGAAGGTAAAGTTCAATGGGGCAAGACAAATGGTGGTGTCCAAGGAGAAGGCATCGTCGTCGGGGATCTGCTGAATGAAGTCATGGTGAAGGTGACAAAAGGTTTGATAAAATGGCAGCAACATTAGTGTAAAACCCATATATCTGTGGAAATGTGCAAGTCAGTTTTGAGGCATCAAAAGGGAAAAGAGAATGTGGTCTGGTACTTTGCATCCTTGCAAGAACTCCTTACTACCTGCATTCTTGCTTAGGTGGAGGTTTAGTACTTGCATGACCGGTTGGTTTTACACAGCTAAAGCTAAGAATCATTACTCATTGTGAGTTGCAAGAAACCCATGTCTTCTAAGGTCATTAAATATAACCCAAAGGACTGCAATGTCATTAATGTAAGTGGAGGTTGTGAGAGGCAATGACAGCAGGATAAAGGGTCTGTAAAAATAATAAATACTTGGGGTGATAACGAAGATGCCTTCAGTTCTGGGTTTACTAAAGTCAGCCAGGGTATGTCCAGTCATTACAAAAATAAAAACGGTGTTGATGGTATATTGTCATGGGACATTATGTTAGTGTGTAATAAGGAATGCCCATAATTGAAGGTTAGTGTGGTAGTAGTAGGTAAAGAACTGCTGTAAGGAGAAATCAGTGATACAGTGTTGCAAGGAAGTGGGGTTTGTGATGGTGGGTCATCTTTAAGATGCCATGTTTTGTTCAATGTTAAAATGGTGAATGTGAAGGTGGATTCTGAATCACTATATGCCCTACCTTTGATATTTTGGAATCATGTTGCCTAGAAACATGGATTTGAAAACACAGTGTGCTACAAGGGATTCATTTATAGACACATTAAATCATAGTTGTAAGTCGTACATATGTAACAGACTCTGGTGTATCAACAGATTATCACATTCAATCAAAATAAGAGTTAATCAATGGAAGGAAGAAAACGGAGATATTAAATTATATTTATGAAATATGTTTATATATATTTGATGATGAGAAAATCAATTGACATCTTGGGAGACAGATATATGGAAATAAATCTAAGCAAAAGAGCTAGGAACAGAGGTTAGATGATAATAACACTTCAGTTCCCAGCTAAACCATCAACTCCTGATAAGTATAACAAACAACCAAATATAATTAATAAACAAAGGTCGTCAGTTGGTGACGGTGCAACGTTAAGGAGATGATGGGAGTGTCGACGTTTCGGTCTTTTAAGCAGTCGTCATGAAGACCATCTTCAGGACAGAGCATTTCATTGCTGTGACAAAATCCATTTAAGAAGCAATTCAACACATTAGGCCGGACTGATGGTCACAGTCAATATATCAAATTCATGAATAGTATTTTTATCACCTGAAATTTCACAAAAGGTAATTTCCAATTGGAATGGGCGGCAAGGGCATCAAATGGGTATTTTTAGGGTTCAGGGTCAGTTTTCAGTTTTTGAGTAAAGGGGTATTTTTAGGGTTCAGGGTCAGTTTTCAGTTTTTGGGTAAAGAGGTATTTTTAGGGTTCAGGGTCAGTTTTCAGTTTTTGGGTAAAGGGGTATTTTTAGGGTTCAGGGTCAGTTTTTAGTTTTTGGGAAATGGGTATTTTTAGGGTTCAGGGTCAGTTTTCAGTTTTTGAGTAAAGGGGTATTTTTAGGGTTCAGGGTCAGTTTTCAGTTTTTGGGTAAAGGGGTATTTTTAGGGTTCAGGGTCAGTTTTCAGTTTTTGGGTAAAGGGGTATTTTTAGGGTTCAGGGTCAGTTTTTAGTTTTTGGGTAAAGGGGTATTTTTAGGGTTCAGGGTCAGTTTTAAGTTTTTGGGTAAAGGGGTATTTTTAGGGTTTAGGGTCAGTTTTGGGTTTTTGGGTAAAGGGGTATTTTTAGGGTTTAGGGTCAGTTTTGGGTTTTTGGGTAAAGGGGTATTTTTAGGGTTTAGGGTCAGTTTTGGGTTTTAGGGTAAAGGGGTATTTTTAGGGTTCAGGGTCAGTTTTAAGTTTTTGGGTAAAGGGGTATTTTTAGGGTTTAGGGTCAGTTTTGGGTTTTTGGGTAAAGGGGTATTTTTAGGGTTTAGGGTCAGTTTTGGGTTTTTGGGTAAAGGGGTATTTTTAGGGTTCAGGGTCTGTTTTAAGTTTTTGGGTAAAGGGGTATTTTTAGGGTTTAGGGTCAGTTTTGGGTTTTTGGGTAAAGGGGTATTTTTAGGGTTTAGGGTCAGTTTTGGGTTTTTGGGTAAAGGGGTATTTTTAGGGTTTAGGGTCAGTTTTGGGTTTTAGGGTAAAGGGGTATTTTTAGGGTTCAGGGTCAGTTTTTAGTTTTTGGGAAATGGGTATTTTTAGGGTTCAGGGTCAGTTTTCAGTTTTTGAGTAAAGGGGTATTTTTAGGGTTCAGGGTCAGTTTTCAGTTTTTGGGTAAAGAGGTATTTTTAGGGTTCAGGGTCAGTTTTCAGTTTTTGGGTAAAGGGGTATTTTTAGGGTTCAGGGTCAGTTTTTAGTTTTTGGGAAATTGGTATTTTTAGGGTTCAGGGTCAGTTTTCAGTTTTTGAGTAAAGGGGTATTTTTAGGGTTCAGGGTCAGTTTTCAGTTTTTGGGTAAAGGGGTATTTTTAGGGTTCAGGGTCAGTTTTCAGTTTTTGGGTAAAGGGGTATTTTTAGGGTTCAGGGTCAGTTTTTAGTTTTTGGGTAAAGGGGTATTTTTAGGGTTCAGGGTCAGTTTTTAGTTTTTGGATAAAGGGGTATTTTTAGGGTTCAGGGTCAGTTTTTAGTTTTTGGGTAAAGGGGTATTTTTGGGGTTCAGGATAAGTTTTTAGTTTTTGGGTAAAGGGGTATTTTGGGGTTCAGGGTTAGTTTTTACTTTTTGGGTAAAGGGGTATTTTTGGGGTTGAGGGTCAGTTTTGAGTTTTTGGGGTACAGGGGTACAGGGTAAAAATAAATTAAAATTAAATTTAAATAAAATTAATTAATTGAAATTAAATTAAATTAAATTACATTACATTATATTTTTGAAAAATAATTTACGATTTTAATATTAATATTAATATATACTTACCAATACTTACGTTGTAATGGTATGCGTTGTAAAGGTACCTGCGTTGTAAAAAAATGCGTTGTAAATACATGAGTTGTAACAGTATTCGCGTTGTAAAAGATGCGTTGTAACGGTATGTGTTGTTACAGTATGCGTTGTAACATCATATATCCTTACATCCCAGAGGCGAGGCAGCAGAATGGAGCAAAAGAACCAAAGTGCAAGAATCAGTACACCAGAACGAGTAAAGGTCGATTTTCAAATTTTTTGTTTTAACTAGTGCAGAAAAGGGGGAGAAAAGGGAAAGAAGCGCCGAAACTGGCGCGAAAGAGAGAGGCAATGGAATGTAGAGTACAGTGAGGTGTAGTGAGGGGGCCGGGAGGGTACAGTGAACACAGATATGTCCAGTAGAATAGAATACTAGGAGTGCGGCGGGAGGGGAACACAGGATGACAGCATGAAAAATCTACAGTTGGAGTCACAGGCTACGGTGACAGATGTTCCTCCTGCGGAGCGGAGTCCGGAGGTACGCAAATGTCCCCTTTGTATTCATTCCAAGCCCCCCACATTTTCAGCCACTTTTTAGGTTTACCCCTGGCAACATATACAGTCTTTTCACGGAGCATACACCAATCCATATTGGCCTTCCACTGTACAACCTTCGGAGCCGTTGTAGCTCCCCACGTCTGTGCGATGTCCCGTTTCGCAACCATGTTACCAAGGGTCACCCATCGGGTCTGGGCCATGGTATGATCTGTCGGACCCCAAATATTCAAAAGGCATCTCCTGGCTTCCGCATGCACTTCCACCCCAGTCACCTCGCTCATGATCGAGTGCACACGTCGCCAGTAGGAAGCTATTGCAGGACATTCCCATAGAATATGCATGAAAGTGGCAAGGGCTCCACAGCCGCGCCTACAAAGGCCATCGACAGAGTTGCCCATATGCACAAGTCTGGGACCAGTGACATAAACTCTGTGCAAGATTTTGAGCTGCACCAGCCGAAGACGGGAGGAGATGGCTACCTCCTTAGGGTAGGACACCGCACTCTGCCAATCTTCGTCATCAATCTCAATCCCATCTCGCACCCACTGGTCCCTCACACCCAGGAGGAGGTCTGTACGGACGTTGATGAGTTTCTTGTACGTCAAGGAAATGGCACTGTCTGGCATATGGCCATCTAGCACCCTATCTTCCAAAGGAGAACTATCGGGAATCACTTCCCCCTCCGGCTTGGCGGACAGCAATGCATGTCGCAGCTGAGCATACCGGAAAAATTCCGTGTCACCCAGCTGAAACTCTGTTTGTAACTGGGCGAAAGTTTTAACCTCGCCACGCAGCAACACGTCCTCTACCCTAGAGATGCCAATTAGGTCCCACTTGTCAAAGCCCTTGGTATGCCATAATTTGCCCAGGATGTCCGAATCGTACAATGGGGTCGCCTTCGTTAGTCTATCCTTCCATCCCTGCGCCTTAGTAATCGCCCTCCAAATGTGGACCGCGGTTTTCGTTGGACCAGACATCCGCCTGTCGAAAGACCTTGAGTAGAGTGCCCTGTGATACTTCCCGCCACTCAGCAGCCATCGATCCATGGCATAGCCCGGGTTGTCCGCTGGGCCGTATAGACCATGATTAATAGCTGCTAACTGGGAGGCCCAGTAATAC
The DNA here is from genome assembly GCF_964263255.1 of Lissotriton vulgaris. Taxonomy (NCBI): domain Eukaryota; kingdom Metazoa; phylum Chordata; class Amphibia; order Caudata; family Salamandridae; genus Lissotriton; species Lissotriton vulgaris. The sequence continues at coordinate 1,175,150,689 of NC_141695.1, read as the reverse complement.
CTCCGCATATCAGGCAATGCTATCCCCCCATCGTACCACGGTAGCGTGAGCTTCGTGATAGCGATGCGAGGGCGGCCATCCCAAAGTAAGGCGCGTTGTAGGTTCTCGATCTCACCGAAGTATCGAGCTGGGACCGGGTCTTGGGTATTTTGTAGGGCGTAAAGGAACCTGGGCAAGGACATCATTTTAAACAACGCCGCGCGCCCAAGCAGTGAGAGCGGGAGTTTACGCCACCCCTCCACATCACGCCGGAGGCGGAGAAGAGGGGGAAGCAAATTGTGCTCATAGCGCGCCTTGGAGTTAGTGGAGATGTAGATCCCCAAATATTTGAAGCCCTGGCTTGCAGTTGCCACCTGTATGCCACAACCCCTCTGAAGGCGAGGCGTTCCCCCTTTCAGGACGTACAAATATGACTTGGACCAGTTAATTACTAGGCCGGAGTACTGACCGAAAAATCGCAATACGTCACAGGCCACAATAAGGGATTTGCAGGGGGAAGTGAGGTACAACAGAATATCATCTGCGTACAGTGACACTCGGTCCTCGAAATCAGGGGCCCATCTGATACCATGTAGGTCGGGGTGGCTGCGTAACCAGGCCGCCAGCGGTTCAAGCGTGAGTGCAAACAGGAGGGGCGACAAAGGACAGCCCTGCCTGGTGCCCCTCTGAAGAACAAAGGGTGCGGAAACTCGACCGTTGACAGTCACGTTAGCCAACGGCCCGGCGTATAGAAGTTTGACCCACCCCACAAATTCTGGGCCAAAACCGAGCTTCGCCAACACTGCCCACAGGTAACTCCTCTCGAGGGAGTCGAAAGCCATTGTGGCATCCAACGACGCCAGTACGGCCGGCTCCTCAAGCGTATGGGCCCTGGCCAGGGCACCGTGAAGTCGACGCAAGTTAAGAGCAGTGTTGCGGTGCGGAATAAAGCCCGACTGGTCCGGGTGCACTAAGTCACCAATGACGCCAATCAGACGGTTGGCGAGCATTTTGGCTAGAATCTTAAGCTCCGCGTTCAAAAGAGAGATGGGGGGATACGATCGGCACAAGTCTCTTGGCTTCCCTTCCTTATGGATAACCACGATGGTGGCCAACTTCTGGTCAGGGGGAAGTATGCCAGCCTCCCGCGCCTCCAGAAACATATTCCGCAAATGCGGGGAAACCACATCCGGTTTGATCTTGTATAGCTCCACTGGAATACCGTTAGGGCCAGGCGCCTTGCCAGATCTCAAGGAACGAATTGCGAGTGCAACCTCGTCCACAGATATATCCTTGTCCAGGTCGTCTTGATCCGCTTCCGACAGGCACAGGAGATCGATTTCCGACAGGAAAGCGTCCGAGTCGGCCTCAGATCGATCCGAGACAGAGGAATAAACACCCTGAAAGTAGTCCGAAAAGGACTCAGCGATGGCGCTTGGGTCGGTGACCAACACACCATCCTCTCCCAGTATCTCCGGGACGACGCGGCTGGCCCTTTCTTTCTTATCAAGCCAGGCCAGCAACTTGCCCGCCTTGTCACCAACGTCGTAAATCCGACCCTGCTGTTCCCTGCCCAGGACGAGAGCAGCATCAGTGGCAAGGTCTCGATACTCAGATTGTTTAAGGGAGAGATTATGCAACAGGTCGGGTTCAGGGCCCGCCTCCAATTGGGAGTCTAGCTCCATGATCTCCGCCTCGATACGCACCATGTCGGCGTCTCTGTTCCTGCGGGCTTCCGCTATAAGAGAAAATGTCTCACCCCGCAAGACCGTCTTAAAAGCCTCCCACAAAGTGGCAGCCGATGTAACCGACCCCACATTTTCGGTGAAGAATAGCTCGATAGCCTTGGCCAGGAGACCACGAGTCTTGGGGTTGCGGAAGTACCACGGATTGACCACCACCGGTCGCTCCGTTACAACAATGTTAAAATCGAATGAGACCCACGCGGGGAATGGTCCGAAATACCCCTTGCCAAGAGGCGGCCCTCAGAGACCGCCGGTGCATGAGCTGCCAAGGCTAGGACGTAATCGATCCTGGAGAGACTACCGTGAGCGCCAGAATGAAATGAGTATTGGGTCTGGGTGGGATGTAGGAGTCTCCAGCAGTCGACCAACCCCATAGTGTCAAGGAAAGTGGGTAACCACAGTTGCGATCCACGGAGGTCTCTAGGCGGGTGTCGGTCCAAGGATCCGGAGCAAACAGAATTAAAGTCACCCCCCACAATGAGCAACCCCGCTGGCAAATTCAAAATGGTGCTACCAAGGTCCTGGAAAGTGTTATTTTGCAAGCCCGGAGGAACATAAACCGAAACCAATGTCAAGACACGCCCCTCCCAGCGCCCTGCAACGGCTGCGTACCGCCCCCTGTTGTCAACAATAGTGGAGTCAATCTCAAAAGGGAGGGACGTGCGCACCATAACACCCGCCCCCCGGGACCCTGAAGAGAACCCCGAATGAGCCACCATTTTGAAACCCTTCCTGTTGAGTGCTCTACACGTATTCCCCACCAAGTGTGTCTCCTGCAAGAGAACAATATCAGGCATATGTCTTTTAAGCAGTTGCAGTACCACCCCTCTTTTAATACGATCACCCAAGCCATTGACATTCCAACAAAGAACTTGCAGTTTCCTACCCCCCATTGTCGTGTCCCGAGTCCTCACCAGCCCCCAGAAGCCTCACCGACAAGTGAAACAAAACAGAGCATATTACCCATTGCCTTAAGGGAAGAAGAAAGAAACAAAGAAAACACACAAAACCATCCCCAACACCACCCCCCACCCTGCACCCCTGCCGCAGACTAAAAAGCCCCCCCAACCAGCAGTGTGCCTGTCGCCCCATAAACTAAGCTACAAAAAAGACCCTAGAGGAGTAAGGAACTCCCGCATTCCCCTACTGCCACCCTCCATGTGAGAATAGGATATTCCAAATAAAGTGCAACAGCTTGGCATTATCAGTCACAGTCAACGGGCACACCAACCGATAAAGGCAGTGCGAGAAGTACTATTCCTGAAGATCAAGGCCCCCCGAGGCGCCTTCAGAGTGTTCCTCCTGTTCCTCTCGATGGTGCGGCAAAGTGTCCAGCCAGTCACTCGCGGACTCAGGCATATCAAAAAACAGGGCTCGGCCATCGCGTTCGACGCGCAGTTTAGCGGGGAACAGCATAGAGTACTTCAGCCCCAAGTCCCTGAGGCGCCGTTTCACCCCCGCAAAGCTTTGGCGCTGTCTCTGAACAGCCCTGGTGAAATCCGGGTAGAAATTCACATCAGCGTTCTGGAACTTGAGAGGCCCATGTCGCATCGAGGCCTGGAGAATCACATCCCGATCACGGAAATTGAATAAACGGGCAATGATGGGTCTCGGTGCGACGCCCGTCTTCGGAGGGCCACCAGGTATTCTATGGGCCCGCTCCACCGAGAAAAAGTGACTGAGACCTGCTGGAGCGAGATGGGTCTTTACCAAGTCCTCAACAAAAAGGTTGACGGCCGCTTCCTCCGCGCCCTCCGGCACCCCAATGATGCGCACATTCTGCCGCCTGGCACGTCCCTCGAAATCCTCCAGCCGCCTCGAGAATAGGTCATTAACCGACCGCAAGGTACAGACCTCCGCTTGCAGGTCTGAGACATCGGTCGTGAGGCTGGAGGTCTTGATATCGAGAGATTTCACTCGATCATTCGTTTTGCCCAGGTCGGCCCTGATCAAGTTGAGATCGATGGCCAGGGTGTCCACCTTGTGTGTCAGGACCTCGTGCTGCTTATGCATCTCAGTCCTGATGCTTGTGATAGCCCCCATGATGTCGCGAAGAGTGGGCTCCGACCCCTCGGGTGAGTTGGTACATAAGGAGTCCTTAGACGGAGCGACCACAGAGGGCGAGGTCCTTTGCTGGGCGTATCGATCGATCTTATTCGTCTGGGGTTGGACCGTCTTCCTGCTAGCCCGGTTCGCCGTCCTGTCGGGTTCACCCCTGCCAGCCATGTTGGGTCCGGAGAGAACAAAGGGCACTATGGCGATGACGCTGTAGGCACTCGAGCGGGCACGGAGCGTAGCTTCCCCAAGGGCCAAGCCAGCAATAGGCAGCTCCGCGGCTACGTGCACTCCGCCAGCAGGAACAGAAGACGCTTACTCCGCATAGCAATCATGCACCGTGTCGTCCCAATCGTCGGCCACCTCCAGGACAATGGCGCGTCCCTAGCACAAAGTTCAACTGGACATAACTTTGCCAAGAAATGTCGGATTTAAAAACGGAAAGCGGATCCAGCGACTGTGACCATTCGCCAATTGGAATCCACCACCGTGGATCAGGATTTCTTCCAGGATATGTGCGGAGGGTCGGAGGGTCTGCGGAGATCCGAGCTTACGCGGCCATCTTGCTTGCCCGCGAAGCTCCTCCCCTATATTTGGTTGTTTGTTATACTTATCAGGAGTTGATGGTTTAGCTGCGAACTGAAGTGTTATTATCATCTAACCTCTGTTCCTAGCTCTTTTGCTTAGATTTATTTCCATATATCTGTCTCCCAAGATGTCAATTGATTTTCTCATCATCAAATATATATAAACATATTTCATAAATATAATTCAATATCTCGGTTTTCTTCCTTCCATTGATTAACTCTTATTTTGATTGAATGTGATAATCTGTTGATACACCAGAGTCTGTTACATATGTACGACTCACAACTATGATTTAATGTGTCTATAAATGAATCCCTTGTAGCACACAGTGTTTTCAAATACTTATCGCCCAAGCCTACAAGGGTCTATTGGGTTTCCCCTGCCTCTAATAGAAACATGGATAGCTTGTCTGTGGCACACAAAGTATGTGGGATACCTGTTGCAGTGTGATCAAGCCCAGACCGAGTTGGATAGATTGTTCAAGAAGGCCAGATTCAGAAGATTGATGCAGTGGCTTGCCCCGATAGAGATAGATAAAAAGGGAGCTTGGAGAATCTGCATGTGCGTAGATCTTTATGCTTGTATCTGGTTTACTATGGGACAAAAGATATTTCCTGCCTGATATTGGTATGCTGTTGAACACTATTGGACTTCTAGAGTGATTAAGCACATTGACTTTTCATCTGCCTCCCACTACATTTCACCTTTTTTAGCAAAGTAGTTCTTATTGATGCCATTTGGATTGTCTGCTTCAGTAGTGTTCCATAGGGTGATGCAAGGACACGGTGTCATATTCTTCCAAGCTGATATTCTGATTTTGGTAGAATAACGAAGGTGCACTCTTGTTGTCTTGCTCTCGAGAATTTCCTGACCACAACTGCCTTTGAAAGGGTGGAATCCCACTGTAAAAAAATCAGATGACAGCCATCTTGTTTTTTTCATATTAGATTCAGAAAATTAAGGTGTGCACACACCATACAAGGGAGAAATAGGTTTGATAACAGCTCTAAAAATGTAGTTGTTTAAATCCTTAGTGTGGCATGTTCATATTATCAACAGCCAATAAGAAGCCCTCCCAATGTGAATGAAAATCTGGAAGAATATAAAATATATATATATGTGAGCAAGGCTCCTCGGAGCCGAAACGTCATGCGGCTGAATTTGCACAAATAAAATTTAGCACTTAACTGGTCGGTGTCCGTGCTGTCTTTGCCAGTTGTATGAAGTTCTGCGTACTGGGTGTGAGACGCGGCAATCCGTGATATATATATTTATATATATTATATATATATATATATATATATATATATATATATATATATATATATATATATATTAGCTTAGTGGAAGAGTTGCATGCATAGTATCCATAGCTTGTTTGAAAACACCTCGAAATACATTGATCATTACTTGCAAGACTTTGTGACCACCCTACCAGCGTACATCAGGGACAGCACGGATTTTTTGAGAAATTTGGAACAGTGTAAGTGGTCTTCAGATTTTCTGTTGATCACCATGGACATTGCTAGCCTTTACACTAGTATATCACATCAGGATGGACTCAAGGCTTTGAAATATTTCCTAGGCAAAAGACCGGTGGAACTACACAGACACAATGTAATGCTTTTGTCTATGGTTGAACGATGCCTTAACAATAATATTTTCTTGTTTGATGATAAAATGTTCAAACAATTACGAGGAGTGGCTATGGGGGCATGTTTCTCTCCCACCTACGCGGGGCTCCACGTGGGGTGGTGGGAGGAGCATGTCCTCAGACGAGAACACTCTACTATATCGCAAGAAAATATTGTAAAGTACATGAGGTACATCGATGATATTTTTATCATTTGGAGAGGGAGCAAAGAAGATGCAGAAAGTTTTGTCAATGCTATTAATAAGAATGATTCCAACCTTATCTTTAGTGCTGACATTAGCAACACCAACATCAGCTTCCTAGATGTGCAAGTGAGTATAGTCAATGGTAGTATAACAACAAGCCTGTACAGAAAAAGCACAGCGGGCAATACTATACTGCACGCTCATAGCTTTCACCCGGGGCATACTATCAGATCCATTCCCTATGGGGAGTTCCTTAGAATACATAGGACGTGTAGTTCATTTGAGCAAAGGGATTTCCACCAAAAGAAAGCTATGAGAAGGTTGGAAGCTAGGGGCTACAATTCCAGTGCCCTCAATATAGCGATGAACAAAGCCAACACACTAGACAGAACAATTCTTCTGCAGGCCCCGTCCAATGTTGTGTCAACAACTGAAATTGGTAAAGACAATAGCAATGCCATAAGATTGATAACTGGTTTCAGTCGACAGGCCAGTCAGATTTCCAAATTGATCAGAGGGCAGTGGTCAGTTATACTCACTGATCCCATCCTCAAAGAGATTATGCCCAAGAAACCTGAAGTGACCTATAGGCGAGCGTTCAGCATGAGAAATGCTTTAGTCTCCAGTTCACCGGAAGTAATAAAGAATGATGATTGGTTGTCACCTCGGAAGGGTTTCTTCCGATGTATATCGTGTAGAGCGTGCAAATTTGGCACCAACACAAGATCATACACGACACCATTTGACAGTAAACCCATCAATATAAAAGCCCACTATACTTGCAAAACTGAGTTAGCAGTATATGTACTCACGTGCTCGTGCAATCTGAGGTACGTTGGTAGCACGAAACTACCTGTGCACCAACGTATCCTACAGCACCTGAGGGCGATAGTGAACTGTGACAAGTCTTACCCAGTAGCTCGCCATTTTGATCAATTTCACAACAGAAATCTATCCCATCTGAGTTATTTTGTAATAGATGCGGTTAGAACTAACAAGAAAGGTGGGGACTATGAAAAACAACTAAGACAGATGGAGTCCCTGTACATTGTTCGCCTCAATACCAATATCCCGGGAGGTTTGAACATGGGAGAGGATTTGAGCACCTTTCTTTGAACCATGAAATCTGTATTACACTTCAGATCACTTGGGCCAATTAGCATATACATTCCGGCAGTCCCCTTGTACAGCCCTAGACATCTTTTACTGAATTTTCCCCACATCCCACTGTAACTATTGAAAGCTGATTACTCGATCTTATTGTCATCCATAGGGAAGTCGATGGTCTGTGGCAGGGACTGATGGCTTCACCGTGCACAATAATGAATACACCACCCTGATACACATGTGGGTATAATAGAACCTTATGCAACAGCATATTTTAACTTACCTGAAACGGCTTACTTAGTCATTTTTTGTTTCCCATACCCCTTGATGTCTTCCTTTTTATCTAAGTAGGACATCTTAGCACTCCCTCACCTTTAGTAATTTTCTTTGAACTTTCTATAGCGGTATGTTAATACATTATTTTTGCAATGTCTAATATCAACTATGCCGTTTCATTAATCCTCAATCCCAATTCCATGGGCCAAGTGTATGCATTTTGAAAGAATTGCAGTAGTAGAGGTCATACTATGTGAAGTATTGTGAAATGTGATAACCAATGGAATCTCCCTTTCTTTTAAAAAAAGTGGTAACTATGAATAAGGGTATTAGTATCATGGTTGAAGGAAATCATTTTAAAGTTATGTACATAGATGAAATTAAAGAGTTTTGTTTATAATCGTATTTGTACAGATAAAACTTTGCGTATTTGCACAGAAAGAATTTTGCGTATTTGCACAGTCAATATTTGTACTGTTCCAGTATTTATGCATTTGCACTTTAGATCTGGTATTTCCCTTCAATTATGTACCCTTGTCCTTAATATCAATTTTTGATTCCTACGAATTGTTTTCACATTAAGCACTGAGCAATAATAACTGGTTTTTGTTATGCATCTACACCATTCCAAAATGGCCGATCCAATTGCAAGATACATATGCACCTAGTGATCAATGCAGTCCTCTATCCATGTCACTTGTGTCATTTGAGGTTTTGGCGCGATGTAGCAATTAAGAAATGTATTATTTAAATTGATTGCAAACCGCTTACCCGCTGACAGTGAGCAAGGGCGTTCACGCCCGAAACGCGTCTGTTTGGCAGTGTGTTGCACCTCTGCACTTTAAAATGAAATAAAGGAAAAGGAATATCCTAGTAAGTCTGGCTGTGGATTCATTCACCTGTGTCTGCGCACTGGGTTTCGTGCGAAGGCGTTGCACGAACTTTCCGGTTGGAATTCATATATATATATATATATATATATATATATATATATATATATATATTTTATATATATATATATATATATATATATATATATATTAGCTTAGTGGAAGAGTTGCATGCATAGTATGCACTTATTCAGATCTCATCCTGGTTAGCAACAGATGAAACATAAAACATACTTCACTCCAAACCAATTGCCTGGCCAAGACCACAATATTTTTCAAAATTATCCAACCGCCCTCTAAGGCCAGGGTGTAATATTAAAAATGTCCCCGAACTTGCTGTTTGGCAGGAGTTTTTTTGTCCATGACCCAGTGTTGGACCATGCCCCAGTGTGCACTCTGCCAAGTTTGCAATGCTCTTTATGTTCTATACGTTTCTCTCAAAGCCATGTCCAATCGCTGTGTAGGGTACTCTCTTCCCTCTGCTGGCTCAGTCTACATCCACCTCATTCAATACCCCCCAGACTTGCCCAAGGGCAGTGTACAATGTGTCTGAAGTCATTTCTCCCCGTGCAGCATAATATTCCATCCCTTAGCCTTTTCCCAGTGATTAGGATGACATGTGTAAATGCATAAACCTAAACATGCAAGAGAGATGATCCCCTTTTCTTTTCCTGCATAGAATATACTACCCCTTGAGCCTCCCTAGATGGTCACAACCATGACCAACAGTAGGCGAAGGAGTCGTACAAGACCTTATAGTGGAGTATCTACCAGCTGACCTATGCAACAATGGATCATAAGCTTACATCTCCCCAGTCCTAATTATTGAGCAAAAGGTGTGGACACAGAGTATTGCTGTTCTGGCGTGCTGCTCACAATTGCAAATAGAGGCACTGACATTCTTTTGAGAGTGATGGACGAACATGACAGTTGACTACTGACCCAGTCCTCTGTTTGCAATTAGAAAGAGGACACTGGAGCAGCTGACTTTAAAGAAGTCTGTGTACTTTGCCTTTTATTTGACTCTGGCAACTTACAAATGAATTTGCACTACCATTATCTACATGTAAGAGGCCAGTGACCCTATCATGGGAAGAAATTGTTAGTGGTGAATAGGGGATGATAGAGAAGTGCACAATAACTTTAGAGAGGATGTAAAGGGTACAAAAAGTGAGGACATATTCTGGACCCACAATTTAGCTAGGAAAAGCTTACTAGCAACATATTTGTTCGATGATTTGAGTTTATGGGTGACATCAGGCATGTACCAGCTATCTTGGATTCACTGCAACCCATTCCAAGATGGCAAACATTTCACTACTATCTTGCATTGTTACAGATAACATGATTCAGTTGTGCCTAGAGGGAAATGACATGGTCCACACTCAATAGACACAAAGACAGAGCGTTAAAAATCCCAGTACATCCCAATCAATGCAGATACCTCAAGCACCAATGCCTTAATGGAATTGTTCAGGTACAAAGGTACAACATGAATCAGAATCAGCAGATAAATAGAAATTCATTCCCAAATCAAAATGTGTCACAACAGTATTTCTTTCAAACAGGTGATTTCGGTCAGGACCCGTCAACCTGATGGTGCCTGAGGGGGGAGGAGGACTGTGTGCTTAGCGCAGTCTTAGAGGGAGACCAGGTGGTGCATATGTGGATCGAAAATCATGCTTCATTCCTCATTGGCATTGGTGCTACCTGCTTAACTGTAGGAACAACAGTGGTTCCTAACCTACCCCTCTCAGGAGAAAGTATCCAAGTTGTAGGAATTACAAATAAAAAGTTGTCCATCCCAATTTCAGAACCAGTTCCTGTTAAATTAGGGTCCTTTGTGGATCAACATTGTGTGTGTGTTCTTATATAGCGCTCGACTTACCCTAGGGCATCTTGGCGCTTGCATTGGGAACCCGTCCTGGCTTTTCCCTGGGAGATTACCTGTACTGGGCATCCCCAAGGTGAAAGCCAGGCATCCCGCCTCGGGGGGCCGTTGTGGAGATAAAGCAAGCTTAATGCCCAGAGTTGCAGAGTGTGAACCTGTGATTAGAGTGGGCACCGAAGCGAGAATTATTGAGTCAGTGGACAATTGGGCTCCAGACCCTGCCGCGTCGGGAATTGAACCCTTGTCCCGGGTATGACCTCTGCTTCAGGGTATGCCTCCTCTAACCAGTGAGCCACACTTCTCCACAAACATTGATTTGTGGTGTGGGATTCAAATGCAGTGAATCTGTTTGGACACAATCTGCTATATAAGGTAAATTGTTCTATCTATTGTACTCCAAATGCTATTGAGTTTCATACCAATAATGAGGATGTTGTTTTTAAACTTTCTCAACAGAGATCTGACATGGGAATGCATCCCTTACTGACCAAAGAGGATTTACACATTGAGCTAAGAGACACCGTATTGACTAAAGTCTGAGGGGCTTATTTACAAGCCTCTTTCACCACTTTTGCGTCATTTTTCCCATGTTAAAAATGACGCAAAAGTGGGGCAACAGGCTTGTAAATAAGCCCCTGGGTCTTTACAGGTACAAATATCAGACTAATCAAAGGTGTTGAACCAGGCTGATACACAGTCACACCCAATACAGAATATCAAAGAATCCCACAATGCAATTTGACTGAAGATACTATTTCCAGAATTACTCCTGTGATCAACTCAATGATTGAGCAAGGTATCCTATAGGAGATAATGAGGAGTTCATATAACTCTCCCATTATGGGCTTGCAGAAGCCGAATGAAAAGTATCGCATTGTGCAGGATTTGCAGAATATGAATGAGATAGTTGTCCCTTTTTGTCCTGTGGTACTGAATCCAATGGTGATCTTATTTCAAATTCCACGTGAAGTGAAATGGTTTTCTGTAATTGGTTTATGACAAGCTTTCTTTTCTATTCCTTTTCATTTAAGTCAATTCCATTTCACTTTCCATTTCAAAAATCGTATCTCGGCATGGTGCAGAGTTCCACAAGGATATACGGAAAGTCCCTCAATTTTTAATTGGATTCCCAAGAAAAATCCTGAGTCTCTGGTAATGCCAAATCAGTCAGTTCTAGTGAAATACAATGACGCCCTTCTGATGGCGTCAAATACTAAGGAAGGATGCAAGACTGATACCATTGCCCTGTTGAATCAACTGGCCGAAAATGGACATAAAGTATGGCTGATTAGGATACAGATTTGCCAAAATGAAGTCTTGTACTTAGGAAATCACACTGAAAAAGGAGCAAGGAAAGTGTCATTAGAGAGTATCACAGCGATTCTAAATATGAGTCAGCCAACTACCCATAAAGAAGTCCTCATGTTCTTAGGAATGGTGGGCTAATGTCGACAATGAATTTCAAATTTCTCATTGACTGCAAAACCTCTCTAGAGGTTGACGCACAAAGACGTGCTGATCCAGTACCTTGGGATGACATTAGTATGGCAGCCTTCCCTAAGCTGGGAGAATGTCTTTGAAGGGCACTGGATCTGGGAATGCCTGATTACAACAAGTGCTTTGTATTATTTCATAGTGAGAGAGAAGGGTGCACTCTTTCAGTACTGACACAGATGCACAGAAGCAATCGCAAACCAGTTGCTTATTTCCAGGCAACTCTTGATCCTGGGGCTGCAGCATTGCCTGGATGTTCAAAAGCTGTTGCATCTGCATGTGTGAGTCTTGAACAGTCTGAGAGCATAGTCATGGCACATCCACTGACTGTGTTTGTGCCCCACTTAGTGGAAATACTGTTGACCTGCACTAGGACACAATATTTGACCAATAGTCATTTGACTAAATCTGAACAGATCCTTCTGGGTGCAGAAAATGTTACACTTGAAAGATGTACTTATTGAACCCATCAATGCTGTTGCCACTGCCTGGACATGCAACTGTGACTGATAAAATTGAACATGGTTGCTTGGATGTGACTGAAGTATGTACCAAGCCCCGACCTGATATAATGGATGGACCATTGCCTGAATCTGATCATGTGTTGTTTGTTGATGGTTCTTGCTTGTGAAACAATGAAGGAAATCTGAAAGCTGCATATGCTGTTTGTACTGTTGCAGGTGTTGTGGAAGCGTCATGGTTGCATGGAGTGTATTCGGCTTGTTTCGAAGATGATAGCACTAACACAAGCTTGCATTTCAGAGCAACTCAGAGTCACCATATTTACAGATAGTCAGTACGGCTTTGGAGACGTACATGACTTCAAGCAATTGTGGTAACAACGAGGGTTCATGACTTCCTTTGGATCACCAATACAAAATTGGAGAAATTGCGAGGAACCTTTTGCGGTCCCTACAATTGCCTGCCCAGTTTGCAATATTCAAGTGAGAATCTCACAGGCAGGGCCCTGACTATGTGGCAATAGATATGCTGACAAGATGGCCAAGTACTGTGCCATAAATTCCTATACCTTTAATGGGGAATTGATAGATGAAACATCAGAAACCATAACCCACAATAAACACATGGGAAGAAGTTAAACAATTGCATGAAGACGTGTCAAAGACAGAACAACATAAAATATGGTGCAAGGAGGTTGCACCAGAAGGAAGGATGATGTTTGGATTTACACTCATGGCAAAACTGTGGGGCATATTATCAAGGGAGTTTATCTCCGCTTTTTTGGCTTTAAAAGCCAAGAAAGTGGAGTCAAAATTATCTCCCTATTACCTAGCTGTCGCTAACACCAGTTAGCGACAGCTAGTAGGAGATAGCGACCATCTTGGGCCCCACTTTGCATGTCAGTGATATTTATCACTAATGACATGCAAAGTGGGCGTGCCAAGATGTTAGCGACTGGAAACAGTTGCTAACATCGTTATCTCCTATTACCAACTTTTGGAGATATTCGCGCTAAGCGCGAATATCTCCAAAAGCTAACACCTGCCCTGAGCAGTTCTTAGCCATGTTATCCAAAGGGGGTGGATAACATGGCTAAGAGCATTAGCTCAGTAATGCATGAATATCGCTGACTTTTCAGCGATATTCATGCATTGCGGCCGATTTTTATCGCATTTGGTTTGGATAAAAATCGCCGCAGCTCTGCGGTAATTTTTTGTCTTTAACCAAGCAATAGCGTTAATTATCGCTATTGCTTGGTAATATGCCCCTCAATTACCTGATAGTTTGTTACCACCTATGACTAGACATTATCATGGTCCTACACATAATGTAGGAGGCGAAGCAATGATGCACCTCTATCAACAAGTGTGATTTAACCCCAGATTTAGATTGACTGCTGAAAAACTATGTCAATGCTCTATCGAATGTCAACAGTAAAATGTGGGAAAGAGAGTGCCTGTTACAATGAGTCATGTAGGGAAATCAAAAGGTCCCTTCAACCAGATGCAAATAGACTTTATTGAGATGCCCATTTGCAACTGATTGTGACATGTTTTGGTTATTGTTTGCATTTTCTCGAAATGGATGGAAGCTTATCCAACACGCAGAAATTCCAGTTTGATAGTTGCTAAATTGTTGTAAAGGGGTTGATTCTAAGGTTTGGCTTCCCAACCTCTCTCAAGAGAGACTGAGGTACTCATTTCAATAATGAGGTCCTGAAAATGTTATGTGCAGCATTACAAACAGGGCCGAAGCTCCTTTGTAGTTTTCATCCAGAGGCTACTGGACTTGTGCAGCAATTTAAGGGTACATTGAAATCCAGATTGGCAGAGTTGTGCACTTCAATGTCTTTGAAGTGGCCCGATGCATTGCTTTTGAGTTAATGAGTCTGAGAATTCACTGTCTAGGAGACCTAATTAAATGTTATAGCTACACTTTGCAGGCACCAGCTCAATCCATGAAAGAACGATTGCAATCAGTGTTCACGGACGAACTCTCCCCCTGGGACAGACAGCCTGCACTTGGCCACTTCAACATTGAAGATTGAAATCATGAGCCTCTCTAATTCAATCATTCCCCTGTCAACGTGGAAAAAACCGATAAAAAGCAAAAACACTTTAGTGTCATTCAAGAAAGACATTGCTCTGCTTCCCAAAAAACCACTCCTTACAGCTCTTGATGACTCTTATATTAAGGGGAAACCTCAGCCGTATTTTAATTACTCTCTCCAATCACAGACTCGCATTAACATTATTTATATGAGGCTGTTAGCCCTTCCAATTTATGATTTTAACCCGCTGTGGGCTCAGAGGAATGGTCAGTTAACTTGTAGGCTCTGCTATTATCTACATGAGTCCTGGTTACATCTGCAAAGCCCGGGCCAAGGGCTTGCCTGTCCTTGCCCGTCACTGCCCGGAGGTGGCCGGGCTTGGCCATTCCTTTTTGGCCTGTATCCCCGGGATTAAGGTAATTATATAAGATGCCTTCAACAAATTCCCCGCTCGTATTCAGGGGAAACGGGAATGTGATACAAAGCGGCCCACGCACAGCTAAATAGTCCCTCATCAACTTTGCCCACAGCTATTGACTTAATGCTCCAGAAGGAGATTGGGTTAGTTACCTCAGAAATCGAACTTACTGAAAGACGATTATCTATTACCCCTGAGTTTCTTCCCATGGTACCACCGACTTTAGCAAATGTTGTGAATTCCCCGGAACCTTCTGTACATGGAAGTGTCCCCTTATTCTGTGTCAACCCTTGTACCTAGTAAAAAAGTCAGTAAAGAGGTAATGCTGCAGTGCCTAGGAAAGTTAGAAAAAGAAAGCAGGGGAATAGTAGGGGTCGTAAGGGAAAAAAGGCGGAGGGGGGGGAAAGCGAAAGGTACTTCAAATATATCCAGCATAGAAAACCCCATGGGTAATAACCATGCTTCCTTACCTGTCCCTCCTTATCCATCTTGGGCCCAAACTTTCCTAACAGATCTTCTTACCCAATGCAGAATCATTATGAAGGAAGAGGTTGCTCCTATTCTTGACCATATTCAAAAATTAGCAGCTAGCGTGGGTAAAGCACAGGTCATTTCCCAACAAAATCTTAACCCTAGCATATCATCTTTGTGTCAAAAAATGAGGCTCGAGATTCCTCAGAATCCACCTGAAACCTGGCCAATCCAACCAACTACAGAAACCATCCTGACCCTAGACCAAGCTAACCGTAGTAAGCCAGTATCCAATGTCAAAGCTGTAGAAAAGAGTACTCCTGTATTAGATGGGCAAGCTCAACTAGGACACCAGGGTCTAATGGAACCTAATCCATATCCAGGGAGGGAGGCCCAAATGCAAAACCAGCGCACAGGGGTGAATTCAATTAGCAGTGCTGTAGTGGCCATCACACCGACTGAAGGGAATGGAGGTGGTAGCCTTTTAATAGGAGAAACTGAAATACTGCCCCTCCCAACCATCAACCTAACCCCAGCAGCAGTACCATATGTGATTATTTTGGCTGGAATTCCTGAACTTAAGCATGGACAGAAGGAATCACAGCTAGACCTTAGAACTAAGATCCTGTTTTGGATGGCCACACACAAACAATTCCCTTATAATAGGACTGGTGATATCCTGATGGTACGGAGGGTGGCTTGGGTGTGTCCTACAAAACAAACAATACCAGGGGATTGTGTGATTGTTAATTTTAAGCACCCAGAGGTTGTATGTAGATTAGTATCCCAGCATTTTTACCCCCCAGCCATCAGAGTGTTAATGTTGGACTTTTTCTATCCCTCCCCCCGAAGCATGGGTGAAGCCTATTCCGCTTTGGATTGTGGCAGATGGCGAATGTAATCTTATAAATCCCCTGCAATCCATTCACACTACTCTTCCTCCTTTAATATCCCGGTCTCAAATTGTTTTGGGCCGTTGGAGGATGCAGATTGACTGGGAGGGCCTGAAGTCTTTAAACATGATAAATCTGGATTATGGGCCCCTGATGTACCACCTTATTCAAGTTAGGTCCACCAACATTTTACAGTGAGTAGCGAGGTGGGTTTGGATTTACAAAACCGGGATATTCCTCTTTGTAAGAAGTCAGATGGATCATCTGAAACGGATGGACCTCTCTCAATGGTTATCTATAAATCCATAGGGGCACACATTGAGAAAAAATCTACTAGTGTTTGTGGAGGAAATAGTATTAATTTCCCTGCCAGCCTAGTCTCTGTGCACCCTGACCTTCCGGGGGGGGGGGGGGGGGGGGAGGGGTTTAAGGGGGATGTGGAGATAGGAGTATATCCCGGAGAATAATCTCACAGTTTTGTCCTGGAATGTGGCAGGCTTATCTAATAAATTAGTCTGCCCTGACTGGGGGCTATTTATAGACCAGTATGATGTCTGCCTACTCCAGGAGACATGGGCAAGGGAAGAGATAGTAAGGTTGGGTTTTGCGTCTTACAACAATATGGCATCTATAGGAGAAAGGGGCAGACCCTATGGGGGATTACTGATACTGGTAGCATCCCATTTGGGCTGTACGGTGACACAACTAAATACTTCAACTATATATCTCCAATGTGTCACACTTTAGTTCCCGTCTAATTTAAGGGTGACTTTTAATAATGTCTATTCACGCCCTGTTAGGTTGTGGAAATAATCCCCCACTCTGGCCTTGCTGGATACCTTTATTTCCAATGTCTCGGGAGAGAGTAGACTGCTTATTGCGGGATATTTTAATTGTCAATATGAGCCTTTACCTGGCATTAGAAATTTACTTACCAGAGAAGAAGATGAGCAATGGTCAATTCCCGAGTTTCAGTTTGCTCCTATTAGGGTTTAGTCACCACTGGCTCTCCAAGTGAAATCTATAACTATGGCCCATTCTTTGACAGCCTGTAATGGACGTGCCCACTTAGATCAGGAAGGGAATGCCACGTTCAATCGTGTTGGTCAGTCCTCCTGGTTAGATTATATCTTGTTAGAGACAAGGACATGGTCTTGGGTCACCGATTTTGAGATTCTTTTATGTCATGACAGTGACCATAATGCCCTGGTCCTAAATTTAAGACTTCCTCTGACAGGCAGTGCCCCAGGGGAAAAAACTAGGAAGGAAAGTGTTTTGATTCTTTCTAATGACAGAAGAAGGTTTAAATGTCCTATGATAAAACAATCCCCAGTTAAAATGAGTGTTTTATACTTAGTTGTCCATAAGTTTCTTGTGCAAATAAGTGCTTTTATTGAGCTTTGACAGGAAATGATGATAGATAAAATACATAAATTACACACAGGACTGGTGGCTGACCTAGCAGATTTACTTAACCCAATAGTGACCAAACCCAGGCTGAATCAGAAGATTCAATCGTGGTTCGATCACAAGTGTAAGAAGTCAAAGTCTTTATTAATTGAGTCAATCAAAGCCCATGACAGGATCCAAACTAAACTTAGGAGGCAGAAGTACAAGCAGGCTATTATAGAGGCTAAACAGCAATGGAAAAACTGCAAATGGGATAGTATAAAAAGTGCTTTGGGGAACAGGAATATGCAGAAATTCTGGGCAATAGTGAGAACTGGATGTGGATACGGTCAAGTGGCAGACGAGCCGAATATTGCGCCTGAGAAGTGGATCGAACATTTCCGGGTGCTGTATTCGACTGAAATAGTTATTCCCATGGCGCCGACTACCTACCAGGAAGAACACATCGGTCTCTCATATAGCCCTGAGTATGCTCCCACATTGCCCAGAATGGAAACTGATGCAAGCATAATGATAACACTATTGGAGGTGGAGGGTGAAATCAAGAGACTATCGGCAGGTAAAGGACCGGGTCTTGATAAAATTCCCGGGGATCTCTTTAGAGATCAACCAGTAGTATAGATTCCAAACTTTTGCTTGATGTTCAATGCCATACTCCAGGGCTCCCATATACCAGAAACCTGGTTAGGGGCCGAGATTGTACCAGTGTTTAAAAAGGCCTCTCCATTAATCCCCGCAAACTACCGTCCGATCAGCTTGATCGACATTAGTCAAAAACTCTTTGCGCGGTTTATCCTCGACCGGCTTCAGATATGATGAAGGAACATGAGATATTGAGCCCATATCAAGCCGTAGTTAGGGAAAAAAGATCCACCGTAGACCAACTTCTTAGATTACAACTTTTGTATTGGAAAACGGTGAAAGTAGAGGGTGGCAGCCTCTACTTGATTTTTGTTGACCTTAAGACGGTGTTCGATCTGGTACCACAGGAACTCCTGTGGGTGGTACTGGCGGATATGGGGATCCCTACCTACCTCCTTGATATTATCAAAAGACTCCACTTAAACAATTTTTCCCAAGTCAGAAGTGGTAAAAGAGGTGTTTTGACATCTAGGTTTTCGGTCAATAGAGGATTCAGTCAGGGGTGTGTCCTGGCCCCCACCCTTTTCTGTATTTTTATCAATGCCTTAATTGCCCACCTTATGGGGGTCAAAGACATTGATGCCCCGAAAATAAGAAAGAAACAAATAGGTAGTAGCATTAATGTTTGCAGACGACACCCTTTTATTGTCGAAATCCCCGATGGGATACAGCATGCCCTAGATAGCTTTCCCAGTTTCTGTAAGAAAAGGGGGTTGGAAATTAATTCACAAAAGTACATGGTCTGTAATCCACCCAAGACCACCCGTCCCAACCCTTCTTTAAACAGCATCACTCTGGAAAGGGTAATGGTATTCGAGTATTTGGGTGTCACCCTCACAGATAATATGGACTGGGGTCCCCAGATTGCCAAGGCCAAGCTTAGGTTGGCACAGACCTCGGGAGGCGTTTTTTTAAAATTGCACAGGGAATCCACCTCTAAGCCAGTTGCCTCCACTCTTGAAATCTACAAAGCGCAAGCTAGGGGTGCTATAATTTATGGGGCGGAACTGTGGGGACACTCTTCAACTGAATATTTTCTCAAGGCAGAAAATTGTTTTTTGAGATCTCTATTGGCTCTCTCAGCTAGTACTCCCCTTACTCCCCTGAGAATGGATTTAGGAATCAGACCAATAGATGAAGAAATCGGTTTACGTCCGTTAACATATTGGTGCAGATTGTGGGTCACCCCAGAATTGAAGCACTTTAGATCTGAAGTTGAAGAACTCATGGGTCTACCTGGGATAGAAAAACTCCAGTGGTTTGCTTATATAAAAAATGAGAGCAAGAGGCTGCGCAATTTAGAGATCTGGAGCAACCCTGAAGTTGCCTGTGCAGAGATGTCATGCGCCGACCTGGTGAAACTCTATCGTAACCATCAGATGGCCGATATTCTTAGTAACTCTACGCTGGGTTCCTTAACCATAGAGTTTCTTAATATCAAAGAGGAGTATAAACTGGAGCCATTTTTGGACATGATTTTACCTAGTGTAGCGAGGAAACTCTATGTACAATTTAGACATGGTACCCTACAACTTAGGGTTTTTTCTCATAAATGGTCCCAATCTAAGCTCCTAGAATGTCCAGCGTGTGGTGTACAGGAGGAGACTGAGCCCCATGTTTTTTACTTCTGCCCATGTTATAAGCTTATTAGGCAGCGTTGGCTCGTCCAACTGTGCAGAAATTTGGGGTTCAAACAATATCATCAGACAATTAGAATCCTGAAATGTGACACTTCTCCGCCTGTTGTATTTTCAGCTTCCCTTTTCTTGCACGCCATGTGGCGCAGGCGCTGGTTATTTCTTAATAATATTTCCCGGTGAAATTGTTATGCTTAGTTCATCTTGAGGTGAGATACATGCGTCCCATCTTGCTCAGTATTTGTCCTTGTAGTACCTCTTTTTAACTTTTTTACCTCCTTTTTAACCATGTCTTTAGCTTTTATGATATTTAATTGAGTATTTCTATATTAATGCTGATGTACATAGTCATAATGCTGTTTTATACTGACTGTATGTTTGTATCTTTTATGGTCTATGACCGAAATAAAGATTATTTGAATTGAATTCTATCCTTACTGTACAAACGAACATTAATGAAAGTTAACTATCAGTAATAAGCATTGTGAAATTTTGCTATTGTCTTTCACACTATATACTCCCCCTTTCAGACTAATCAGCTAATTGGGATATATTGCCATCAACCTGAAATGCTGCTTTTGGAATTGACATTTTTTGTATTGCCAGAATTTATAGATGTGTATACAATTTTTAATCTTTGACATTTTATTAAGTATCACTATGAAGTTTGTATGTTACGGTTTTAATTAACTATATAATAAAATACATGAAGTTGTAATGTTCCGAGTGATGAGGCAGCCAGCTGTTCCTGCCAATGATTTAGTCAGCATAATAGGTGATCTGTTCCTAAATTATTGTAAACGTTTAGCTGATGCAGTACGTTCTGTCTCACCAGGTTGAAGGGGCTGCCCTTGCGACTCAACAGGAGTAGTGCCATGACCTCAGTCCTGGTGAAGAAGTATGTGTGAAAATTGTGCTTGGAGCCCAGTTGGAAAGGACCTTACTAGGTGATCCTGGTTACCAACACTGCTGTAAAGTGCAGAGGTCTCCAGAATTGGAAACATGCCACACATGCTCGCGGAGTCCCATGTCCCCTTGATATAACAGCACCTGTCCTTGAGGTTCCAGTGGTTAGAGAGAGACAAAGGGAGCAGGCTAGTCAAGCTGTTGGGGACCAGCAAGCTGCTGGGACAACACTTGTTTGGCCTGAGGCGGGTCCGAGAGTCAAGTAGTGTTGATACCGAAGGGTCTCAGCCAGTAGAGTTGACTATGAGAAGTGTTGAGCCTAACGAAAGGCCTAATGCATGAAGAAAGCGAGTTGTACCTAGAGACAGTTGGCCCAGAAAAGATGAGATACTGTGACGTTGCTTAACAAACACAATTTATCCTAAATATGCTCATTGTAGGAGAGTAGGGTCTGCTTCCTATGGTCACCCCTACTTTGTGCTGTGATTCTCTGGTTTTTCGAGGTTAATGTGGTTGTGGGCCTGCTAATCAGACCCACAGCCCAGCTGTTCTCTCTCTAAATTGATACCATGCACTTTAGGTGCATACCAGATTGATTACTGGGTCACCCTTGTGAGCCCCTGTATAGTGCACCATAGGTACCCAGGGCATAGGTGCACCCTAGGCCTACCAGGGGCTGCAGAATGTATTATGCCACCCCTGGTTTGCCTTCAAAACTGACACCACAGGTCTTTTCACACAACTTGGATAAGGTGGTGTATTCACCCCTTACTTAGATATAGTATACCTATATCTACCTTTACAGATAGACACATATACACCTATAAGCCACTCCTATGGTAAGCCTCGACAATCCTGGAGGCAAATGGCTTGGTTTTATGTGACAGGGTGCCCTAGCATGAGCTAAACCCCTCTGCAGCTTTCAGAACCATCTCCTTATAGCTGTTCTATGATATAGCCATACCATATACTCTTAAGTGCATTATAATCCTCGCGGTTAATGGTAACTTTGGTTTGGTTTTATCAAAACGTGTTGTGTAAAATGTCAAACAATTTGGAATACTACCCCCCCACCACCAATTATGGCGGTGGAGGTAGCATTCCACCCTTCTAGAGGGAAAAGACATGCAGTTTACTGCTTTACTCGGTTAAAGTTAAACAGAGCCTCAGCATCACAAAATGGATGCTGCTGCCACAGACCCGAGTCTGACCTCCTGTTGCTGGGGGAAACTCCAGCAAGGGCGGCCTGGACAATAGGTTTCCTGTCCAGGGAGGTGCCAGCACCTCCCCAGACAGGGGTTTTGTGTATTGGGGCAGGGAGGGCTGCATCCAGTGAATGCATCTAGACACACAAGGTGCTCCATGCATAGCCTGATTAAAACCAGTCGCTGGGGCACTGCAGCCCCAGCTCTGGTGCGAAACTGGACAAAGGGAAAGGGGTGTAACCACCCCCTTCTCAGGTCCACCCATAGGAGGGACCTACTCAGGTAATCCAGCCCGCTTTTTTAATATAAGTGTAAGAGCTGTGTCCCCAGGACTTTAGATTATCCTGGACGAATCTTTGTAAGACATATCTTGGACCTTCGACATTCCATTCTGACTGGAAGACGGAAGACATCTCCCTTGTGGTCAAGGAGTGACCACCCTGTGCAAACAGGCACCAATGGCAGCTTTGCCAGGCTGCAGTTTCAAGGCTCCCATCAGAACCCGAAGACTCTGCAACTCAAGAAATGGACTTCCAGACTTTGCTGACCCCGATTCACATCCACAGCAAAGCTGAGACCCGTGGCAGACACGAGAGACATGGGACCAGACATCTTGGATATCCAGCATTTTGCTACCTGCACTCCTTTCCTGAAGCCTCCGTAAGTTGAGCATTGGAGTACAAGAAGCCCCAACCCCGAGCACCATTTGCACCGAAGTTCAGGCCCCCACACTTTGTGAGTGTCCCGTGGGCCCCATCTTTGCATTTGAGCTTGATGTGTCTTCCCCGTTCCTTGCCTGTTGGCTAGTCAGCCCCCTGAATCACCATCTTAAATTTAACTTGCTATCCTGGTTGCTCCAGGCTTGCTCCAGCTTCCCTGAAATGGAGAAGCACAACAAACCTTGCTGTCAGCAACAGAGACAATCTCAACATTCTGTGTGGGTTGTGGCTGCCAAGGCTTGTTGGGTCCAATCCGGATACCAATACCGCAGTCATCTAGATTCATTATGGAACAGCTCAAATCCAGCTCCTGGTCATCGTTGATGCCTCCTGGACCTCGTGGCTGAAGAGACAAACTCACCTTCTTCACCTTAAAGCACCCAACATCGCCTGGTTCCTTCCTGGTCACTGGCTAGTGACCCAGACTCTGTCCCCTCTGCTTTCAGGTTCTTCACATCTCTGATCCACCCTTGAATCCACCCGGACACTTTTCCTCTTGTCGCCTGCAGCACTTCTTTGCAGCTCTCCATAGAAAACAACGACGAAACCCGACACGAAAAGACACCTGTGCACCCGGCTTCCCTGGGAGAGGTAACACGAGAACTCCGGTGCTCCCGTGGGTCTTGACTCTCGAAGTGTCCTACTTTAAAAGGATTCCATCCTAGTCCATCCGGAAGTGTCCTTAAACTGTAACTTTGTAACTTTTACGAACTCCATAGGAAGTCAATGGGAACCTGCTCCTGTGTTTAGACACTGCACGCGGCTTCCGTGGGTCTCCTATTTACTAACCTTTGGTTGTTTAGTGTAGCCCCAGCGATTCTACAGGCCCTGGGCCTGCTTTCTAACTCTCACGTGGTACTTATACCACTTTCTTAGTATATGGTTTGTGAGGCCCCTAGGGCATAAAGTATACTGTGCAACTTATAGTATATTAACTGTGTGACTTGTATTGTATTTTTACCTCTGACCTCATAAAGAGTGCAGAGGGGTTGTGTTTAGATTAAATACATATATATTTGATATATACCTTGTGTGGTGTCCTTTCATTTGGTATTCAAGGGATTATATATGGTAAAACAACTTGCTTAACTCGCCTACTGAAGTCTTAGCCTAAAGACAGCTGGTTCATGCTACCACTAGGATAGCTTTCTATAAGGTTGACTTTACAACCACCATCAATAAAGGTCAATTAGACTGGTGCAAGGTGCCTACTAGAACTAGTGGACATCACATGCCAGGCTAACTTCTCACACTCGTCAAACTTGGTGTTTTTATGCTGAACTTTGCCAAATTGCTCAAACCACTTGCTTCTATATTTTTGTAATTTTCAATAGTTAAACAGTGTGAATTTTGAGAAGCCATGAGGTCTTACACTGAAATCTCTCCTAGATGCAAACATGTGTATGCAGGCATTATTTCTGTTATTGTCTTGATATTAGTTGCATTACTTATTATTTTAAATTTCCTGCATTATGTACCCGTTGAAAATCCTAAGCTTACCAATTCTTTCAAATCTGCTCAAATTAATGGCCCTGATTTCACTGCTCTAAATTACAGCACTTTACATCTTGATTTTTCAAATACTCAACCTTTCTCTAAATGTCTATATTAGGTTGCTTAATGAGTACGTGGATACACTGGATGCTAGTGATTGCTATGTATGAATGCAATTACCTGCATCAGTTGCTGAAAGTGTGACCTACCACAGCTAATCATTAACATATGGAGTTTCTTGCAGTGTGTTGACTAGTTTGTTTTATAGTGCTGATTGATTACTATATTAATATTCAACTCAAGATCTGATCTTTTCTGAACTTCCAGTACTAAAAACTTAAACCCACATTCACTTGTTGAAACTATGGGCTATTTATTCAGATGGAGTCAATCTTTCGATATGGCTTATGCACATAGAAATAACCTAATGTAAAATAGGGAAAGCTGAGAAGAAATTAATTGATTAATAGAGCGTAGACAAAATAATGTGACTAATAAATCTGACACATCTTTAAAATTAACTCTTTAATGTAGCAGGAGAAGCAACTGCAATAGTAGAAGGGATAGCTACTTCAGCCTTAGACAGTAAGCATAAGGGAAAACTTTGTATATACAGAAAAAGATCAAATAGTAACATAAAATTTGTAGGTCAAAGTGAATGTGAACATACCTTTGATGTTTAGGAGAACTGGCGAAAATACTTAGAAGGAGTTGATACAATCTATCCTGGAGTGTATTATACTTGTGGAAAGAATGCCTATTATAAATTATCGAAAAGATGGCATGGAAGTTGTAGTCTGGGAATTGTGTTTCAAAAAATTATCTTGTGAAACAAATTGGGAAGAATTAAAAGAGACAAAAGGGAGGATAAAGAGAGGTGTGAGTGCTAGTGAAGTGGTGGGTGATATTTTTGGAGCTTTAATACCTTCTGTAGGAGTAGAATTAAACTCACATAAATTAGTAAGCTTTCTACTAGCGTAGATAAATTAGCCACCAGTACAACTAGAGGATTTTCTGTTGTAGATATTGAAATGATTTCAATAAGATCACTGGGAATGCAAAATCTTGTTGTTGTAATACTTTATTCAATATATTCATATCATAAAAGTACAAACATTACAAACCATAAAACCAGTGTACAGTAGTATTACATCCATTTCATCTTAAAAAGGTTAAAAATCTATATGCAATTAAAGGTTACTTACAGGGGACTAAAGTGCATTCTCCAAATGTTCATATTTCTGGATTTTGGCGGAGTTTACATTTTACTATTACCTAACAGCCTAGTCCGTATGAACAGGCGCTAGCAAGATACTTTGCAACCCCGCAGACAATATACAAGGACGTTGTATCGGTTAAAAGGATACGCAGTGCAATCCTAAAATCTCTAACACCCATCTCCCTGAACACAGGTTTCAACCATCTTTTTCTAGGGTGTTTGTACGCCTTACAAGCAAACCGAAAGTGAGGTAGAGATTCTTTCGTACATGGGCAGCCTGGGCACGTAACATCATGATCCCTCACTCCTTTCCACCCCTCTGTGAACTTTTTAAGGGGGAGCATACCATATCTCATCTTCATGAAGAGGGATCTGTCTCTTGGAATTTGAATGTAGTCCAGAAATGGCTCTAACTTGCTTGTTGGCTTTTGTTCCAAGAACTGATTAGTCAGAGGCCCCCACTTTGTGCTTTCCAGATCCTCAGCCTCAACCCACTCCCAATATATTTTTCTCACAACTTGTTTGGGGGGTGGGGATTGGGAAACCCATGATTCGGCAATTCCTAGACTCACCACCAACTGCCTTAATTTGTTAAGCCGCTTTATCTTTTTAGATGCATTCAGGATAATCAGCTCATCTAGCACCAAGGCATAGTTTGCCAATTCAGGCGTCCTTCTTAGGCGCACCCAGAACAGCAAAGGACGGAGGCGTGCCATATCCGCAATTGATCATTTGGCCATATCATAAAAAAGAGGCTTCAGGGGCGTCAAGGGAGGGAGTGATACTAAGTCTCTAACAAACTTATTCTCAGCTCTTACCAAATCCAGCGTATTCTCTCCACCCCACAGTTCGGAGCCATACACCGCTGAGGCTAGTGCCTTCCCCTCATAAACTGCCAGCGCCGCGGCTATATGCCTACTAATAGACAAGCGCTGATTCCTCAGGATAACACCGGAAACCCTTTTGAGATTTAGCAGCATTTTTGATAAGTGGGAGTCCCATTTCATATTATTGCTCAACCTGACTCCCAAGTTATCGAATTCTTTCACCACCTCTAGCGGAGACCCATTTAAAGTAAGATAAACTTTCCTAACTTTTTTTTTGTTTTGGAGGACAGCACCATCAGCTTCGTTTTGGTGGTATTGACAGTTAGTCCAAGCTCGTCGCAAAACACACTGAAGCGATCGAGCAGTTTCTGTAAGCCCGATGGGGTTTTAGACATCAGGAGGGTGTCGTCTGCAAAGAGGAGGGTAGGTGTTTTCTCCCCGGCCAGGACTAGGGCATCCGCAGGGTCCTCCCTCAAATGGTCTAACACCCCATTGATAAAGAGGGAGAGCAAAGTCGGAGCCATCACACAGCCCTGGCGAACCCGTCTGTTAACTGGCACCCTCCCAGTTAGCTGTCCTTGCCTCCCCCACCGGA
The DNA here is from genome assembly GCF_964263255.1 of Lissotriton vulgaris. Lineage (NCBI taxonomy): Eukaryota > Metazoa > Chordata > Amphibia > Caudata > Salamandridae > Lissotriton > Lissotriton vulgaris. The sequence goes on along the minus strand of NC_141695.1, from coordinate 1,175,123,877 downwards.
TTCTGGCATAATTGTCTTCATGGAGCCTAACAACAAACTGTAAAAGGTGACAAGGGAACCCCATATCCAGCAGGACCTTCCAGAGCTTGGCACGGGGAATTACATCAAATGCCGTTTTTAAATCTATGAAGGCTAAGTATAGGCTGCCCCTCGTGATGGACACAGATTTCCAGTATACTGCACAGAACATGAAAACCTGGTCCATCGTGCCCACACCTTGCCTAAAACTCGCCTGGAAATGGGACAGAATATTATCCTCATTTAGCCATGCTCTTACTCTAGTAACAATGACCCTGCCAACTACCTTCTGGATTATATCGATTAAGCTGATAGGTCTGTAGTTGGCAGGGTCCTCCCAATCGCCTTTTTTATATATGGTTACAACCTCCGCACCCTTCCATGATTCGGGGACAGGATGTCCGTGCAGGATTAGATTCATTATGCGGGCAATTTAGGGTCGTGCAGAAGTAAATCGCCCAGTAGCCCATCCGGGCCTGCCGCCTTGCCGGGTATTATATTTGTAATAGCTTCCTGCAATTCCCGGGGAGCAAAGGCTTCTATATGCGTGTGGGTTTCTATACTAAAATCAATATATGTCCTTGTTGTTTGACCCAGATCTGCTTCCTCACAATACAGTTTTAAAAATGGGAGTACCACTGTTGTTCCGTTATATGGTTTGGTATTGGATCCGCCCCCCTTCTGTCCAATTTATTGACCAGATTCCAGAACAAAGTTGAGTCTTTTGCATTGGCAGCTTGCTTAAGTTGCTGCCAGTGCTCCTCCTCCCAATCCCTTTTAGCTACTTCGATACTTCTGCTATACTCTTTCCTAGCTAATCTTACTGCTATTGTGTCCTTTCTTTTAATGGAAGTTATTATTGCCTTCCTCTTTTCCCTGCAATGGGCCGTATACCAAGGAGTGCTATTCGAGGGTTTTCGATTTGGTTTAAAAAATTCCCTGCTCTCCCCCAAAGTGAAAAACACACCAATTTTGTCTATTAGGTTCTTATAGGAATCAGTCAATTTAAAATCTAAGGAATTAGACTGTGCTAGCCTGCTGAATGTGAGGTCTCTAATCTCAGCTTCCACAAGCTCTTTGATACTAGTTAGTTTTTCCTCTTCACATCTTACCCTACTCCATTTTAACTTCCGATTGCAATTTGTGGGGATTACTTCTTTGGCAATCATCACCGGACCACTCCTTAATTCAATCTCACTCCCCCAATTGATTTTCATACAGAGTGGATTGTGGTCACTATCCTGTGACAGCCTAACCTAACCTCACTAGGCAGTCCCAAGATTGGATGTCCAGTAATATATAATCTATGCGTGACGGGCAACCTATTCTATTGTAAGTCATTGCCCCATTAGGATCTGAGACGGTCCTCCCATTAAGAGCCCGTAGGTTGTGTTCTAATGTAAGAGCATTCAGTTGTAATGCTCTGGCTGACCATTTCTTAATGGGTTTTAAATTTAAAGGGGAAATAGATTGCCTCCAATCAACCGCACTAAAACCAAGGGCATCTTCATCAACTAAGCGTTCATAGGTGCAATTAAAATCGCCCCCTACTACCACTTTAGCCCTCTGAGAGCTATCCATTAGTGTCGCATCTAGTAATGCTATTGTAGGTGAGTATTGCTCACCCTCGGAGCCTCTAGCATACACACAGAACAATTCCAGTATATTCCCCCCCTTCGGGCCCTTAATAGATATATATAATATATCATTTGAAGGTAAATTATGGACGGTGACGGCCCAATTCAGTGCCACACTAATCCATATATGCAGGCCGCCTGACGGTCGACCTCTCCCTCCCGTGATTGCAGGGATAAAATAAGTAGCAAACCCATTTTTATGTAGTGGGATCGTGCTCCATGTTTCCTGGAACATGTAGATATTAAATGTGTCGATAAAATCGTTCCATTCTGGAATGGGCAGTTTTTTTTGAAGCCCTGCTATATTCCATGAAAGGAAATTGATGACATTAGAAGCTGGAGCTGCTCCCCTAGAGGTTGTATAGGAAGATGATCCGTTAGCTGCTAAGTTTGGGATGTTTCGCCTGTTGCTAGTTAGTCCCTCCCTCCTCCAGAGGTACTCAATTCCAGTAATATCTGCTGCCTCCCTCTCAGCAATACTTGTGATGAGCTTACTCTCGTGCTTTGACCTTGGGGGTTTGTTTGTATCTGATGGCTCATTTGTCTGATAGCCCTTCCCTAGTCAATCCACAGTGTTTAGGTCAGAGTTATTTTGAACATTAGCTTTTGACCACTAGGGTGTCTGTCTAATTTGTATGTTTGAATGTATAGGAGGGGATGATCTATACTCTAGGTTGACTAAATTCTCCGCTAAATCCTTGTCCCCTACGTGTATTTCGATACAATCGGTATCAGAGTTTGCCATGGATAATCTTTGTACCTTGATCATATCTTCCCTGATAATTGATCTGCATCCTCGTACCTGACGCAGCCAATGTATCGCTTTGTTGCAGGTCGAATCCCTACTCTTGTGTGCATTGCAACTAAGTTTAGGAACCCCCGTCAAATAGATGATGGTATTTGGGGGTCTGTGGTGTGTAGTTTGGACATTAGATCATAAACCCCCTCGTTTGCTGTATTTTTCCCCACTAATATATTACCGGGCAACTTTTCCTGCCCCTGGTCATTTTTTCCCAACAGGCCTGACTGTTTAACTACGCCTGCATAGGAACTGGAGTTACCATTGCCCCGCCCTGCTTGCCCCCCACATAGCCTGTCTGAGGTTATTGTTTTTGTTACCAGCCCTTTTTGTGTTTTAAGACCACTAGGTTGAACTTCCCTTATATTGTGCATTCTTACTGTGTTCGGAGTCATACCCTTTTGTGGGACTTTTGGGAAGGCCGGTTGGGTTGAAAAAGAAGTTTAACGCCCTAATTCGGGTACTAAGTGATGAGTTTGGACTTTTGGCAGGGAAGTTGGTGCAACTAATTGGGGAGTGCATGCGACCTGTTTGTCACCCTGCTTAACTAGGTCCCTGAGTAATTCTTTTATCTGCACAATTTCCTCTTCCAGGCAACCTATTTTCTTTAATAAGAGATCTTTAAAATGTTGACAATTCTAACATTCTGGACTCGGCTCATTGTCTCTTAGCCCTTGTGCTTGAGCCTCACCCCCCTTCCCTATTTCGCCTGCCAGGACAGCGTATCTATTGGAACAGCTAAACCCAACTTCGTTTCTCGCCTCCAGACCATCTCTACCTTGGATCTCTGATATTTGAACCGTGCTATCTCCCCCCTGTTCTTATTACGCCCACATGAGGGGTCTATAATATTAGACACAGGAAGGGTTTTTGGGGCTGGGTGAATTTCGACAGCGGGTTGGGCTTTCTTTTGAAAAATTGCCGGGATCACTACTTTACCCCGCTTCTGTGGTGCACTCTCTAGCAAAGGATCTAAGGGACTTGTATTTGATAGATTTTGGACCCCCAATAAGATCTCCTCATATTCCTCAACAAGTTCTTCAATGCTAGAAAGTACACAATTAGATGCTGCATGTAATGACTTTTTAGCCTTCTTTCCCTTTTGCCCATTTGTATGGTCAGCACCCCCTTCGGTTGACTTTCTTTTCCCCATCCCCTTTTACAACCACTCCCAACTTGTTAAGGTATAATAATCAGTACTTTTAGTAGTTTTGCTCCACAAGGACAGGTAAACAGTTAATATTTCCAAGTCAAACAGTACCTTTTTGCAAATTGATCTCAGCTACACCACAGCTTAGGGGGCTAGCCCAGCCCTGCCCCTGTCTGCCCCGGACTGACACAGACTGTCCCACCCTTGTCCCCGGGCTTCTCCCGGCGCGCTCCCGCGTCGCGTGAGAGTCCGGGCGTTTTATGCGCCTCCGGGCACCAGGTGTGGGTGGCGGTGCAAAGGCTCTTGGTTGCTGTAGTCCCCCCCTCTCGGCGGCCGCGATGCAGGATGGTGTGGCGTCACTGGCGGCGGGGGGGACCTGGGCAGATGTCAGGAGCCCACAGCAAGCCCACAGCGAGCGGGGAGCGGAGCCGCAAAGAACCAGGGCGGATGCCGGGAGCCCGTCAAGGAAGGCAGCAAGGATCACCCGGTGTAGGTAGGCATTGTAGCAGAGGTTTCCCACTCTGCCGTGAGAGTCCAGGCGTTTTATGCACCTCCGGGTGCCAGGTATGGGTGGCGGCACAAAGGCTCTTGGGGGCTATAGTTCACCCTCTCGGCGGCCGCGGCGCAGGATGGTGTGGCATTACCTGCGGCGGGAGGGGCTTGGGCAGATGTCAGGAGCCCGCAGCAAGCACGCAGCAAGCCCACAGCGAGCAGGGAGCGGAGCCACAAAGAACCAGGCCGGATGCCGGGAGCCCATCAAGGAAGGCAGCAAGGATCACCCGGTGTAGGTAGGCGTTGTTGCAGAGGTTTCCCATTCTGCCGTGAGGGTCGGGCGTTTGATGCGCCTCCGGGCGCCAGGTGTGGGTGGCGGCACAAAGGCTCTTGGGGGCTGTAGTCCCCCCCTCTTGGCGGCCGCGACGCAGGATGGTGTGGCGTCACTGGCAGCGGGGGGGACCTGGGCAGATGTCAAGAGCCCACAGCAAGCCCACAGCAAGCCCACAGCGAGTGGGGAGCGGACCTGCAAAGAACCAGGGTGGATGCCGGGAGCCCGTCAAGGAAGGCAGCAAGGATCACCCGGTGTAGGTAGGCGTTGTAGCAGAGGTTTCCTACTCTGCCGTGAGGGTCTGGGCGTTTTATGCACCTCCAGGCGCCAGGTGTCGGTGGCAGCGCAAAGGACACTTGGGGGCTGTAGTCCCCCCTCTCGGCGGCCGCGACGCAGCCCGTCAAGGAAGGCAGCAAGGATCACCCGGTGTAGGTAGGCGTTGTAGCAGAGGTTTCCCAGAGGAATGCAAAATCAACTTGCCCTTCACATTGTTCTTGCAAAAGAGGAGGAGTATTTCTGTTATTCACCGTCTAGCAATGCTGCACTTACCTACCGGACATGAGTAGAAATTCAGAGAGCTACATTAAAAATATTACTTACTTAAACAAAGGCCTGAAACTTTGATAATGGACTAGTGATTTCAATTTTAAGATTATTAGTCCCAACAGTTCCTAAGCCCAGCTATCCCATGCTGCTGCACCGCTCTGCTTCCTCCCTGTTTTTCTGAGTGCTTTCTCCTGCTTTTGTCTTGTTTTTACTGCTTTCTCCTTCCTTCCCTCCTGTTTCCTGAGTGCTTTTTCCTGCTTTTCCCTAATTTTTTACCACTTTTTCCTTCCTTTCCCAGTTTTTCTGAGTGCTTTTTCCTGCTTTTCTCTATTTTGTTCACTGCTTCTCCTGTTTATATCTCATTTGCCTCTCCTGCCTGCAGCCCATCTTCCTGTCCTCTCACCTACCCCACTCCCAGTTCCTCTCCCTCCTCCCAAGACCTACTAAATGGAGCCCATGGCATGACCCCATTCAGCAGGCCCCAGATCTCTCATGCTGCTGCACGGCTCTGCTTCCTTCCCATTTTTCTGAGTACTTTCTCCTGCTTTTGCTTCACTTTTAGTGTTTTCTCCTCCCCCCCCATTTTTCTGAGCGCTTTCTCCTGCTTTTCCTTGTTTTTTACAGCCTTCTCCTTCCTTACCCCGGGCAAGCAACTCCAGCGTCTTGAAACCCTCACAGGGGATTTGCAGCACATTATAAATTCTGATTTATTGATTAGTGGTGATCTCTGTGAGCATACTGCTGATGATGCTAGCTATCAAATTCTGTAAATCTAAAAAAGAGAAAAGACGGGTAAAAAGAAAAATATCCAAACTCTAATTAGAAGTCGAACAATGTACATATTATGATGAAATGGACATTTTAGAAGAGTTTAGAGGAAAAAGGCTGAAGACCACACAAATGTGATTTAGTGATGACTTGATGTGAATTTTTGGGATGGCTTAAGTCGCCATCAAAGGAGGGCTTGTTGCAGCGGAAAATCTGATCTTGCCTTGCTTAACACTTAAAACCTATCTCGACAATGAAACATAAGTGTGCATTTTGCACACATCTAGAAAGATGACATAGAAAAGGAGAGAAGTTGATGTACCAGCACTGTAAAAGCATGCTTGACTAGTTAGAAACAGTAGGATTGATAAACTAGTGAATTTAAGAATGTTCAAGCAACTGATTACCTTATATTCATTAACAGAGAGGTCATAAAAGTTGATGCTAACTTAGCATAGCTATTGACTTCATTGCACATTGTCCCAACAACCTTAAAATTTCATGCAATTCCTAGATAAAAGGTATTCAGATGTCTGAAATTGTCAGTATAACTGCTTAGTATGATAAAGAACATTTGTGTTAAAGAACACATTAATTTTAATGATTTTTAGAATTCATTTACATGTTGCTACTTTTCAAAATAGTGGCAGTAGGCCACAATGAAAGTTGAACATTTCTGTGTAATCATAACTGGCAACATTTCAAAATGCTTATAGGTGATATGTGTGATTTATTTTAATATGCTTAAACCGTGGGGCCGATTAGGATTGCGGACGGAAAGCGTCCTGACCGTCAGTCCCATGGCAATTGACCGTCCGACCGCACCGTGGTGAAACCAGTGGTGCAATTGTGATTCCCCTCCAGCAAAACCCGACTGTGGCGGACGGATGTCATCAAAGTCCGCCGACCATGGACAGAAACATAGAAAACCCGTCCGCAGCGGAGGGATGACAGCAAAGACCGTCGACTGCGGACGGAACCATTGAAAAAAGACGACCGCCACTGACAGAGTGGCCGCGGTAACAGGCCCAACCGCCGATAGTGCAGCGGAGTGACCGGCCGCACGATTAGGATTACACCGCCAGGGCAACGTAAAGAATCCCCCTCCACAACCGTCGCAGAAAATAACATCGACAAATGTAAGTAACAGCAGAAGGGCCAAAGCTAATCCCCGCGGCGGTCTGACTGCAAAAAAAATGGCCGCAGCAAGGCACTATGCAATCCATCAAATCAGGACACAAATCTACCATGAACACACCCCTCCCCCAATAACCCACATAGAAAAACACAGCCACATGGTGGAACACCTGACATGCAAGGGTCCACACCCACAACATACCCTTCTTCAAGATCCCATTGGGACACAGCCACAAAGACGAAAATAAAAGGAGCCCCTCCCATTCCCACAATCCTTTGCATCACAGCCGAACCGAGAGAAAGAGGCTCATAGCAGAGCACAGCACCACATACAAAGCAGAGCACAGCACCACATACACCAATAGCCACACAACAACCTGCACATCAACACACACACCTCACCATCCACCACAGCACCATCACAACAAACCACACACCTGCACCCCCAACACCCTGCACAGCACACACCAGGGCCCCCAAGAAACAGCCCAAATTCACAGAGAGTGAGCTGAAATGGTGAACAACCTTTACAAGGAAACTTTTACAACGCACTACCATTACAACGCGGTCATTACAACGCAAACCATTACAACGCATTGCACTGGGGGTTGCTCTAGGATAGGGAATACATTTAATTTTCTATCCAACACCTTCCCTAGTGTCCACGGGGACTGGAGTTGGAATAGAAAATTAAAATTTTTCACTATCCAGCACCTCTAAGCGCTATGCGTTGTAAAGGTATGCGATGTAAAAACCGCGTTGTAAAGGCAGGCGTTGTAATAGCCTGCATTGTAACGTCATACATCCAGCTGAAAGTCATGGTGGATGAGATCATACGCGTAGAACCCAACCTGTTTGGAAACCATGTACAACAGACCACACTGGCCAACAAAACCAAAATGTGGGAAAGGATAGTCACCAGAGTGAACGCATCAGGGACCGCACCACGTAACAAAAGAGACCTCCAGAGGCCGTGGCACAACCTCAAGGCAAAGGTGAAGTCTATGAGAGCCAAGAACCGCGAGCGGGCTGAGCGTATTGGCGCCAGAAGTCCCATCCAGCCAATACATACACTGAATGGGAGGAGAAGGTGCTTGGAATATTGCACCCGGAGAGCCTGGAAGCAATAGCTGAGGGAATAGAGGCTGGTAAGTACAACCTAATGATCACAATCAAAATGTCAATTACTACCGTGCAGAACTGCTAAGATACTCTGCCTAGGCCCCACACCATGCATGTTGAGCACACATACATCCAAATGTGTGAATGTCAGGGCCAAAATACATCCAGCATGACCACCCACACACACGGAGCACCCACCATTTCCTGGGTCACAAGCCCAGCAAGATGGAGTCCCCCATCATGTGCTAGCAATGCAACCTCTCTCACCAAAGTAACAGGTAGGTAGCCATCTTCACAGGGAGGGGTGTACCTGGGTGAGGGGCCAGCACTACAACTCCCAACAGGCCCCCTTCACCCACAGCCCAGCAAGATGGAGTCCCTTCACCATGTGCGAGCCTCACCAAAGTAACAGGTAGGTAGCCATCTTCACAGGGAGGGGTGTACCTGGGTGAGTGGGCAGCACTACAACTCCCAACAGGCCCCCTTTACCCACAGCCCAACAAGATGGAGTCCCCCACCATGTGCTAACAATGCAACCCCTCTCACCAAAGTAACAGGTAGGTAGCCATCTTCACAGGGAGGGGTGTACCTGGGTGAGGGGCCAGCACTACAACTCCCAACAGGCCCCCTTCACCCACAGCCCAGCAGGATGGAGTCCCCCACCATGTGCTAGCAATGCAACCCCTCTCACCAAAGTAACAGGTAGGTAGCCATCTTCACAGGGAGGGGTGTACCTGGGTGAGGGGCCAGCACTACAACTCCCAACAGGCCCCCTTCACCCACAGCCCAGCAGGATGGAGTCCCTCCACCATGTGCTAGCCTCACCAAAGTAACAGGTAGGTAGCCATCTTCACAGGGAGGGGTGTACCTGGGTGAGTGGGCCGCACTACAACTCCCAACAGGCCCCCTTCACCCACAGCCCAGCAAGATGGTGTCCCCCACCATGTGCTAGCAATGCAACCCCTCTCACCAAAGTAACAGGTAGGTAGCCATCCTCAAAGGGAGGGGTGTACCTGGGTGAGTGGGCAACACTACAGCTCCCAAAAGGCCCCCTTCACCCACAGCCCAGCAAGATGGAGACCCCCACCATGTGCTAGCAATGCAACCCCTCTCACCAAAGTAACAGGTCGGTAGCCATCTTCACAGGGAGGGGTGTAGCTGGGTGAGTGGGCAGCATTACAACTCCCAACAGGCCCCCTTCACCCACATCCCAGCAAGATGGAGTCCCCCACCATGTGCTAGCAATGCAACCCCTCTCACCAAAGTAACAGGTAGGTAGCAATCTTCACAGGGAGGGGTGTACCTGGGTGAGGGGCCAGCACTACAACTCCCAACAGGCCCCCTTCACCCACAGCCCAACAAGATGGAGTCCCTCCACCATGTGCTAGCCTCACCAAAGTAACAGGTAGGTAGCCATCTTCACAGGGAGGGGTGTACCTGGTTGAGGGGCCAGCACTAAAACTCCCAACAGGCCCCCTTCACCCACAGCCCAGCAAGATGGAGTCCCCCACCATGTGGTAGCAATGCAACCCCTCTCACCAAATTAAGAGGTAGGTAGCCATCTTCACAGGGAGGGGTGTACATGGGTGAGGGGCCAGCACAGTATCACACCTAGCCAAGTGGCGTATGCCCCCCGAACCCATTATGATGCCCAGTACTGTGTACCACAACAATGTGATGATTTCGTCAATCTTGTGCTGCATGACATGACATCCCAATTGTCACAACAACCAACCTGTGCAGTACACGTCAATGATTCTCTATCCTTTGTATAACAGATGACCGTGAACTGGCAGGAAATGTCAGCAATCGGCAACACCAGGCACCCCCTCAGACCATGGACTCTCTGGAGCTGATGACCTTGATGCCTCGGATGCCGGGGAAGTGGCCAGTACACCAGTGTTGCCAGTGCCTTCACGGTCCCAGGACATTGCTGTCACCACCACCTTGACCACAACACCAACAGTGGCCCCTACCGTCGGGACCTGTACTGCCACTACCACCACCACCACCACCACCACCACTGCAACAAGTCTACCCTGTCCCACCCTCCCAGACCATTGGACATCGAAACACCCAAACATCCCAGGAGAGCAGGGGGAGTCTCCGATCTTTAAGTCACAGGGTATACAATGATGCAAACGTTACCATGCCCAAGGAGCAATGCTTGTCTGTACTCATGTTGAAAATGAAGCGACCTAGGGAGAACAAGAGCACAACATACACGAATGTCTGACATATTATCGACAGACAGAATATCTACATACCAAAATATCGACACAAAAATATTGACAGCAAAAATATCGGAGTTATATCTTCATAAAGGTAAGTACAAAAATATTGGAAAATAAATATCGTAGTACAAAAATATTGAAATTAAATATATCGTTTTTTTAATGTATTAATAATAATGTAAAAATAATTTAAAAATACATATAATTTTACTATTATTACATTAAAACATTAAAACATATTTAAAATATATTAACTAATACATATACATTTAAAATAAATTTAAAAGTGTACATCTAAATTAATATATATACTTACTACACATATTGCAACAGTAGTAAAAGCGTTGGATAGCGTAGGGGTTTACATTACTATTCCCACTCCAGAGGGTGCAACAGTAGGGAAAGCGTTGGATAGCGTAGGGGTAAAAATTACTATTCCTACTCCAGAGGGTGCAACAGTAGGAAAAAGGTTGGATAGCGTAGGGGTAAAAATTACTATTCATACTCCAGAGGGTGCAACAGTAGGGGAAAGGTTGGATAGCGTAAGGGTGAACATTGCTATTCCCACTCCAGAGGGTGGAACAGTAGGGAAAGCGTTGGATAGCGTAGGGGTAAATATTACTATTCCCACACCAGAGGGTGCAACAGTAGGGAAAGCGTTGGATAGCGTAGGAGTAAAAATTACTATTCCTACTTCAGAGGGTGCAACAGTAGGGAAAAGGTTGGATCGCGTAGGGGTAAAAATTACTATTCCCACTCCAGAGGGTGCAACAGTAGGGAAAGCGTTGGATAGCATTGGGGTAAAAATTACTATTCCCACTCCAGAGGGTGCAACAGTAGGGAAAGCGTTGGATAGCGTAGGGGTTTAAATTACTATTCCCACTGGAGAGGGTGCAACAGTAGGGAAAGCGTTGGATAGCGTAGGGGTAAAAATTACAATTCCCACACCAGAAGGTGCAACAGTAGGGAAAGCGTTGGATAGCGTAGGGGTTTAAATTACTATTCCTACTCCAGAGGGTGCAACAGTAGGGAAAGCGTTGGATAGCGTAGGGGTAAAAATTACTATTCCCACTCCAGAGGGTGCAACAGTAGGGAAAGCGTTGGATAGCGTAGGGGTAAAAATTACTATTCCTACTCCAGAGGGTGCAACAGTAGGGAAAAGGTTGGATAGCGTAGAGGTAAAAACTTACTATTCCTAGTCCAGAGGGTGCAACAGTAGGGAAAGTGTTGGATAGCGTAGGAATAAAAATTACTAATTAATTCAATTAAATAATTAATATTATTTAATTACGAATTAATTATTAATTAACAATTTAAAAAAATTACATATATTAGCACATTAACTCTAATTATTGTACTTAACTAATTAATATTAATTAATTACCAATTAATTATTAATTACCAATAACAATTAATTCTATTTATTTGCACATTAACTCTAATTAATGTAATTAACTAATTATTATAAATTAATTACCAATTAATTATTAATTGACAATAACAAAAATAAATTATATTAGCACATTAACTCTAATTAATTTAATTACCTAATTATTATTAATTAATTACCAAGTAATTATTATTTAAAAATATTATAAAATATTTATTAATTAATTCATTATTATTAAATTACTTCCCACCCTATTCCCCTATAAACCCACTCTGATACTAAAACGCAAAATGTAAACAAAATTACTAATTTTAAAACATACATTTAATAACATATTTAACAAACATATAAACAACATAATAAAATACAAAACACTAAACATAATTTCGATATTATTACATTTCGATATTAGTAACATACATACCATAAAAACGATATTCTGTCTGTCGATATTCTGGACATCGATATTCTATACCATCGAAATTAAAACATCGATATTATTGTATATCGATATTTAAATTTCGATATTTTGTCTCCCTACCAACATACACATGTCAGGAAACTGTATCTCAGCCTTCACACCACACCGCATTTCACGGCAGTGCTATCTATCCACTCCACTATATTCACCAGTCACAACATACTCATTCATGAGCGGTGCATGACTACCATGTCCCACACACATTTGCAAGCAGCACAGAGCCTGTTACAACACACATCCAGACATCACCACCAACTACCCCACCTGCATACCATGTCAACACCGTACATTGACACCCACCTTCAGGGGGAGTAGCGCTCAATGAGCTGACGACTCTGATCTACACCTTCCTCCTCTCCACTATCATCATCACTGGACACAGGCGGGATTGCATGCGGAGCCATTTATTGGTCTGCAGGGTCCAGGATCAGGGGATCCCCTTGCGCAGGGCCAGGTTGTGGAGCATGCAGCAGGCAACCACGATTTTGCAGACCTTTGCGGGTGAGTAAGGCAGGGCCCCTCCAGTCTTGTCCAGGCAGTGGAACCTTGACTTCAGCAGCCCGAATATGCACTCCACCCGACATGTCTTGCAATGTGCCACATTATATCGCTGTTCGCATGGGGTAGTGGGATTCCGTACTGGGCTCAACAACCATGGGCGGTTCGGATACGCAGAGTCACCTATGGGAGAGGTGGACAGGCACATCTAACATTACCACTGTGGTGTGGGTCAGCAGGGCAAACATACAACACAGTGTTTGACACTTACAACTCACCAACAAGCCAGCCACGTTCCGGATGCATATTCGCCATCAGTCGGGGCAGAATGCTGCTCCGCAGGATGTGGGAGTCATGTGCAGAGCCTGGAAATCTGGCACACATATGCAAGACGATCTGATTGGCCTGGCACACCACTTGGACGTTGATGGAGTGGTAATGCTTCCTATTACGATAAATGCATTCACGTGCCTGTGGTGGAATCAGACCAATATGTGGGCCATCAATGGCACCCACCACATGTGGAATCCGACCCAGAGCATAGAAATCAGCCTTCACAGCTGGCAATTCCTCTGCCCCAGGAAAATGGATATATTCATCCTTAAACAGCATCATGGCTGCCAGGACATCACGCAGTACCACACTAAACATGGGTTGGGACATCTCCCCTGTGTACCAATTGTGTGCTGGAAAGTGCCAGTAGCGAAGAAGTGAAGTGCTGCCATCCCCTTGGCCGTTGGTGTGATTGCCCCAGGCCCTGCGTGGCTGCAGGTGGGGCTCCAGTTGGGCAACCAGAATCTGCAATGTGGACGGTCCAAGCGGAATCTGTGTATTACCTCAATGTCAACAATGTCCTTCAGCACAGTGTATGAACGGTGCACATTTGGAGCCCTCCTAGGATGGTAGAACATGTCAATTGTAAACACAACACAGCTGTACCACATTTGTGTTCATGGCAGACACAGCAATAACAATGACTGGCATCACCAGTGATGGTACCACAGACTACATGTGGGTTAGCCCTGGCACACAACAATGGCACACCTGTAGACTTGCCACACATTGACATCCCCACAATGATGTCACAGACATGTGTATGCACAAAGGCACGTTCCTACATGTAGAACAGACAGCCTTGACTGTGCAACATACACCTCATGTGTGGATCTGCATCCACACAGGCCCCAATCTTTGTGCTGCACCATGCCAATAAATAAATACACAGTCCATGAGGTCATGCACCTCTGACTAGACTTTCATAGGCTGGACAAGGACACATGAGAGGGTAATCCATCAGGCATACATCACACAGCAACAAATTCATAGTGCAGCCATCACATCATCACATGTCGTTGCACATACCATGCACAGACACACATGTAACACAATCTGCAGGTCCATGGTAACAATGAACTGTGTCAATGTAAACCAACAACCCATGTCACATGTGAGCCACCACATCACTACATTGTCAGAGATGTGCACTGGCCTGTCATGTGCACTCAGCACTCGTCTGGTTGTGTAACTTGCAATGTTAGCACTGCCCTGTTGCATGATCATGGTGGCCAATGGACACCCTTTGACAGCACCCGCGCCACAGCATGATGTGTTGGCAGGTACCATGTACCTTCCTAGCCAACCATGTCCCCTTGCCAACACGGAATTTGTGCCTGACCATGCAGTAATTGGCCTCGCGCTGGCATTGCACGCCTTCCGCAATTTCAAAACTTGCATTCAGCCTCCACGAATGCGTTTCCCATTGGCTGTTGAATAGGGTGCCATGGCGGGGACACACCGGTGCCGTCATGCGTGCGCTGCCGCTAGGGTGCATCTTTCAAATGCATCCAGTTTCCGGCACCATGATGGAGGTTCACACATGCCACGTGGGCGGGGCAGGCTTTCCACAACTGTCAAATCTACATTGTGAAATGGCAATTGGTATGTCCCTCCACGCAGATTGCGGTACCCACCACCGTTCCCCGGCGGTGACTCACCGCCCATGCGGTGGGTAACCACCCATGCCCATTCAGTCTAGGGGCCCGCCATGCAGATAGCGGTACCCACCGACGTTTCCCAGCGGTGAGTTACCACCCATGCCCATGCCCATGCCCATTCAGTCCAGGGGCCCGCCATGCAGATAGCGGTACCCACCGCCATTCCCCGGTGGTGACTCACTGCCCATGCCCATGCCCATTTAGTCCAGGGGCCCACCATGCAGATAGCGGTATCCACCGCCGTTCCCCGACAGTAATTCATCGCCCATGCGGTGGGTAACCGCCCATGCCCATTCAGTCCAGGGGCCTGCCATGCAGATGGCGGTACCCACTGCCTTTCCCCGGCGGTGACTCACCGTCGTGGAACAGCGGTGGGTACCGCTATCTGCATGGCGGGCCCCTGGACTGAATGGGCATGGGCATGGGCAGTGACTCACCACCGGGGAACGGCGGTGGGTACAGCTATCTGCATGGTGGGCCCCTGGACTGAATGTGCATGGGCATAGGCGGTGACTCACCGCCGGGGAATGGCGGTGGGTACCGCTATTTGCATGGCGGGCACCTGGACTGAATGGGCATGGGCGGTTACGCACCACATGGGCTGTGAGTCACCGCCGTGGAACGGCAGTGGGTACCGCTATCTGCATGGCGGGCCCCTGGACTGAATGGGCATGGGCATGGGCGGTGACTCACCGCTGGGGAACGGCGGTGCGTCCTGCTATCTGCATGGCGGGCCTCTGGACTGAATGGGCATGGGTATGGGCGGTGACTCACCGCCGGGGAACGGCGGTGGGTGACGCTATGTGACTGAATGGGGGATAACAACTGGCATTGCCACTTGCACTTTCATATGTATCTGTTAGCCTGCCTCACCCCCGCGGAATGCGAGCTCCACCATTGCGATGCCAGCAAGTGATGTATTTCAAATGATGCACCATCGCGGTAGCGCGCACATGCGATTGGTGGTGTGTGACCGTGATGGTCCGTGCACTTGCAGCCAATGGAAACAGGTACCGCGGGACGCGTAAGCGATTTTAAAAAATGCGGAAGCCGTGCTCCACCACAGCAGGCCAGTCATTGGCTAATTTTGAATGAGGTAGCCCGGGAACACCAATTGCTGCTGACGTGTGCCACTGATATCAGCTCAGGGCCCTATAAATGTGTGAGTCTGAGCACCACACATCCACTGCTTCCAGCGACTGCTGCCTGCACTTATCACCTCTACCTGCTGCTGCTGCCCACTCCACCAACTGGTGCCTGCATCCATCACCTCTACCTGCTGCTGCTGCCCACTCCACCAACTGCTGCCGGCATCCATCACTTCTACCTGCTGCTGCTGTCCACTCCACCAACTGCTGCCTGCACCCATCACCTCAACCTGCAGCTGCTGCCCACTCCACCAACTGCTGCCTGCACCCATCACCTCTAACTGCTGCTGCTGCCCACTCCACCAACTGCTGCCTGCATCCATCACCTCTACCTGCTGTTGCTGCCCACTCCACCAACTGTGTTGTGCCAGTGTCCTGGACCTTGCCATGCCGGGGTATTGGACAGATCCGGTCCCGTCCCTTCAGTGCAGAGGAGCTGGAGGTCCTTATGGACGGTATGCTCAGCCACTATGAACGTCTCTACGGTGCCCCAGGACAGGTGGTAAGTGCAGTGGGGCACATTTTGGTGTGCATGAGGTGGTCCCTGACTCCTGGTGTCTGCAATCTGGGCGGTGTTCAGTGGGAGGCAGTGTGGGTATGCTCCAGCAGGCCAGGAACGCTGTGATGTGTTCCTGGTTCTGTCACTAACTGATTGACCTTTATGCTGCGCAGTGTTATCTTTGAGGGGTAACAAACATGACATGTGTTGTCTTGTGGCTGTGCTGTGTCACGACCGATCACAGCTATCTTGTGTGTGTGTGCCTCACCTGCTATCCATGATGGACTAATGCCATATTGTCCTGTCAGTCACATATGTTGTACTGTGCATGGCTGATGACAGAAACCTGTACCTTCTATCTGTGTGAACGGCCAACTGTTCACTGACTTACCCCCTCTTGTCTCCCATTATGGTTGGTCAAGCTGCACCATCGCAAGGCCGTTTGGAGGGCCATAGCACGTGATGTACGGGCAGTGGGGGTGGGCAACAAGCGACACACACACTGCCACAAGCGGTGGGACGACATCTCCAGGCTCAGCAAGACTGTGGCGGAGATGACACTGGGGCTGATTCCAAGATCAAGACGGCTTGCACGACGTACCATGACCACTCTAATGCTACGTATCATAGCTGTGACACATCCTGACCTGGCCGCACGGCTGAGAGGGGAGCAGCAGCAAACTAGCGGTGAGCACACTGACATGGGTTTGTGACTTGGAAATGCATGCATGTATTGCTGGTCAGACACAGTAGTGACATCCATGGTGTATATGGTGTGCTGCTATTGCATGTTGTTGGATTATCGGAGTGAAAATCAGAATCCATGTCAGCCAGCTGGACATACCAGTTGCATTGTAGTGCAGGGGCCCAGGACATGTCATTCATGTCTGTGGTCCTATGGCATCACATGTGTGGTGGTCTGCATGCACTTGCCCAATTTGTTATATGTACATGTGTCACAGGGCCCACTAATTCTTTGACATGAGGATGTCTGGGAGGTGTGGTTCATGTGCAGTATGGATTCGACATGTTGTCCAGCAGTCAAGGAAGTTTGGACTTTGTAATTTGCAGTTAGTGAGTGTGGTACTTAGGTATACCTCTGATCTCTCTCTTTCAGCTTTGGACGAAGGCACTGACAGACAAACAACGGAGGGAAGTGGTGGCAATGCATCTGGATCAGAGACCACACAAACACAGACTTAGATGGAACAGAGCAGCCCCAGAGAGGGGGACAGAACTATCCCTGAGGGCTCACATGTGGAGACACCATCGTCATCCTCTTCAGACATCGGTGATGAGTCAGCACTGTTGGTAGACACAAGGAGTGGACAATCTACACCTTCAGTTGGTACACAGCACACTGGGCCCACACTGCCACCAACTGCAAAAAGTACTGCTCGTGCTCGCAATAGTAGGGGGAGCAGAGTGGCCTTAGGTGCAGGCACCGCTGACCCTGGCCCTGTGACACAAACTGCCCTTTGTGCTGAGGAAGTTGATCTGCTGTGACAGCTGTGTGTAGGGCAAACAAACATGATGAGCGCATTCCTGGACCACGATAGGAAGTTGGGGCAGGTGGTAGCATTCATGGAGGTGATGCATGGTGATGTTGCTGGTCTCCACAGGACAGTACAGTCCTTATCCAACACAGTGTCTGCAGCCATTCAACAGTCACATGGACAAGATTCTACTTCAGTTCCCCCATCCACACCACTTACTTAGTGACACTTCAGAACATGCATCATTTTCAGGGTATTGCACTAGAAGAAGCCACAGGCAGCAAGGCAGGCAACAGAGGCCACAGATACCATCCCCTGGGAAAGGGAAATCTTTCACAGAACACAACATCAGCTTCCCTGGAGATGGCACACAGGACCCTCAAGGGGTGATGGGGGCACAGATTCACAGGACACACAGGCTTCCCCCTCAAAAGGTACTCATAAGGGCAAGGCACATCTCATAGACAAGGCACAGACCAAGGACAGGGCATCCGCAAAGGACAGGACACCACCCATGGACACGCCTCCTCCCAAGGAGCAGGCAAATCCCAAGGACCAGGCCCCTACAAAGGACAGGGCACCTCCCAAGGACCAGGCCCCTACAAAGTACAAGGGCACCACCCAAGGACAGGGCACCTCCCAAGGACAGGGCACCTCCCAAGGACAGGGTACCTCCCAAATACCAGGCCCCTACAAAGGACAGGGCACCTCCCAAAGACAGGGCACCTCCCAAGGACAGGGCACCTCCCAAGGACAGGGCACGTCCCAAGGACAGGGCACCTCCCAAGGTCAGGGCACCTCCTAGGGACAGAGCACCGCCCAGGGATAAGGCCCATTCCAAAGACAGGACACCTCCTAAGGCCACGTCGTCTCCCATGGCCAAGGCTACTCCCAGGGAGCAGGCACCTCCCAGGGCCAAGGCGTCTCCCATGGACAGGACATCCACCAAAGACAGACATCTATCACCCATGCGTCCCCTGAAGCTGGTGTTGGTGAAGGAACGTAAACCACATGTCTCAGAGGTGGAAGCCCCCCATACCTCTACTCCCATCCACACCCCAGTGAGGCAGAGGAAGGAGTATACTGTTGTTGCATCCCCCATTACACATGATGCAGAGGGCAGAAGGCAGGGCCAGAGCAAGCGTCAAGCGGTTCCTGCACGTCCCCAGAGAGCAGACCCACACATGCTCATGATCCAACCTTGATTGGTGATGTTTCAGATGAGGCCACACCACTTACCAGTCCAGTCATGTCCAGGGTGCCCTTCCGAATCCCCAAGAAACGGAAACACACACCGGTAACACCTGACCACCCCAATGTCGCACAACTACAGCTGTCCCCAGCTCCGAGTGCCACCCTGCCTCCTGGCCCATACAGCCATGTAGCTCATCATTTCAGTGGTCCTAGTGGGTCAGCTGCAGTTCACTCTCATGTGTCTGATAGTGGCACTGTGTCTGTTGTTCGCTGTCATGCCTCATGTAGTAGCACTGTGTCAGTTGTGCCCTCTCCTGTTTCAGGTACTGCCACTGTGGGTGTCCGCCAATCTCATGTCTCAGATGCTGGCATGGTATTTGTTGGTCAGTGTCCAGGGACAGGTCCTGGCAGTGTGTCAGGGTCTATCGCTCATGTGTCAGTCACTAGAGCTGTGGCTGTTTCTCACACTCCTGTATCAGGTCCTGGCAGTGTGTCAGGGCCTGTCGCTCATGTGTCAGTCAGTAGAGCTGTGGCTGTTTCCCACACTCCAGTATCAGATCCTGGCAGTATATCAGGGTCTGTCGCTCATGTGTCAGTCACTACAGCTGTGGCTGTTTCTCACACTCCTGTATCAGGTCCTGGCAGTGTGTCAGGGTCTATCGCTCATGTGTCAGTCACTAGAGATGTGGCTGTTTCTCACACTCCTGTATCAGGTCCTGGCAGTGTGTCAGGGTCTGTCGCTCATGTGTCAGTCACTAGAGCTGTGGCTGTTTCTCACACTCCTGTATCAGGTCCTGCCACTGCATCCGAAGCTATGTGGTCCCACAGTCCACCTGATTCCGTGCTGTGAGGTGCAGTTCCCATCACTCAAATCTCATTGTACTTTATGTCTGGACTGTTCATTGTAACCACCCTTGCAATATTCTTGTCCATGGGACTGTCCGTATGACACACGTCCTTGTGCTGCCTCAGATGTACCTGCTCTGTTCTGGCCACTGGCCCTGTTAGTAATGTGATGCACTTTGCCCCTCACTTGTGCTGCCTCAGATGTACCTGCTCTGTTTTGGTCACTGGCCCTGTTAGTAATGTGATGCACTGTGCCCCTCACTTGTGCTGCCTCAGATGTACCTGCTCTGTTGTGAACACTGCCCTGTTGCTGTTCTGCTGCTGCATTGTGCCCTCCCATGTGCTGCCTCAGATGGACCTGCTCTGTTCTGGCCACTGGCCCTGTTAGTAATGTGATGCACTGTGCCCCTCACTTGTGCTGCCTCAGATGGACCTGCTCTGTTCTGTACCATGGACTGTTGATGCACTTTGCCCCTCACTTGTGCTGCCTCAGATTTAACTGCTCTGTTCTGGCCACAGGCTCTATGGTAACTGTGCTGCTTGTTGCCCCTTGGATGTGCAGCTTCTCATGGACATGCTCTGCACTCTCTCATTAGCCTGCCTGGAATTGTGCTGCTTGTTGCTACTTGGTTGTGCAGCTTCTCATGGACATGCTCTGCACTCTCTCATTATTTAAACAAACAAATGGACCCGAAACAAATTAGCTGAGGACCACAGGTAACGATTATTTTACAAAGAACAATGGTCCTAAGCAAATAGTAGGTTATCAAAAGAAGATAGAATATAGACCTTGTTGGGTTACTATATAGATCCAATGTCCAGCCGGACAAGGAAGTTTATTTATAGAATGGTTGGGATCAAAAACAGGTACTTCAAACAACATAAATAGTGTGGCACAAGCCTGTACCCTTCGTCATGGGGGAAGTGTGGGGAAATGGGAGAACAATACGTATAAATTAAACAGAACAAAAAACAAAGAATAACACAGAAATACAGGCAAATTCTTTGAGCTGTGGCAACTTGCATTCAGAATTAAATTATAGCAAGTTTAGCCAAAATAGACACCACAATACTGAGACATAATAGACATTTTTTGTGGTACTATTTAGAACTGTCGACGTTTCGATCCCTTGCTCATAGATACAACGGGATCATCATCAGGACTAGAACATTACATTTGCCTGGTGTTTTTGGAATAATTTATACCAAGGAAAAGAATGGCATCGGTGTGCCACGGGGGAGGCTCAAGGGCGGTGTCCCAGTGGGATATCTTGGGGTCGCCACGATGGAATAAGAGCAAGGGCCCGGCAATTATATCAAACTAAAATATACTTTCATTTATTTATATCTCCACTATAGATTCTTCCAGCCACAAGAAGAATTATCTACAAGAAGTAAGAAAATAAAGCTAAGCAAAAAGTAAGTAAATCATCTTTTGTACTACATTAATAGTGCTAAAATGTTCTTAAAAATACAACTAAATTAGATTAAACTAAAATATACTTTCATTTATTTATATCTCCACTACAGATTCTTACAAGCACAACAATAACTATATACAACAACTAAGAAAAAAAAAGCTAATCAAAAAGTAAGTATAGAAAATAAGTACTTTAACACCTTCCATGCTATGGCTTTTCCCGTCCTGTGCTGGAAAAGCTACAAAAGGCATTATTTCAAGACGAGCTCACCTTGTCATATGGCCGGGATGCCTGTCACCCCCTCCCAACACAAATCCCCAAGGATGGGAAGACGGACGCAGTTCTGAACTTTTGGAAGGCGGGAGGGAGTTACCCTCCCGGCCGTATTTATTAAAATATGAAACAAAATTAAAACATTAAAATAAACGTTTCATATCATGTACAATTTTAATTTATTACATTTCGATGAAGACATGTTCATTGGCTAACCTTAACAAATGTCTAGTACAAAGGTTTTCCTAGCCGAGTCTAACATCCTGCAAATGCATACTTTCTAAATTAAAATTGTACATCCTAGCATTACGGGCCAACGGCAAGGTCGCAACCGGTGTCAGATCCCTACTACCAAAACTCTCGCCCTCACGGTGTGAGTGGCGGCCGCGCAGAGGACTGTACCCTCTGTGCCAACTCCAATTTCCCTTGTCTTGTGGGGCCCCCCATTTTAACTCGACGCCATCTTAAAGGTCGTCCGAGGACCCGTGTGAGGTGTCTGTAAGAAGGCAGCGTGGACTCCCCCTCCCACCCCACACTGTCTATCACATCCGCCGTCGCGGATATCCGGGCCCCGGGAAATTCGTAGGAGGGGCATATAGCCCCCTCCTCCCCTGGAAGGGGCCTATGGCCGTCTTCCCCTAGGCGACCCATACTTAGTGGGTGCCGCCTCCCCGTGGGAGGGGCCAATGGCCGCCTCCCCCCGGGCGCTCCCATCCATAGTGGGTGGCGCCCCCCTCTAGGGACCTTGAAATTACTGCTCACCGATCATGACCTTACCGCCCGACCAAAAAATAAATACGACATTTGATTACCTACTAAGGGAGAAAATTATCCTGTTTATTTGCAATATTTGTCTATACTACAAGAAAACAGTACCTTCAGACATTCATCATATCACTAAACTAGACCTTTATATACCGCTAAACAAAGGGAAGAAGACGTTATCAAAGATAATTACTTTATTGCAGTACTAACATTGCCATAAGGGGCTGGTGGGTGGGTCAAAATTGCTCCTTGTTCCGTCGAGGGCTCACGTGCAACGAGTGGGTGCAGCTTCCAAGCACAGGAACAAGAGGATGCTTCTTCGGATTCCCGCTCTCTTTATTCCTCTTCGGGAGGGCGTGAACCTTCCGCTGGTACGCCTACTGGGCGTGGCCATCGGTGTAGGTGTCTAGGACAACCCCTCTTGGGCGGGAAAAAGGCGCGCCCCGGCTACGCCGCTTCGGGCATACCAGCCGTGACACGCCCCCCGCCCAAAATGGTTTCCCGGGAGGATCCGGGCCCCCAACCATACTTTCGGGGGGACCGAGTGGTCGCCCCTTTCCATATGGCCGGGATGCCTGTCACCCCCTCCCAACACAAATCCCCAAGGATGGGAAGACGGACGCAGTTCTGAACTTTTGGAAGGCAGGAGGGAGTTACCCTCCCGGCCGTATTTATTAAAATATGAAACAAAATTAAAACATTAAAATAAACGTTTCATATCATGTACAATTTTCATTTATTACATTTCGATGAAGACATGTTCATTGGCTAACCTTAACAAATGTCTAGTACAAAGGTTTTCCTAGCCGAGTCTAACATCCTGCAAATGCATACTTTCTAAATTAAAATTGTACATCCTAGCATTACGGGCCAACGGCAAGGTCGCAACCGGTGTCAGATCCCTACTACCAAAACTCTCGCCCTCACGGTGTGAGTGGCGGCCGCGCAGAGGACTGTACCCTCTGTGCCAACTCCAATTTCCCTTGTCTTGTGGGGCCCCCCATTTTAACTCGACGCCATCTTAAAGGTCGTCCGAGGACCCGTGTGAGGTGTCTGTAAGAAGGCAGCGTGGACTCCCCCTCCCACCCCACACTGTCTATCACATCCGCCGTTGCGGATATCCGGGCCCCGGGAAATTCGTAGGAGGGGCATATAGCCCCCTCCTCCCCTGGAAGGGGCCTATGGCCGTCTTCCCCTAGGCGACCCATACTTAGTGGGTGCCGCCTCCCCGTGGGAGGGGCCAATGGCCGCCTCCCCCCGGGCGCTCCCATCCATAGTGGGTGGTGCCCCCCTCTAGGGACCCTGAAATTACTGCTCACCGATCATGACCTTACCGCCACAGGCCGGATAGTTGACCGGCTATCCGGCCCCCCCACACTCCTCCTAAAGGTCATGCTTCCTCAAACCCCTTAGCCAAGCTATGAAGTCTCCTATGAGTAAGACATTCCCCTCCCGGGACAAATGAACCCCATCCTCTAGATACATGTGATCCCCCCGAATACATCCATGCGGAATACTGTGCAACTGCGCCGAGCGAAACAACCTACCAAGTTTGTTGTTGACCTTTTTCAGTGAATGGTTCAGTGCTGACACCGAGAGGCCCCCCCGCCACACCTTCCTGGGAATCATGTGGGACCATGCTATCGTGCACCGCCAGCCAGCTAACAGTAGACAAAACTCGCTCGAGTAGTACTCGCCTACCGAGTGTCACCATGTCATTGCCCCCCAGGTGTACTATGATTACAGATGGCGGTGACCTCTGCCGCCTTAAGAGTTCCTCGACAAAAAGATTCAAACTGGTCAATACAGAGCCCACCCCTTCCGTGGAAGGTCACTCTGTACCCGTATTCCCCAGCTGCGTGAGTCGTGTCACCTGCTTTGAATACGTCCCCGGCCCGCCTCACGTATGAGTGGCCCACGACCCACACCACTCTCTCCTCAGCCGGTGATCTCTGACCGCTGGTCCCCTGGTGCCGGGTCGACTGCAAATTCCGCCCCGCATAGCATGCTCGCGAAACTGTAAATCAAACAGAAGACAAGAAGCGTGAGTGCATGTAACTTGACTTCACAACATGTGCAATCGCACATACCTTTTAAAACAATTCGAGGACCATCGTCCCAACTGTTTCACCTCTTCAACACTCTGACCCCTGGCTGTAGCCTCAGTAGCAGCCCCTATCCTAAAGGAGTGGGTCCCAAAATCGCACGGGTCCAAGCCCGCCGCTGCGATTGCCATTGTTAGCACCCTCTGAAACTGAAACCTCGTCAGTGGGGTGGCATCAATGTGTCTCAGCAGGCTCCCCCCCCATGTATCCGCCCTTCACGCCAAATATTCCTAAACGCACTTTACCGGGCACATTGGGGACCCTCGCATGCGCTGGACAACAATACTGTATCCCATAGCTCTCTGGTCAGTCTTGGACTTGGCTATTGTGACTACCATTGAATCACCCCTAATCAGGATGTGATCCCGACACAGACCTCCCTCCACATCTTTCTTATTCTTTGCGACCAGTTCGCTCACCCGCATAGCCCAGTGGAACGCTAATGCGAAAGCGGCCCGGAACAGAACTGTTTCGAAATGGGAGGAACATGTCGTGGGCAGTACCGACATAAGCAGGGACAACCTTTCTAACCCAATCGGGCGCCTCACGTCTACTGTACGACCTTCCAGGCGTTGCCAGCCACGAAAGGGCTTTCTTTACCAAAAAGGACGATGTTGGGTCCTTGATGCCATGCGCCTGCGCCATGAATGAAATGGCGGCCCGGTGCCTATTGGCCGTTGCTACTGATCGGCCTTCCCTGTGTAATGCTACCAGAAACTTTAGGAAGCAATCCTCCTGACCCCATTTGTCCTTCCCTGCCGGACCCAAAAATGCACAATAGGAACGAAACGCTCCTTCGTATGCCTTCCTCGTCCTGGGGGCTAAGCTTGCTGCCACGAGGTCTTGTAATCCGGGGCACCGAGTAGCCAGAGTGCTTCGGGAAATGGTGCCGCCGCTAGGTCCCCGGAAGGTAGATAACCCCTGAAAGCCTGCATGTATGAACGAGAGAGTGCATCAGCAGCCTGATTCAGTACACCCGGCACATGTTTCGCCCTGAATTGCACATTCAGTCTCATACAATTTCCTTCAATAATCGCAATATCCACTTGCAGCGTGCTGCCTGATTATTTATACATTCAACAACAGTCATATTGTCGGACCAAAACACCACAGAGCGATCTCTGAACTCATCCGGCCATGCCATCAGAGCCACAAAAATGGGGAATAACTCGAGGAACCCAATGTTACCTGTGAGACCGCTGGTGTGCCACCACGTCGGCCATGTTTGCGCTGACCATCGATTACCAAAGATTGCGCCAAATCCCGCGCTCCCCGCCGAGTCGGTCCACAAAACCAGCTCGTCCGAAGACGCTGGCGGCTTGTTCCACACCACTCGACCGTTGAAATCCGCCAGAAATGCCAACCATATGTGCATGTCCTGGCGAACCTCTGCAGACAGTCTCGTGCGGTGGTGCCCTTCCTTGAGACCAACCATAGCTTGTGCGATAGAGCGGGAAAAGGGGCGGGCCATTGGTATCACTCTTAGGGCAAAGTTAAGCTGACCCACTGCTTGTTGTAACTGATGGAGGGTAACTTTCTCCTTGCTAAGGCACAGTTCCAGGGAAGCCCTGAATTTCGCTACTTTCCCTACTGGCAAATGGAAACATCCCTCCACAGAATCGAGCTCAATTCCCAGAAACTCGAGTGAAGTAGATGGTCTAACCGTCTTACCTGGTGCCAATGGCACTCCGAATCCCTTCATGAGGGTGCAAAATTCCTGTAGCGCCTGCGCACATTTTGTGTCACCGGCTGCCCCCAAGAACAAAAAATCATCTAAGTAATGCATAACATGGCTATGGCCAGTGGCTTTGGTGAATGCCCATTCCAAAAAACAGCTGAATTTCTCAAAATAAGCACAAGAGATGGAGCAACCCATTGGCATACATCTATCCATGTAGTAACGTCCCTGGAACACAAAGCCTAACAGACGCTGATCCCGTGGATGTACCGGGAGCAACCGGAACGCCGACTCGATATCTGACTTCGCCATAAGCGCTCCGGGCCCCAGGCGATTCAACATGGTGACGGCATCATCGAAGGATGCGTACCGCACCGAACAAACTCCCGGGTCAATCGCATCATTCACCGAGAGACCCCTCGGAGCTGATAAGTTATGGATCAGCCTAAATTCCCCCGGGTCCTTCTTGGGAACCACTCCTAACGTGGAACAGATGAAATTAGTTACTGGCGGGTGCCTATATGGGCCAGCAACCCGGCCAAGGGCAACCTCTTTTGCAATCTTCCTCTCCACCACTGCTGGATTATGCTGAGCCGACAGTTGGTTTCTACAAAGTGGCTCCCCACGAAAATCCCCCGCCGGGATCTGGAAACCATATAAGAAGCCATTCCTCAACACCCCAGCGGAGACATGATCAGGGTATTCGTTTAGCCAGGGGATCATTGCCATGATATCAACGGGGGTAGGTAGCGGTACACAGTGGTCCCCCTCAGTCTTGTTTGGACCCTCCTCTACCCCCCGTCCCACTATTCCTGGATCTGCACGAACTCTCGGGGTGCGAGGAATTCCCGCAACCTGCACACGCATGTCTGAACTTACATGTCCCTTGTGGCCTCGTGCAATTGCCCCTGTTAAAATTCCAACAGACCCCTCTCTTACCCCAATTCCCACCAGTCCTTGCTTGGTGGTCGCCACCGGGGCCCGCTCGAAAGGGCACCGCGGGCTGTTGGCGGGAAGGCCCCGACCCATTTCCGCCTAGCGAGGACGACTTCGTTGCGCCCGGCAGGAGCTGCTTCTGCCAAGAAATTGAGTCGAGACAATCCCACGTCAGAGATGAACCGTACTCCTTGGCCTTACGGAACTTCATATCGTAACCCATCCACTCATTGCCCTCATACGTTTCATAAAAATCCATTATTCGTGCCTGATAGCAAGAATATTCGGGCAAAACCTCGGGCTTACGTTCCCCAATAATTGCAGTAAACATCGCAAAGGCCTTGGCCCAATTTGTGATTGTCTCATCAACCCTGAATCCCGCCATTTTTGCGCGCCATAGACTCGGGTGCCACAAATCTTTCTGCGTCTTAGCATACTCCATCTCGCGATGGTCAGTCAGCAGAGAAAACATATTCACATACTTATCAGCCCATATCAATTCTTTCGTGGCCAACGGTATATGTTGGACCACCTTCTCCCGTCTTGAGGGCAACGACCCCTCCCTCGCCATTGGCAATGCCTGCTTACCTGGCTCTATTGTCGTTCCCGCTGTTTTTTCCACGCCAGCTGCCGGTCCTTCCAAGGTCACCTGTGGGGGGACAAGAGGGAGATTCGCTTTTGCGGCATCTCGCGACTGCCGCAACTGCTGCATTAGTAACTTGGCCTCTTCGGCCGTGTCTTCAGGCGCCGTAGCACCCCCTGTTTTTCTGCCGAGCCATGCGGCCAACTGGGCTGCTAATTCTGGAGGCATGTCCTCCTCGTTGGCGGGCGTAACAACAACCGGAATCGGTTGACCCGCGTCCGGGATTGGTACCAGGGCCTCGAGTGGACTGGCCGGGCTCGCCAGGGGTACCTCAGGAACCGGGACCTCCCCCCCTGCCACCCTATTCCTGACCCGTTTACCCCTACCCGCGGGGACAACTCCCGGCAATGCCGGGCCTATTACCTTCTTCGGTTTACCCGTATTGTTCATCGCAGCCATCTGCTTCTTCATGCTCGCCATATCTCTTACCAGCATGCGAAGCATCTGGTCAGTCTCGGACCTCTTTCCTGCCTTCCTGCCAGGCATTGTTATCGAATATTCGATCCAAGTTGATCAACACGGTCCTGGCTCCTTAGCCTCGAAGTCGCTGAAAGAGAAACACAAGAATTACAAGTTCTCAAAATTGCTCCTTGTTCCGTCGAGGGCTCACGTGCAACGAGTGGGTGCAGCTTCCAAGCACAGGAACAAGAGGATGCTTCTTCGGATTCCCGCTCTCTTTATTCCTCTTCGGGAGGGCGTGAACCTTCCGCTGGTACGCCTACTGGGCGTGGCCATCGGTGTAGGTGTCTAGGACAACCCCTCTTGGGCGGTAAAAAGGCGCGCCCCGGCTACGCCGCTTCGGGCATACCAGCTGTGACACGCCCCCCGCCCAAAATGGTTTCCCGGGAGGATCCGGGCCCCCAACCATACGTTCGGGGGGACCGAGTGGTCGCCCCTTTCCATAAGCACAGCTCCAGTGTGCTTCATGACAAGCTGAGCTCGTCATGAGCATGTTAGGGGTTAAAGAAAAACGATAATGTATCTAATTAAAACAAACCCTTTCCCAATTGCCCTATCACCTACAACAAATGCTTCAAAATATCTTACCATTGTTTTTTATTATATCAACAGATATACCTTCTACATCCCAAAAAGAACAGCCACCAAATATCAAATGAAAATTCTTTTCAACATCTAAACCAACATTGTAAGTATGTCTCCCGAGAGCGAAGATCCTCTACCACCCTCGCTCTAGCCGATCTTCACTGGCTACCTGTACATCAAAGGATCTGCTTAAATCCCCCTGCATTGTCTTTAGGGCAGTACACGGAATGGGCCCCCGACCACTTCAAAAGAAATTCAAATGGTATATACCCACACGGTCCCTCCGTTCCTCATCTTCCAACCTGATAAGCATACCCAGGATCAGGAAAGCCACTTATGGTGACAGAGCTTTCAGCATAGCTGCAGCCCATCTGTGGAACAAATTGCCTATCGACATCAGGAAAACAGACGAACTGATGGCTTTCCGTAAAAAGGTGAAAACATGGCTCTTCCCCAAAGTTTAATCTCACCAGAACTTTATACTATCCCCCTCCTCTGATGCACAGTATTTTCAGCAATATGTACACAGCGCCAGGATGCCCGTAGGGTTGCAGAAGCGCTCTACAAATGCTATAAATAAATAAATAAATATCAACAAATGTATATTTTTCAAAAAAATATTTTACTGCATTATATTAACTTAATTATATCTACATTTGCTTCTGCTCTAAACACACCAGTATGACTGAAGGCGCAGAATTCATAGTATCACGAAAGGGAAAAATGCTCCTATGTTACATGAGTTATGTATATACACAAGAAAAGCTGCAAAAAGATGTAAAAGTCTTCTGGAAATGTAGCAAGTACTATTCAAACAAATGCTACGGAAGAGCCATAACTCAAGAAACTACTGTTCTATTTGTCAATGAGCACAACCACCCCCCAGATATAACTGAAATTGAAATTAGATGAGCTTTAGAAAATATCAAAGAAGCAAGCAGTAGCGCAGACAAACCCACTAGTGAAATATTAAAAGAACAGCTACTGAATAAAACCCCAACATGCATCTGGACAATTACCATCCATTTACGCATTAAAAAAAGTTATAATTAGACAGAAAAGGAAAACAACAACTACCATGCCTATCCCTAAAACTTTCCAAGAAGTAAACATCCCACCAGAACTATGCATTACCCAAAGCAAAGAGCCATTTAATTTCTTTGACAATAACAACACTGAAAAACGTATAATAGTGTTTGCCACTGCAAATAACTTAGGAAAACTCCAACAATGCAACACCTGGATGATAGATGGCACATTTAAAATATGTCCAAAGACATTTTATCACCTTTATAAGGGACATGCTATATACCAAAATACTAATATTCCCTTCATCTACTGCTTACTCCCAAATAAAACTCTAACTACCTATCTAGAAATTCTCAATAAAAAAACCTAGAAAATCCAAATTACTTCCCACATAAAATAATAATGGATTTTGAATTAGCAATGATTATTGCAATTTTAAAAACATACCCCATAAAGCTATACAAGGATGCTACTATCATTTTCATCAGTGCTGTGGAGATTTCTCCAAAAGTCAACACTGGGTAGGGAGACTACACCGATCAGGTCGTCGAAGATTACCACATACTATGGTGAAAGTCTACCTTAGTACCCTAAAAAGGAAGCCAAAAGTAACAACGCCGTTGAAGGATGGCATAACGCCTTCCAGGCAACAACAGGGAGAGGTATACCCACACTTCAAAAAATACTAGAAAGTATCCAAAAGGAGCTAAGTTACCAAGAACTACGGATGCAACAATCCATTACACTAATTGAACCAAAACTAACCAAGCAAACAAATAAAATGTATGAGCTTTTACAAAGCCAAGTCACCCTCTATCCCACAACTAGAGGCTTGGAATACCTATCCCTAATCGCAAAAAGCATCCTTTAAATCTAATCTAAACATGAATTAAAACATTTACATCTAAAACACAACATAATAAGAAATTTATTTTTTTCATTTCATTTTTTATAAAACATTATTAATTTGTCAAATATATACAATTGATAAAATATAAAAAATATATTGACAAAATAATAATATTTTACAAAATATAATACATATCAAAATAGAAATAAATTACATTTCCTCCCCACATACAAATTATTAACATTATTTACAGTTGTCGTAGCTCCAAAGCTAATTGAATACAGCTTCTAAGTCCATCCAGGTGTCAATTCCTCCCAAAGAACGTTAAATAAACCCCCTAAAAAATCCAAAAAATGCAAAAATGCAAAGATGTCCAAAAACAATTCCACTCTCGATCAATCCAATAGTCCAATACCATAAAAAAACAAAAATGTAGAAAAGGTAAAAACGCTCCAAGAAAACGCGAACATTTTAGAGTGTGTTAAATAAACATTAGCTTGCAAAACTAATAAACAACTCTTAAAAAATGAAATGTTAAACTTCTCAGAAAACAAATCCTCTTTCGATAAATCCAATTGGCAAATCCCTTCAAAAACCCGAAAACGTAGAAAAAGTAAAAAACGCTCCAGGAAAACGTGAAAAAGGAAGAGTGGGTTAAATAAATTTTAGTTTAAAAAACTAAAACACACCTCTTTAAAAAAAACATCAAAACACTCCAAAATCCGACGTCGTGAAACGAAAACCTGTAAAAAAATGTTAAACATACCCACCCACCCAAACATACATAAACATAACTTCAAAACACTTTTAGTAGCATTGTAAAGCAATACACATAAACCTATTTACATATACTAGACTTGAAACACCAGGCCTCAAACACAGAACCTACTCAAAAATAAACATAACGTAAAATACACCCAATTTACACCAAAAACAAAACTACCAAACTCTAAATACACTATAGACCACCTATCTACAGTCAAAATCGATTAGAACTAAGTTTGAATAAAGATAAATAACTCTTACCTGGCCCAAGCGACACAGCTCTCAAACGCGATCTGATCCTTAGAGAAATAACCCAAAACGACAGTAAGCGGTTAGAAAAGTAGTCACCCTAAACAAAAATGGCTGAATAAATATAAATGTAACCCTTAAATATAATAAAACCAACAAAAAACTTAACAAATATATTTTCTAAAAATGGTAAAAAAATGTATAAATTAATAACAACTATTGTAATACTTGTACAACATTGTCAATTAATAATAATAAATAATATAACAAATATATTATTATTAAAACTAAATTGTATTACTTACTCAACATTGCAAATAAATAAATGTAATATATCAAAATGTTAAATAAATACATACCTTTCCAGAACAAATTTAAAAAACGTAAATAATGTAATTATTAATATTATTAATAAAAATATATTAATGATATTATTAAAAAATATGTTGTGTATATATAAAAAATGTACTATTAAATTACAGAAAAATGCAATATTCCTAACACAACAAAAATGAAAATAGAAAGAATGTAATTATTAATATTATTAATAACACACACATTAATAGTATTAATAACAGTTAATAGTGTATGTATGGAAATACGTTATGAAAAATATGAATATGTTTTCTAAATTACAAGAATATGAAAATGCAATATTGTGTTAACCTATACTTGTATGTTACATAAAAAATGTGAAACATTAAAAAAATTACTGTTATTAAATGTATCAATATTATTTTGTATTAAACATATATTTCTCACAAAAATGAAAACATTTCAAATTTATGTTACCAATTATCTACACATCTATTACTAAACATAACAATGTATAAACTATATATGAATGAAAATATATATTGTAAACATTGTAATATGCATCACAAATTTAATGTAAAAAATAAATGTTGTAAAAATATTGAACATATATCTTCATGATTATATGATTTACCTAATAAAAAATACCTATTTCAACTAACTACATTGTAATGAAAATGAAACCTTTGTTAATCAAATTCCAATGTCTGATTATTTCACAATATTTCTACTTTTATTAACTATTCAAAAAAACACAAACATTTAGCAAAAATACTATGACACATCAATAAAAAATACCGCCAAAACAATTACTTATCTAAAAAATATATAAATTAAAATAAATTTACTATTCCAACTCCAGTCAGCATTAAATCAGGGAAGGTGCTGGATAATATATAAATATAATTTACTATTCCAACTCCAGTCAGCATTAAATCAGGGAAGGTGCTGGATAGTAAATAAATATAATTTACTATTCCAACTCTAGTCCGCATTAAATCAGGCAAGGTGCTGAGTAGTAAATAAATATAATGTACTATTCCAACTGCAGTCAGCATTAAATATGGGAAGGTGCTGGATAGTAAATATATATATAATTTACTATTCCAACATAAGTAAGCATTGAATCAGGGAAGGTGCTGGATAGTAAATATATATAATTTACTATTCCAACTCCAGTCAGCACAAATCAGGGAAGATGCTGGAAGAAGTGGGCTGCGGCGGCCAAAACGACTGATTCCGGAATCTGGGGATCACGATTCAATCCCCGGCACTAGTGGCAGATTAGCCCAGCACATGTGACTCTGGGCAATAGCTTGCTTAATCTTCCCGACGGCCCCCAGCGCCTAGAGACCCTTATGGGTGATTGTGCGCTTTGCAAATGTGGATTATTATCATTAAATCAGGGAAGATGCTAGATAGTAAATATATATAACTTACTATTCCAACTCCAGCCAGCATTAAATAAGGGAAGATGCTGGATAGTAAATATATATAATTTACTATTCCAACTCTAGTCAGCATTAAATCAGGGAAGGTGCTGGATACTAAATCAATATAATTTACTATTCCAACTCCAGTCAGCATTAAATAAGGGAAGATGCTGGATAGTAAATATATATCATTTACTATTCCAACTCCAGTCAGCATTAATCAGGGAAGATGCTGGATAGTAAATATATATAATTTACTATTCCAACTCCAGTCAGCATTAAACCAGGTAAGGTGCTGGATAGTAATAAAACATATTTATGTATTGTTTTAAAAACAATATTTGTAAATAAATGATATTACAATTTACACTTAATTGTAATAGAATAATTTACTCTGTTATGTTATGTTAGTATGAATTTGTAGAGCGCACGTTCACCCTGGGGTTTCTTGGCGCTGTGTGCCGCTGGGGAACCCGTCCTGGCTTTCCCTGTGAGATGGTCCCTTTTGGGCATCCCCAAAGTGAAGCCAGGCATCCCTGGCAGCGAGGTGGCCGTTGTGGAGATTAAGCAAGTTATTGCCCAGAGTTGCAGCGTGAGACCCATGGTTAGAGAGGCACCGAGGCGAGATTTATCGAGCCCGCTGACATTGGTTCTGTACCCTGCCGCGCCGGGAATTGAACCCTGGTCCCGGGCCGACCTCTGCTTCTGGGTCTGCCTCCTCTAACCGGTGAGCCACACTTCTCCACTGACTGCACTCTCCAAAACTTTACATGTTTACATATACACTTCTTAATGTAAAATATTTTAAAGATATAACCTGTACATTTTAGAATTTCCATTAATAATTATTGTCTCAAAATATATATATATTTGATGTTTCAAAATTTAAATTATTTAACAAGTAAGTTATTTTCTTTTTTAACTTTTAATTCAATCTCTCAAAATGTAATTATTAATAAAGATTCCAGCAATTTCAAAACATTTTGCACACAGCCTACCTCTATACATTTACAAGGCAACATCTGAATTAAATCTTATCAAATTTTAAATGAAATGTAAACATTCTCAATAAAATGTTTTATATACTCTCAACAATAATTAAATATTAATAACATATTATTTATTTCAACATTTTTAAAACACTCCCCATCCTTAGCCCCTAATAACCCAACATCCCGCACCTAAAATTTATATTACAAATATTTTTTTATAAATTGTAAACATTATTAATATCTCATAAAAAAAATGTACTCACAACAAAAAATATGTTTTATGAACACATTATTTAGTTCAACATTTTTAAAACACTTCCCACCCTTATACCCTAATAACCCAATGTCCCACTCCTAAAACGTTATATTATTAATAATTTTTTATAAATTGTAAACATTATTAATAGCTCATAAAAATAAATTTACTCTCAACAAAAAATATTTTGTATGAACATAACATTTAGTTCAACATTTTAAAACACTTCCCACCCTTATTCCCTAATAACCCAACATCCTACTCCTAAAATTTATTATAAATAATTTTTTTACAAATTTGTACAATTATTATTTACACTATTTTTACATTATTATTATTACATTCATTACATTTCGATATTTAAAAAATTCAATATTTTTTACATTCTGTATTATCATTTTTGATATTACTTACCTTTACAAAATAACTATATTTTGTCATAACGATATTTTGTACTTGATATTTCAACATTCGATATTAAAAAAAAAAATTTAAAAAACGTAGATATTTTGACATTCTATATACTGACAATCGATATTTTGGTACATTCGATATTTAAAATTCGATATAATGTCATATCGATATTTTACCTTCAATATTATGTCCGTTCACCATAATAAAGATAATCACAGATTATTTTCAGAACATCAGGTTCTTTTGCTCTTGTTCTATGTAGCCACAGCAGAGCTTTTGGTTTGCATGATTCTGGTTAGACTGTACTTCTTCAGGAGATTCGATCTACCAATTGTAATACTTTATTTCTGTGGCATGGTTTTGAGAGTAATATACCTGATCAGCAATTTGTGATTTGGCTGCAAATTAATGGTCCTCAGTTGGACATCCTGTTTCCTCACCGCTCACTACGACAGTGAAAGGTCCATCAGAGGACCATTGCCTCTGAGGTGAAGTATTGAAACTGAGAAAAAATCCTACCCGTATGGGTCCTGAAGGAGTGTTAAGGTTATGTTTGTAAGCGTATTTGGCTTCCGCTGCAACGTTGTCAGCCTGAACTTGTGACTTTCATCATGTCTCGCATGACCAGATAATCGCGAGTGGCGCTTTGTGCTTTTAAATGCTTTACTTACCTGAAATCTTTCAAACTGCAAATCTCCAGTACTACTGATTGGATTGTTGCCATTTTGCCGTCAAATAATTTATTACATTTTACTCTATTTTTCTAAATTGTTGTAGGCTTTTCTTCTTGTTGATTTTTCACTTTATTACTGTGGAGGTGTTGCACAAATAAATTGCCTCTAAATTAAGCCTGACTGGTTTTCTGCCAAGCTACCAAAGGGTTAAGCACAGTTTAGTTTTTCGGTTTGCTTGTGTTTCAGCCTGACAGAGATTGCGGGTGCTGCTTGAGTAGGGTTTGCCCCCTTAACCAGTGACCCAATTTCCAACAGTAAGCTTGTAATGTTTTGGGACCACAGAAATGGTAATTATTATAGTTTCCTGAATATATCAAAGAATGCCAGAATTCCATTTGCCACCCCCATTTCCTTACGACTAGCAAAGAACCAGAATGTTGCTTTTTGAGAACAATGATATTTTCAACTTTCCTTTTCATTTTGATAGACTTTTTGTGTGTTTTTTCCCCACCCGAAAAAAGCTTGTTTCTTTGAACAGCACTGATCACCTCAGATGAAAAACTGGTAAACCATCTCCCTATGTTACTTTGTTGTGTCATATAATGACATATACAACTGCCGTTAGATACTATAGCGACATGTATCTTTGAATATTGCACTCAATGCACCTGAACGCTTTAATAGAAAGCTAATCAGTTATTGCACTTTCAGCAGATCCAAACACATTAAACTAAAGAAATTTAATGCATGGGGAATGTACATGATTAAATCGTTTTTTTGTCTTTTTTAGTTGGGCTGTTTTTCATCTTACTGTTCCACTTTTAATTTCAACTTCTGTGCATTTTAAATGTAAAAAGGTCTATAGCTATCCCTGACTTAAAAAAATAAAAGTAACAAAACGCAATCACGTTCCTTTCACCTCCTGGTACAGGCTTTTCAGCCTGCTTATGTTTTTGGGAATGATGGATTAAACAAGAACCAGTCCAGACAGCCAAACGGACTGCAAAGGCTCACATTTTTTTTCTCTTGCAGGTGATGTTAGGCTACAGCGGGGATCGGGAGAAAAAGTGGACCATGTCATCTTAAATGTGATAAAGGTAGGTAAGGGCCAAGCTGGCAAAAACAACTTACAAACAAATTTTGTAATATGAACTTATAACTATATGGGAAACAGCGCTTACTTCCCCAAGATTGCAGCTTCGAGGCACCGCATCTAATATTCCCCCAATCCCACAGAAGTGTGCTTATCAACCTAAGACTCATGAATGGATCAATCGACCTTTTAGAAGTTGAGCTTTTCAATTGTCATATTCAGCTCAGTAGAAGGTAACAATTTTTCTGTGACGTTTCTACAGTGTCTCGATTTCAGTGACATTTTAACTCACCGACGGGCACAATATTTTATGTTGCACTCTCGTTTGATTAAATTGTTGTTTTTCACTAAAGAGGCAGCTAAAATGTGGCTGCAAGGTATAACCAGCATCAGTGCAACTAATGTTCTCAGGCCCTCAGTAAGCTACCTCTCTGAGTTAGGACAAATGATATGCATTCTGCTGATGACTGTGTAGTTTTGCACGGGTGATTGGGAAAAATTTAATCAGTGGGAACTTGGGAAGAGCACTACTCCTGGGGGTATATTTAACATACTTTTATGCTGCGCAACGCAAAAGGGAAATGGCAGGAATGTACTGTATTTAACATCATACAGCACATTCTTGTCCTTTCCCTGCACTGGCAAACTTCAGGCAGCCTTGTGTCAACCATTGTGCAAGGGTGCCTGGGTTACAAAGCAAACGTTTTTTGTGCAGTAAGGGACACCTTCCTGCACAAACACAGTCTCTCTCGAGGCATTTTCCTCTTTCCAGGGCTTTAAGTGGGATGAAAAAATCTGAGGGGTCTCTCAAAGGGGCGTGGTCAATGTAATTAAGGGCGTGGTTTAAAATACGCAAGCTAAGAATCTGTGTTTAGCACAGTGTGCTGCCCAACTTGTATTTTGCGGTTCCTGTCATTGCCTCCAGATATATTGTAGTGTAGTTCCTATTTTCCCAATAGGCCCTGCGCATTGGAATAACATAAACAGTAGTATAGACGTAGAAGTGCGGATCTTCCAGGTCTCCACTGACTATGCTAAACTTAATTGGGTGTGTTACCAACTAGCTCAGAGGTCACTGGAAACTTTCTTGACTGAATAGGAAGTGATCAGCTTCCCTGGTACAGACAAGAAGGGATTCAGTTTTCCAACAACCGCATAAACATGACAACTTTGCTCCTTAGAATAAGAGTCAATCTCTAGAGTCTTGTGAAACAATAGACAGTTATTTTACTCAGTCAGTTTTGTGCAGATTACTTTCACCAATATGCAGAGAATAGAGAGACGGGCGTTTTCAATAAAACGTATTATTTATTGAACAGTCTTTCTTCTCATACAAGAGAAATGAATTGCCACAATTGCAAGACTAGTTATTATAAAAAGTGCGTACAGTAAAATGAGTATTGCGAAATAATACTGTAAAAGCATTGATATGGTTTCTTAGCCATACAATGGTTTAAAATGAATAAAATATATACATTCATATATACATTTGACTAACGTACTCAACTGGTGCTTCTAACTACGCCTACCCCAGTGTACCTGACCTAAGCCTAATAATTGGGAGGGAGTAAGTAAGTAGCAGTTTTAGTTAAGTTGGTTTTGCCAAGGTTTGCTTGAAGAATTCTCTCTAAGGGTTTAGTCAACACCATACCTCTGGAAATAGAATGTTGGAGGTCTGGTATCTCCTTCCAGGACTCGATATCCCAGTCACTCGCAAGAGTAGGCTGGAAACGCCGGAGCTGGATTTCTCGGCAGGAGAAAAGACAGCGTCTCTCTCAGCGCGTCGAGGAAGAGGAGGGGCAGCGTCCGTGGGCAGCTTGTATATGCTGGGCTCTGAAGGGGACAGCTGTTCTGCTCCTATGTGCACCACACCATCGCTATCATCGATGTCGTTGAGACAGCGTAGTGGCAGTAGTAACATCAGCGTTTGCTTAAGGCAATGTTGGTAATATTTATACCTGAAAGGTGCCTGGTTTGACGTAAGTTTTTGGACATAAGACGTCAATAAAGATGTCACTAGGAAGTGATCGTCTCTCAGTGCTCATTAGAGTTCTATTACTAATCAAAACATAGCAAGCGGGGTTTTCCCAGGTTGCTGAGTTTTATCTTGTTGAAGAACTCTGAGTGTAATCTAGGAATCTTAGATAGTGGCTTCTGCTGTGTCATTTGCTCTAATGAGCTGCAGAGGAAGCTGCAGAGGAAGTGATTCTGAAATGTGGCTCTGTTCGTGTTAGGCCAGAGACGAGTTTCTGAAATATTACTCTTGATCGTTTATGCCATTATAGGGGAATAAATGGATTATAGCTGTATAGGGGCATAAGGTCACAGTATTGATCAGGGTCCTAGATTAGAAGGCGAAACCCACTCCACGAATTTATGTCCATCAATTTACTAAAAACTATAGCAAAAGATGCATGTGTAACATTACCCACCCCAAAATACATATATGCATTTGAAAATGGCGTATTTGAAATACATGGAATGTATTGTACGTCTTTAAGCATAGAAATCATTCAAAATTATAGCATATGTAATCAATGAACGGTTTTGCGAAAAAATTACACATGAAATATCTCTTAATACAGAAAAGAAGGGCGAGATAATTTCATCACATATAAATGCATTGCTGTAAAATGTGCTAGAGGCTCATGTAAAGTTATTATGTCTCTAGATTTACCTAAAAATAGAAGCTTCTGTTCTTTATGAATAGGTCTACTTTAAGCAAAGAATTTTGTGCCAGAAAAATGTAAATATTTTGAAAAATGTTCAATTCAAAAAAATTTGGTGAACGGGGGAATAGAGTTCCAACGCTTTTCAGCAGTTTTTGTTGATCAAAACTGAAGGCCGAATTCAGAGTTCATGGGAACGCTGTGTGTCGGAATGCCTTTCTAAATTATTGTTTCTGTTCGGGTGAGAACATCATATCAGACAGGCTCTCAAAAAATTGGTCTACAAAATCAGGTGACAGTTCGACCAAGTTCGATAACGCTGTAACTTGGCAGGTGTGAGAATGATTGCTGTCATCAAAGTCTGGATCGGCAATGCTCACAGAAGGTCGTACCTGGGTGATGTTGCTTTTATTTCTTGCTCCACTGTTACCACCTAGTCGTAGCACAGGAGTCTCAACGAATGCCGTCATCAGGATTGGTAGCCGCTGGGGACAACACAATGCGTGAGCCGTTATAGGACTTAGCAAAGTATCGATATCCATTGGTACTGCTGATGGAAGTGCAAGACAGATGTCCAACACGCACTTATCTCCGCATAGCATACATCGAAGCACAGGTAAGATGCAGGTCTGCCATATCGGTCTGAATGAAAGAAACCAGGTCATGTTCAGATCTCTCAGCCTGGCCAATCCAAGGACTCTAGTTATTCGGTCCCGGTAGCGTATTGCTAGGATCGTTTCTTCCATCCTTGTAGGAGTCATGTCTGAGTTTTGGCTTGCCATATCGGAGCAGGAGGGTCAAAAATAAAATGCCTGCTACAAGTCCCAAAAACAGGGGTATGCCGCCAAAGACTGAATGGACACATTTAGGAATGATTCCTAGAATTGCTTTGAATGGTGTTAGCAGTCCCGAAAAAATCGTCTTAAATATGCCTGGGATGCCTGTGGCACTAGACATGTTAAGGAGTTGGCTAAGCATTTCTGTGAAATGCACGGGGCAATTTGTTGAAAAAAGGTCATGAATCTCAGATGTTGTCCTTGGAACTTGGAGTTCATATGTCTCTTTTGATGACGTGATGGGCACTGTTGTCTGCAAAAGCACAGACTTCATTTTGCTTAAAGTATCAATTCGTATAGAAGAGAAATTAAAACGAGGCCATACGGGAGTCTCAGTGTCTCCAGGGCCGTTTGGAAACAATGCTTGCATACAGCATTTGACCATGGAAGTTACGTGTACGAGATATGCTTTCCCTGGCAAAAGGCCACAACAGCTGCGATCCATTCTTAGAATGTACCTCCCATTCGAGAGCTGTTTAAAGAAAGGCTCTATCTGTGTTGCAGGTGTGACATATTGGTGGCATGAAAGGTTGTTAGAATTTCCTTCACAGGCTCCGTGTAAATTAATACCCAGGCACAAAATTATACCGCTTAGTGAATGTTCACCACTAAGAAATACATTTTTGTTGCTGTCACTATAGCATGTGTGTGTGTATGGTAATTTCCATGTTGTCTTAATGTATCCTTTACCCAATCGTTCATACTGGCCAGTAGGTATGTATTCAAGGCAATTTTTAAATTGGAAAGTTGTTATCGGAATTGTGATAATCCCGTGTATTATCCATTCAATGACAGGACTTTTTGACATTGTCAATGATAATCTCTCAAGTTTTTTGATGCTCAGGATTGTATAGTCTGCTCCTTTTTGTGCCAAGCTGATTTGTTTATCAGTAAGGTTAAAGATGGAAAACAATGACGTTGTGTTGATTAAACGCCAAGGCACATAGCCTGAACGAAGATTTTGCAGCGTCCAGCCTAACTGTACAATAGAACGCAATTGCGACTGGCCATGCTGTAACATTAGCAAGTCTTTGTCTATTATATCTATGGCAGATGATACAATACTGTCCAGTGAATATATTCTGGAGGACAGAGTCATTAACCCATTGTCCACTACAGAAAGTGATTTTTCCAAATGAATACGATCAATTTCTCGTATTTTTTCAGCTGTTTCAATTTGCGTGACTTTCCAAGCCTCGTTGTATGCAGCATAGATGCTGGCTGCTATGAAGCGTTTCTGACGCTGTTTGCGTGGTCCCATAATAAAATCGTGCAAATCAGCACCATCTTTAAGTAAAGATAAGTGTTGCTTAATTTCAGCCAGTGTGGATGATTCTAGCCATTCAAGGCACAGCTTCCCTACACTGTATGTTGTTACTATCCCTGGATGTTGTCTCTGGGAGTATCTAGGGTCTGGTCTGGTCATTGTTAACCCCTGTGTTTTGTTCAGGAATCTATCTTGACAGTTGTTTGTGTCAGTAGGCCAGATTAACCACTTTTTCCAATCAGGATGTGTTCTGTTTAGATGTAAAATTTTAGATACGTCTATTTCAATATCTGTTGTTGCATTATCAGGTATTGGCTTTGGAATAGACGGTTTGTTAAGGTCTATAATCTTAGCTAGACCAAGACAGGTTGTTTGGTGAATTGTGTCATTTAAGAACATTATTTGTTCTGGGATCATGCAGGCTCGGAATAGTGCTTCTAGGCCTTGTACCTGCCAATCTTTTGTACCCCAGATTGATTTTGTTTCAATGTTATTTTTCCAATAATGAAAACCAAATGTCATCATTTTTCATAAAATGCTTCTGATTATATCAATTTAGTATTTGTCAGCATTGTTTTCAATCCTGTTTTATCTAACAATTTATATTAAAACGTTTCTGCATCACTGGTGTTAAACCCTGAGAAGTACTGAAATTTCTCATAGAATGTTTTAGAACGGCTTTTAGGTGGTGTAGCACAATGTTCCCATTGGT
Organism: Lissotriton vulgaris; assembly: GCF_964263255.1. NCBI lineage: Eukaryota > Metazoa > Chordata > Amphibia > Caudata > Salamandridae > Lissotriton > Lissotriton vulgaris. The sequence goes on along the minus strand of NC_141695.1, from coordinate 1,175,081,678 downwards.
TATACTTAAAAACATTCCTAGGCTGTGCAGATTTATGCAAGTAATGATCACCATAGTGTGTGTAGCAGAACATCTGTTTATAACTAGACGAACCTTGTAAATAATCGTGTTCTGTGAACCTTGCTGACATTACTAAATCAGACATCATATTATTAATACTTTCAAAGTCACAATCATCAGAGAATGTACTAGGTTTTACCAAGTCACTTAATGAAACCTTGAATTGATGAGGATATTTCAGGATTTCGACCGGACCATATATTTCATAGTCAGTTTTGTCCCATACTACCCCGCCGGGTATTGGAATGGCTGTGACATTTACTGTTGACAGTTCTCTTTTCTCCACGTGTGATGATCTGTGTGGTTTGAGGACTAAGTTGATGTTCTGACTTGCTGTGTCCATTGAATTGTAATAAACTTTCCTAAAATTAAAACTAAAATTAGGCATAGTAGGAGTATGAATACCCCTGAAATAATCCAATGCTCAATCAATGGTGCATCCAGATATACTTCTTTGATTTGATGAAAGAGTTCTGTTGCTTTTTCCTTAAAAGTCTTTTTTGTTTCTGGCATCACTTCGGGGTTGCTTTGACCCTCAGAAAAGTTATCGAAGTTGATGAAGTAGCCAGAGGCAGTTCTGTCAATTGTTGGAATTGTTCTTTCAATTTGTCTTTCGGTAGCACATTCTGATGCCACATCATTGTAGACTGGTGTTTCTTGACGAACTGTTTCAATCTGTATCCCAAGAGGCACGAGTTCCATGGCATTATTGCATAGTCCCTCTCTGTGCACTGCAGGCTTATCGAATGTGATTAGTCTTTCAGTTTGAACCTCTTGGATTGTTGCAAGTTTGGGTATTCTGTTGTTTCTCGGGAGTCCACTGGGCCTACTGTTGATTATAGGCCACATGCTTGTGGTTTTACCAGGTCGATTGATACAACTCTGTTCTCCTTTTTACTAGCAAGGGGCGGTAGTACTACTGATCTTGTTCCGTTGATTGCCAAGACAGGTACTGCTTTTCTGTAAGAAGGCCCAAATTCCTTCTTCACCGCTATTTTTTCTCTGACTAGATCCCCAATGTTTGGAATCCAGACAGGCCTTGCTGGGGCTGGTGGTGCCTCGTCAGTGGTAGCTGGCTGTTGCTTTAACTTTATGTTGCTTAAGGATTTTCTTGTTTCTTTCAAGTCCTGTAAAACAGCCAAACGATCTTTGATGTCAAAGTCTGTTTTCTTATCTTCTACCACTGATATCTGACTATCTAAGTCCTGAATTCGCATTCTAGTTCCGAACAATAGTTCGTATGGGCTGAAACCTTTTAGAGAATTTCTTGGCAAGTTGTTTAGGCTTAACTGGACACTTATTAAATGTTTGACCCACCCATCACCCGAACCTAATACCTTCGCTGTTATAGATTGCTTTATGTCCCGGTTTTTTCTTTCTACCACACTGTTCCCTTCGGGGTGTGACGGAAAAGAATACCGCAAGCCAACGCCCATGCTGGCCATGGCCTCCTTATAAGCTCGAGAGCTGAAAGCAGGAACCTGGTCAGAATGGAACATGGAAATTGCGTATGTGCCGATAAAGACTCGCAGATCTTTTATAACCGTTCTGGCGTCAGCCGAGCGCTGGGGGCCACATTTTTTAAGTGGATTTAGCCTTGATGATTAATAGGACGTGGGTTTGTATACGGACAGCATTATGCTACCTACATACCAGCCATGGCATTACTGCGCTTGACTCGCTGCTGCGATCTCTGTCGCAGTCCGACAGTTCTTTACAAATTTATAGTGGGGCAGGCTCATCCCTGGCCACCAGTATACTGATTGTAATTCAGTCAGAGATTCCTTCATCTGTTTGGGCCTTGGACCTTCACCCATGTGTGCGTCTGCTATTAATAACTTTCTCCGGTTCGTGTTTGGAATTACCCTATCCCCCATTCCAGGGAATCGAGCAAAAGTAACGGAGTTTGCATTGATTACGTATGCATAATTGAGTGGATAGTTCACGGGTAGTGCTGCACAGTCGCCTTTTGCGGACGTTTTTACTGCCAGCATGGTTTCCCCGTCTATGTATTTTTCTGAACGCTTTTTTGTGGCTACGGAAGCCGGTTTAGTTGCTTTCGCTGTGGCTGTATTAGCCAATGAATTCCCTGCAACGTGAACACCATCACGTTGATGACTCAGAGTGTGTATCACGTGAGTCTTTTGTAGTTCTTTCTGTAAAAGAGCTACCTGTTTCCAGAGCATTTTATGCTTTATTGTGGCACCTGTGTCATCTTTGTAATCATTTTCAATCCAGCTCTGCAACTTATTATTGTAAGAGTTGACGCATAAATGCGAATCGCACACGATTAGTGTCGGGAATTCACGTTCTGCATTTTCAAGCGCCATCTTTAAACATCTGATTTCAGCTCTCTGAGCCGAACAGTATCTCACTGATTCAGTTTTTGTTATTTTCGGTCTGAATTTACCGCACAGCAAACGACCTTTAACAATCGCACAGGCTGCATCGTAGGATTTGTTCTCTACGTTAAAATGCTGTACAAATCTATCTGTATAGATTATACAGGCGTACTGTGGGAGAGGCAGAAGTTCAATTGGCAGAGGATATTCTTCTTCATAAGTTAAATCATTCAGTTTTTCGAATTGCAGGGCGAAATAGTATTTCACATCTTCCGCTCCTAGAGAATCTACACACTGTATCCATTTCGGATCCAGTGATACTGTAGGCAGGTTTACTGGGCTGAATAGCGCCTCGAACGCGGATTCCGCTGTGAGGATATTGATCCTTTTGCCATGTGCTAGTTCTCGTTCATTCGCTAATGCAGTTTCCACTGCTTTCACAGTATTTTCTGTTGACTGAATGTTTTTTCTGCTTGTGTGTACAAGTGAGATTTAATTGAAATTGGTACCTTTTCTCCCTCATTAGAGGTCAGGTACGTGAATCCGCATCTTCCTGGGATGACTCGGATTACAAGATTGCGTGTGCTGTCACGTGTATCTAATTTTGTTTCTGCTCACATGTCTGTTTGCAGTGATCTCAACATTTCTGTGTGTTTTTGAGTCCAGGTGATTGGTTTAAAATCAGGTTTAATTAGTTCGTAGAGAGGTTTAACCCTCTCTGCGTAATTTAGAATGTAAGTTCTACCGAAATTCAGGAAGCCTAGAATCGATTGTAAATTCTTCAGCGTTTTTGGTGCTTGGAGTACAGCGCACTTCTCTAAGAAGTTGTCCGCTAGGCTTTTTCCTTCACTTGATAATTCGTATCCTAAAAATAATACTTACAAAAAGGGGTGGTGAGGGACAGAGTCTCTGAATTAAGCAGAAAGCTCTCACCCAGTCAAAAGATCAGGGCTAGATCCAACACCGTTTTTTAGCTCACTGCACCATCCCAGTTTCAGAACCTGGCTGTATGCAAATTAGTCTGTTCCTGTCCCAGTGCATGATGGGAACAGGACAAACCAAACTACAGAAGCCAATTCTTACACTGGGAAGGAAACAAGCTCCCGGGGACCGGTTTCTGGCATTACAGCCGTCTTCGGCCCGGTTTGCTTGAATCCTGATGGTGCAATGAGCAAGGGTCTCACATCTGAGAATACCCTTCCACGCTTAGGGTGGACAAAAATATTTACAAAAAGGGGTGGTGAGGGACAGAGTCTCTGAATTAAGCAGAAAGCTCTCACCCAGTCAAAAGATCAGGGCTAGATCCCAAAAAAATAATACTGTCAGATGGGCAATTCTTGACTTTTTAAAATTGAATTTGTAACCCTCTGCTGCGAACCCAAGTATAATGGTGTTCACTCTTTTCAAGTGAGTCTCCAAGTCGTCGTCTGTGAGATAGATATCATCTACATAAGATAATGCCTCATCATCATATATTTGTAGTAACTCTGTTACTCTGGCTGACAATAATCCTGGGCTGTTCTTGAATCCCTGTGGGAGCCTACAGAAATTTTTCTATGACCCCATTACTGAGAAAGCGGTCAAGTATCTGCTTTCTGGTGCAATGTTTTGACAAAAGAAACCATTAGATATGTCTAATGTCGTTTTATATTTTTTCCTAACTATGTTATTCATTAGTGCAGCACTATGCGAATTTTGTACCGCAAATGTTTAGCAACATGTATTAAGGTGTCTGTAGTCCAAAACTAGACGATATGAATTGTCTGGTTTGGAGACAGGAAACAAAGGATTGTTCATTTGAGAGGTGCATGTTTCAATCACCCCCTGGTATTCAAGTTGATCTAAAATCTCCCTGACTTGTTTTTTAGCTTCTTGCTTAATTGGATACTGCCTTTGTGCAGTCGGTTGACTTTTTAACTGGATTTGTGAGGAGGAGGGTCCTCATCCCATCCTACGTGATTTTTATATAATGCTGGTGCCTGGCCACTGCCCATTTCCTTGCATAAGTATATTTTTTGAGAATCGGAATGTGATTCGAGAAGGCAGGCATAATCATTTCTTCGCCACGAGGGCACTCCCTGACAAACTCTGGGGGCCAATCTTTTTCAGCTAACAGAATGACATAGCCTTTTGAGAGTTTATCCCAAAATAGACCCCTTATTTTCCTAGTCTTATCACCCTCTATACGCAGTGTTATTTCGTATATCTTATGGGGCTCGCTAACTCTGGTGTCGGCAGTTTCTACTTGAATGTATTCATTCGTGTCCACTGTCTCCAGATGACTCATCAGGATCTTGCGGGCTATACTTATTTCTGCTGCACTGTCTAACATTGTCTGTGCCCACTCCCCATTTTTCAACTGTGTCCTCAGTATTCTCGGCATGTTCGATTACTCTAATACTGGCTACCTTCTTTTTCGGAAATTGAGATTTTTTACTCTGAGCAAGTTCCTTGTCTTTGGACTTGGTGTGCTCTCCTGGGTCTGACCGTCCTCTTCTTTCCGATTTCTGCGAAAAAGATCGAGAGGGACGTGTATCAATACTTTGATATCTATCAGGCTTCTTCAAATTATCCCTATTTCTAAGGTTATATCTCTTCTCAGAGGGCTCCCTCTGGGGAGACTGGTGTTCTCGAGTCGGAGTTCTTTCCCTCCATCGAGGAGACCTTCCTCTGGACTGGAAAACTTTTTCTTTGGGAGTGGATTGTTTATTTCCATCCCAGCTCTTTTTAGGAGTGTTTGAATTATTTTTAATAAATAATTTTACTAACTCTCTATATGCCTTTGTTAATTCTCTTATTTTAACTAAGAGTTCTTCACTTGACATTTTATCAATGTCCGGATGTGGTGTGTATAACTGGCTAGAACCGGCCACGTTGCTCCTGGTCTACCTAGTGGACCGAGACTGGTAATATGATCATTATGTTTTAGGGCGCCTTTAAACCAGAGCAAATGCTCTTGGAATTTTAATGGGATTTCAATCTCCTCGAAAGGAGCGTACTCTTCCGGTGGATCCCCTATTTTGTAATAGTGGAACTCGTGTGTTGCAGCGTTTGCCGCTGGAAATTTTATCCAAGAATAGAATACCTCTGTCTGCCGATATTCGTGTGCCTCTATCACGAAGACGACTGTGCCACCTTGTGTGGTCAGTCCATTTTCTATAAGTTTTGACGTTATAGATTTTCTTAAATGTGCCAGAATGATTATTGCACCCGGTTCATTAGTACCGTCGGGACCCTGCTGAGTCGCATTTACAGCACCCCCAGTGGTTCTGTTATCTAAGTCTGACATTTTATTGTCAGAAAGCTTTTTGCAGAGCAGGTCTCCAAGGAGACAAAGATTAGGTGCGCAATATTTTGGAACACTGTATCCTTCAACGTTGAATAAACCAGAGCTTTACATAGGAATCTCTTCCTACTAAGTTCGGGCGGATTTTAACCTTTCACCCACTCCAGACGTCTATTGGAGTATTTATGGTAGCAAGGGGTCTGTGTGAAAAATGCACGACTGAGTTACTCTAACGTCTTGCGTTAGTTTTATCGCCTTACCAAACGTTGGGCGCCATGTAGTGTCGTTCCTATTTTCCCAATAGGCCCTGCGCATTGGAATAACATAAACAGTAGTATGGACGTAGAAGTGCGGATCTTCCAGGTCTCCACTGACTATGCTAAACTTAATTGGGTGTGTTACCAACTAGCTCAGAGGTCACTGGAAACTTTCTTGACTGAATAGGAAGTGATCAGCTTCCCTGGTATAGACAAGAAGGGATTCAGTTTTCCAACAACCGCATAAACATGACAACTTTGCTCCTTAGAATAAGAGTCAATATCTAGAGTCGTGTGAAACAATAGACAGTTATTTTACTCAGTCAGTTTTGTGCAGATTACTTTCACCAATATGCAGAGAATAGAGAGACGGGCATTTTCAATAAAAGGTATTATTTATTGAAAAGTCTTTCTTCTCATACAAGAGAAATGAATTGCCACAATTGCAAGACTAGTTGTTATAAAAAGTGCGTACAGTAAAATGAGTATTGCGAAATAATACTGTAAAAGCATTGATATGATTTCTTAGCCATACAATGGTTTAAAATGAATAAAATGTATACATTCATATATACATTTGACTAACGTACTCAACTGGTGCTTCTAACTACGCCTACCCCAGTGTACCTGACCTAAGCCTAATACTTGGGAGGGAGTAAGTAAGTAGCAGTTTTAGTTAAGTTGGTTTTGCCAAGGTTTGCTTGAAGAATTCTCTCTAAGGGTTTAGTCAACACCATACCTCTGGAAATAGAATGTTGGAGGTCTGGTATCTCCTTCCAGGACTCGATATCCCAGTCACTCGCAAGAGTAGGCTGGAAACGCCGGAGCTGGAGTTCTCGGCAGGAGAAAAGACAGCGTCTCTCTCAGCGCGTCGAGGAAGAGGAGGGGCAGCGTCCGTGGGCAGCTTGTATATGCTGGGCTCTGAAGGGGACAGCTGTTCTGTTCCTATGTGCACCACACCATCGCTATCATCGATGTCGCTGAGACAGCGTAGCGACAGTAGTAACATCAGCGTTTGCTTAAGGCAACGTTGGTAATATTTATACCTGAAAGGTGCCTGGTTTGACGTAAGTTTTTGGACATAAGACGTCAATAAAGATGTCACTATGAAGTGATCGTCTCTCAGTGCTCATTAGAGTTCTATTACTAATCAAAACATAGCAAGCTGGGTTTTCCCAGGTTGCTGAGTTTTATCTTGTTGAAGAACTCTGAGTGTAATCTAGGAATCTTAGATAGTGGCTTGTGCTGTGTCATTTGCTCTAATGAGCTGCAGAGGAAGCTGCAGAGGAAGTGATTCTGAAATGTGGCTCTGTTCGTGTTAGGCCAGAGACGAGTTTCTGAAATATTACTCTTGATCGTTTATGCCATTATAGGGGAATAAATGGATTATAGCTGTACAGGGGCATAAGGTCACAGTATTGATCAGGGTCCTAGATTAGAACGCGACAATATGATACAACAAGTCACATCATACCTACAAGTCAGGACTATTGGCTTTATCAATGGTTGCTAGTTGCATAAGATAAATAAGCAGCAACTATGGATTGTATATAATATTGAAAACACTTCCACTTAAAGCCCTGATGGTGACATCAGGACAATGTTGCTGCTCCCGAGAGTCAAAAAGAGAAGGGAAATCCAGAGAGAAAATGACTCTCTTTAAAGGATTTCCCTTCCCCTACAACGCTCACCGTGCGCACATCGATGTGCCTGTTGTCACTACAGTCCGGGTAAAAAAAACGGACCGCCTGTGCCAGGGCACAAAACAGAGCCCGATAGAGACCCGTTTCAAGGACTCCTTAAAAAAACTGCTGGTGCTCAGACCCGGTGAGACCCGGCTCACTTAAAGCCCTGCCTCTTTCTATGTGTGCTGTAGATTGTAGCACTCATAGAAAGAGGAAATACTGAGGAGAATAAAAGATTTTTCTCCTCGTTATGCCATCCCCTGGGAGGCGTAGCGATGTCACGAAATCCCATGTTTACAAGCCTTTGTAAATCTGGGTTTGCTTGAAATCCATGGGTGGATGCATGGGAACACCCATGTTCCACCCAGGGAAAACCTCCCAGAATAAAATGTAACGCAATGCAGCGCAAGCGCTGCAATTTTATAAAAATCTTTTTACAAAGCCAAGCAAGGCAATGTAAATTCCCCATTGCATGGGTTGCTAAATAGCTACTACCATTTTGCTACATGGATGCACCGCAAAATTGATGCAACCATGAAGCAAAATTATAGTAAATATGGCCCCTGGCGCTCAAGCAGTGGGCATAAAGCCAGCACCACAGGGCCAAACTGAGAATTAATGAGCTATGTGCGGAAAAATGCATCTGTTACATGCATTATACTCCTGATTGCAGATTTTGCACTATGAGCATGCTCGTGCCCACAGGCAATTCCCACTGGTACACGCGCTGCTTGTTTTCGAGACTGAGATGCTTATGTTTTTATTCTTTAGCATCATGTTACACAATGCTATGATATGATTACTTTTTATGTTATTAAATATTATGTTATATGATGCTGTAATATGCCTCTTTTGTTATTTTATTTAATGTTATGCTCTGTTATGCTGCTACACTATAAAATGATATTTTATGACATGCTGTATGTTCTTAAATTATCTTCATTTGTATGCAGCCCCATAATTTGAAGCTATGCTTGACTTTTATTATCAGCCTCCCTTTTTACGGGGCAGTTAAGGATTCATGCAATGGACGTGGTAACAATTTTGTAACAAATATCTTAATACGTTTTGGTACATAGCCACAAAGGTTACTACTGTTGTCTTTGTCGTGCGGGACATGATTTTTCATTGCCCTTGTTTACTTCTTTCGCAATGTGACCTCTTCTTGGGTTCATGAAACCCGCACGTGGCTCCTTCTGTCCACATCTGCTTCCCATGAATGTAAATCGTGTGTTCCAAAAACCACCAGCGCATAAATCACCTAACCTTTGCTTCTCGCTCGTGGCACTCTTTAGGGCATAGAGCGCAGGAAGCCTATGACCTCACTCCTCAACTAGTAACTGATCAAGACTGGACCCAGGGTACTGACTTGAATATCTAGGTGAGCTCTCTAATCTCTACATGATGTTCTCTCAAAACATAAATAAAATTGACATTGCTCCTCACCCTCCCGATCTCATCGTTGTGAGAAATGGCTCAACCAGACTTTGGCTTAACGGCTTTCCGCATAAGTGCCCCTCAGGTGTAATTAAAATATGAAATAGTGCTTGACATTTTCATTACAAACACATGTGTTTCCCTCTCAAGCATTTGAGGCATCCCCTCTCCAGCGAACAGTAAGAATTAAAAGCATATCTTCTTTTATTAAATATTTTGATGCAAGAAAGGAAGTCTCAAAAACCCCAGCATAACTCATTTGTACCAATCTCATCAAATTAACAAATAAAATCCAGGTGATTTGAAATAAAATCTGAGTAAATATATACATTGCATTAAGCACTTAGTCCAAGTCAGAAAGGAGCATGATAGAATGTGCGTCTGATAAATACATAACGTTCGCCACATTGGGCGGCGCTAAACAGTTCTGGTTCCAACATAATCTGTGGTATAATAATTTGTTTTTGTATTTTTGTACTTGTAGAGTGCGTTATACCCAAAGGTGTCAAAGCACTAGATAACTAAAGATGCACCTACAAGAAAGTCAACAAGACCTATTGATCATGCCGGAAAAGAGCCAGGGGCCTCATTTATGAAAAGTGACGCATCGCTGCGAGAAAACAGCGATGCGTCACTTTTCATTGCGACCTCCTTGCGACCCCAATGATGCATCATATTTACAATATGACGCATCATTGCGCAAGGAATTACAGATACGCCAATATTTCTGACGTATCTGTAAGCGCAAAAGTGACGCATTGCTGGAGTGTGTCACAAAAGTGACGCAACTCCAGCAATGCGTCCTTTCACATGGGGAAAGCCCCATGTTTAAAGGCTTGCGTCAGTCTTATGCCTGCTGTGAGGCAGGCGCAAGATTTTGACGCAACAGCGTCCTAAAAGTGACGCAGTGAAATCTCATGGATTTCACTGCGTCACTATTACGAGGCTTTTTGCGGGGGAACGCCCCCTCTGCATACATTATACCTGACGCAGGTATAATGTAGCGCAGGGGTTTACAAAGTGACGCATCTGCTTAGATGCGTCACTTTGTAAATAGTGCGCAACAGGAGGCATGTTTTACGCCGCCGATGCGTCACAAAAAGTGACGCACCGGCGGCGTAAAAGTGACGCACGGCCTCATAAATGAGGCCCCTGGTTTTCAAGTGCTTACGAAAAGCAGCGTGAGAGGGCAAACTTGGAATGTGAGTAGGAAGGGAGTTTCGAAGCCTAACAGCCGCCATGCAGAAGGAACATCCTCCCCACCTGGCTTGCCGAAATCTGGGAACTTCTACCTTCTTAAGAAAGGCAGACCTCATATTTGGCTTGTACCATTGGAAGGACATTCTCAAATGATTTGGCCCCTGGCAGCGGAAAGCGGTGTGAACTAGACAAAGAGTCCTCTCTGATTGACACACGCTTAGGGACATCCAGGACCACGCAGACAGATGCATTCTGGATCATCTGGAGTCTATTTAGAGAGCCTCTATTAATACTAAGGTCCAGGGCATTACAGTAGTAACTGCGCGCTGTAATGAGCGCAATGACCATGGCAACTCTAAGCTCGGTAAGGATGAAAGGAAAAACCTTCCTCAAGATTTTAATGGTGAGGAAACAGAAACTGACAATTCTCTTCTCCTTAGTATCAAAGGAAATAGAGGTGTCAAAGACCGCCCCTAAATTTTAGCCTCATGGAGAAGGAGGGGTGCACAGAGCTCTGGCCACCACAGCTCTGACCATACTGATCTTTGCTCACCAAAAACTAAGATTTCAACCTTGTTGGTATTTGATTTAAACCAATTCATCTTCATCCAGTTGTTAATGTCCACCATACACTGTTTAAACCTCTCTGCCACCACATTAACATCATGGACAACGGGCACAATAATTTGCATATCATCTACATATGATGATACTTGGAAGCCATAGCATCAAATCAATTTGGCCAGAGGGGTAACATAAAGATTAAGCTAAGTAAGGATCCCTGTGGCACCCTGCACAGTAGATGGGAGGAGCCAGGTCTAAAATGACCACTGCTCACAATGTGAGATCTATTGGAGGGAAAGGACTCCATCAAGGCCAAGACAGTGTCCCTCAACCCAGCCCAGGGCAATCTATGTACTAGGCATATGGGAGACACTGTATCGAACATCGGTGAAAGGTCCAAGAGTACCAAAGTAATGAATCCTCCCTGGTCCACCTGATGACGAACAATGTCAGTGGCAGTCAGAAGAGCAGATTCAGTACTATAGCTCCTTCGAAAGCCAATCTGGTAAGGATCCAGTCGATCCTGAGAATCTAAGAAAGCTACCAACACTAGAAAACAGTAGCAATCAATAGTGTTTTTTGTGTTTTCAATATTAAGCTGAAAATATTATTCATTTTACTTCACTTATCTCACTCATCAAAAGGTTCTGTTAGTTCCCTGCTATCTCCTATAGCCAATCTGTTCTACAATGTTGTACAAGAAAATGAAATGTGCCTCATTCCCATACTTTTTGTCACATTGTATAAGTTTCTCGTCCGCTCAAGAGCCACAGCTAAAGAAACAAATAAAATAGAATAGTCAAACCTACATAACTCTTGATGATGTGTTTTAATTGCAAATTAATCTTATCATTGTTAATTGATCGATTCCATGTCAATAATCTGTCTTTCTCAATAGAGACCATTAATGTTATAGACCATCTCATATAGAAGACGTGTTAACTGATCGGGCAGCTTTAGAGAGTATAATCAGTGTGCACAAACCCACTGATTGCACTATTATTGTAACTGACTCGTTCTCCCTAACAATGAAACAAGAACCCTCTTTGCACTTAAAGGTTGTTGTCAGTTATCATGGCATAGCAAATATGTTTCAAAACTATGACTGCAAATTGGAGAAATCCTAAACTTATATATGGCCTAGAGACATCTTTAGCTTTTTTGGTAGCCTCATAGTAAAAAATCATACATGAAAAATATAAACTTGTAGACATACATAGGGAGGAATCAGGTCAACCCTCTTCATCTATTGGTCTATTTGATTGCCATTCACATTTTGCCTCTTCCTATGCACCATCTGGTAATGGGTCCACCCACTTCTGCCACTGGCTGTCTTGCACTTGTGCAACAGCATTTCTTTCTGCATCACATGCTGCATTCACCTAAACAAAAGTGCTCTTCATTGACAACGCTGGTGGACCAAATCTTTTTAATTACTTTACTTTTCCATTTTTTCCTTTTTTGAAGTCACCTTTGTCTGTCCATACTAAAGGCGCTTACTATAGAATTGCATGGGGCCTGTTAGAACTGGGCGTTTCTAGTAGGCAGAGGTAGGTACCTTTGCTCAAGTAGGGACCTTTGTTTCTAATCAGGATAAGGAGGATACACACTTTAGATAACCCCTGCTCACCCCATTGTTAGCTTGGCACGAGAAGACAGGCTTATCCCAAAGGCAATGTGTAAAGTATTTTACACAAAACACACAGTAATGCAAAGATAACACCACAAATGGACACCACACCAATTTAGAAAAATAAAGCATCTTTATCTAAACTCAACAAGATCAAAACAACAAAAATCCATCATACAGGTAGCAAAGTAGCACTCATAAAACAGTTACTTCCAAAATAAAGCTTATAGGAAACAAATAGGTCTACCTGGGGGCTATTACGACCTCTTGAGAGCATTACATTTCTAAAGTACTGCGCCAACCACGTGGTGCGCGGCATCGGGCATAGAGTCGCACGGACCTCCAAACAAACAGTACCTTTGTATAACGAAGTCTATGACAATGCATGGCGTACTGGAGGTGAGGCATCGATTCTGATGATGAGGCCCGCTCCCTGGCTGCCACGGGAGAGGCAAAGCATTGTGTCTGCGATGAGGCCACGTGTCAAGTCCAGGACAGGGGAAGTCGGTTGCATTGATGGTGAGGCGTCGGTTCCAGTAGCGATCAAAAGTCGGCGAGTTTGTGGAGTCAACCCTGGCAGATATCGGCGCCACAATAACAGGATGCAGGGGCTAGCGTTGGAAATGCCGAAAACTAAAGGCCTCAAAGAGTGGTGCACCGTGAACTTCCCGAGCGGTGCCTCTGGCCTCTGTGCAGGTCGCGGAATCATGGAAGCAGTGCTGACGGCATTGGAGATCGTTTTTCTTGCTTCTTTCAAGTTCCTTCCAGCTCTCAACAGCAGGAATAACCTCTAGAGGCCCCATACCTGAATAGGCACCTCTTGGCAAATCAGAACTCTCAGCAATAGAGTTCAGAGGAGCTGAGGGTGAAGTCTTTGTGTCCCTGAGACTTCAGAACAGGAGCCAAGACACTCAAAACCGCGGAGATTCTTCTTCAAGCAGACTTCTCAGCAAAGTTCCAGTCTTTGTCCTTTCCTTGACAGAAGCAGCAACTGCAGGCCAACTCACAAAGCACACAGCAAAGGGGCAGCACTTCTCCTCACAGCTCTCCAGCTCTTCTCCTTGGCTCCTTGGCAAAGGTTCCTCTTGAGTCCAGAAGTGATGTAATGTTCTGGGGTTTAAGGTCCACTCCTTATACTCCATTTTGTCTTTGTTCTTGTTTGTTCAAGGGTCTCTGAGCCCAGTCAAAACAAGTTCTGTCCTCACTGGTGCAGTATGACCACAGGGGGTGGAGACAGCATTGTGCAAGGGACAAGAAAAACTCCTCCCACTATTCACAATGCAACCAAAGTTTCAGCTCAGGTCTCAGTCATCCAGGATGGGCCAGGCCCACTTCAAACACCCCCCCCCCCCCAGTGACGGTCTACAGTGAATGCACATCTCCAGCCTCTGTCACTCCAAAACCAGAGAGTCAATCCATCCACAAACAGGCAGAGGCCCACAGAATGGTAAAACAAGAAAATGCCTACTTTCTAAAAGTGGCAGTTTTACACACACAATTTAAAAACCATCTTTACTAAAAGATGTTATTAAATTCTGAGTTCAGAGAGCCCAAACTTTATTTCTCTATCTTGCACCAATGGGAAGTTATACGTGTAAGATGTTCCAAAGTATCTCCCATGCTATCCTATGAATCAGTTAGCCTTACATTAGTGAAAAAGAAATTGCCAGTTTTCACTATCACAACATGTCACACACATGCCAGTACAGATCCCACCTATCACATACACTGCATCCTGCCCATGGGGGTACTATGGGCCTAACTGAGGGGTGTCTTATGTGTAAATAAAGGGAATATTAGAGCCTGGCAAGTGGGCGCACTTGCCAGGTCGACATGGCAGTTCAAACTGTGCTGACAGACACTACAGTGGTAGGTCTGAGACACCATTACAGGGCTACTCATGTTGGTGGCACAAACACTGCTGCAAAGCCACTGGTAGCAATTGTTTGCAGTCCATGGCACACTTCGTGCATTTTACTAGGGACTTACCAGTAAATTAAATATGACAATCGCGGATAAGCAATTATATGCATATGCACTTTAGCACTGATTAGCAGTGGTGAAATCCCCAGAGTCCTTTAGCCAACAAAAACAAGTCAGCAAAAACTACAGGAAAGAAGCTAAAACTTTGGGGCTAACCCTGCAAAAGGGCCAAGTCCAACAGGGCCTATTCACAAACTGCATTTTGTAGTACTAATTGTACACATTCACAAACTCCTACATATTCACAAACTGCATTGTGCAGTACTAAATGTAAAGATGTTTGTGGATATGGCCTTTTGTCTTTATTTTATAGTAATCCAAAACCAATAGTAAATGTTCTTTGCACCAGTAAGAATCATATTTTCCTCTGGTGTTCATTAAAACTAAAAAATGTTTTTACACCTGTTTTTAGTAAAACTTCCTGCTAGGAAGCACTTGCACTGTTCTATTACAATTTTACATGATGTTTTTTATTCCTTAAACTTTATATTACACGCATATGGCTCCCACAATTAGGCAATGTTTTCTTTTTTTCTCCTTTTTATTTAAATGACATATGTATTCAGTAAAAAAAAGAAAATAATATCCACAACAACAACTTCCCAGGGCCAGATATTTTTGCCTTTCAAATGCTTGTTTATAATTGTCCGTGCCAGATGAAACCTATTTTTGTGACACTGGTGTGAAAAACTTGTCAAAAACTAGTTAGAAGAGTGAATTTGGGAACTTTAGAAATAGGTAATTCAGATGAGATATCTATCTATCGATAGGGCTACTTGTATAGTGCAACATACATTCCATAAAAGTCATTATATGGGTAGGATTGCATTCAAGGAATACATTATAGGACTGCATTAGATGAATACCTCACTTCACGACTGACCTTGTGAGATAGGCACCATTTCTCCCAAATAAATTTCATGCCTTGAAAATGCTATGGAAGAAACAAAGTTTGAGAACAAGAGCTGTTGTGAAGCTGTTCTATAGAAGAGATTAAGAGCAGTACTTTAGGTCTGAACGACTGTATCCCCTGGTTCCAGATAAATGGCATTATGAGGAAATAGAAATCTTTGAATAATGTTAGAGACCCAATGGTGGGCGTCATTGCAGTACAACATGTAAAGGCACCATTTATGATCATCGGGCTTATTAATATAAGTCCATCAATATAACATACTATCTAAGGATGAGCAGGTTGGGGAGGAGTATTGATAGTCCACGTGGTGTATACAACCAATTTGAGGTTAGTATAGATTTACACATGGCCATTACGGGGTGAAAGGCCGTTTTAAGTAAATACAAAACCATTCCAATATGGTGGCGAATATGACTAGGAGTCCTTCTTCTATGCCCAGGATCCCCGGTGAGATCTGAGAGGGGACGTCACGTGGTACGGAACAAGGTCTTAGATAATGGCGTCCCCGCACTGTTTAGACTATCGGCGGAGGACGACTGATGTGGGCAGAACTCCTGGTACTTCCCGTGAATAGTAAGTACGAATGGTTGGGCAAGGGGAACAACCATATGTCGATTTAGCCCACTGGGAATGTAGTTAAGTCACAAGTGGAATGATTAAGTGAATATGAGGCAGGAGAAGGGGTGGTTACAAACACTGAAGATTGTGCCTTCTTTTTAGTGTGACGGTGAGAGTACGTCCACACAGCGTCCCGGGTTCAGAAAGAAACTATATGAACTCGTGTAAGTATTGAAATACTCCGTTGGAGAAAAGATGTGCTTTTGGTGCTAACGAGTATATGTGAGTGTGGTGCAACAAGGGTATAAGGACAAATGGCCACACAATATTTTAAATGTGGACAGAAACAAAAAAAAAAATTGTTTAAACATGGCTGTACATAGATATAACAAAGGTTTTCTAGTTCTTAAAAAGAGGGAGGTGTGACACACAGGTGCTTTGTAAATACTGTTACTGTGGAAAGAAAAAGAGACTCAGAGAAAGGAACTTGTTCACAACTAGGCGCATGGTTTCTTAGGAGTGTGTTTCACATATACGTATACTTTTTCTTTTCTGTGTTTTTTTAGTGAGTGGTTCCCTCACAGAAATCCTGGAGAGACCCTAGTGTAAGAAAAATAATCTGCAGGCCATAAAGGTAATAAGACCCCAACTAGGGGTTGGACTCCAACAATAGGGACCAACACCCTGATGAAAGCCAGTGCCACCCATAAGGGGGCTTAGATTTGGCAGAAACATGTTGGTAGCTGCAATGGGGGTATAGGGACCGTTAAACTCCCTATATACACGATTCCTTAGAGATTTTAACCCTTCCAGGGGCCCACAGCCTTAATAAAACTATATAGGTGGACCCTTAGGTTGTTTTAAACCTTAAAATACTGCATTTTATTGGTCCAGAGTACAGGGGGTAGCACACAATCCTGCCCTCTGATCATGGTGTTTGTCTAGTACGTCACGTTATTGTTCGTGTTGTATGTGTTTTCACCACATTTCTACTTCCCTAAATCTCACCACTTGCTCTTCATCTAAAAAAATCTAGCGCTCCACTCAGTGTGCTGGTCTGCACCTGGGTGTATGATGCGGCCCAGTGATGAAGCATGACACTGCAAAGTGTGTGAGGGCATTATTAAGACACGTGTTGTCACCCTTCAAGGTGTTAAAAGATCAAAAAACACTGAGTCTTAGTGGGCCTAGATGTATTGTCATATGGACCCTCTTTTCATGTAAAGAAGTAGGACTTACTGTCTTTTCTGTGTATTAGTACTTCTCTGTTGTGTGAGGTGAAGTTGATTACAGGGGGATCAGAGAAGTCTTAGTCCCTTGTCTCTCCAGGTGTGTTTTGCTATAGAAGAGACTCTGGAGGTGTAAGGGCCTCATAACCCAAGGATCGCCAGACTTTTGGTGGTGCAGCAGTGGCAGTCCAGCCACCGCCGAACCGGTGGTCCAACTGCCCATTACGAGTTGGGCGGTTGGACTGCCCTAGGACCGCTGATGCTGCCAAAGAACTGCCATTCCCTGGAGGTGGTGTGGGGGTCCAGAGGCCACAATATGCTTGACAGGAGAGCTGTGGTCCAGCCAAGCATATTACACGTTTCCTCTCTGCCAGGGTTTTCATGGCAGTGCTACTTCCATGAAAATCCTGGTGGATAGGAAACAAAGGGGCACTACAGGGCCCCCTGTGCCTCACCGCATGTGCAGGCACACAGGGGGGCATAACATGTGCCTCCCTGTGTGAATGTGCAAAACTTCCTGCATGGGATGGACTTTCAAGTCCATGTCGGGCAGGAACGTAGTTGTACGGTCCCATTGCAGTGCCTTTTTCAAAGGTACTGCTGCCTTTGAAAGAGACACTGCCACAGGACAACCACGCCGCCCACCCTCCTGCCAGACTACTTAAAAGTCTTAATCTGGCAGACGCACCACTCTTTGAAAAGTCGTAATCAGGCCCTAAGAGACATTGCCCCCCATCTCTACAAATTACATTTATGGGTGGCTAACATACCTCAACGGCTAACCACAAACGTTTTTCCTGTATGGTATTTAACACTTCTTTCCTCAGGCAATTCTATTCAGTGCATAATACATATTGACTTAAAGTGGATCCTCTTGCAGTTTGGCAGCCAACTTTTTGCACATCTTGAAAGAGATATATTTGAAAAACATTCAAACCAAAATAGCCATTACTGTCAGGATGCTGAAGCTTCACAGAATATTTCCTTATCAATATGTGATAAGCTGAAATTCCAGCGCCCTGTCTTGATTGTACAAAATATTTAATGGGTATCTCTCTATGCAGAAATAGAGGATAGGAAACCTCTTCTCAAAATAGTCAGACGTCTTTAGATGTTGCTGCAATCTGATGGTGAAAAGTGAGATTAACATTTAAGAAGAAACACAGATTTCTGACTACGATGGTGAGATGGGTCATCGTCTACCAATTTAGAATACATAATCCGATTCCAGGTCAAGCAGTTCCCTCTACAATATTGTCTGATTTTGAGGGACATCTCTGCCTTAGAGGAATATCTTGCTCTGGGTTAAACAAAAGTTACAGTGGCTCAAAGATAATGTTTTATTTAAACATTCTAACTCATTAATTGTTGTCTCTAATGGAAAAAATATTCTACAGAGAGTATAAAGAATGTAATTGGAGCACTTTCCAGTCGGACTCATTTTGATCTGCAAGAATTCTAATTAAAAATAACTGTAGATTTATTGTTATTTTAAGAGATAGAACAGGTCCCTGGTCCTCCGTATTTGGGAGTGCAGAAAGTCCATTTTTATACCAATTGATTTTCTCCTTTTTCTTATTTTCTGTCACGTTTCCCCTTTCTCACTGAGCACCCTCAGTGCTCCAAACCTTCTCTTTCTTATTGTCTTATATTTGAGGAAATAAATCAGTGCTCATTTTGTAAGGACTGAAGCAAATTCTCAGTAACAGACTGTTTTGTTTCCTTTATTTTTTCTCTATGACATTTACATTTTTACATGTTGTCCACCGTAGTTGTCACTACACTGTACATTCTTGTAACCACAGCAGATATACCTGCAGAAGCATCACAGAGTTAATAATCTTTCTCATACATTATTGTTCTTATATATAATCACTAATTCAGTTTTTGTACAATTTAAAAAAGTTTTTATATTGCAAATTAATGGTTTCTGTGAGGATTCAGGTATAGCTGCAGTAACCCAAGAAACAGCAGAGAGCTATACATATTTGTGTAATTGAGTTAAAATCTATTGTTGGCAAAACAGGATATTGATTTAGCCACTCTACCCACAGGTTTTGTATTTTTGTTTTCAAGTGAACTTAGAATAATTATTCTGGTTGGTTGCAGGAAAGCTAGGGCAACAGTTACGTTTTTCAGTGTAAACAGTGTACCTTACTTCTTTGTAATACTTTCGAAAAACAATGCCAAAAATGCACATTTCTTTCTATGAGAACTTGCATTGAGCAGCAAGCACGCTGTAGAATCTGTTTGATTGCTGCAAGGCATGAGCCATCTTGTTTTAACAGGACTTCCTTCACGTCATTTTCCCGCGGCCAGAGCTCCCTGCTCTACCATGCACTATTCCACAGGTGACCGTGAGACAGAGAACCACACATTTCCCACACCTCAACCAGAACCTGCTTCACCATCATGGCATCACCTTTGCTTTGGAGATCAGAAACGACCATGCTCTTTCCATATCAGCTGACCTTCCCTGAACATCAAACAGTCCCATCCTGTGCCACTCCTGGGTTATCTGGGCTCTTAGTGAAGTCTTCCATTGCTGTTTATGTCTCCTCGATTTATTCAGTTCCCTGGTATCAGTCTCCTGCCATACTGATACAGTTATGCACTGGGTGCCGCGAAGGCCTTAGCCACTTACTTGCTGCTGTGGGCGGGCCAGAGGAGGACACTGGTTTGGATTATGATGAGGTAGGGGCTGTGCGGCAATGTGCGCAGATTTTTTACACATTGCCACGCCCCAGCATGCCCATCGCAGCGCACAACAGGCAGCTGAGCTCCTTCACCAGGATGAGTCATCGCCTTAAAATCGGCCTGGCCCCCTCCGCCCAAAGCGCCCGACTCGACGACCTTGGCACGGTTGAGTTGAGGGCATTAATCAGCCAGTACTAGTAGTACTGTGTCTGGTACAATTAAGCACCAGCAGGCCAGCAGCAGTAGCACCCATTCGGACCAGGCCTAATTGCAGCCGGTGTGTGTCTGGCTGCTGTTTGTCCCGATTCCCTTCCGGCCGGCCCACCACAGCAGGTAACAGGTAAGACCAACGTTGACTTAAGTGCTTATGACACACACACTTTTGTCTTTGACTTTTTAACCGTCCCCGGCCCTAAGAGTTCAAGTTCCTAACCTAAACCAATGCCAATCCTCACAATGTGATTTCTCAATAGGTGGGGTAGGGGCCTGCCGCAGTACAGACCTGCCAGGGTTAAAATTTTGCTACTGTATGTAGAGAGACGACTCGAGTAGAGAGAAAGCCAAAGGCCCTGCCCGGCGTGTATGCACAGCCGCTTTGTTGTCCAAACATGGCGCGCAGCAGTCGCGGCCACACAGGATGAATTAGGTTCACAACAATCACAGCACTGCACTCTGTCTTGACTCTTCACTTCTCGGGCCATTCCCCATGAAATGCAGTTTGGTTTGGTTTCACTTTCTAGGGGTCTCTCACTTGGCCTGTATACTAAATGATTGTGAACACTTCTGAAATATTCCTGAGAAACAGAACTGTAACATGATGCAATGACTTTAAAAGGGTAAAGCCGGTAAAAGGATTCAACACCATAGTCAAATGTTCTCAGCATGTGTCTGATCACTTCGAGACTGTGAACTCTGTGCTGTAAAATGAAGATCTGCAATCCTGCAGCTAAAATCGACTAACTTCGGATGAGCAACTCCGTATTCCATAGGATAGCACTTTGTTAAATTGGGAAGACTGCTATCCGAACCATGGAAACAAAAGGTGTGCGAGCCAACAGCCATGGTAGCACAGACTGGGATCACTCAGGCCATTGTTAGGTTTTTCTGGCTCCAGTGAACATGAAGGCCAACTGGGTGCTGGACTTCTGGACAAATGGAGGAATAAAGGATGACAAAAACAAATGAAAGTTGATGGATGGAAGGAAGTGTTCTTACAAGGAAGAGTTGATACTCATCTCACCTATATTTTTTTAGATGTTGGAACTTGATGCATCTCTTTTCTGGGCTCTGGTGTGGGGAGAAGAGTGCTTCCGGGTACCTTATTTGCTTTGCAGAACTTTTTATGCTTGTTGATGACTTCCACACAGTGGTAGAAGTGGGCGGGATCGGATAGACAAGCCATGCCCCTACTTCTTTTATTAAAAGGATTCTGTTCCCCTACTTTTTCTTTTCAAAACTGTGTCCCATGATGGCAGTAATAGTAAAGGCATTCAGGAAATGCTGGGCTTGCTTTCGTGGACGTTCGGGGACGGGCAGAGAAGGAAAAGGACTCTGTCTCTTCCTTACTGCCGAGAGAAGACACGGACAATGTCCTCTTCTTTTCTGTGCCAGCAGCTGCCCCCTCTCTTCCTATTATTCCCTCTCTTTCTGTCTTGCTCCTCGCTTACTCAAAACCGTGACTTGAAAAAA
Source organism: Lissotriton vulgaris (assembly GCF_964263255.1). Classification (NCBI taxonomy): domain Eukaryota; kingdom Metazoa; phylum Chordata; class Amphibia; order Caudata; family Salamandridae; genus Lissotriton; species Lissotriton vulgaris. The sequence goes on along the minus strand of NC_141695.1, from coordinate 1,175,060,145 downwards.
CGGTTGACAACCTCTCTTTCCTTCTTTCATTTAGTTGCTTCCTTGTGAAATGGATCCAAAAAAGAAAAACACTCTTGCGGCAAATGCCCTTTTTCTGAAATGTTTCTATTCCAAAGTGCAGCCTCGGGATGGATAGAAATAAAAGGTTTTAAATATTAAAAAATAAATACATAACTAAATAAAGCAAGACAGAGGGTTGCAAAGTGGCCAGATTGGTTTTATTCACATCCAAAAACTTCAGCCTCACTTTACAGACTTTGCGGTGAAAGGCTACTTTTGTTTTTTGTCTTTCTTTGAAAGTCATTGTTGCCCCCAGTTGGGGAAGTGCACCATTCCTGGATGTATTGCAATACCTGGTTGATGGGTGGATTGGAAAACAAAATGTGTACCATAGATCTGTGTTTATGGATGTGGTCTTTTTAAACCATACTGTTCATGTTTTTGCAAGGATATAAGCAATGGACAGTTATACGGTTCCCTTCAGGGCCCTGTAGTCATGTCCTTAAGTTTTCAGGTAAAACCACTTGCTGATTTCTGAATAGTGAGTGAGAGATCGTTAAGGTAACCATGTTGTTTCTGCTTACATTTCACATGCTTTACTAAATCTTGCATTACCTAAGAGTGTTTGCTTTTACTTTTGTTTTTTTAGGAAGCATATTACTCTTATCAAGTGCATAAGTTGAATTGAGCCACATTCAAGTGTTTATAGCGGGCACAATTAGGTTGTAGCTGAAGGCAGTGCAGGTTTCTCTCAGTGGTGCAGTGTGGTGTTCAGTGGGGGAGAGGATGTGGCACTGTGGCCAGAGCTGTCAAATTTAGAACTGGGGAAACAGGTTCAGGCTTCATGAACAGTCCACCAGATCACTCTACTGAGGGAGCATATTCCCATGCTAGACCTCAGAAGGCCCCACTAGACCTTAGAAGGCCTGATGTCTTAGCACAAGCGGGTGTACCCTTGTGCTGTCAATTGTGGGTTAACCTTGAAGGCCTGTCCATCACAATCCATACTGTAGTTCATCTCCAGTCTTGCGGGAAGGCCTACGAAGCAGCACACACTAGAGCAACAGTGATCCAGTCACTGTGACTCTGTCACTGAGGTCACATGAACCTTGAGCAGGTTAGGGCGGTGCGAACGGTGCAAATGGTGTGATCGCACTGGGTACCTATTTCTGGTAGGTGCGTACTGTTTGCAAGTATATTATGGTTTAAAAACACTTGCTGCCTCCTTACGGGCCTCCAGCAATTTTCAGCAACAATAAAAATGTCATGACAACTTCGGTGATTAAGGTTCTTCCTAGAGAGAGATCAGAGTTTTGTCTAGTGGAAGGGTTGAATCTTGGAAAGGTAGCACAGAGGGTTAATGTGCCTGCTGCAAAGTATATGTACCATGCAGATCAAAAAGTGCACATAATGTTAACTAGGTTAGTAGGTTAATGCTTTTGTCAGAGAGATCCTTTTGTTACTTGCAGTCCATAAGTTAAAATCCTAACATAGAATATTGAGCTATTAAACTATACTGCCTACTAGTATGCTTGTCATGCGGCTTCTACACCTTGTAGTCCTTTGTCTTATGTAACATTTCCTATATAGTGATTTACACACATATAAATGATTGTCTCTGTGTAGTGGGTGTGATGTTAAGTGCTCTGACACCGTACACTGGTATGAGTGGCGCTTTCTGGCCTGGGTGCTTATGTGGGACATTTCCATGCTCCCTGGACTGGAGGCTTATGTCAGGTCATCATTCATGATTTACCATGCTCTGAAAGTTAATACAGCTAAAAATGTAATGAATATTGAATTGTGAACCATTTTGGTCTTTTAACACAACGTTCTTTGGGGGGGAATTCCCCCCTCAAACACCTCTAGCAGTCGTTAGGCTTGCTGCACTCACTTTCTATGCACCGTATGGGGGCTGGTCTAACAAAACCTGCCCGAGCTGCTTTGGGTTCCCAGTCCGGCCCAAGTGTTGATTAAGTAATACTTTGTTTGAATCACAGTGTGTAAGTAACTCTGCACACTGCCACCTCACCCTGCTGTAGTAACACCGGAAGCCAAAGCTTAAAAGTGAGGCAAACTTTAAAGACTTTGTGTGTCCAATGAGCGCTGCAAGGCAGGCAGGGGTATGATTTGTAAAATGGCTGAATTTGGATAGGCAGAGTAGGATCCATTTGGGTTGTACTTGTAGTCAGTCATGGATGGTAATACAGGTGCAGCTGCTGCAGAAATGTCTTTGGTGCAAACTGCAAATAAATATTAATTGTGCCTGTTACTTAGATGAATTGACATCACAATTTGCACATGTCTAGCATGTTTTCTTTGACTTTGCTTTCCTAGAATGTCACCCACTGGGCAGAAGACGATTTCAAGCTACTTCACAAAATTTAAGCCCAAATATGATGAAGAGCCTGCTAGCAAACTTCCTAGAAAAGACCATGTACTTCCAATGGATGAAGGGAACAAGGAAGATGATGAAGTAGGAGAGAAGGGCGACACCACTTCTAGCACTGGCGTTATCACCCCTACAGAAGGAAAGACAGAAGATAATCCTCTTAGAGATGAGCAGCATCATGCTATGGAGATTGCTACAGAGACAGTGGAAACACCAAGCACTAGCAAACAGTTTGCCAAATTATCACTAAAACCACATTCAGACAGAGTTTTTAGGAAAGGCATTCTTCCCAAAGGTTGGAAACATGACCACAAAATATATTTCCAACGCAAGTATCCGTGGTTAATTGTTAAAGGCCCTAACCTTGACTGCTCTATTTGTCGCCAAGATCGTGATCTTGGTGCTGAGAAATCAAGGGGAGTGCAATTGTCCAAATAATGGACTGAGTCTATTGTGAAGGCATATGGAATCAATATAGAACAGCAGCACACATCATTGAGGAAAAAGATTGGAGAACATGCACAAAGCAAGACTCATATTGTAACTTTACAAATCTTAGAAACGGCTAGAAAAAAATCTTTATTGCAAGTAACTGCTAAAGGGCTATCTGTACAAATGTCAACAACAGGCAGAATATTCTGTGTAGCTTATAAGGAAGCAAAATAGAACAGGCCAGGGCATGGTTTTGAAACAGAGATAGATTGCCACCAGTTGAATGGACTGGATATGGGGCGAATTTTGCACTCCAATGTAGCTTGCTCAAACATACAATGCCACATAGCCTCAGAAATGAAGAGGAAGATATTTGCCAAAATTATTTAATTTTCCCCAAAAGTAAGTCTTTTACCTGATGAAGGCACTACGTTAAATAGGAAAAGTTATTTAATTGTGTACATGCGAATGCAGCTACCTGCCATGAACTCCCCAGCTAATGTTTTTGTTGACCTCATTGAGCTGAGTGATTTGTCAGCTGACAACATAGTAAACAGTTTACTATCTGCACTAAAAAAAGCTGCAGTTAAAATAAGTGAGGACTTTCTCTCCAAATGCCTGGTTTCCGTTGCCTGTGATGGTGCTTCAGTGATGTTTGGCCGCCACAGTGGTGTTGTGAAGAGGTTGCAAGAAAAAATCGTTCCCAATATTGTAGCCTGGCACTGCTCAACACATCGCCTGGAATTTGCCGTTCATGATGTCATGAAAGATATTGGCGCTATAAATCATTTAAAAAACGTACTTGGTAAGTTTTATTCTCTATTTGCCACATCTGTTAAAAACCATTTGGAGCTAAAAGAATGTGCAGAAGCTCTTGCATTCAGCTTTGCAGAATAGGTTGGGTGTTAGATACTCGTTGAGTTGTATCGAGCTTCAGAACAGTGGAGGCTATTTGGAATGCATATCCGGAGCTCTACTAGCACTTTACTAGTTGTAGATGGTTATCGTGACAGTTCAACTCAAAATATGTACACAGGCCTATGAAGGCGGTTATCTTCTATACAGTTTGTTGCTAATCTTGGCTTCATGTATGATGCCCTTCAGGAGTTATCAGAGTTATCACTCGAGTTACAGAAACGTGACTCTACAATCATTGATGCTTATCGAGCTATTTGTCGGCAAATAGCAGCGTTTGAGGCAATGGTAGACAGGCAAGGGAACCACTTCTCACAGTGTAAAAAGGGCATAGAAGAAAATATATTCCAAGTGTGATGCTGCACAAATAAAAGACCACGGACAAAATCATTGAACAGGGGCAGTTGTTTCGTAGCCTTGCAGAAAATCTAAGACATCATTTGTTGCCTACAGGAGGTACTAATTCTACTGACAAAAAGACTTAGTACGAGACACTGATTAGCGAACCCAACATTAAACATTATACAAACAGTACTGGCCTGATGACCTACCTGTTCTCTATGGTGAAAGTGATATTGAGTCTCTGTGTAAAAGATTAAAAATTGGCAGTCGAGAAACCATACGTGCTTACAGAAAGTATAAGGAATCTGGAGGAAAAGAAATTAAAAGGCAGTTCAAGGAGCTTGTGATAACCTTACACACTATTGCTATCAGTACTGCAGAATGTGAGCGGGGCTTTTCTCAAATGAATCTTATGTGCACATCTACAAGAGCATCACTGCTGACTGAAACAATATGTTCTTTAATGTTTTTAAATCTTATTGGTCCACCATTTAAGAAATTCAACACCATTCCCTATGTTCAGTCATGGCTTGCAAAAGGACGAAGAGCGGCTGATGACACAAGTAGTAAAGCAAGGAAAGAGGAAGACTTGGAATGCACAAGCAATTTAGACAGTTTGTGGCCTTTTCTGGAACAATAGATGCTGCTAGCCCAGTCCAACTGACAGAACATGTGTCAAGGCAATGTTTAAAAAAAAATGTAGGCTTTACTGTGTTTGGATATTTAATTTTTGTTCTACTTTATAGGTTATTTATTTATGTATTTATTTGCTTTTATAACATTGTATTGACAGTGTCAATTTGTTTATTATTTTGTTATATTATGTGTCTTTTATGTTTGGAGGTTGTTTTTATTGTTCTATTTTATACATTTTTTTATAAGACTTACCTTGCTTTTTCATTTTAGAACATGTCTTTATTTGTATTTATCTGTATTTTATTCTTAGATATTTTGTCTTTATATATTTATATTTTGTATGGCACTATGGTCATTTTTGCACTAGTAGGTATGACTTGAAATGCTTAGAGTCAAAATACCCAGCCACTACCTACTCTTCTGCTCTAGGAACCTCTAGGACTTTTTTGGGGAGATTATATTTTTCTGTGCTTTGTGTTAAAATGCAAATCTTTAATTAAAACGTCATATCTGGAATACATGCCTCTTTTCTAATCTCTGTCTTGTCTGTGTGATACAGAAGTAGTTTACTATTTTTTACTATTCTGAATGTCTAATATATGTAGATGCAGTTTCAGGGGAGGAAGTTATAGCAACAAACTTAATTATATTAATCTTTTTTTATTGTTTCTTTCAAAGTAATAGCTTTAACGGAATACTCCACTATTTAGGAACCATGATAAACCCCATCAGCCACTGGAAGTGACAAAGTGACTCATTCATGTGTATTGCATGATTTTATTCAGTTAATCTGTTTAGAGAGTTTTCAGAACATTTTGGTTTATTTTTGTCACATATGCTATGTAAAAGTTTAATCTTTGAACGCTTGACTCTGTTAAAAATGGTACTGTCCTTTCCAGAAATTGCCTCATAAAGCACTGGAATTGTCCCTTTTCAATGCATTAGTGATTTTAGCTAATTTATTTCAAAATTGTGCTTTAAATGCACTTTTGATTTAATCTTTTTTAAAATGTTCACAGGGCAGAGGAACCTCCTCTCAAAACCTTACTATGTGGAAAACTCCCTTGCGGAAATTCATATTGATTGGGTATTACATCTGACTTTTAGCAGTGCCAGTTGAGGATGTGGGTGGAGCTAATAGGGTGGGTAGAGCCAGTGGAGGAAATGGGTGAAGCCGAAGAAAAGTAGGTGTGGCCTCCCAAAAACATTTGAGCACCTGCACTTCATATTTTACAAATTAAGCACTGATCCTTCTACTTACTAAGAGGGAGAAGAGATGACAACACATGCGTGTATTACCATAGCAGGAAAAAATGCCAATGCATCTTATTTTAGTTCTTTTTAAAAACACATTTTCTGCTCAGGAAGCACTTGCTATTGTGCCTGAAGCCCAGCGATTCAAGCGAACAGAGCAAAGATTCAAATTTTTCTTTACAAATGGGTATGTCCCTGGTTGTAGTGATCCTATGGGAAGAGTTTGGTCTACTACATGAGTACCATGCGCTTTGAATATGTAGCAGTCACCCTGTTGCTGCAATGTGTATTAGAAAGAAGAATTCATCCACCCACACCCACATAGTTCTACTAGGGTTAGAATGGATGCACCTGGAAGTCAGGCATGAGTTAAAGTAATAAGCAGGACCAATCCAATATTTCAAAGTTTATGAGTTTCAAGTAACAGCCACACATTTGTTGGAAACTAAGTTTCAATGATAGCTTATACAGCACTTAGTTCAAATATGCTTTTCCTGAAAAGCAACTGAAACAAGCCAGTATGTTCATTGCTCACTTAAGTCTAATTGTGAGTGAGATGATTTTAATAATGAGAAAACTCAGTGGAAAAATCTCAGCTTAAACACGTAAGGGGTTTTAACCAACATTTATTAAAGCTTCCAATCAGTAATGAGCACATATCTAAGGAATGAATGAAACCCTAATACTGAATACCTCATAACTCTGAGGGGGTGGACATACTATCATAGCAGGGGTTTCCAACCTTTTCTGTAGTGAGAGCTAATTCTGCTCAAGAAAAGTCCTGCCGAGCTACTAGCATATTTTATCACTGTAAAATGCTGATGATATGTATTAACATTACACTATGACCACCCTAGGAACGATTTATCAGTAGTAACCACCCAAACATTCCAGAATGCTAGGAAAACGTTTATCAATATTAAATGCTTGTAATCAAGTAAAATTCAATTCATCACATGCTGTGTGCCACAAAGGGTACTACCACAGCAGTAAGTCCCCCCAACTCAAATTGAATTATCATTCAGCTAACAACTTTAAATGTGTTTTAGAAATGTAATATGTTGTCTTCATTATCATATTAGTTTCTAAAAAGATACATATTTTTCTATCAAAACCACTTTCCACTTTGAGTAATCAAACTAAATTTTCCAAAAGAAAAACCTTTTCAGAAAAAGCATAATTTATTCTTTAAAAATCAAATCAGTTTTCATTGTTAGAAAATACACAGTCCCTAAACATCAGCTTTTCGTTTTTGTTGAGTACCACCATGTAAAAATATCTCTGATGGAAGAATTCTGCTTCAAATACCCAGGAATTGGAATTATAGGCCATGCTTTCTCATCATAACACTATTGATGCATATGTTATTCTAATAATGCCCACCATTAAACCGGGGCTACCACTGTGCCACAGCTGGCTGCCCAACATATATCAGTTATGGATATTATTATGGGAGAAGCGGTTGCCACTCTGTCAGGAATGGCTAAAGGCAAGCCAGTCATGCTCTTATTATGTCAGTGATGGCAGAAAGTATGTAAATACTAGACTTGTATGCCCAAAATAGTCAAGGATGAAAATATTATGGCACTGGCACAATTATACCATGAACGGGCACAATTGTGTCAGATATAATACTCTTATGATGGGATCAGCATACATATTTGGCAGCCCTTGACCCTAGGAGTAGCTGTAAGGAACCATCACTGTTTATTATGGAAGGACACAATGTCACCCACCCACACACAAATGAATGTGATGCTTCTAATTTTCCCTACCTGGATGCATACTCTCTTCCCTCAGCTCTTTGGTTGATCATGCTCCCAACGAACACATTTTCACTCTAGTTCTTGCAGTCACACGCTTTGGTCGGTCAGCCCTGGTTACTGCTGCCACTATTCTTTGATGTCACACATGGTGTGACTGATAGAGCAGGGCATATAACATGGCCAATCTCCTTCTTAGGTAGATTTAAAGGGGATAAAGATGGTTCATGTGGCAGACCCATAGGCCAACACCATAGCCTCCACATGCTTCAACATCCTTGCATACTTTGCAAGACCTTTAAATGGATCTTCCCCAAATCCAGGAAGACCGTCACCCATGCACTCATCACCAGCAGGCTGGACCACTTGAATGCCCTCCATGCCGGAATCAATAAATCTCTGCTCCACAAACTCCAGTCCAGACCGTCCAGAACACGGCAGCCAAACTCGTCATCAGCATCCCACGATAAGACCACATCACCTTGCACCTATGAGACCTCCACTGGCTCCCCTTCAAAAAAAAGAGTGACCTTCAAGCTGCTCACACCCACACCTACAAATCCCTCCACAACACCAGACCCCAATACCTCAACGAAAGAATCTCCTAGGCCTCCAAGAGAAACCTCCACTGCTGACCAGGCCTTGGCCGAAATCACTCGCATCCACAGAGGCAGATCCTTCTCCTACATCAAGACCTGGAACAAACTGCCACTCCGCATCAGACAAAGCCCCACACTGAAAGCTTTCAGGAAGAGCCTCAAGACCTGGCTTTTTGAATGACCGAAGCTGCCCAAATGCCCCTCCCCAGCGCTTTGAAACCCTCACAGGTGAGTAGTGCACTCTATAAATCCCTGATTGATTGATTGATTGACAGGCCAACAGAGTGTGTGTTTTAGTGTTATCAAGAGATCCTGCCATTGGTTTGGCTGTCTGTAACTCGTACGGGGTACGAAATGAGCAGTGCTGCCTTCTTTAATATACACAGAATCCCTGAGATCGGATTGGTTTGGCTTCACCTTCGAGTGCTACTTTGAGGGTGCTGGTGAGCTACCAGTAGCTCCCGAGCTACTAGTTGGAGGCGCCTGTACTATACTATAATACTATTATCCCAATAATGGTGCTATCTTCTTCAGGATTCTCAAGTCAAGTTCTAATAAATACTTCTGAACAAAGCAGAATTATAGTATCATTTTTAGTGAAACATCTGGCCAGATCTATCAAATGTATCAAATGTAAATGGGTAAAAGATAGGCAGTCACTGAGCCTCCCATAATGGTCTCTTGTATGGCAAATTCGCCATATTGCTGTCTGACCGGGATTTAGTTTGAATTAAATGATGGAGATAATGGATTGTGTGAAATTTTTCCTGGACATTGTTGCAAGGCACGGAGGCCAATATTATGATCCTAATGTGAAAGCAACCTTTTCTTATTATAAGATGCTTTAGTATATCCTGACTAAGCATGGGCGAATTTAGCGAATTCGCAAATTTAGCAAATTTGCGAACTTGCGATCCGCCAAATCCGCAAATTTGCGGATTCGCAGATTTTGCGGATTGTGTGGGCAATGGCTGGGCGGGAAAACGGTGCACCTCGCTAGTGTGAGGGGCAGGGCCAAACAGGCAAGGCTTATATGCGAGTTCACATGCCTCTTGTGTGCATAAAAGGACAGGCACGGATCAGAGAAGCTCGTGGTCACAGGAACTGCACAGGGATTGAGCTCGTGAAAGTCAATATGCAAAGGCCTCCATCAAGCATCATAGCTATTTTTCGACGATAGATATGGGGAGAACGCACACCTGCCCAGCCTCGACAAAACTCACATTTTTGGGGGGGCTGATTACCTTTGCCATCACACCAAAGAGCGCCGGGGTATTTGTATTTGTATTGTGTATTTGTAAAGCGCAACTATCGCTCCGGAAGGAGCCTCCTGGCGCTCGAGTGAGCTGTCCATCAAGTGGGTAAAGGGCGCGAAGATGGTGCACACACCACTAGTGTGTGGGGAGGGGCCAAACGGACGGGGCTTATATGCGAGTTCACATGCCTCTTGTGTGTATAAAAGGACAGGCACAGATCAGAGAAGCTCGTGGTCACAGGAACTGCACAGGGATTGAGCTTGTTAAAGTCAATTATGCAAAGGCCTCCATCAAGCATCATAGCTAATTTTCGACGATAGATATGGGGAGAGCGCACACCTACCCAGCCTCGACAAAACACACATTTTTGGGGGGGCTGATTAACTTTGCCATCACACCAAAGAGCGCCGGGGTCCCTCGAGTGAGCTGTCCATCAAGTGGGTAAAGGGCGCGAAGACGGTGCACACACCACTAGTGTGTGGGGAGGGGCCAAATGGACGGGGCTTATATGCGAGTTCACATGCCTCTAGTGTGTATAAAAGGACAGGCACGGATCAGAGAAGCTTGTGGTCACAGGAACTGCACAGGGATTGAGCTCGTGAAAGTCAATTATGCAAAGGCCTCCATCAAGCATCATAGCTAATTTTCGACGATAGATATGGGGAGAGCACACACCTACCCAGCCTCAACAAACCACACATTTTTGGGGGGGCTGATTAACTTTGCCATCACACCAAAGAGCGCCGGGGTCCCTCGAGTGAGCTGTCCATCAAGTGGGTAAAGGGGGCGAAGACGGTGCACACACCACTAGTGTTTGGGGAGGGGCCAAACAGACGGGGCTTATATGCGAGTTCACATGCCTCTTGTGTGTATAAAAGGACAGGCACGGATCAGAGAAGCTCGTGGTCACAGGAACTGCACAGGGATTGAGCTTGTTAAAGTCAATTATGCAAAGGCCTCCATCAAGCATCATAGCTAATTTTCGACGATAGATATGGGGAGAGCGCATACCTACCCAGCCTCGACCAAACACACATTTTTGGGGGGGCTGATTAACTTTGCCATCACGCCAAAGAGCGCCGGGGTCCCTCGAGTGAGCTGTCCATCAAGTGGGTAAAGGGCGCGAAGACGGTGCACACACCACTAGTGTGTGGGGAGGGGCCAAACGGACGGGGCTTATATGCAAGTTCACATGCCTCTTGTGTGTATAAAAGGACAGGCACGGATCAGAGAAGCTCGTGGTCACAGGAACTGCACAGGGATTGAGCTCGTGAAAATCAATTATGCAAAGGCCTCCATCAAGCATCATAGCTAATTTTCGACGATAGATATGGGGAGAGCGCACACCTACCCAGCCTCGACAAAACACACATTTTTGGGGGGGCTGATTAACTTTGCCATCACACCAAAGAGCGCTGGGGTCCCTCGAGTGAGCTGTCCATCAAGTGGGTAAAGGGCGCGAAGACGGTGCACACACCACTAGTGTGTGGGGAGGGGCCAAACGGACGGGGCTTATATGCGAGTTCACATGCCTCTTGTGTGTATAAAAGGACAGGCACGGATCAGAGAATCTTGTGGTCACAGGAACTGCACAGGGATTGAGCTCGTGAAAGTCAACTATGCAAAGGCCTCCATCAAGCATCATAGCTAATTTTCGACGATAGATATGGGGAGAGCGCACACCTACCCAGCCTCGACAAAACACACATTTTTGGGGGGGGCTGATTAACTTTGCCATCACACCAAAGAGCGCCGGGGTCCCTCGAGTGAGCTGTCCATCAAGTGGGTAAAGGGGGCGAAGACGGTGCTCACACCACTAGTGTGTGGGGAGGGGCCAAACGGACGGGGCTTATATGCGAGTTCACATGCCTCTTGTGTGTATAAAAGGACAGGCACGGATCAGAGAAGCTCGTGGTCACAGGAACTGCACAGGGATTGAGCTCGTGAAAGTCAATTATGCAAAGGCCTCCATCAAGCATCATAGCTAATTTTCGACGATAGATATGGGGAGAGCGCACACCTACCCAGCCTCGACAAAACACACATTTTTGGGGGGGCTGATTAACTTTGCCATCACACCAAAGAGCGCTGGGGTCCCTCGAGTGAGCTGTCCATCAAGTGGGTAAAGGGCGCGAAGACGGTGCACACACCACTAGTGTGTGGGGAGGGGCCAAACGGACGGGGCTTATATGCGAGTTCACATGCCTCTTGTGTGTATAAAAGGACAGGCACGGATCAGAGAATCTTGTGGTCACAGGAACTGCACAGGGATTGAGCTCGTGAAAGTCAACTATGCAAAGGCCTCCATCAAGCATCATAGCTAATTTTCGACGATAGATATGGGGAGAGCGCACACCTACCCAGCCTCGACAAAACACACATTTTTGGGGGGGGCTGATTAACTTTGCCATCACACCAAAGAGCGCCGGGGTCCCTCGAGTGAGCTGTCCATCAAGTGGGTAAAGGGGGCGAAGACGGTGCTCACACCACTAGTGTGTGGGGAGGGGCCAAACGGACAGGGCTTATATGCGAGTTCACATGCCTCTTGTGTGTATAAAAGGACAGGCACGGATCAGAGAAGCTCGTGGTCACAGGGACTGCACAGGGATTGAGCTCCTGAAAGTCAATTATGCAAAGATCTCCATCAAGCATCATAGCTAATTTTCGACAATAGATATGGGGAGAACGCATACCTACCCAGCCTCGACAAAACAGTAAACACACATCATCCTGTAACTATTTTAGGATGGCGCCGGCAAGCTGCCAGCGCCATCCTAAAATAGTTACTAAATTAGCTTCATCAGGGCAGTAATAGATAAAATAAAGCAGGTGCTCGAGCACCTGCTTTATTTTATCTCTTAGTGCTTCCTGTTGAAGCTAACTTAGTAACTATTTTAGGATGGCGCTGGCAGCTTGCCGGCGCCATCCTAAAATAGTTAAAAGTTCAACAGGCTTGAACTTTTGCCCTCCAAATCCGCCGCTCGCGGATCTCGCAGATTTTCCGTAAATTCGCGGGAGTTCGCGGATCGGGGATTTACCAAAAATCCGCGAGCGGAACGGATTTTCCGCTCATACTTAATCCTGACAATGGTCACATTGGTATAGTGCCCAAATAGCAAGTACTAAATATCTTGATTCAAAAGTATCATATCAAAGATATCAACAAGGTAAGCATTTACAGTTAAGTAGAGATTTACTATGCTCACACTTGGTGGAGTTTCCACTGCAGTCAACATATTGCCTATAGCCTACTGTAAGGAATGTGTAATACCTTGCTCATATTCTTGTAGATTCTCTGAATTCACTTCATGCTGTATCCTTGTCTGATCATCAATATGCATTATGTGCCTATGAGAACCAAAATCAATGTTTTTGTTAAGTTATGTATAGCTCTCATTGAGACCCATAAACGTGAAAGACTGGATTGTGAAGCAAGTAATTGGCTGCTATAACATAACAAAGGAGGGTAACAGAACTTATTAATCACAGTTTTTACGTCATAATAGAATTCCTGGCAGCTCTGAATGGGCACCGGGAGAGCCTTCCAGAGCAGCGATGGAAAGCAAGGAGCGACGTTCCAGAAGGGGAGGGTAGAGACACGGGGAGCAGTGGGGATGGGTATTATTTACATAATGTTATGTATGGCTCCCCCATTCCTCAACTTTCCCTGCATAGCAGTTGAAAGCGGGGGAAGGAGAGTCTGGCTGGCATACACAACATAACATTATAGATGGGTAAAAAGTGAACTACAGGGACATTTTTCATTTCAGGATGCTGAGTGACATCATACACAACTCGACCTTTACTCTCATTGTCTATTTGATGTTACTCATAACACCTCAGTGAAAAACATCCCTGTAATTCACTGTTACCCATTTATAGTTCCATGCATATTTCTCATAGTCAAAGTCCAGCTGTATTTCTACTATTGCCTTTGCTTAAAGTGCAGGCAAAATGTGATGGAGTTAGCTCTCATACACCTCTAGCCTTCAGTATAACCTGCATGTTTCTGTTCCTACTTCCTCTTGATCCCCGTCTTTATGGCTATGTGAGTGATTTTGAACAGGACTGCAAGCATAAGGTGCATGCAATAAGTCTTGGAAGCCAGACCTGTGCACAAAGAGTTACATAGCTTTCAACTTAGGAGAGGGATAAAGTGACCTAGTATTTCTCTTGAGGGGTACCCTTGTGAACTCTACCTACATCATATAGACCAGAAATATAGTGTATGAGCGGAGACAGTTCTAAAATTCAATTCCTCTTGAATGCTTGATGTTGGAAGAGTCGTATAGAACAGTGAATTGTTTAAGGGGTATTACAAAAATGGTTATTTTTTCATTGGCTTTCTTTTTTACATCTTCAACGATGTTCTAAACCTGTGGTATTCAAAGTATGGCTAGGGGGCCCTCATGACCTTCACATGCGGCCCCCACCTGAATGACTGCACTGGGTTGCTGTTTACTTCAGAAATCACTAGCATTCAAAAATATGTTAAATAAACAGGAACACTTTTATATACAGGCTAAAGAAAGAAGCAAATAAGGTGCCCTGCAAAACTTAACATCAGAAACACATTTATTTTTCAATAAACCTTGCAACAAATGTGTAAAAATAAGATAAAATCTCTTCAAAATTAATTCAAAAGTATTTTATTTAAAACTGAACGTTTTTAAAAATGAGTGTAGAAATATTCATGCCTCCTGCCCTGACAACAACGCTAGTAGTGTACTAAGATGCAAGTCACTTGCCACATGGAACACTCCGGGTGGTCAGAGTTGTTATTATAAATGGACAATATTATAGTTTATGAAAGCAAACACAAGAAGTTTGTACAGCTAATACCCTGAACTCATGTATTTCAAGATGCTTTTACTTATCATAGTGAAGAAAAAGGAGGTAGATTGAAACTAGGCAACTGCCTATGATTAAACAGTTAGGTCAAGTAGGTATTGATCCTAGATTTTCAGGTTTCTCGTTGTGCAATTCTTTTACATTTCAATTCAGTTTAATAATCAAGTTGCATCCTTTTAACACTTGCATCTCCTAAGGTAGCAATAGCAAGCAGCAAAGCTTACCAAAAGGTGCGGTAGAGGGATAGCAATTCAGATACAGAATAACACAGAATTGTCAAATCTATTACTCATTCAGAGACTAGGGACTTAATTTCGAGGGCACTATGGAAAGAAACCCTTAAAATAACGGCATGGCTCACTGACCACACAATGTATATGATTGACTTGCCCTACCCTACTCCCACCATAACACCTCACAAAGCCTCACTCCCACTGTGCTGCCAATAATGCATTCTTTGGGCACACCACACACCATTGTTTGTGGTCCCTGGGGAAAAATTTGCGAGTACCCATGATCAAACCATCATAACCAGGGAAGATATGCTGCAAAACAAACCTGAAACTGAGCATTCATGCAGGTCCTATTTCATGCAAGGTCGCAGACATCTACTTGGCTTAATTTTGGTGTGTTGGATAAGCATACCTGCTGCGTTTTGACAGAAGAATCCTCACAGTCCAAAACTTTGGAATTCCTATTAATTAAAACTAAATAGTTTCAGAATTTGCATTTCTCTCCAGTGCTTTGGGATGTAATTACCTGTCACATCACACCCTACAATTCCAACACTTCAGCCTTGTAAAAAGAAAGCGGATCATAAATAAAAGACACACAAAAATAATTGTAATATTTCAGCAGCACGTTCCCCAAAATGATAATGCATATTATTTGAATGACCTATTCCAATTACTGCCTGTCCGGATACCCTCTCATGCAAGTATTCATTGTTCGAATGTAATTGCAAATCAAAATTTGACACAAATTATGTTTTCCATTTAATGGATGAACATTGAATCCCAAAGAGACAACATGATATGCATTTTCATAAACCTGAGGATTTTGAAAAGTTGTTCTCTAGTTGTGTGCTAGATTTTTTTTCTGTCCTTCACAATACCAGACACATCTTCCTATCATTTTATCACTTTTAGTTAAGATTTTGCCAAACGATATGCAGAACAAAATACTTTGAAATACAATAATTCCTTAAAAAAAAGAAGTTACATTCAGTTCACAAGTAATTATATTAAAGTTAATACAAATACAAAATGTTGTGCTCTGTGCAGAATGTGCAAAACAACTGCTGTGATAGGAACAGACGTTAAAGCTGAGAAAATTGTCTTCAATGTAAAAACTCTGGCGGAAATTTACTCTACTGTGTAGCTTACCTGGTACATAGAACTATAATAACTTGTTTTTATTTTAAAAAATGAAATCTCTTGTGCTCTGTTCTTCTACTAATGTTTGTGCATAGCGTTTAATTGCCACCTTACTGCTATGCAAAGATAAAGAATATTACTAAGATATATTAGACCATTGGAATGTGGAGCACTCAATTGAATACAATGGAGTGATCCGTGTTTCGACAGGCCAGAATAAGTCCGCAGAGCAACATCCCAATGTCGTTTAAACAAAGGCCTCTCGTAGCCGAAGGAAATTTCAATCCCATTGGGCTCCTGAAGCCTCTGTTTTATTTGTTAGAACATTCTGCACTCTAGTTGGAGAATGTTCTAGTAGCCTTATAGTCCTTGTGTTAGAAGGTGGTTCTGACACTAGGGGCCGCCTGGATTTTTCGCTTTTTGAGCACCTAATTGTTGAGCTTTTACTGTGGGGGAGCCTCATAATCTGGGACTCATCCACAGTGAACTCATAATGAAGGAGACGGCATGGAGATTTTACTGGTGTCTGTCTGGCTTGACTAGGCCGCTGCGCAGCAGCTGGAGTATGGGACACTGTGCTGGTTACATGCAGACACGGGTGTACATGCGTGTGCACATGTGTAGGAGCTGCGCAGGGGAGATTCCTAGCGTGCGCAGTCCAGAAGCAGCTACAGAGTGAATGGTGTGGCAGGACTTATGCAGAATTGGGTGGTGACATGGAATAGGCTTTATACCCTGGAAAGGAACATGCCAGGGAAAGTCAGTGTGTTTTACTGTGTTTTCACTTCATTATTCCCCTATGGGGATGTGGGGCCCATGGCTAAAATGACTTCCACAAGGCTTACAGATTCCAGACATGCACTAAAGTCCATTGTAAAGTAGGTGAAAATAAGTATTCTGCAGAGTCCAAAGTCATATGTACTGCTTTTGGGTCATACAGAACTGTCATATTTCTCTGAGCCAACCATGACCAGACCCAGGCTGAGGGATGACCTCAGCTGGATGGATCGATAACCTTTCTTCCACAAGCTAGGGCCTCCTCTCCACAAAGAAGAAGATGGGTGGGGCTACAGGCTCATCCATTAGCAGCTGTCACTGGGTGCCAGGCACCAGGCTGCACCAAGAAGGAAAGAGTTGGGTTTCAGAGGCCATGTGACCAGAGACACTGGACAACTCCATTTTGAACAAACCCAGAGGCTGGACAAGAAGGTGGGAGCAGGGGCAGGGAAGGGATGTGTCGCTGTTTGATAGGACCCACAGAGACTTTCTGCCAGCCCCCTACTCAACTTTTAAAAAGTACTTGCACAGGAAGAGAAGCTCTCTCTGGGGTGTGGTCTGCGGAGGCAAAAGGTGCTGGATCCTGGTGCAATGGGCAGTTGGAAGGAGAACACCCCTGACTGCCCCCCAGGCCTCTAACAGCATCAGAAGAAGAGCCCAGGACCGGTGCACAGAAGAAGACGCCTCTGCCCAGGGAGAAGAGAGGCGCAGGAGGAGAGCCAGGCAAAAGGCTGACGCAGGGAGCCAGTGCAGACCGCTCCCTGCAGAATGCACCCTCTCGGAGACCCGGAGGGTGAAGGAGAATGCTCCCAGTGGCTGGGGGGCACCGCCAGCCAGGAGCAAGAAGACACAAAAATGGGGCAGATCGGACCTCCAGGGGCTGAGATATGGCCCCCAGAGGGTGAGCGACCTTTGACCTGTGGCCCCCTGATGGCGAAGCCCGTGAGGTCTAGAGAAGGCCCCCGGGGTGGGTCAGGTCCCGGGGACTGCACTCCATCGTGGAGAGCCTGCGGGGGTCCCGGGTGGGACCATGGCCCCGGACAAGGAAGGAGGAGCCAGGGGCCCGGGTGGGACCGGGCCCCCGACCAAAGTGCGAAGCGGCCGGGTGTGGGCTCCCCGCGTCGCATACCCTCACCCGGGGGTCCGGGTGGGACCGGGACCCCCACCGAGGCCCCAGAAAGCGGCAGGAGCTTGAAGCGCCCCATGATGCCTTGCAAGGCATGAGAAATGGATTGTTTTTGGTGTTTTGGTGGCCCCCAGAGGAGAGGGGTCACCCTTGAGTGCGAAAAGGTGCTGGGGGAGCTGCTGGAGCAGCGCAGTCTCGCCCCCAGCACAAAGTTAAGTCCCACCCTAAGTTTCTTGAGGATTTAAAAAGAATAACCCCTCAACTCTCAGCGAAGATTGCATCGCCTCCTAGGCTGGAACTTTTTTCCACAGCTGGGGGTTCATTGAGAAGTGCATCAAAGATTGAAGGGCTGAGTTGGAGATGTCTCGAGAAGGGCATCCCTTGGAGGTGAAAAGGCGTAATTGCACTGAAATGCATTTATTAATGGTTATTTCTTTCAGAGGGACTGATGATCAATGTGAAGTACTGGTGCATGGTGATGTCACAAGCAAAGTGGATTTAAGTGGCTAGACACTCCTGCTAGGGTATTTACAACTTAATCCTGTGATCATCTGTGATGCCTTTAGGTGCTTCAATTGCAATGCATTTTTAATGATATCTAAATGTGCTGAGTACTGTCATTCTAAAGTGTGCGTAAACATGTAGTCTTGCTGCTGCGCTTAGGTGAAGACCCCAGACTGTTAGCCCTTAAGATGTAGAGGGGCATACTTTAGGGTCAGTAGGAGATGGTTGGTCAGGGTCATGTGTCACCAAGGCAGGTGTATCCCTGTTTAATGCTTGCTGAGGTAATCGGAGGGGGGCGCCACTGGGATGGTGCCAGTGCGCAGGGCCCTCACTCCAGGATAGGTTCAACTAATTGCATTGGGGGCAAGATGATGTGCATACATGGGAGTGGTGGTACTAGACCCCACCCCTCCCGCAGGTGGAGATGTAATGCAATGTCACAAAGTAATTCCAACAGCTTATATATATTTGTAAATTGGTGTATAGTATTGAGTGGTGTGTGTGCTTAATAAATGTACTCTTACTTTTATAAAGCAAAGTACAGACAGGAAAATCAATTATTTAGTGGTTTTTTTGCGAACCTGCAAATGGCGATTACTAGCCCACACCGCCTCCCTTGAGTAAGCCTCAGACTGCTCTGCAACGCTACCTTCTGAGAGTCAGGCGCTGCCCTAGGGTGTTTGGTTCCCAGTGAAGGACAAATGTTTCATGTTATTTGTGCAGGCCTCACAGGTGCTGCCTCGTTTTCCAACACCTTGTAGCTGGGCTATACCAGCCATTAAAGTCCTGCTTCCTTGTTAAAGGCCATCGCCTTTGGGTCGGGCCTTTAACGCTATAGTAAGACCATTATTTAAAAGAGTAATGATGGTGATAACCATTCTCTATATCTATTACTGATTTAGCAAAATTCCTGCTCATTCTGTGTTGTCATTGCGCCAATTACATTCATGTTACAAGGTGTGGATGAATCAATATTGGTAATTTCTAATACACAAGTCTATTTAATTAATCAGGTTACAAAGATCACAGAAACAGTAGGCAATAATTATAGCCATGGCTTGGAGCACAGTAGGATGACCAAACCCAGGGGTGGGTGGAGTAATTTTTTAGCCCTGCTAGCAAAATGTGAGGGCCATGGACGTCAATCATCAAAAGAAAAAAGATGAATTTATTGTTAACTACAAAACAGGGAATATACTGTTCCAGCCTTAAATATGCCACTGTATTCTAATGGCACAGGCAAGGCAATAGAAGCAAATGCTAAACAGACTTCCCAGTGACTTAGAAACATTTGCTTACACTTTTCCATCCATTAATTGTTTTTACTTAACACTTTACATCAAGAACAAAAATTTCCATCATTCGATTGCCTATGTCTTATTGATTGACTAGGCAAACATAAAAACATATATGATGTTTAACCAATGGTGTCTCATCATGTCCCAATAAATCAGATCATGGTGAGATGAAATGCAATGATGAAGCATGCCACGGGAAGAGTGTGAGCTTTACATCATCATTTTTCATAGCAACTGTTAGAGATTACATTCAGGAGGCAGAAAGATGGTTGTCCATGAGCCGAACTAGGTAGGTAGGCCCTTCAAGAATTCAGAATATTCCCTTAGTATTTTTCTAATGATAAATATTA
Source organism: Lissotriton vulgaris (assembly GCF_964263255.1). Lineage (NCBI taxonomy): Eukaryota > Metazoa > Chordata > Amphibia > Caudata > Salamandridae > Lissotriton > Lissotriton vulgaris. The sequence continues at coordinate 1,175,040,274 of NC_141695.1, read as the reverse complement.
ATCCAATGCCCACCTGTTCGAGACCTATTGGCATTTTACCAACCCATCTCCTGACGAAAATGGCTTGTTCATCATAGTTACTACCATTATCATGGTCTACAAAGCAATACATGCTCAACACATCCACTCTTGAAATTCATTAGACCAAATTATTTGCTTAGGTATAGAGGCCACTATATATTCAATCAACACATACTCCATTCAAGCGTTTTGTTTTAGCTCTTGAGTAACTATGTTCCTCTTCACAGGGGATATGGCCTAGCAATTTTTACTTTTTTTTCAAATAGAACTTTTTGCTGACCTGTATAGAAAGACATGCTGAACAGAATTACACCAAACTTGGCATGAAACTAGAACTTTTCTCAATGGGGTGCCTTTGAGACTATCGTTCTCAATGTGCTTCTGTACTAGGGCCAATCTCTATTTTCTTTCGACTCTTGCTCACAGTTAAATAGACATTTATTTAAAATGTTGCTTAGCACGAGCATCCTGCTGAAGAATGTGCTCACTTTAATATTATGTTCCTTTGCTTCATCACACCATGTTAGATAATTTTGCCTTAATAATGAACTTTGCTGTGAACTAATAATGAACAGATTGTTAGACTGAAGAATAATTTAGATATATTTGATGTATGCTTAACCAGGCTTAACCAGGATATTGTCAATAGATTTCTTTCATTGCATTTGACTAGCTCTTTGTATCACAACAGGACAATGAACGCAGCTCTTAGCTTAGGTAAGAAAGTTCTCATGAGAACTTTCCTCAATGTTTAAAAACTTGCAACTCTTGTTTAACTATGTCCTGGTGTGAATGTTTACAGTGAGAATTGGGAGGAGAAAGCAATGGAAGTTGACAACACCATTGGATGAGGGGTTTCCATTGGATTAGAGCATTACACACCTACTAAATTTTGTTACATTTATATGTGTTTTATTTTATTTTTGAGTGTTCCTAGTTGGAGAGATAAGAGAGCCCTGTCCTAATTACTCACCTTGCTCCTTGTTGCTGGAAGCTACTGCTCACAGTGACTTTACCTTCCTTTTTGTTGATTCTTCTTGATCAATGCAACGGCAATGATCATTCCTCTATCACTGATTTATTTCAACAGTTGCTACTGCAGGTGTGGGGAATTCGGGTGAGTTTCCAGAACGTGTCTTAATGGGAAGTTCAAGACTTTATCTATGCTCCAAAATCTTGCTCTTTTCTAAAACGAACTCTTCATGGGCTCTCTAATTAGGAGGTTAGGCTCCTTCAGCTAGTTTAGTGGCAAATCTCCTTTATGGAACACTCTGTCACTAATCAATCTTTTATTTGATATTTCTGTAATCTGGACTAACTGGAATAAATATGACAAAATCATACTAATTCTTTAAAGATAAACAAAGGTTTTAGAAACTTCTACAACTTCTCTTCAATGACTAATAAATATTGAAGCTGACAGTTGATGATATTTCTGACATTTGCTTTTGTCCTTCCTCGCTTTGCAACACAGTGGCAAAGGTCCATCCAACCTGTCAAGCAGCATCTGAATTTTGAGGGTCCAAGCTGTAAATTGGGGTGTTTGGTTTAATACTCTATTTTTGCCAATCCTTGGGCACTAACAGTTTCTGGTAGCAGAGGGTATGGTTCACACCCTGAATGGAGCAAATAAAAATAGCATTCAAATTTATATTAAAATAATCCCTGACTCCATTTCCCAGTGTCCAGATCCCAAAGTTTAGAGACAATCTGGAGCAGTGGTATGCCCAAAGAGAGAGGTTCATAAAGATTTCAAAGGTGTTGCGGATTGACTTGAATACATTCTTTGACATTGTGGTACCAGCTGATGTATGGGCAGAATGTAAGACTGCAGTGCAATTGCCTAAAGGAGAGCCAGCTATAGGGAAAGGGACAAATGCACCATCATCAGTGGTAATGGAGAAATATGAAATGGTTATCACCATTTTGAAAGGGAGAACACCTCCAAAAGCCACTGATTGGTTAAAAATTAAGCGAACCACGCAAGAGGTGAAAGTGACAGTTCATGAGTACTATGGGAGGTTATTGCAAGTGTTTCAACAGCATTGTCGATGTGTATATCCTGAAGAAAAGGATATGGGATTTTTGTGTCTAAGTTTGTATTGGTATTGAAGCCTGAAATTAGTGCCCACATCACTCAAAGTGTTATCTGTTGGCAAACCAAGTCATTAGACTGGAGTGATGAATTGTACATGAAGCAGAAGATAATAAAGGACAAATTTATGCTGGCTCAGACTAAGTTAGCACAGAAAGATTTTCAGAGCCCATCTTTTACAGGAAATTAGGGAATGACGCAGGGAGTTGCTGTGCCATAAGCTGGATTTCCAAAAAATCAAGGAAGAAGGAATATGTCCCACAGCAGAGAGAGAGAGGTGTTCCCATGGGTATGTGTTCTGAAATGGACAGTGCTGCAATGAACAAGGTTACTGTTTGTCATATCTGTCATAGGGGGGGGCATTGGAAATGAGAATGATGATTTAATCCTGAAAGTACTGGAGAAATTATGCAGACTTCACAAGGCACACCTGTTCCAAAAACGCCTATACTAGACATGCAAACTCGTATGAAAAATCAAGCCCAAATGATGACACTTGCTCCAGGACAAATAGGGAATCCAAGGTTTAATCGAAATCAAATGCAGAAGTTTAATGTAAACCAGTTTCACAATGCTATGCCACAATTCCAAAATCAAAGCCAGAATGCTTTAACAGAAATCCCTTTATTCAAAACTGATGGATCTGCTTCTGGTAATTCTCAATTAAGGTCCATGTGAGAGGAGGAAGATTGTGTACTTAGTGCAGTCTTAATGGTAGATCAGGGTGGCCCATATGTAGATGCAAATGTTGATGGTCACAATGTATCATTTTTGATTGACACAGGACTGATCCGTTCTAATGTTGGAACAGTGGAGGTACCAGACCTACCTCTCTTAGGTAAAACAATCCAACTAGTTGGGGCTACAAACATATAAATGTTAAATCCAATTTCAGAAGTCCCTGTAAAAATAGGAAACTTTAAAGAGAAGCATCAATTTGGTGTCTATGATACAAGCCCAGTAAATGTCTTAGGGAGAGATTTGTTGTGCAAGTTAAACTGTACAATGCTCTCCACACCAGATAGTGTAGTTTTTCAGACATATGATTAGGATGTTATCTTTAAAATGATCAGAGAGAATGCAGAGGTAGGAATGTTCTCTTTTCTGAGAATTTATGAGCTACCTGAAGACTAAGCATGGGCGAATTTTGCGAATCTGGCGTTCGCGAATTTTGTGAATTTGCGAACTCGCAATCCGCAAAATCCGCAAATTCTCGCGAATTCTCAGATTTTTTTTGTGTGTTCGCACGGTTTCTGCCAGTTCGCGAGGATTTTGTACCAGTTCGCGATTGCGAACTTACCTGTTGGCACGCAACGGTCGCGACTATGTTGTTTCTACGTCTGGTTCATCATCACAGGTTCACAGCACCCTCTGTTTCAACACTGCCACCCTCTGTTTCACCCATGCCACCCTCTGGTACATCAATGCCACCCTCTGGTTCATCATCATCACTGTAGATTATGGGGGGGAAAAGCAAGCACACCTGCCCTGCTTCAACTGACATGAATTAATTTGGGGTTGATTTATTAATGTGTCACTGTTTTAAAATTCCAGTCTGGCTGCTGCTTCCTTATCTGGAATTTGCTTTCTGTTGCAGTGCAATTTTTTTTTCCAGGACCTTTGTGGCCTACTTGTAGCTATTCTATGATCCGCCTGTGAGGGTCAGAGCAGGGTCATACAATTGTTGCAACTAGCAACTGAACTCTGGAGGGGCCCCAGTCAGGAAGCACTACAGGGAATGGTTACTAATGATGAATTTGAACTTTTGCACCTGCTGCTGAGTGCTTTCAGTTTAGCAAAACTCGTTTTTCTGCAGAACAGCAAATGTAATGCCCAAGCCCCCAAACAAACTTACTTGTGAAAGTTTATTTCTAATCCAAAAGTGATCCAAAGAAAGTCAAAAGGCCTCAAATCCAAAAAAGGGCAGGCAAATGTCAACCTGAGGAGTTATTCTGATAAAAATCATCATTTTCAGAAGGTCCATGCTGCTTGCTAGTGGATTTCTTGTGCAGAATTGCAAATTTTGTAATTTCGCGAGTGCGAGATTAATGCTGCCCGCCGCACCTAAATGTTCGCAATTGCGAACTTACACCGCACGCCGCAAAATTGTATCACCAAGAAAAAAAAATCCGCTGCTTGCGAATTTGCGGATTTTCTGTAAATTCGCGAGCGTTCGCGGATCGTGAATTTACTGAAAATCCGCGAAATCCGCGAGCGTAACGGATTTTCCGCCCACCCTTACTGAAGACCTCAGAGACATCGCCAATGCAGATGTTTGGGACTTCACTGGAAAGATATTGGCCTGGTAGTACAATCAGTCTAAACTAAATTACAGCCTAATTATACTTACCCCAGAGGACCCCCCCTATCATGAGACTCCAGATACTATTGCAGGAATAAAACCAGTGATTGAAGACATGCTTGAGAAAAGCACACTTAGAGAATTATTGGAAGCACATGCAAATCGCCTATTATGGTTTTACAGTAGCCCAAGAGTAAATATAGAATCATCTAGGATTTAAGATGAATGAATAAAATAGTGGTGCCCGGTGAGTCCCGTGGTACTGAATCCTGCCACTGTGCTTTTTCAAATTCCCTGTACTGCAGAATGATGTACTGTCATTGATTTATGCCAGGCTTTCTTTTCAGTGCCTTTGCCCCCAGATAGCCAATATTTGTTCTCATTTACATTGCAACAGAAGACAATCATGTGGTCTTGTGTCCCTCAAAGGTATATAGAGAGTCCATTAAATTTCAACTAGATCCTAAAAAGAAATCTAGAATCATTGCAAATGCTATGTGAGTCTACCCTTGTTCAATACATAGATGACCTATTAGTAGCATCAGAAACATGCAAGCTTGTAAATGCGACACCATTGCACTCTTGAATCACCTGGCAGAGAACAGACACAGAGTGTCTCCAACAAAACTGCAGTACTGTTCAAAATCTGGAACACATTATCATGAAGGGAGTTAGAAAGGTGTCACCAGAGAAAGTGGAAGCCATCCTACAGATGAATCCACCGCGAACACAAAAGTAAGTCAGGATATTTTTGCAAATGGTTGGCTACTGTAGACAATGGATACCACACTTTTCCTTGATGGCAAAACCTCTACTGAGGTTGACCAACTGAGATGTGTCTGATCCACTTCCAGGGCACGACGAATGTACAAAAGCGTAAATGTGAAAGAGAAATTGTGTTGCTCCCCAGCTCAAAAGAATTTAGTCTGTTTTGCAGTGAGATAGATGGGTGCACACTCTCAGTTTTGACATGGACTCATTGCAAAGCCTGAATACCTGTGGCTTACTTTTCTACTACACTTGGTCCTGTAGCAGCAGGTCTCCTGAAGGCAGAGGCTGCGGTGAGTACTAGTCTGGAAAAGCGCGAGAACATAGTGATGGGATATCCTTTATTTGTCATGGTCCCGCACTCTGTGGAGATATTGTTGACCAAAAGTAAGACTCAGTATCTTACGCACAATAGACTGACATTCTACGAACAGAGTTTATTGGCTTCTGAAAATGTTGTGATAAAATGATGCAATATACTAAACACAACTACATTGCACCTGTAATTGAGCAAAGTGAAAAATTTGAAGAATTCGATCATGATTACCTAAGTCTCACTGAACTGTGCACTAAACCCAGACCTGATATTAAGGACGAACCACTAAATTAGCTCGATCAAGTCCTGTTTGTGAATGGTTCATGCCTGAGAGGAAATGAAGGCACACTAAGAGCAGCATATGCCGTGTGCACCATAAATGATGTGATAGAAGCATCCTGATTTCAGTCTGCATTTTCTACACAAGTTGCCAAGTTAATTGCTCTCACCCAAACTTGCAGTTTGACTGCACAAATGAGAGTCACCATCTTTACGGACTGCCAGTATGGGTTTGGTGTGGCGCATGACTTTGGGAAATTATGGTCGCAGCAAGGGTTTCTTACTTCAACAGGTACTTCAATTTGGAATGGACATCATGTTAAAAATGTGCTTGTAGCACGCCAGTTACCAAGTGATATTGCTGTAGTAAAATGTCTGGGACATCCAACTGAGTGGGTGCAATGCCATGTGCAACAGATACACAGACTCAGTAGCCAGGTATTGTGCACTGCTAGCTTGTATATTTATTGGAGCATTCACATGTGAATCTGAGGAAGACAGTGCTTTTGCAATGGTAATGGACACCACTGACACTTGGGTGGAACTGAAAAGGGTACAGGAAAATGTGTCTGAAACAGAATAGAATGGGTGGATCAGGTCAGGATGTATAAAGAATGTGAATTACATTTGAATGTCATTGGAGGGAAGGACAGTGCTAACTAAGACTTGGGATGCCTCTCCTTCTTGAGTCAGATAGAGGCGCACGCTTCAACAATGAAGTGATGAACATGTTATATGCTGCTCTAAAGACAGAACAAAAGCTGCATTATAGCTACAGACCAGAAGCATCAGGAATAGTCAAATAAATTAATGGAACCATCAATCTGACTTCACTAAAATGGCCAGGTGCTCTACCTCCCAATCCTGGTAATTGGGTTATGATCAAGAAGCACGTTCGGAAGACTTGTCTTCAACCCAGATGGAAAGGCCCCTTCCAAGTCATAATGACTATGAACTCTGCTGTTAAATGTACTGAAATCCTGAACTAGATGCATGCCTCACACACCCAGAAAGTGAACAATCCAGAAGAATTGCCTTGAGTCTATGATGCTGAAAGAAGAGCTTTAGTGGTCGCACCACCAATCGAGAGACCAACTAGACCTGCATCACCAGCCCCTGTTTGATACAGAGGGAAGCACTAGGAGAAGAAAGGGATGAAGATTTGCAGACTGAGAAACAAGTACAAGTGCATACAAGTGCCTGGAATCACGCAAAGTGGCATTGAAATCTCTGACGAGGAATAAACAGAGATTTATTTGCATGTTAAAAACGAGCAAGAGCACGATGAAGGCAGGAGCTATGGGATAAAAAGACTTTGTCTACAAGCACCGTGGCCAAAACGTCTCGGAAAAGAGAGACTGAGGAGAAGTTCAACAGCATGAATTCCTTATAGTGCAAGAAGAAAGTGAAACAGAAGTCGAAGGTTATCTTAATCTGAATGATCAAGTCCTAAGGAGATCCAAAAGGACTTAAGCACCTTGCAGAAGATATTTAGCAGCTGAATGGTCTTACTGTGTAAATGCAGCACCGAGTGTTACTTTAGAAGATCTGTGCAAAGTGAATCCTGAACTATTAGAACCCCCCTAATTACTACAAGGTCCATGGTTTTGTTGGAACATCCTGCACAGAGGAGGGAGGAGTCTGCCAACATGCTGACATTACCCATGGCTGTGCATACAATCCAGATAAATGCAATGAACCCGAATTGCATGAATTGGGAAATACAAATTGTGGGATTCAGCACCATTGGTTTTCAACAGCTCGGAAGCGTATATCGAAAGTGATAATAATGCCAATAGTAATAGTGGGGCTTTGCCTAACATTTCTTTATGTTCTATTTCTGAGCTGTAAATATTTCCTGTGCAAACGACAGAAAAATTTTCAGAAGAAAATGTATGAAAGGGCCATGGGCCCAATCTTTCGGTGCTAACTCCAACAACTTCAACACAGTTTGATGAATTACACAAACTTTTTGCAGATTGCTAATTGTTTATCTTACTTTTGGTGGTTTTAAAATCATGCAGATCTATGAAGAGGCTCGGAGGTAAAAGGATGGAAAGAAAAATGTTAGTTCACAAATAATTGTTGCATTATTTGATAATTCCACATGAAATATGGCAAAACAAATTTGTATGGAAATGGCGTGGGGGCAAACATTTTGATGTGGAAATAACTCTGGTGCTCTATCATGAGTCTACATAACATTGGCAGACTTTAAGCAAGTTAAACCCAATGCAGGAATCTCAGGTATCAAGTAGATATGGCAAGGGGAGACAAAATAAACCATTTGTAAAATAAATCATTGATTTGCTAATAACTTTAATATAATTTTATCAATCTGCAGGAAACGTGACGGACACTCTACATGGGTATGTTGCTCTTGATATATCAAGGTCATGTAAAACCATTTAGGAAAAGCACAGTTAAAAGGTTATTCAAAAAGTGGCTTTTCCCACTTTAGCTCCTATAGAATTCTTTCGTCTCTGCTATGGAAAAAAACTCACGGGATGCATTTAGATAAAATGGGTGCTGTATTGACCTGATCCTCTAAATAAGCTAGACCCAAATCCTGGTGTGCAATAAAGCTGGACGTTGATTTAGGGAATGCCAGGAGTCTACATAGGAACTTATTTTCAACTGTCTGAAGCGCACTCCACCTTGTGTAACTCAACCCCCTGCCCCAAAGGTGCAAACTGAGATGTTCTTACTTTTATATAGGTGATTCAGCGTGCAGAGTTTAGATGTGAGGGTGAGATGCCGTAGGAGTGGGGGCATAGTCAGGGTCTTGTAATGGGGCATGTGAATTGTTGAAGGCTGTATTTCGGTGGGATTTTCCAGTTATTTTGCAAGCGGCTGGCCCACAAGGTCAGAACTTCCCCAACCAGATAGCCTGGTCAAGTTGTGTAAGTCTTCTTCAATTTTAATAAGGCCACATGAGGATGGGATCCAGGGCAATGGAAAGTGATGAATGCACACTCTTTAAAATCTCCTCTAGCAAAAGAGTGAGTGATTCTCCTCTAGGCTGACTACTGGCTTTGACACTATGTTCTCCCATACCCATCTCCCCCATGGGAAGACCATAGCATAATCGTTTGGATTTATATTCACCCTCCACTCTTTTCCTTTTCCCTCCTTGCGATTTTATTTTGGTACCCTGCCTGAAACTGAAGCTTGGCCTGGAGATTCCATTCCTTCCAAGCCCAGAGTAGTACCTAATTCTGCAGTTATGAGCACAGACAGACTCTTAAGCTCTCATTATAAGTGTGTTGGAGTAGGAAGTGCTATTTATTTAACCCATTTCAATCTGACTCCACAGGGTGAAGTATTTGTCTGGGGAGATAAATAACACTTATTCTGAGATTTCGGAGATTAAAGACTTTGGTTTTTACCACACCAAAATCTGCAAGTTATATTAAATATCATACTGTTTTTTCCTGTTAGATTCCAGCAGGTTTGACTTGCTGAAATTTAACAAAGGATGAGGTATTTAACACATCCAGTAATTACCATATGTAATAAATTTCACTTAACTCACAATTCCAACCCCTGTGCAAACTGTGTTTTTATGGGGTCAGACTACATCAGTCCACTCATAATCACAGCCCTAGTCTTGGAGAAGATGAGATTCCCATATAAAAACACTGTACCATTTTTACTAATCTTTGCACACTCCTTGAGGCAGTTGTGCTCCACTGAGTCCATCAACATGAAGCAAGTCCTTTCATATTTTCTAAGTAGGGAAAATCCTAAACTTTGCTCTCCATGTCAGCTGACATCTCTGCTTAATGCAGGTGGACATTATTTTGCCGAACTACTTCTTGTTCAAATAAATTCTCTTTTAGAACAACTGGAGGCCGAGAAGCAGCATAGCTTTATATCAGGTCATATAACTGGAAAAACTGATTTAGCTTTGACACTACTCACTATAGTGTATGTAGAGAAGCTGTCACAGTAACCCTCTCTTAGACGCGGAGAGGGTCGGACTGGGAAACAAAAACAGCCCTCGCAATTTTTTTCAGACCAGCACTCTACCGAAAGTAGCGAGGCAGATCAGTGCAAGGGAGGTTTTTTGGGTGTGGGGGGGATGTCTGTGCCCAGATTTTGACAGCCAAAATAGAAAAGAAAATGCATTTTTCAACATCTTGTCATGCCAACATTTGCCCATCAGCCCAGCAGTCTTGAACTAGATTCTCTTGTTAATTCTCACTCAAAGTAGAATGCTCCTTGTAGAGTGGGGGAACAGTGCTTCTGGAGAAATAATACGGCCTCAGAACTGAGGTTAGAAAGGTCTCCAGGTTGTTTGCATGAACACCTAAGACTTTAATTTGAATGTTATAGCCAGGTACTAAGTACCTGTACTTCTTCAACTTGAAAGGGAAAATGCCAGTACTTCTCAGTAAAGGTGCAATACTTTTAATGGGAGAGTCCCAGTATTGCTCACTATCAAACAGTTACTCTGGAATAGTGTGTACTATCACTTATATATTTCCATTTTAAGCACTGTGAACATCCATAGTGGAATATTTAACAGAGGCAGCTAAAGAGGATGAAGGACCCATTTTAGAATGATGTGTGGAGCCCTTATACTGTCAAGAGACATCACATGCTATTCTATTTGATTTCTGTCACAAAACAAATATTTGTTTTGATGTATTTAACATTTTCTAAAATAAATGACAATGCACAAAGATGGCCTTCAAACTATCAATTTATCATAGAATATGAGCAGATTATTTAATTCATCTCACACATAACAATTTGTAAGAGACCAAGTGTGCCAATTATTACTTTTGCATTATAGAAAGGCATGTACGATGTAGAGGATTAGTCCAATACATCAGTTATTCATTCATTAGTCTTTATTCGACTATCTGAAGATAGCCACAAAAGAATTGAAATAAAACCAATACAATCATACTATAAAAAACACTACAACTTATACATATGTATTGACCATAACGTTCATACTTATACATCATTGAGGTAATTCATAATTATTTCACGTAAAATGATCATTTATAAAACTAATCATATTGAAAACCATAACAAATAAATACTCCTATGATCTTATACTTTTCCTCTTATTAATTACTTTCATACACCAGTCGGTTACTAGAGAATTAGTCAGTTACAGTTTGCCTGATCATGATATGCTTTGGCCAAATAACTCAATCTCTCTCCTTGACTGTGTTTTTATTTTCCTCTGCTCTACTCTTAGCCCCTTATCCCTGAGTCCCTTTCCTCTTCCCAGTCACGCACCCCCTGCTATCAAGTCTATACTTATGTTTTATTTTTAGATCTCAGCACAACGGCATAGGTATATGCAATATACTCTCAAATGCAGCACCTTACCAGGAAATGCATTTGTGGTTGAATTTGCAATCGTTCCAGGTTTGTATTGGGTTCCCAAACATTTCAAATTGCACAGTAATTACTTTTGGAATACTTTTTGATTACTTTTAGATTACATCGACTACCCGGGGTGGTATGCCTAGATACGACATCAGGGATCTCACAATACAAGGTACGTAAGAGTTTTGAAGGTTTGCAGTTTAGTTACTTTTTCTTTCATACAAAAGTTCAACTCAACATTTTTAGGAACAAAACTTCTAACATTGGTTCTTATGGGAGAAAAGGATTAATGGTTCTCAGGTAAGTAAACAACTTACGAGTGGGAGTTTTGAGGGTTAGGTCCAAGGTTCCCCAAGGTCTAGGTAGGCACTCAAATTGCACCAGCAGCGGCACTGGGGCGGCGGGTGCCGAGTGCAGGGCCCAAAGTTAGCTTATGGGGCAAAGAGGAACTTCAGTCAGGGGCCGCTTACGAACAGGCCACTTGGTTGTAGGAGCAATGCTCCTGGGGTTAAAGTCAGCACTGCAGGGGCAAACAATCAGCATAGGAGCTGCACCGTCAGTGGCACAGGGGGGCTGGGTGCAGTGTGCCAAGGAGACATCGGGGACCGTATGGATCCCCAATGGAGACCGGTTCGGCAAAGAGGCTGAAGGCTTGGGCAGAGAGACTTCCTGAAGGCGACCACCGGCTGGAGAGGTACTTTGGGTTCTTGGGGGATGCCTGGACACTGTTGGTTGAACCAACCAAGGCTGTGGGGGGGGGGAATCAATGTTGGGGTGCCTTTTTGCATCAGGTCTTCTTACCAGCTCCGTTCGCAGTCTTGGGACCCTTCAGGTTGGAGCTGCAGGCATTGTCTTGAAGCTTGAGGGAGGTCAGGGATCACCAGATCCCAGGTCAGGATTGCTGGGGAGAGGTATTTTGGGTTCTTGGGGTTGCCTGGACACTGTTGGTTGAGCCATCCAAGGCTGTGGGGGGTTGGTGTAAGGGTGCATTTTGGCATCAGGTCTTCTTACCAGCTCCGGTCGCGGTAGGGTGATCCTTCAGGTTAAAGCTGCAGGCATCGTCTTGAAACTTGAGGGAGGTTGGGAATCACCAGATTCCAGGTCAGGATCGCTGGGGAGACCTCCTCGTGGTCTTGGGCCACTCGATCTCGGCCCGTGGGCATCGGGTGCAGAGTGGGGCAAAATCGCAGAGCCGCCTGGATCCGGATTCTGTGGTTTAGTCTTTGCTTGAGAAAATCCAGTGCTCAAGGAAGAAATAGTCTGTTAGATGATTGTCGGGCAGGTCCTCTGGGCTCTGGAGGGCTGCTTGACATGCCAGGGTTCCCACTGTAGGTAGGTTGAAGTCGGGACAGTCCGGTAGGGCTGGGTTCAAAGCAGTAGGTTTCCTCTTTTTCTTAGGTTAGCACCGCTCTTCAGTCCATCTTCCTTCTCCCTCGAATCTGAGGAGGCAAGGTTTAGGGTCTCCCCTAAATACTAAATTTAGGGGCGTTACAGGGGTGTGCAAGTTGGTACCAATGGGTCCCTTCATTGTGGTGAGTACACACCCTATTATGCCACCCTCCAGTGGGAGAGAGGAAGGAGCCTCTTCCTAATTGGTTGGGTTCCCTCATCACCAGGATGCAGGGAAATGACATGTGTGCTTCACCTCGCCTCCCCCATCTGAGGGGTTTTGGCAAAGGTGTGCACACCTCTCCTCCTAGTCCTCCTAGCTCAGTTTTCCTGCTGATTCTCCTGCCCAAAGTGGGGGGCAGAACCGGTGGGAGCCAGTTACGGGGGCAGCAAAAGACAGGGACAGTTTACAAAGGTGGTAGGCTTTTGAGGTTTCCCCTTTCATGGACCCAGCCCATCCTGTGGGAGGAGGCATGACACCTCTGCCCAGGATGAGCTTTGTTTCTGGACCAGGGAGCGGAGGCTCTCTACCCAGGGGACCATAAACATGTCTAGTGGTGGCAAATGGTGGGCAGCCATTCAGGAACCACACCAGGGCTGGTTGTTTATCAGAGGCATCTTTAAGATGCCATCTGTGTGCATTTTACATTAAATCCCACAATGGCATTCATGTGGGTTTAATGTGCTGAGAAGTTTGTTACCAAACTTCCTAGGTTTTAGTAAAGCCATTATGGATCTGTGGAGTTTGTAATGACCAACTCCCAGACCATATATTCTTTATGGCTTTAGTACACTTACAATGTCTAAGAATGGACTTAGACAACGTAGGGATTCAGGGCTCATGGCACTGTCCCCTCACCTGGGGGCTAGTGCACCCTGCTAGAGGGGTGACTTACCTAGGCCCCAGACAGTGGGTTACAGGCATGGTGCACAGGGATGTGTGCCATGTCGACTCTTTACTTTCTCTGCACTAAAACATGTAGCCTGCAATGTCAATGTGTGGGTGTTAAGGTACAGGACCTCTAGGGGTGGCACAAAAGGTGATGCAGCCCATATTGGCCTTCCCTGCTCACAGTGCCTTTTATACCCATGGTACATTTATAAGCGACTAACCTGTGGTCAGAGATGTGCCATTTTTGGGTAAAAAGGTACAGCTTTGGGAAAGAACACAGGCCCTGGGAACCTGATTTGACACCAAGTCAAAGTGCATCATGTGCCAGGCAAAAAGTGGGCACTTAACATGCAAAAAGTGGCCCTTTTCCTCCAGGGAGACATTGGGTTAATTTTAAAAGTTAGTTTCTAAACTTTAGGCAAAACTTATCTTTGGTGGTGATATAATGGGTTAGATTATAAAGACAGGTCAAACAGTTGTGTTTTGAGAAGAGTATCATGAGCATTACAAGAAAGGAGGTTATGGGGAGGAGACCAGCTGGCTGCGGACGCTCAAGATTAATGGACTTGTTAACAAAAAAGGGATGTTGACAAGTTTTGCCATATTCCCACTTTGCAAATCCAGCAGTGTTCCTTGGACTTGGTAGTTTCATGCTTAGGGAACGCATACAAAGTACATTCAGTCCATCATATCACACATGAGTGACTCTACTACAACCAAAATTACGTTTTAGAGTAACTAATAAGTTGACAAACCTGGCTTTTCATAATATTCATAGAAACCTGTTCTACTGTGAGCTATTTACTTTCATTCCGTTATAAAGGCTCGAGGCCTCGAGCAACAACCTACCTGCTGCAGGTGCATTACGAGTGGTAACTCTCTCACTTCTTAGGAACTCACACCATGCAGTCTGGATCTCTTCCTGAAATATGACATGTACTTGTATCTGTTCAAATTATGAAGTGCTCATGCGGGGGTCTCTGGATGACACTGGCTGACTCCCTTCCCCATCCAGAGTGAGTCATCACTGTGCCATTGATTAGTTGCTACATCTGTAGCACATGATTACTCAATATGGCTGGGGAGAGAGTCAGAATCTCTCGTCCAGAGACCATTGCACGGGTTCAGGCTACTTTTGAAAGAGCTTAATAGGTGGTGTGAGGAGAGCATAAGAACTCACTGGACTCAAGTTCTTATCTCCTCGCCATCAATTTCGCACCTGAAAATTAGTCTGTTACAGACAGCCTGAGCCAGCAATTCAAAATTAGTGGTCTGCAGCCAGTGCAGTGAGGGCCTTCTGGCAGCTGGAGGGAGAATGGGAGCTGCTAGTGGCCGGCATCAAAGCTGGCTTCCAGCAATAAAACCAGACCCCACCCTGTCTAGCCTCCCAAGAAACACTGTGTGTCCTGAAATGCCAGTACTAGTCAGGGGCGTCAACTCACCAAAATGCCAGAAGTAGCAAAAGTAACAGCATAGGCCATTTGACCTTTACTTTGGCTACCACACTTATGTTTACATATACACACACACTCTTTTTTACATACACACACTCTCACCCACAAGAAAACATACAACTTACATTTAAAAGCATTTTACTTACCTCAGCTTCCAGATAGAGTCATATTCCAGCTAATTGTACTCCATTTTTCTTACACAAATAGTGAATAATATTATTCAATATCTGGGTAATAAATACATTTACATAAAACCAGGAAAGTAGAGTACCAACCGATGTACCATTAGGACGAGTGGCCCCTGTGTTCCAGGTACTCATTTTGCATCTATGAGGCCAGGGATTGCAAAAGTAGTGCAGTGGTTGCATGGGGCACACCAGGGGTTGCAGCAGGGACCTCTGGGGATGACTGAATCAAGTCCATGGTCCTCATCGGGACACAGAGAAATAATTCAACCGGGGGCGATTAGCGCTTTTCATGGGCAGGTCTGTTCAGAAGTGGTTTCCTATGTGAATTCATTTCAGCTGTGCTTGCATGTTCACCCATGTGCAGTCATCAGCCTCAATAAGATGCAATCAAAGCTAATCCCAGCATAGACAGAAGTATGCAAGGGCTGCCATAACTAAATTACCTTACATCCCTCCATTCCTGTATCAATATCATACTATCAGGATATTATTGACTGCAGAAAACATTGGAATTCTGGCTAAGATCCCAACAGAACTATGTAAATTGCCTCATGCTTTACTGTTGAATTTAGTAAATTAGAAAAAAACCATAATATAACTGGATCCCAAATGGTGGCGTTAAATGTTCCCTTTTAGACATCAGGTTTTATGTGGCAACAGGCTTTGCATTTGGTGATCAAACTTCTATTTCATTTTTGGGCTCAAATCACAAAGGTAAACATTCAAGCAGATTTACTTGTGTATATATACTACTACACCTGGGTGTAAGTCTAAAAATGTTTGCTAATCACCATTTCTGACTGTAGATTTACATCTAAGTGTACAATGTCATGTCTCTATACCCTCCATTTAGGGGCTAGAGAAATTTAAGACTTAATTTACATGTGTACAGTTACTAGTAGGACTTTCATCACATGCAAGTGCAGAACTCACTGTTGGAAACCATATGGGAAAAATATTAAAGTTTATTATTCTTTAAAACAATCTTTAAAAAGATATAACTAATAAAATAACATGTTTGAGAACATTAACTCGTTAAATTATTTGCATGTTAAATAATAAATTAATTAAAGTGCTTTATTTACTTTATAAATAATATTTCTTTATCAAAGATGCCATGTCCCATATATATAGCGAATTAGCGCAATCTAATCAAGAGGTCACTAGCATCAACACAGTTGTTTTGTGAGTATGAATTGATGGAAATTTTAAAGATAAAAGAAATATTTCAGTATGGTGAAACAAGCTGCAGTAACTGCCCAAATTTGTAGTTTGAATAAGAGGTCCTTGTTAAACTCAATCCCTAAATTTCATACTACCGAAGAATGGATCGGAGGTTCCTCAAGAATATTTCAATAAGTTGAGTAGTTGCCAAAAAAGTCGTTCTGACTTATCAGAATTAAGCTTCAGTCAGCTCGATTTTATCTAGGTTGTCACATCAAAAAGACAACCTTGAAAGCTGTATACCAATGATCATCAATCTGCTATATATGTATTTCAAATTCATTTCTTTATTTAAGATTATTACCTAAGTGGTGTTATTTTAAGACCTTACTTCAGGTATTTTCTATCTGAGTGTGTTGCAGTACCTGTGAATGACTATGCGTGGTGCCTGACTTGCTCGAAGGGTTGGCTGGAGTACATATACTACTACTTTGTTTTCACTTTTACTTTAGGGTTGTCATAACTTTAGAAATGTAGTTTGTGACTAGCAATGGGCTTTCTCTTTTGTGGGTAGGTGATGTAGTAACCTGACCCTTCCTAAACCACTTCTTACTTTTCCCAAAACTATCCCCATTTTTTAGTAAGTATTCCCCATTTTCCAGTCATTTCTTCTTGTCCCTCCCACTTTTAAATCTAAATCGTAGGTTTAGGAGTGCAGATATCTCTACCCCATTAGTATAGATCTCGACAAAGAAGAAAGGAGAGGAGAAATAAAAGTCTCCATATGCAGGTATGTCAATTGTATTGTGTTGTACGTGAATAGTACTACAGTAGTGATACTTCACATGCTACAAAATACAGGTGTAAATCTGGACCACAGAGTTTGGGAGATTAGTTATGGCCTCTCTTGCTGAGTAAGATAAAAAATGATGGTTTCTGTATTACCTTTCTCTTTCATTGGTTGGTAAGGATTACATTATCAAGATGTGCATCTATCAACTTTCGTCTATTTGTTTTGAGCTATAATACAAAGCAAACCTTCTTTAGTCTTTAAAGAATCCATCGGTTATTTTTTCTTTCATTTTGGGAGCTAAGAACCTAATTTATAAGCACACATGCCTAAGACTAAAACTTTGAATGATAGGTTTATTGATAACTGAGGTGCGTTGGAAGCATAGTACATCTATGGAAAAACATCTCAACACCAGTTTGAATAATGATGTGCAATTAATAACATCTTCATGTTATGTTGCAAGAACCCAAGCCACTATAGTTTCCAGTAGAAGTTTCAACCATTTGAATTACTATAAAAAGTTTTGGCCTAGGACCAAAAAGATGTACATTCAAGTCTGAGATTACCTCTGCAAAAACAATTTTGTATTCCAGCACTGAATGACCATTATGGGATCTACACTCTGTTCTCAGTTCTCAGAAAATATAACAGATGTAATTACTGATTAATGGGAATAGGAAAGGACCCAATTCACATAGATTTTCTGCCAAAAGTTGTGATTTACTCTTGCAGGTCGCCTGCTTACTAATGAGTTCCAGGATTGTACCAGGAGTACGCTTTGCTGACTTCTGGAATTAAGCCTTAGTAAAATCTTTCTGAATTGGGAGTTCTGGTATAGTCAGTTGTTATTTTAGTACGTTTGAAAAGATCCAAAGGCAACTTGATATTGCCAAAATAGTTTTTTAACTATCTCCAACTATAGTTATGCTGGACAGCAAGCTAATTTTTTCAGACACATATGTAATGGAAGGTTACTAAGCTCTATGCCATGAATATGCACCGTAGTAAACCAAACAAATGATCTGAAAATGTGGTGGATCTAAGTGGATAGTGAAAACCCGGTTATAACCTTTAAACACTGCTTTACCGGCTCATCCGCAGATCCAGGAATATCAACTCCTTGCCAACAGTCCTATAAATGCCACAGTTTTCCTAAACTAAGAAATTCTGTCACTAACTTGCCCCAGATAAAATGTTAATTTATTACACATGCTGGGCATGAGCCAGTTTCCGCTATTTGCTGGAATGGGAGATCCCAAATAATTAATGGCATGGGCCAGAAGGAAACAATAATTTTCACAGTATTTGGTTGTTTTAAGGCCACTAGATGGTGGCTTAGGGCAAGCAGGTATATACAGGTATTTTTACTTTCCTACATTAATAAATGATGGGGTTGACTTGAGCAGATGTCCCATCGGGTTATTATTGGGTTAATGAGGTATTGCTCACCTACTTTTTTTTAAGTGACTTTAAATTTAAAATGGGAAAACACGGACAAGAATTGGAATGGAGTTCCCTGCAAGCTTGTATTCTTGGGAGTTTACAGCCTTCTCTTTTCATTGAATCAAATAAACTTGATAAAATTGAACCCCATTGTGTTTTGTTCCTCTGCCTTATCAGGATTCCCCTCCATAATTGAATCCCAGGTTCTCTAGTCTTTACTTTCACTTTTCTTGCTTTTTTTCTAAGGGGTTTAAGTTGGTGCAGGCTTTTTAAGGTTTCATGCAAAAATAATGCCAATATCTACACTTATGTGTGTTCCACAACAGTTCTAATAATATATTTGTGCAGTTTTCTAGTAAATAAAACACACATATAGATAAATAAGTAGCGTAGTGGTTCTCTACTGCCTTGGGTGCAACAAGTACTTCTCATTGAATTTGGCAGGTACCTGAGAACTCGCCAAAATATTTGCAAGGCACAAACTATTTCAAACAATCAAAAACCCATTACCAATTTCTGTGAGTTGGCGACAAGAGAGCAATGGACACATTCAAATGGGAAGCCAGTTCTTGGTAGAACTCATCTGAAATACCAATGTTCAAGCACAGGAACTAAACTGGGAGAGTACACAAGGTAGTTTCCTCACTTGTACCAGACTCAAAGTCCCATTTCTTGTGAAATGGTGATCACTGTCAATACTGGCAACAGATGGGTTGGACCTACCGGTAACCATATTAACATGACAACTTGAATGTAGTATTCACATCTTTAAACCACAATATTTCTGGGAAAAAAAAGGTTACAGAGATGGTTTAAACATTTCCAGAATCACCATGACCAATGACGTCCAATCAGACACAACCCTAATAAGTATGTTGAAAGTGAAAACTCCTTCACTGGCCTCTCAGACTGGAAATGTGCTGATAAGGATTCCCACAAAATGAATGATGTTTGGGATTTTAGGTCTTTGAGACATGCTGTTTCTAGTATATAGGCTTGAAAAACACCCATCTTTTTCATTGCTTCCTGCTGCTGTCCTTTAGAAATGCCGGCTTTCATTGGTGAATACACTTAGTAGTCCCTCGTTTGGGAGTTTGTATCCTCCTATGAGGACCGGCCCTCTTATATGTGTTCTTACTATTCAGTTTATTTATACTTAGAGAGAACTCTTTTTTTAGTTGGCCTGCCCCTTTGTTCGTTAACAGTTCTGTTTACTTGTGCAATTAAACTTTAGTCGTTTCATTTGCTTGCCGTGTGCCTCTCCCCCACTAGTCCCACAGCACTGGTTCAGTCTCCTATCTCCGGTGCCTCCCTCTCACCCCTCACCCAACACTGCTCGCAGGTCCCCACCTCCCAATCTGAGGCCACTGCTGTTTTACTCTGTGGTTAATTTACGTAGCCTACCCCCACCCCCTGCACAAGGCTGCTTGCTCACCCTGAGATTGCTGCTTTGAATTCTTATGTTATTTTAAATTAGTCATTTTCGTTCATATAATGCACCTATCCATGCTTCTCAAAGTTAAGCCATCGCAAGACTCAAACACGGATCCCCAGTTTCCCACTTGGCAGTTCTCACCACTGAGCCATATCCTTTCCCTAGCCATGTCGCAGGGTGCAGTACCATATGTGGCCAAAAGAGTCTCCATGGGACACCTATTGTCAGCCTATAGTACCGCCGCCTAGCAACACTGCTTGTACATCTCGGCAGGATCTTTCTTTGCTTCTGCTCTTTTCATTACATTTGTCAGGATTTGTTTTTTACGTTTTATATGGGAAAGAATGTGGTGTCATGGCCAGCATTGCTGACCTTGGACATGGGAACCAGGTTTGAGTTGCGACATCAGCTAAACATTCTGTGATTCTGGGCAAATCACTTAATCTGCAATCCTTTTTTGCTTTAATATTGGTGAAACACCCTAAAGAAAAATGAAACCAAGGCATGAAGGTGTAGCAGAATAGGGAAAAATTAAGAAAAACCTTCTCAAGGCTCTCCCCAGCACAGCAGGAGAGCCGCTGCTATAAAATTCACTGCACCACAGAGACTCACCCCATAATGTTTTGCATGGCCTTATATTTCAAAAATCATGTTGCCTTTTTCTTCGCCTGTGGTGGTACTTGGATGATGGGACCACCACCGAACTCTCATTTTTCAGACCATCTTCTGGGTCCTCACCCTAGGTTGGGGGGACCCAAAATCATCAGCTCCCCAGATTTTTTAGGCATTTAAATTCTTCCATGGTTGGAGCTTTTGCTCTACAGCTGGGAAGGCAGTTTCCTTTAGGGTCATTATGCATTCTTGAAAAGATTATCATTGATGCAGTACTTATTCTCCTTTAGAACAAAATCTAAATCTTGCATCCAATAGCTGTAGGTCATTGACCATACATTTTAAGTTTGAGCTCTGCTATCTGACATTTCAGTGTTTTTTTACCACAAACTATGCCTAGTCTGTGCACAAAATTCATGACACAATACGCAGTGTGAGCTTGCTTATTTCAGGTGTTTCTAAACATAATGGGCTGTGGTGTTTAACATTCTAGCTGTATTAATGGAAGAGATATTTTTCATAGCAATTTCTATATTGCTTTTCACCTTTGCTGTTTCTGTTTTAATCACGGTACAACAGAGATATTTTTGGAAACTTGCTATAGAGTATTCATGAAATGCAGGGTGCAAGTCAAGTCACTGCTTCCAACAGGGAATTTTAATGGTTTAATGTGCATTTTTTAGGTCTTGCTAGCGAATGGAGCGCAGCTGCATCGCTTGGCGACACTCTATTGCTGTCGCTTTCCTTCCCAAAGGGAGACAAGCCATGTGCACGCCCGGACAGGTGATGGGCACGCGCATGGC
This sequence comes from Lissotriton vulgaris, assembly GCF_964263255.1. Classification (NCBI taxonomy): domain Eukaryota; kingdom Metazoa; phylum Chordata; class Amphibia; order Caudata; family Salamandridae; genus Lissotriton; species Lissotriton vulgaris. The sequence goes on along the minus strand of NC_141695.1, from coordinate 1,175,018,968 downwards.
GTCTCCTCTCTGGCGTCTCCTTTATAGTGATCGGAGCTTTCACGTGCGCTTGATTTATTAGTGCTTTCAAGCATTCACCGCCTGAGCAGGATTTAAGTGGTCCTTTGATCTGTAGGGCAAAAAACTCTTCCGTCTTCTGCCTGGCAGTAACGCTTGTTTTCTTAAGACTCAGCTCAGCTAAAACATTACACATTCTAGTATCCTTACTGGCAAAAATGTAAACTATTAAATCACTGGTGTCATAGACTATTCTATTTGCTCCGGCTTGCAGTCTAATGTCCGAGTATTACTTCATTGACTATGCAGTTGTAGGATTCCTTTTCGTTACCTCTCCAAAACTTATATTAATCAGCCTCACATTCTGTTGTCACCAGCATTAATACGATGCATTTCAAGGCTACACGTCGCATGAATATACTTGTCAACAACAGCAGCGGTCTGAGGTACCTAATCGTAAAAGGAATCAGATTCTGTCATGGAAACCTGTGAACCAAAGTCTCAGTTTTCTACGAACACAAGATGCACCCGACTGTAGTCTGATCTACCTTGTGTTTCTGGACCTCGCCAACTCCCTAATTGAAGTCTGCAGCAATATACAGCGCATACATTGCTGTTAAATAGAAGGCCAAAAATTGGACATTCTTCACACAGCTAACAAATGTAAATCAACCCTAGCCTAGAGAGTAATGTAACATTTTTGCGTGTTAATGTTGGCATCGTCAGCAGATTCTACAGATGCCTCGCTAAGCTACAACCTCCCGCGCCACAGCCCCAATGGCCACCGTCCCTGCGAACTACAGAGACATGTTTCTTTTTTAATACTTTCTTACGGCATTTCTCAAGGAAGTCGCAGGGACGACGGTGTGATTTAAACTGCTGTGTCCCGGTCCAAAGCTTTAAAGAGTCTGTGGGGTAATTCACTCTGACATTAGTTAGCAGCGCGAATTACCAGAAAGCGATTTATCAGGGAAAGTCTCAACACAGAAGGAGGGTAAATGAACCGCTGCTAACATTTTGAGCCACTTTAGGTTGAACATAAGCGGTTGGGCCAGGTGTCAGGCAGGGGTAGGGGGAATCCTTCTTCCTGGACTCTTTTGGGGTCACTGGTGGCCCCTTAGTGTCTTCAACCAATTTATCTGCCTTTGAGCAGGAACATCATTTATTTATCCAGGTGTGGCAAAAAACTCAAGTATTTCGTAAACAAAGCGCAACACTTCTCCAAGAGAAGACACTTCTAATTTCCTTTATGCAGCAGACAAAAACACGACCCATTGCATACACACCCTTTTTTTATACGTAGCTCGATACGAATGCAAGAGTCCTTTAAAAAACACACTGTGTGAAATAATGACATGGGGCCATTACCATGTAGGTATCACAGCATAAAAGTGTAGCAATACACGTAACAGTGCGTGCCTTACTAAAATGCTAATCATTTAAAGCACTCCAATACCTTTGGGTCAAGTTTGGGCTATATAAATCTGCAAAAAAAAGCTCGGTGACGGAGTGGGGAGAGAGAGCGAGACAATCACCGAACCGCCTGCTGGTGATCTCACTAAAGAAAGGTATTTGCACAAATGCACTCAATATCCAACATTTCTTTAATTTTCAAAGTTTCCGGGTGCAAGTACTCTATTTGCAGTTTTTATGTTTTTATTGATCACATATTGCCAGCGTTAGCAATGCTGAAAGAAAATATGTCCTCATTTAGTATGTGGAAATATACACTATTGAATAGGAACTGCACAGTCGCCAGGTCTGCTCCTCGTTTAACATGTATGTGCTGGGACTGAGGTGGATTGTTTCAGGTGAGTAGAAGGGGACAGGCGACTAGAATGTCTCAAAGGAAATGCTGCAGTTCTGGGCGGAGTCCTCAAGCTCATTTGGAACCCACTGTAGGGTAATCATCTGCGCAGCTGACAGTCCTCTTCTAAGGGCTGCTTTTCTGGTGGCTCCTCTTGTCCTTGATTACAGGTCAAGGCAGTGGCACTCCCCATCCGTGTGCTAGAGATGCACACTACAGAAGGGAGTAGGAGGCAGATCCAAGTTGTGTGTGTGTTCTTTAATGAAATGTTCAGTGGGCGCCTTAGAGCCACTCCACCATGCTTAGGGCCACTCCATCATCCTTACACCTGCTCCATCATCCTTAGAGCCACTCCACCATCCTTAGAACCACTCCACCATACTTAGAGCCACTCCACCATACTTAGAGCCACTCCACCATCCTTAGGGCCACTCCACCATCCTTAGGGCCACTCCACCATCCTTAGGGCCATTCCACCATCTGTACAGCCACTCTACCAACCTTAGAGCCACTCCACCATCCTTAGAGCCACTTTGCCATCCTTACAACCACTTCACCATCCTTAGAACCACTCCACCATTTTTAGGGCCACTCCATCATCCTTAGACCCGCTCCACCATCCTTAGAGCCACTCCGCTGTCCTTACGGCCACTCCATCATCCTTAGACCCGCTCCACCATCCTTTGAGCCACTCCACCGTCCTTAGACCCACTCTACCATTCTTAGACCCAGTTGAAAAAATGTTTTCGTTTTACGAACATAAATAAAACACATTGTCATTTTTTTCCAGTTTTCAGCCAGCATATTACTTGTGTCTCCTCTCCCCCATAACCTATTTCCCATTTTCTGGTTCTTCAGTACTGCAAGGTCATATGAATATCAATAGTACCGTGAAAATATCATTACTCCATTGCATACAAAAAACAAAAGTAAAACACATTGTCATTTCCAATGCCAAAAGCTCTAACTTTCACAAACGCGGGACCGATTGCATTGCAAAAAAAAAAAAATATGCGATGCCTGCTCACCACACTCACTGCCCTGAATTTTTCCTGGAGGCTCTCAACCCCCAGCCATCGAAAATGCAAACACCTTTCCTGATTTTCATCCCAGGCTTTCACACAGGAAGGAAATTGTGATCACTAAATGGTCAAAATGATTTAGATTCCAGGGTAAGACAGCTAGACATGCAAAATAGAGTATTCCCGTTTTCAGGATATAAGGGGACGCCCCCCGATGGTCCGGGAGGTGGAGTGGTCCACACACAGTTCAATACAGTTTGTCAGTTTTTTGTGTTCTTGCAGGCTCTGGGCCAAATGTATATTTCAGCCAGAAAGATTAGGGAAAAAATGCATTGAGATTTCCCTAATGGAGATTAGGGTACTGCTATAAAGGGGACAGCCCTGCGCACCAATGCTTAATTAAGAGGCTGGGGCCCGGTCATGCATACCTTAATTAATGAAAAAGATGTGTGTGTGCAGCACCATTTAATTTATGGTGACTTATAGGGGGCGCGGGCACCACTTAGGCTTGCTGGCTCTGCTGAGACTTAGGGGGACCCAGGAGTGCCGGGCACTCTCACGGTGGCCGCCTCCGCCGACCGTAGCCCATGGCGCCGGGAGGAGAGGAAGGACGCCTACCATGATGGATCTCCCCACCTCTAACACAGTGCACGAGGCCCTTGGCCCACCGGGCCCGCCATGCAGCCAGGTCTGGGGTGCTGACACTGACCGAGGGTGCTACCTGTCATGGAAAATGGGCCCAACAAGGAGCCGCAGCCCGGCCTCCCCCGGGGACGGGGCGGAGAGAAAGCAACCGTCTGCTGCAGGTAAGGCCCCCCGCACCGCAAGGTCCCAGGTGCCCCGGGCCAGCCGGAGTAGTGACCCCCCCAGACAAGAGCACCGCACGCCGTAGAACCCCTCCACCATGCCAGGCTGCAGTGGCCCGGGCAGCGTCTCTCCAGGCACCACCCTCCCCTTGCTGCCCCCACCCCTGCAAAATAATTAATCTATCGGAGGAAAGGAATCGGAATGGGGAAAGGTGCCGCCCGGTCCCCAAGAGGCGAAACCACCCTCCCCTTGCTGCCCCCACCCTAACAAAGAAATACATCCCATGGGAAAAAAATGTATTCAAATGCGGGTGAAGGAGCCACCCGGCCCCCGGGGAAGGAGCCTGGGGGGAGCACTCACTCGTAACTTTTGGACTGGAAACACGCGTGCGCCGCGCCATTATGGGACCGTCACCTGTTGTCGCTCTTGTCCTTGGTCCACCATCTTGCGGAACAGCAGACATTCTACTGCTCTCCCTTGGTGCTGTGACTGCGTCTCCCCTCCGACCCCACTTAATGGAACTCTGCTCCCCTTGTTTTTTGGGTCCTGACCTGAGAAAATCTACTATTTGTATATATATATATGTATATAGAGATAACTCCACCACTAGTATATGTAGTAGACCTTTGTACTCTCTACCATTCCTATGTGACTCTTAGAGTTTATCCATTTGTATCTCTTCCTTGAGTGACATTACAACTTGTACATTTGCAATTTTTTTCTGTTTCTATCTCCTCCTTCTGTGACTTTACTATTTTTCCTATTGCAATTTTTTCCGTTTGTATCTTTTATGTAACTCATGTAATCCTAAGTCCTTATGTATCACAACTGGTTCTTATGTAAAGCGCTCTGACACCTTCGGGTAATGTTCGCGCAATATAAAATCGCATTAAATAAATAAATAAAAGTCTAGTCGAATTAGGGGGAACAAAATATCCGAAATATATAATATGCACATGTTTCACAACACGTGACCCATTACATACACACATGAGGCGTGAAGGGCCCCTCTGTACACATTTTACAGGGAGAGGATGAGTAAACTATTGTACAAGGGTAGAGACACAAAACTTCTGTGTTCATCAATAGAATGTGAGCTTTAACCAGTCTCTGCACAGCTACTACCTGCTTTGCGTGGGGATAAATGTGAATGTCCTTTCAGTCTAGTGGAGTCCGGTGCTCTGCTGTCAAAATAACACAATTTCAGATTGAACAAATCCAGTGGGACAACCCATGTCAAGGCCACAACCCCTCCCAAGATGCTAGTCCCCTCCCCTTCCCTGAGCCATTTTTAACTGCGTCCATTATACCCTTCAAACACAACAGGGACCACTTGCTTAGTGCCTTAAAAAGGTTGCAGTTTACTATAACATAAAATGTACACATTTTGCATCTTCACGGTCCTTTCTCTTTTGCCAAAATGAAAGGGATTTTGTGCTTTAGGGGCCTCTCGCCCCCTTCTTAACCCCCTACGCAGCTTGTGGACTAGCCCCCTGTTTGGGGGAAATCAAGTCCATCCTGGGGCGACAAAACCCGGTCGACGCCTTTTTCGTGGGCTTACGCCCCTGGTGGGGAGGTCTTCCCACCTCTGGGCGGTGTTTGTCCCGGACCCCAATTTGGGTCCGGCTTTACCTTCCCGGGCCCGGGGTCCAATGGGAAGCATAGGGCCAGCCATTGCTCTAAGAAAAGGGGATGATGACAAAGCTATCTGTAGAAGACCAGGACATTTACTTCTACAGCTGCTGTTGAATCTGCTTTGAGTGTAGTGTAGTTCCTATATTCCCAATAGGCTCTGCGCATTGGAATAGTGTATCCTGTAGTTTAGATGTAGGACTGAAGTCAGCTAGGTCTCTACCGAATATACTAAACTTAATTGTGTGTGTGCCAGCTAGCTCAGAGGTCACTAGAAAGTTTCTTGAATGAACAAGAAGGGATTCGTTTCTGACAACCGCTTAAAACATGACAACTTTGTTTCCCAAGAAAGAGAAATCAATCTCTAGAGTTACGGAAACAATAGATAGTTATTTCGCTCAGTCAATCGTGCATGCTTAGCTTCACCAGAGGTGCAGAGAAATAGAGAGACGGGCGTTTTCAATAAATGGGTTTTTATTGAACAGTCTTCTTTCTCAAGCATAAGAAATTAACTGCTACAATTGCAATACTTAGCATGAAGTAAAGTGCGAACAGTAAAAAGAGTGTTACAAAATAATATTGTAATAGCATGATATGGTTTCTAAGCCATAGAATACCTAAAATGCATAAAATACATACAGTGACAAATAATGACTAAAAGTACTCAACTGGTGTTGAATGATTCTAAGGTGTGGGCTAAGCCTGAGGATTTACCCGTCTGTATTTGCGACTGTTATTCCTTGCAGGATACTTTACATTTTATGTTTTTCTCCAGTATTTATGCCTTGCCTAGGAAAAAATATATTATTCTGTTGCTCAGAAACAAGGGGTTTGTCCAAGCGAAACCAGCTCTCCTTTACCTAAAACGGCTAGACGCCCCACTAATAATGTTTAGTGTTGCAAATTTTTTGGTGGCTGCTTGTCGCCTTAAAAAACGTACCGGGAATAGACAACATAACATCACTGGCGATAACTTATGAAATTTATAATAAATTGTCTTTACTTTTTAATACTTGTAAATATTTTAATTGTTCATTTTTAACAGTGACTTCAATTCAATGTAATTATTTTCTCCTGATTATGTATTTGTGTTTGTATGCTTTTTTTATAATTTGTTATTAATCGAAATAAAGTTGTTTTGAACTTGAACTTGAACTACTCAACTGGTGCTTCTAAAATACGCCTACCCTGGTGTACCTAACGTAGGTCTCGTACAAGGGAAGAAGTAAGTGAGGTGTAGCTTAAGTTTAGTATTCTTTTGCCAAGAATCTATTCAAACAATTCTCTTAGGGTCTAATCAGCTCCTTACCTTGGTTTAGAATGCAGGAGGTCTTGTATCTCTCTCTCAGGACTCAATTTCCCTGCAACCCGCAAGGGTAGCCTGGAAACACTGGAGCTGGATTTCTCGGCAAGAGAAAAGACAGCGTCTCTCTCAGTGCGTCAGCTGGAGGGTCGGCTTCATTCGGCACTTGCTGCAGCAGGGCATCGGGCAAGTAGATAATCGAACTGCTCCAAACCACTGCGTGTTTGTTTGGACAAGTGTGGGCATATTTATACCTTGAAGGTGCCGAGTTTGACGTAAGATTGGACATAATAACGTCATTAGAGACTTGATTCTCTCAAAACTCCATAATTTCTTAGATAAATTAATAGTTATGCAGGGGGAAGTCCCTGACTGCTGAAGGCAGGTTTTTCCAAGAAATCGTTGTACATTTTCGGAACTAGTGGAAGTAGCCAAGCCGTATTAGGACTACTTGAGCTATGTCTTAATATGGTTGTGATTTCCATGCCTATATTAGGATACGATATTTTATGCCTATATAAGGGCATGAATCTGGAAAATTACACTAGGGTCCTAAAACGCTATACAGCACCCACTCCATGTATTATGTCTAATATTACTAAATCTATAAGCATAAAAAACATAACTAAAGCATGTGTCCATAATGCCACCCAAAATACATGAAATGCATGAAACATGGTTTATACACATACATGAGTATTTGTCCTGCAACACATTTTATGAGCAATAGTTATCATTCAAAATGCTATCTAAATAAAACATAAAATTACAGTTATGAAATGGCTCTAAATTTACAGAAGAAAAGGGTCGAAACCATTCCATAGCATGATATATAAACTGTTATCGTTTTCATGAGATAATGCCAAATATTTGTCTATAGGAAGTATCAAATGAATTTCTTGTTCTCTAAGAATAGTTCTACTTTAAGCAGATTACTTTGTGCCAAGGAAAAAACTTCTATTCTGAAAAAGGAGAAAGAGAAAAAATTCAAATGTAGATTGTCGAAACATACAGTTCCCAAGTTAGAGGGTTTGTTTTGAAAAACCGAAGGCCTAATTTCAGAGTTCATGGAACGCTGTGTGCACTTTTTAAAAGTTATTCTCGGTGTCGGGAGAAAACATCAAATCATCTAGGCTGGCAAAGAAGCTGTCTACCACAGTTGGTGAAAGTGGAACTACTTCATCAAGTAGATCAAATGTGCATAGATGTGAAGCATCGCCGTCAGCGTCATTCGAATTGTTCGATATAGATGGTACCTGTTTGCCTGTTGTTCCATGTACCTCACCAATAGCTGGATTCGCTGGTGAGATCTCAATGAATGCCGTCATCAGGATTGGCAACCATTGGGGGCAACACAATGCATGAGTCGTTACCGGACCTAGAAAGGCATCAATATCCGTTGGCAGTGCTGATGGGAGTGTAAGACAGATGTCTAACACTTATCCGCAAAGCAGGCATCTCAGAACAGGTAAGATGCAATCTTGCCAGATTGCTCTAAATGAAAGGAACCAAGTGGTATTCAGATCTCTTAAACAACCAAGCTAAGAATCTGTGTAATTCTTTCACAATACCGCATGGCTAGGAGGGCTTGTTCCATGGTAGTCTGGGTATCATTGGTGACTGGACTTGCCATATCGGAGCAGAAGGAACAAAAATAGAATTCCTGCTACGAGTCCCAAAATGAGAGGTAGGCCACTGAACACAGAGTGCAAGAAATTTGGAAAAATGCAGAGGACTGCTTCAAACGGTGCTAACAGTCCTGAAAAAAATTGTCTTAAATACATGTGCGATGCCGCTGGTATCAGACATGTTTAAGATTTGATCTAACATTTCTGCAAAATGTACTGGGCAGATTGTTGATAATAATGCATGTATCTCTACAGAAGTCCTTGCAACTTGCAGATCATACGTTTCTCTAGACGAGGTCAGTGGCACAGTTTTTTGCAAAAGAATGGCTTTCATTCTGCTTAAAGTATCAATTTGTATAGAAGAGATATTCAGTGAAGGCCATAACGCCGTCTCCCTGTCTGTATTACTCTTTGGATACAATACTTGCATACAACAAGTGACCCTGGCTGACACACTGACCAGATAGGCTTTCCCTGGCAACATGCCACAACAGGTGTGATCATTAGCATCACGTAGCTTATTTTGCACAACTATGGAGAGGCAAAGTGTATCAGTACATATTTGAAGCTTTAAATGCCATACATATAAACAAACATAGATGACAGGAGTAATAGTTTTCCAAACGGTGACGTGATTTTCAAGTGCCTTTATTATGTTTCATAAAATCCACAGCCAAAATCCACAGCCTACGCGTTTCGCCCAACACGGGCTTCTTCAGGGCTTAGTTTCGTATCTTGGTACTACAATGACTCCAAATCTGGGTATCTCCGTTAATGTAGTCCCAAACACTGGAGAATATGTCCCACTTCCTGAGATCACGCTTTCATTAAGGGATTAGGTATTGTCCCGTGATCCTTTCTATGTTGTCAAATTCCTTGCTTCTGAGGATGAGGGAAAAACTTAGAAAATAGCCGTGTCGCTATACCGTGCCGATTAAGGCACAATGTACTGTCTCCTACGTCGGAGCCCTTCTTCTTCGATTTTCTTTCCGGAAAGAAAATCGAAGAAGAAGGGCTCCGGGACAATACCTAATCCCTTAATGAAAGCGTGATCTCAGGAAGTGGGACATATTCACCAGTGTTTGGGACTACATTAACGGAGATACACAGATTTGGAGTCATTGTAGTACCAAGATACGAAACTAATCCCTGAAGAAGCCCGTGTTGGGCGAAACGCGTAGGCTGTGGATTTTGGCTGTGGATTTTATGAAACATAATAAAGGCACTTGAAATCACGTCACCGTTTGGAAAACTATTACTCCTGTCATCTATGTTTGCTTATATGTATGGCATTTAAAGCTACAAATATGTACTGATACACTTTGCCTCTCCATAGTTGTGCAAAATAAGTTTATATATGTAAAGACCAACATTGGTGGCTGGTCTTAGGAGGTGGGCAAGAGTGGAAACTTTAGCGTGAACCATAGAACGGTTGTAACAGCCGTTTGTTAGTGCAACAATAGTACCTTCCACCTTTTCTGTGCTGTAAACTAGCATCACGTAGCTCCCATTGGAAAGCTGCCTGAAAATAGAGTCTATCACGGCCGCTGGAGTACCGTGCATGTGTCAAGAAAGGTTATGTAAAGAACCTTCATAGGCTCCATGTAAATTAATACCTTCACATAAAAGTGTACCCCTTAGTGAGTTTTTACAATTTTTTGTACTACGAAATACCTCCTTACCCCCACTCCAGCATCTGTGTGTGTATGGTAAAGTCCAGGTTAACTTAATGTATCCTTTACCCAACCTTTCATACAGGCCTGCTGGTACATGCTGTAGACAATATTGTAATTGGAAAATCGTCACTGGTATCGAGATGGTGCCATGTATTATCCATTCAACGACAGGCTTCTCAGAAACTGTTAATGATAATCTTTCCAGTTTTTCAATGCTCAGCACCGTATAGTCTGCTCCTCTTTGTGCCAAAGAGATCTGTTTATCTGTAAGGTTAAAGACAGTAAACAATGACGTGGTATTGATTAGATGTCATGGCACGTAGCCTGAACTGAGATTTTGTAACGTCCAGCCTAGTAGCATTATAGAACGTAATTGAGACTGGCCATGCTGTAGCATTAGCAAGTCCTGTTTTATTATGTCAATGGCAGATGATACAATGCTGTCCAGAGAATACATTCTGGAGGACAGAGTTGTTAACCCATTGTTCACTACAGAGAGTGATTTCTCTAAATTAATGCGATCAATTTCTCGTATTTTTTCTGCAGTTTCCATTTGTGTTATTTTCCAAGCTTCGTTGTACGCACCGTATATACCGGCATATATGAAACGTTTTGATGTTGTTTACGAGGCCCAAGTAAAAAGTCTTGCAAATCAACGCCTTCTTTAAGTAAAGATAAGTGTTGTTTCATTTCTGGAAGTGTAGATTTCTGTAACAAATCAAGGCATAGTTTTCCTACACTGTATCTGGTGACTATCCCTGGATGTTGTCTCTGGGAGTATCTTGTATCTGGCCTATTCATTTTGAACCCTTCTGTTTTGTTCATGAATCTATCTTGACAGTTATTTGTGTCTATGGGCCAGATTAACCATTCTTTCCAATCAGGATAGGTTCTGCTGTGTTTTAAAATCTGTTTCACGTCTACCTCCTCATCTGCAGTGCCATTACCGTCAAGTGTGGCCTTAGGTATGGACGGTTTGTTTAAATCTTTTATCTTAGCTAAGCCAAGACATGACATTTGTTGAACAGTGTCATTCAAAAACATTATTTGTTCTGGGATATTGCATGCTCGGAATAAGGCTTCTAAACCTTGCACCTGCCAGTCTTTTGTGCCCCAGACAGTTTTCGTCTCAATGTTGTCTTTCCAAAAATTAAAACCTAATGTAGACAGCCGAGCTTAAAAGTTTGCAGAATAAATTTGTTTAGTGTTGGTCAACATGGTTTTCCTTTCGGTCTTATTTATATTTTTAAAATAAAAAGTTTCTGGATTTGTCACATTAAACCCTGAGAAGTATGGACACTTTTCATATAATGTTTTTGAACTGCCTTTTGGTGGCGTTGGACAATGTTCCCATTGATTATAAGTAAAAATATTTCTGGATTTACCGATTTGTGCAAATAATGGTGACCAAAATGATTATAACAATACATTTCTTCATAACTTGTTGAAACTTCTAGGTGTTCATGTTTTTGAAATGTTGCTGACCTTTCTAAGTCTGACATCATATTATTAACAGTTTCAAATTCCCAATCATCAGAAAATGTGCTGGGTGAGACAAGGTCACTCAAAGAAACCTTGAACTGGTGTAGAATCTTCAACAGTTCCACCAGGCCATAAATGTCATATTCAGTTGTGTCCCATGCTATACCACCAGGTATAGGAACGGCTGTGATGTTTACTGATGACAGGTCTCATCATTCACGATGAGATGATTTGTAAGGTTGCAGCAGTAAGTTGATGTTCTGACTTATTGTGTCCATTGTACTATATTTGCCATCTATCATCTTTCCCAGACTTAAAACAAGAATGAGTCAGAGCAGGAGAAAAAGTACACCTAAGATAATCCAAAAATCAACCCATGGTGAAACCAGATCAGTTTTTCCTAGTTGATGAAAGAGTTCTGTTATTTTTTCTTTGAAAGTTTTATTTCCTGGCGTAGTCTTAGGTTCACTGGGATCCTCAGAAAAGTTATCAAAGTGGATAAAATAGCCAGAAACAGTTCTGTCAATAGTCGGTATTGCATCATCCATATTTTTTGAGATCACTGGAGTAGCTTCCTCTTTCGACATGTTTGTATAGTCAGATGCTACATCATTGTAGACAGGAGTTTTGTAGTAATTTTTATTTGTTTAAGGAAAGAGGATATGTAGTAATCTTCTATGTTGCTTATGGAGTGTGGAGCGCTGTGCTCAGTGCATTCTACATTCCTATGTGCACTGGTCGTTCTACTTCTGGTCAGTTGCTGTTGACTGGCCAGAGGGACAGCCACATTATTTTCACTCTGCTACTTTAATAATAAACCACTTACCTTTTTAGTTAATCAGCTTGTGTATTAACTTACAACAAGTTTCTTGACGAACTGATATTTGGGTATCAAGAGGGACTAGTTCCATGGGTGTATTGCAAAGTCCTTCTTTTCTCACTGCAGGTTTATCAAAGGTGATAAGTCTTTCAGATTGAACCTCTTGAATAGTAGCTAGATTTGGTCGTCTGCTACTTCTTGGGAGTCCACTGGGCCTACTACTTATTATCGGCCACATGATGCGGTTTTACCAAATCAATTGATACTGTTCTGTTCTCCCTTTTTCTAGCAAGCGGCGGTAATAACACTGATCTTGTTCCAAGAATTGCTAAGACAGGTACTGCTTTTCTGTAAGAAGGCCCAAATTCCTCTTCACTGCGATCTTTTCCCTAACTAGATCCCCAATCTTTGGAATACAGACAGGTCTTGCTGGGACAGGTGGTTTTTCTTCAGTGGTCGTTGACTTTTGTGTTGTGTTACTCAGACTTCTTGTTTCATTTAAGTCCTGTAAAACAGCCAAACGGGCTTTGATATCAAAGGGTTTCTGTTCCACCACTGAAGTTTGACAATCAAGGTCCTGGATAAGCATTCTAGTACCAAATAATAGTTCATATGGAGTGATTCCCCCCAGAGAATTTCTTGGCAGATTATTAAGACTTCTTTGGGCACTATTTAGATGTTTGACCCACCCGTCACCCAAACCTAATACCCTAGCTTTTATAGATTGCTTTATGTCACGTTTTTTTCTTTCCACTGCCGAATTTCCCTCATGATGGAAGGGACTCGAAAACCGCAATGCAACGCCCAAGCTAGCCATGGCCTCCTTGTAAGCTTTTGAGCTAAACGCAGGACCCTGGTCAGAATGTAGCGTGCCGATTGCGTATGTGCCGATAAAGACTCGCAAATCTGTTATAACAGTTCGGGCGTCAGCCGAGAGCTGGCCACATCCAAATGAATCTTGTCTTAGTACTAATGGGACCGCGTACGTCTATGGTGACTGCCGCATGTAGATTGTCTAATGCTGTCTAACAGTGGTGTCTGTACTGGGCTGGCTACACTGTAGTCAGGTACCTGGTGGCTTTCAAAGCTATGATCTCTGTAATAGGTGTCACAGTTGATACTGAATTTATAAACTTCGACGCTCTTTTCCGGCCACCAGTACATCTCTTCTAATTCTATTAGAGATTCTAAGATCCCTTGATGTCACAGACCCTCTCCCATGTGTGCTTCGTAAACCAAAGCACCTCTCTTGTTCCTGTTTGGAATTACTCTGTCCCCCACTCCAGGGATTTGAGCAAAAGGAACGGAGTTTGCATCAATTATGTATGTATTACTGAGTGGATAGTTTAGTGGTAATTCTGCATAGTTGCCTTTCATTGAGGCATTCACTGCTAGCATTGTTTCACCATCTATTTTCGTTTTTGAACGAGTGATTGCAGCTACGGAAGCCGTTTGCACGGCTGCCTTTGCGGCCTCATCAGCCAATGAATTCCCTGCAACGTGAACGCCATCACGCTGATGACTCAGTGTATGGATCATGTGAGTCTTTTGTAGTTCTTTTTGTAAAAGAACTACCTGTTCCCAAAGCATTTTATGCTTAATTGTGCCACCTTTTGCGTCTTTGAAACCGTTTTGAACCCAGTTCTGCAGATATTCATTGTAAGATTGGACACAGTAATACGAATCCCACACTATGAGTGTGGGGAATTCGCGATCAGTATTTTCAAGCGCCATCTGGAAAGCCTGTAGTTCAGCTCGCTGAGCTGTACAGCCTCCGAGTGATTGAGTTTTAGTGACCATAGGTCTAAATTTCCCTTCGCGCCAGCGACCTTTAACAATCGCACACGCAGCACTATAGGCTTGTTTACCCCCAATTGCGGGCTGTACTGATCTGTCTGTATAGATTATACAGCCGTAATGTTCAAGTGGCAGAATTTCAGCTGGCAGAGGACATTCTAATTCGTATTGTAGAAATTCTTGTGTCTTCAAGTATGGGTCAAAAACGTATTCAACGTCCGTTGCAGCAAGAGAGTTAACCCATTGTATCCATCTCAGATGTAAAGCTTTAGCATTGGGAATGCTTGCTTTAGTTACTGCCTCTAAGGCAGGTACAGGTGTAACGACCATTATGCGTTTACCCTGCGCGAGAGCTCTCTCTTTTGCTAATGCAGTTTGAACCACTGTCAGAATTTTCTCTGTAGAAGTGAATTTCATTTCAGCTTGTGTGTACAAGTGTGATTTGTAAGCTACTGGTACCTTTTCACCTTCATTAAAGGTTAGGTATGTGCATCTGCATCTCCCTGGGATGATTCGGATCACATGGTTGCGCGCATTATCGAGTGTTTGTAATTGTGTTTTTGCTAACATGTCTGTTTGCACTGAACACAAAATTTCTGTGTGAGTTTGAGTCCAATTTGTTGGTTTGAAATCAGGTTATCAGGTTTGATTAGTTTATAGAGAGGTTTAACCCTTTCTGCGTAATTTAGAACATAAGTTCTACCAAAATTCAGGAAATCTAGAATTGACTGTAAGTTTTTCAGCGTCTTTGGAGGTTGAAGCAGCGCACATTTCTCTAGGAAGTTGGCTGCCAGTCTTTTGCCTTCACTTGATAAATCGTATCCTAAGAATAGGACGTTGAGGTGGGCAATTCGTGATTTCTTAAAGTTTTATTTATACCCTTCAGAAGCGAACCCAAGTATTATGGTGTTCACTCTTTTCAAGTGCACGTCCAAATCGTCAACTGTAAGATAGATGTCATCAACATAGGATAATGCCTCATCATCGTACGTTTGTAGTAACTCTGTTACTCTGGCTGAAAATAACCCAGGACTATTTTTGAATCCCTGGGGGAGACGGCAAAATTGTCTCTGTGTCCCCATTATTGAGAAAGCGGTCAAAAACCTACTTTCTGGTGCAATGTTTTGACAGAAGAAACCATTTGAGATGTCTAATGTTGTTTTGTATTTTTTACGCACAATGTTATTCATCAGTGCTGCACTGTGTGCATTTTGTACTGCAAATGTTTGGAAACAAGAATTTAGATGTCTGTAGTCCAAAACTAGACGATATGAATTGTCGGGTTTGGAGACAGGAAACAAAGGATTGTTCATAGATGAGGTGCATGTTTAAATCACCCCTTGATATTCGAGTTGATTTAAAATCTCCCTGACCTGTCTTTTAGCTTCCTGTTTTACAGGATAGCCTTTGCATTGTTGGTTGAGTTTTCAACTGGATTTTATGATGAGGAGAATCCTCATCATATCCTACATGATTTTTGTATAGAGCTGGGGCCTGGGCTACAGCCCATTTCCTAGCATATGTGTATTTTTTATGAATTGGAATGTGATTTGAGAAGGCTGGCATAATTATATCTTCGCCATGTGGGCACTCCCTGACAAATTCAGGTGGCCAGTCTTGTTCAGCTAGAAGAATATCATAACCCTTAGATAGCTTCTCGCAAAAGAGTGCTTTTATTTTCCTTGGTATGTCCCCCTCCATCTGGAGTGTTACTTCATATAACTTGTGTGGTACACTAACCCTGGTGTCTGCAATTTCTACTTGAATGCATTCATTCAAGTCCACTGTATCCAGATGATCTATCAAGATATTGCAAGCTATGGTTACCACTGCTGCGCTGTCTAGCATTGTTGTAGTGTAGTTCCTATTTTCCCAATAGGCTCTGCGCATTGGAATAACATAAACAGCAGTGTAGACGTAGGACTGAGGTCATCTAGGTCTCTACTGACTATGCTAAACTTAATTTAGGTTTGCGCTAGCTAGCTCAGAGGTCACTGGAAACTGTCTTGAATGAGATAGGGAGGGACAAGCTCCCCTGGCTCCGACAAGAAGGGATTCAGTTTCCGACAACCGCATAAACATGACAACTTTGATCCCTCAGAATAAGAGTATATCTCTAGAGTCGTGTGAAAACAATAGACGGCTATTTCACTCAGTCAGCGGTGCATACTTAGTTTCACCAGAGTGCAAAGAAATAGAGAGACGGGCGTTTTCAATAAAAGGTGTTATTTATTGAGCAGTCTTCTTTCTCATACAAGAGAAGTGAATTGCCATAATTGCAATACTTAAAGTAAAGTAAAGTGCGTACAGTAAAAGTAGTATTATGAAATAATACTGTAAAAGCATTGATATGGTTTCTTAGCCATTTGATACTTTAAAATGGATAAAATATATACATACACAAAGACATTGACTAAAATACTCAACTGGTGCTTCTAACTAAGCCTACCCTGGTGTACCTGACCTAAGCCTAATACTCGGGAAGGGATGAGTAAGTAGCAGCTTTAAGTTAAGTTGGTTAAGATAATTTTGCCAAGAATCTGCATCAAGAATTCTCTTTAAGAGTTTAGTCAGCTCCGTACCGTGGTAATAGAATGTGGGAGGTCTGGTATCTCTTTCCTCAGGACTCGATATTCCAGCAACCCTCAAGGGTAGGCTGGAAACACCGGAGCTGGATTTTCTCGGCTGGAGAAAAAGACAGCGTCTCTCTAAGTGCGTCAAACAGGAGGGGCGGCTTCCATGGGCACTCGCATCAGCTGGGCTCCCGGGCAAGTAGATGGCCGCTCTGCTCCAAACCACCGTCTGTTTGCTTAAGGCAACTGTTGGTATTTTATACCTGAAAGCTGCCGGGTTTGACGTAAGGTTGGACATAAGACGTCACCAAGAACTAACAGTTCTTGCTGAACTTCAGGAGTTCTTGTTCAAATCAAAACAAAAGCAGGGGGGTTTCCCAGGCTGCTGGAGGCTTGGTTTGTTTAAAAAACGTGTTGTGCTTTCTAGGAGTCGATGGGAATAGCCGTGCTGTGCTTTGGATTGCATGGGCTATTACTGAATATGAATCTGATTCTTATGCCTTTATCAGGATATTATTGATTATAACCTCACAAGGGCATAAATCGGGAATATAGAATTAGGGTCCTAGATATGAACACGACATTGTTTGGGTCCACTCCCCGTTCTTGAGTTGTGTCCTCAAGATCCTCGGCATGTCTGATCTTTAGACTTGCTACCTTCTTTTTTGGAAATTGATTTTTCTTATTTTTTGGAACGTGCTGTTCGTCTTTGGACTTCACGCGTTCTTCTTTCTGTTCTGATTGTCCTCTTCTTTCGGATTTCTATGAGGAAGTCTGAAAGGTACGAGAGGAACCTGCATCATTATATTGATATGAATCAGGTTTTCTCAAATTTTCCCTATTTCTTAGGTTATATCTTTTTTCAGAGGACTCCTGTTGAGGAGACCTTCATCTGGACTGAGAGCGTTTCTCTCTTGGAAGCGTCTCTTTGCTGTTTTCCTACTTTTTCTTAAGAGTAGTGAGATTATTTTTAATAAACACTTTTTCAGGATTTTCTGTTAGTTGGGGTTTTACTGGTTTCCCACCCAAACTATCTCTACCTAGTTCTTCATAGGATTTTTCAATAAGTCTGTCAAGCTCATATGGTTGCTCAGTAATATCTGTTTCTTTTAGTTTTTGGTGTATTGCCACTGATGCTGCTTCACCTTTAATGGGGCTAACAATATATAGCCGAGACCTGTTTGAAATCTTTTAGTAACTTCATACCAAGATTTAAAGCAGGTTCTGGTCCGTATTTATTTTGAATCTGTCTTAGGACATCTGGTATTACCGCCATAGATGGAACACCATGTGTTTTTGTGTAGATTGAAGAAAAGACTGTACCCCAAATGTCGCAGTCCTCCATGTGTGGTGCAATCCCCATTGGTAAACAGATTGTCAGAATTCTGTGTTTCTCATGAGGTGCACTATCAGGGAATACTGCCTCTATTTGAGTAATTTTATGTGCTAACCAGAATGAAATTTGTTCCCGTTTTGAGGGCAATTTACCAATGACTGACTGTATAGTCTGTAGTGTAATTTTGTTTATGTTCCCCTGATGTGGCATGTGCTGTGGAATTCTTACAGCTAGTTGGACTGTTAAAGTCCTCATGACATATTGAACCAACTGCCTGTGTATTTTAATCAGCTGTTTTAGCTGAGCTAATAGTTCAGGAGCTGTTATTTTTTCAATGTCAGGATGTGGTGTATAGCTGGCTAGTACCGGCCATGTGGCTCCTGGTCTACCTAATGGACCGAGCCTGGTAATGTGATTTTGATGTTGTAGGGCGCCATTAAACCAGAGCTGATGCTCTTGGTAATTTAGTGGAATTTCAACGTCCTAGAAAGGAACGTATTCCGCTGGAGGTTCCTCTACTTTGTAGTAGAGGAACTCGTGTGTTATTGGATTTGCTGTAGGAAACAGAATCCATGAATAGAATACCTCTGTCTGCCGATATTCATGTGCCTCTATTACAAAGATTACTTTACCACCTCTCGATGATACTCCATTTTCTATAAGTTTTATAGTTATGGTTTTCCTTATATTTACCGGGATGAGTATAGCATCCGGGTCATTTTGTTGGAGATTTGTGTCATATAACACTGCCTGAGCTGCTGCTGCAGCTCTCTCCCTCTCGTCGTCCCTTTCCGTCATTTTGTTGACCGAAAGTTTGCAGGGCAAGTTTCAAGGCAACAAAGATTAGGTGCACAATATTTTGGAACACTGTATTCTTCAACGTTGAACTAAACCAAAAACTAATACATAGGGTTTTTTGTCCTACTCAGTTTTGGCGGATATTATATCCTTGTGCCCACTCCAGACGTCTATTGGAGTATTTTACAGGAAAAAAGGGGCCTGTGTGAAAAGCACGACTGAGTTACTCTAGTATCTAGCGTTAAATTATCGCCTTAACAAACGTTGGCACCATGTAGTGTAGTTCCTATATTCCTAAAAGGCTCTGCGCATTGGAATAGTGTATCCTGTAGTTTAGATATAGGACTGAAGTCAACTAGGTCTCTACCGAATATACTAAACTTAATTGTGTGTGTGCCAGCTAGCTCAGAGGTCACTAGAAAGTTTCTCGAATGAACAAGAAGGGATTAGTTTCTGACAACCGCTTAAAACATGACAACTTTGTTTCCCAAGAATAAGAAATCAATCTCTAGAGTTGCGGAAACAATAGATAGTTATTTCACTCAGTCAATCGTGCATGCTTAGTTTCACCAGAGGTGCATAGAAATAGAGAGACGTGCGTTTTTAATAAAAGGGTTTTTATTGAACAGTCTTCTTTCTCAAGCATAAGAAATGAACTGCTACAATCGCAATACTTAGCATGAAGTAAAGTGCGTACAGTAAAAAGAGTATTACAAAATAATATTGTAATAGCATGATATGGTTTCTAAGCCATAGAATACCTAAAATGCATAAAATACACACAGTGACAAATAATGACTAAAAGTACTCAACTGGTGCTTCTAAAATACGCCTACCCGGTGTACCTAACCTAGGTCTAGTACAAGGGATGTAGTAAGTGAGGTGTAGCTTAAGTTTATTATTCTTTTGCCAAGAATCCATTCCAAGAATTATCTTAGGGTCTAATCAGCTCCGTACCTTGGTTTAGAATGCAGGAGGTCTAGTATCTCTCTCTCAGGACTCGATTTCCCAGCAACCCGCAAGGGTAGCCTGGAAACACTGGAGCTGGATTTCTTGGCAAGAGAAAAGACAGTGTCTCTCTCAGTGCGTCAGCTGGCGGGTCGGCTTCCTTCGGCACTTTCTGCAGCAGGGCGTCGGGCTAGTAGATAGTCGAACTGCTACAAACCACTGTGTGTTTGTTTGGACAAGTGTGGGCATATTTATACCTTGAAGGTGCCGAGTTTGACGTAAGATTGGACATAATGACGTCATTAGAGACTTGATTCTCTGAAAACTCCATGATTTCTTGGATAAATTAATATTCATGCAGGGGGAAGTCCCTGACTGCTGAAGGCGGGTTTATCCAAGAAATCGTTGTAGATTTTCGGAACTAGTGTAAGTAGCCAAGCCGTATTAGGACTACTTGAGCTATGTCTTAATATGGTTGTGATTTCTATGCCTATATTAGGATACGATATTTTATACCTATATAAGGGCATGAATCGGGAAAATTACACTAGGGTCCTAAAACGCTACACAACATGAGCTTTGTGCCCCAAAACTACTTCATAATTCCCAAAGTTTTTCAAAGCCTACAAAGTGTTCTGGGTTGGATTTTGAACATTTAATTCTACTCGTTGGGTTCAAACTTCCAGAAAATCTTCCATTCTAGAAGATCTGAAGGTGGACTAAAAAAAAGATCTAGCCTGCAGCATGAATTTATTGGTTAGACTTGCTTGGCCCCTTGATCAAATCCATTGTTCGTCAACAGAATTTTGGAACTTTAGTGGGTTGCCCCGCAAGACATGTTACGACGACTCATTCTGTTATGTTATATTATGCTGTGTTATGTTACTTCACATTATGTTCTGTTCTGTTAAGTTATGTTTATTGAGCATAGCGTCCTCAAAGCATCTTGGTGCTGAAAGATCGCGCTGCATTATACTGTGGGGCTCCTGGAAAGAGGTTGCACCGACTAGCGCTCGTAATTTTATTGCCAATGGTTTTTATTTGTTTTAAATTTAGTCTATTTGCTCATTTGCACTCACCGATTTCGCCTTGTTGGCGTAGTTGCTGCCACGTGGGGAATAGTGCTGCCTCCTTGTTCCACCTCCGGTGCTTTCAGCACGATTATTGCAGAGGGAGGTAGACGCCATTGGGTGGGCTTAACTCACTTCCGCTTGCCAAGCTGGGAGGAGTTTGGGGGTCAGCTTGGGGGCGGCAGAAATACCTTTCCAGCTTCAAAATTTACAATGAGGGGGTCTCTGTTCGCTACTCATTGCTGAAGGACAGCTGCGGCCTGTGGAGGGAGTACGGGTGGGGCAGAAAGGCGGGGCGGGGGGCAGGGTGGGGGGTGCTAAAAACCGGAATATGGATAATTGGAGGTAATTAAACAATTTAATTAATAAAACAAATTTCGTAGCAGGCCCTGCATTGCAAAATGCAATGCAGCGCGCGCTACGATATTCGTTTTATTAATTGATGGATACATATATAGCTGAATAAAAAGGATGAGTGCACAAAGGGATGCAGGATTGACTGAATGGATGGATGAGTGGGTAAATCAATTAGTTAATGCATCAATGACTAAATAAATCAGACTACTCAGACTAATTTTCTTACCTTGGGCATGATTTTCCATCAAAGAGTAAGATGTCCCTGCCTCTCAGACCATTGATATTTGATTCACTCCACCATCCATGACAATAATTGCAGGTAACCTTCTTGATTCACCCTTACAGGATCCCCAGCATCTGAGCAATCAATGAAATAATTGCAGAATCAACAAGTTGGGTAGCAGTGAACATACTTTGGTGCTGAAACACCTGCAAAAGGATGCCAATGGGAAACGGCATTTACAATGCAGGATGAGCCATGTGTGCCATTTCAACACAAGTGAAACAACGCTTGCCTGAGCCACGCATATGCCTTAACCACACATGCCTTAACCATGTATATACGTGGTTAAGGCAGTACGCTGTCTAGAAGTAGGGCTAATGGGTGGACAGAGGAACAGGAAGGATCGAGAGAGAAAGGACCAGGATGCAGCTTTGTAAGTGGTGCAGGTTTGGGGGGGGGGTCATTTTTAAGGCTGGGGCTGGTTTAAGGGCTCAGGGCAGGGAGGTAAAGTTTTAGGGCTTAGGGATTAGGGCATGGGGCTGAGTTTTTCAGCTCACGGCAGGGGAACGCAGCAGTTTTCAGGGCTGGGGTCAGTTTTAAGGCTCAGGGTGGGGGGGAGGCTGTCATCGAGATAGTTTTTTGGGTAGGGAGTCGAGTTTTAGGCAGACCCCCAGGATATTGCGGCATGGATTAGCCAATTTAGTGGCACAAATATTGAAATTTAGCAGAATTTTTGAGGCACTTTATTTTACTCATAATCATTCATTTACAGCCTGAAATCAATGGAAACTTTTTTAGCAGAGTATCCCACTTTGCAATAGGCATGTTTAAAGTATCTGCAGACCTACTAAAGCAGAGCTCCAGTCCTAACTTCGTGGGAGGGAGCTGTATTTCTCCCTGAGATGTTCTAGTGCCCATGTATGCACCCCGGGCACCGCTGCCTCCCAGATCTGTGAGGCAGGACACCTCTTCCTCAGGCACCCTAATGCGCAGGATCGTAATGGCTGATCCAAATAAGTGAGACACACTGCATAGGGAAGTCACCTCCTGCTTACCTGTTCCAGTCCTCATAGGTCAACTGGAGCATGCACCTAACACCCTGGTATTATTTATTGTGCATAATACACAAAGGCACTTTAAACCCCAAGAGGATGTTGTAGGGGTGAAGCAGAATTCCAAATTGCAATCAATTATAGTGTCTTGACTGTGTGGAAAGAATTGAAATCTACCCATTTACTGCATGAGAGGCAGTGCAAGAAATTGGGACACAGGTGATATGGTCGGAGGTCCACGGGCAAAGCTGTTTGAGCTGTTTCTGATTTATTTTGTTTCAGCAGCTAACATGTTACACAGGAAACGTTTACCCCTCTTTAGGATCCCAAGACCGAAGGTAAGATGAATCCAGGTTTTCAAATTCCGAGCTGTGTCACCTCATGATCAGTCAAATGATGTCAGTAGATTCACAACCCAACTAAAAAAATGGATGGCTATGTTTGGGCCATCATTCTTAAGAATTGGATAGCAATGGGTATCAATTATTTTTAGATCTCATGTTTTATTGCAAAATAGAAACAGCAATAGGCAAATCTGTCTTGGCCATGTCCTAAACAAGAATCCTGTCACAAACATAAGTAATGTCCCCAGTGCACAGGAACACAAGCAACCTTATAAATTCCTGCTGGATAAGAAGTGTATGCTGAAGCATTTCCATTCCATAATCTTTCGATTTAATGCAGAGACAGAATCACCATTCCTGTCCGAATAGTGGGTTATTATAGGTAATCTATTCTTTCCACAAATACTCCCATTAATGTGTATATTATGTGGGTTTAATTAGTAAATGTAGCTTACTGAAATCTCGTTCCTAATAACAATGTTTACACAAGTTCTATAGATTCGGAACCTCTTCCTCCATGCAAATTACTATAATAATATAGAGGTTTCTTTTTGCCCATAGCACTAAGACACCATCAAAGAGTTTGGCTGCGGATTAGAATATCTTTCCAGCGTCACCCATGTTAACCTGCTCATTGCAAGCACCAGTGACATCCACATGAATAACAGTGTGAAGCAGCCTATGACACTCAGCGGAACATCTTCTGGCGGGAAGGAGCTCTGCTCAATGTGTTTGTGCCATGCAATTGGCAGTGCATATGTAGCATAAAGCATTACACATGTTTATCTCTAGCGAGTTAGCTTTGTGAAATAATGGCGCACGCATAAAATGGGCTTTATTATACCAGACATTATTTCAATTTCATTAGTGAAATGCACGTGTGGATGGTTATTTTTGTAAATGGTACGGATTGTATTCCAGAAGAAATTTGGGGGATTGTGCCTCACAGATGGGAAACCCCTTCAGAGAAAAGCATCACAAGGAAAATACAGGCCTCAAAACAACATACTTTGGGGCAAATTATCAAGGGGGTTTATCTCTGCTTTTTTGGCTTTAAAAGCCAAGAAAGCGGAGATAAAATGATCTCCCTATTACCTAGCTGTCGCTAACACCAGTTAGCGACAGCTAGAAGGAGATAGCGACCATCTTGGGCCCCGCTTTGCATGTCAGTGATATTTATCACTAATGACATGCAAAGTGGGCGTGCCAAGATGTTAGCGACTGGAAACAGTCGCTAACATCGCTATCTCCTATTACCAACTTTTGGAGATATTCGCGCTTAGCGCAAATATCTCCAAAAGCTAACACTTGCCCCTGAGCAGTTCTTAGCCATGTTATCCAATGGTAGGTGGATAACATGGCTAAGAGCATTAGCTTGGTAATGCAGAAATATCGCTGACTTTTCAGCGATATTCATGCATTTCGTCCGATTTTTATCGCTTAGGAGATATACCTTGATAATAGCAAGGTTCCTAAGCGATAAAAATCGCCGCAGCTCGGCGATAAAAATATCGCCGCTAAACCAACATAGCGATAATTATCGCTAGTTGTTGGTAATATGCCCCTTTGTTTGCCATTAATTTTAGAGGCAAAGCTCTCGTAAATTCATCAAGGAGATGGAAATCAGCGTTTGCTCTGCTGAAGTAGCGAACAGGGGAAACAAAAAAAACATGTGGTATGGAGGCAAGTTATAGGGAAAATCTCCCTCAAAATGGTTAATTAAAGCACGAAATTGGCCCCGTTTCCATGGAATAACATGCAAAAAACATCAACGTTTTTGCACGGGATATTATCACACACAACCAGTAAAAGATGTGGAACAGTCCCACAGAACTTCACTACAACATGAATGTGTGCTTTGGCAATGATAGTTAAGAAGCAGAACTGATCTTGAGTAGCTCTGAGACCAGCTGACCGACCCTGCGTCTGGTGTGCTTGTCAAACACGCCTTGCCCAGTGCATGCTGCTCCCAATGCCTTACCTCATTTCGCCTTCGAGTCTAACTTCAGCAGCTTTCTCTTTGCTCCTGGGACCTGGCCTCTTTTAGCGTATTGAAGGTTGCTGTTGTGATTCTCTCCTCTGTGGTTAGCAGGAAAAAAAAATGAATTTTCCGAATTTCGTGGGCAGTTTTGTAAAAATCACTGCCTTTTTACAAAACTGCTGATTTTGCGATTTTTTTGCAAATCGCGAAATCCTGGAGGGTCTGTTTAGGGCTCTAAGTGGGGAGTCTGGGTAGTTTTAGGGTTGTGGCTGGGTGAATTGCAGGGCTGCGGTATCAGGTTTTAAGGCTCAGGGTGGGGGCTGGGGTGTGATCTTTACACATATCCCTTTAAACAATCATGTCATTACAACAAAAGTCGTTGTAAAGATATGAGTGGTAAAGACGCGGTCTTGGTTCAGACTGCGTTGTTTAGGCATGCTTGCTTAAGGCATGCGTTGTTGTGTCATACAACCGGTGCAAATCTATGAACCAGTGTGTGGGATATAAGCACATCATCAACCAAATTAAATTCATAATGTGTAGGCTCAGAAAACATGAAGATATGGTTCATATATAAATGCATAACCAAAGCAAGATGCTGCATAATCCATCGCAGCTACTCTACTTTATATTTGTGCAGAGTTAAACCATATAACTGCATGCTTGTGAGTGCAAACACCAAGTGAGAATTCAGAGAAATCCAGATACAATGCCACTCATTACATCTTCAAGAAACTTCATGATGCAATTTTCTGCGTATTATTTATTTATTCAAAGAAGTTTTTACAGCCAGTTTACAGCTGACACATGTTTCATTTCAGCTTTGTCAAGGCTGTGTAGTAAAAATATCTTATTAGACCACAATTCCAGTGAAATTGGTTCCTAACTCTTTGCCAGATTTATCTGATTTAACCTCTCTTGAAACCAGCAAGGAATGATTTAAATCAAAACTGCATTTTTTAGAAAACGAATATCACCTCCATAAAAAGACCTCTTGCGAGATTGAACAGAAGTGTGGTACTTATGTATTATTCTAAGCAGATGTCATTTCAAAATCCGGTAAATGTTCCTTCATATTATACTTCAATCGTTCAACATTTTCAAACCCTTTTCAGCATCCCCAGAGACTGAATTGGTCACTGAGAAAAAAACAAGCAGTGTGATTACATTCTTAGGTTTGTTGTCTCCATTCTAGTCCTGTCCTGCCCTGCCCTGGCACCTGCAAAACAAAGGGGCAGCTTTATCAATAATTTGCATTGTCGCAAGTGCGCAAACATGTGTAAAGTCTTGAAAACAATGTATTTTATTTGCACTGGAAAGTAGTCTGTTATGTAGCTTTGTGCTGCTTTGCACTATTTTGTGTTGACGGTGCGACTCACCGATAAATCAGTATTCCCACGCT
The DNA here is from genome assembly GCF_964263255.1 of Lissotriton vulgaris. Lineage (NCBI taxonomy): Eukaryota > Metazoa > Chordata > Amphibia > Caudata > Salamandridae > Lissotriton > Lissotriton vulgaris. The sequence continues at coordinate 1,174,992,913 of NC_141695.1, read as the reverse complement.
ATTACCCAAGGTTTTTGATGCAAAGGGTTATCGACTAACAATGGTAGACCAGGCTTTGCAGTCTGCACTAAAAAATAATGCCTCCTCAAAGCAGGCATTACGTTTAAGACATTTGTTAACGTCTTGTAATTGTTAAAACATTGCATGTGTGTGGCACTCTAGAGCACACATCCAATTGGTGGACAATGTTCAACTTTGTCTCAGCATAGTATTTTGTACTGGAATGGTATCTCTCAGTACAACACCCATGTTAGACATCCTGCACACACCTTTACATTAACCTTTGATTTGTAGTGTAAAGGTATGGGCATGGCAGTAGGTCACCTAATTGTATTCGTTGTGCTGCTTTGCACTAGAAATTAGGAAATGTGCCTCCATCCCCCCAACATTAGCTGCTCACTTTGTTCCAATCACAAAATTGTCTCTTACCCATGCCTTGCAAACATCAAACTACAACTTGCAAACCACAAATGATAACTAGGCACACTGATACACACAATGCACACACTCGAAGTACGACAGATGAGTATGTTAACACGCAACTTAATGTGTTTGCCATATTTTTCAATCAAATCATGTTTTGTACGTTTCATTTTCAATTTTTTGCACAAAAAACAAATTACTTTCAGTATAATAAGACTGATAAATATATGCATTGTGAATCAAGAACTGACAAATGTTATAGTGCATTAACTTAGTTAGAAAATATTTCAATTCAGCATTTATTTATCAAGAAGGATGGACAATTTTTAGTGACGGAAGCCTCATTGTAAAACGTATATCCGTGTGGAAGCACTTGACTGCATGAGGCAATATGCAATAGATGGTTGCTGGAGGTCACAGAAGCCGTCTTGTAAACTCATCTTTTCCCCCATTGCGGACCACGTTGCCAAATCATCCCGTAATTTACCATTCTTTTGGACCGTTTTCGTCCTGATTTCCTTCGCAATTGCCCATTCTAGGAGGTCCTACACCTAGGAGGCCATTGTGGTGCTAACTGGCTTAAGCCCATGAACGGCAATGCAACGTTTTTCCAACGCCAGCCCAAGCAACACAAATGTATATGTGATCCATGATCTCTTAGGCTTAGGTACATCATTGGGAAGACAGTGTGTGACTGACATTTCAATAGGCAAGTTCCTAATATTGTGTAGCTTGCTAATGACAGTTTGCCAATATTCTTGCTGTTGATCACAGCCTACTGTCAAATGTAGAAAATCAGCTCTTCCCTGTCCACACCTGGGACACTGACAATTTATGCGGGTGAATTCGAGATAGTTTGAAGGGGGTCAAATAATTATGGTATAACAAGTTGAAATGTGTCATAATGAACCAGGTGTTACTAGAGCTTAGTTGGACATGGGCACAAATTTGATCCCTCGCTTCTGTCAATTTTGTTTCCAGTTCATTATCCTATATTTTTCGAACTGACAAACCTTTTTTGGCTCATCGGTCTTTGATGCCTTATAAAGTCGGGATAGAGTAGAGTAACCGCTCTCCAAAAGTTCTGCTACAACCACAGAGGTGTAAGGTGCTGTAGGGAAGCCCAACTAGATGTTGCTCCAGTCCTAGATATCTGCACCTATGGAAGAAACTGTCCTGATCCTACCAAAATTGAAATTTTGCCTTTTGAAATGTCAGGACCTTTTCCCCAGAGTAGAGATCACCAAGCATGGAGCACTCTCCCTCCCGACCCTGAACCACAGACATGTCCTTGGCAATCTTCCTGAATGGTTGCAACAACCAGAACTCCAAAGAGCGAGAAAACAGAGAATGTCTAACCACACTGAGCTCCACAGTGTCCTACACGGCAGCGGTATGTCAAACCACATATGAACAGTTCTGTGGTACTCCTCTCTCCTTCATTAACAAGACAGAGAACCACTCTTCATCACATCACCCATTCGATATTCTCTTCTCCCCCTTCTCTCCTGCATCTAACCATTGTGCTATATTTTGGAGCTGCACCACAATATACAACTCCAGATCAAGGAGCCCTAACCTTGCTCTACTCAGTTTATTTTGTTGAGGTGTACCCTACTTCTTTTACCCACCAACCCAGGGAAAACAGCAGAGAGTCTATTTATTTCAACTTAGAGGGTGGGATCACACATAATGGATTTTGTAAATGGTATAAACTGGTAGGAGCACCATTTACTAGAGAGAGACAGGACCATAACAGTTAGGTAGACAGTGTTCCAGAAGGCAATCAACTTCCATAGACCCTGAAGAATCCTACCTATATTGTTGATGTAATGCAGCCCCGGCGTGTGAGCCATCTGTGTGTCCAAATATCTAAACTGTTCCATTTCCCACCATACGCTTCTATTCAAGAGTATGTCTGAAGTAGTTCCAGTCAATCTACATAGAGGAAAGACCACAGACTTTGTTCAATTAATACACAAGCCAGCCGCATTTCCAAAACTATGTAGTTTGACTAGCAATATGGGTAGTGATGCATGCATGGAGATTCTCTAAATAAACCACTGCATCATCCACATCCATTTAAACAACATGCGTAACCTCTCCTATCCTGACTTCCTCCACACACAGCACCTTCCCTAGTCTATTCGCTAAAATTTCTAATGAAAATGCAAACAGTAGCGGAGACCGTAGGATCCCCGATGAGTACCGCACTCAATATGCCTCCTAATTGACACTGCATTGCAGAATCACACCTTTGCCAAGGGTTCCATATAAACAAGTTTAACCATTTTGAAAAGATAGGCGGACGCCAATTGTACGCAACAATTCCATATAATACCATTGAAGGGTATCAAATGTTCTTTTACTATCTGGTGCACGTAGAGCACCTTCTATTTCCACATTCTGCATAGAGTGTAGCATGAGGACGCATCTTGGAGTCTACTTTGTCCCAGGATAAAACCTTACTGGTCATCATGTACATTTCACAAGGCAGAACCTATTAGCCACAACCTTGGCCAGGAGTTTGACATCCATGTTTATCATGGAAAGGGGCCTGTAAGAATCAATTTTGGTGAGGTCTTTATCAGGTTTGGGCACATTTATTATGAGTGACTACCTCATAGTATCCGGATGTTTGCCCAAAGTTCTAACCTCTAAATACCAGTAGATCTGCTCCTCTTTCTTGATTTCTCCCTTCAGGCTCTGTAAGTGTGTGTCTGTGATTCACGGGGCTGGAATCATCATAAAATAATCCACTGGGATGGAATCATGTAATATTTGCTGATTTTTGTACACATGTGATAAGTAGTGTTGTAGAGTAACATTAATATCTGCCTGGGTGGAGACTTGTATGTCGTCAAGCCCTGTAAGTGAAAGTACCAGGTGTGTAGTAGCTCTCTACATAATAACTGTACAAAGAGTTTATCCTTTACCATCCCTATAAAGTTACACTTTCTATGTGCAGATCTATCTAAATACATCCCATTTACCACTTAGTTGTTTCTTATCTGTTATTAATTCAGCCCAGGACAGTGTCCACATGTTCTTTACTTTGCATTAGGGAAACCAACTCTTCCTGTTGTGACATTTTTATTTGCAATTGTTCTTATTTTTCAACCACTTTGCTAAAGCATTTGCCCTTCACCACTCCCTTAAAAGCCTCCCATTTATTAGCTCTAATGGTCGTGAAACCCCACTTAGTTTTGCAATATCCATCCATCACCTCTGTCGTCCCATCTCGGAACACTGAGATTTATAGAACCTCCAGCCATAACCTTCAGAGAGAAACGAGGGGTCTGGCATGGGCTGTGCAGTAATCAATTACCAATGAGGAGTGGTTCAAAAGGAATTTGTATTGATATTGCGCTGCATCTATGTTTACTTCTGTAGCTCAGGTTGGGTTACAAAAAGCAATCATCTCTCCTATAGATTACGTGAGACTGTGAGTGGGACGAGTACGTCCATGTGGTGGGGTACAGCTCACTCCATATGTTCATGCAGTTCAATCTAAACATCTCCTTCTGTAGACTCTTTGCCAAGGAAGCTTTCGGGTGCAGCTAGGGGTGTGGGAGTACCTATCCACATTTCTGTTTTGGATACAGTTGAAATACTCAGCACATAAAATCGGTATAGTCACATATGATATAATTCCCCAGAAAAAGTTTCCATCATCAACGTTAGGGTCATAAATACATATATATTAAAGCAATCTCCAGCCCATCTTAGAGTTCATACACTTATAGATATCTGTCTCTGGCATCAGTGTCGGTATAGTGGTGCATGAAAAGGACCCCAGACCGCTCTAGAGAAAAAGAGGAATTAGTGGAGGAATACTTCTGTCTTCTTCACTTTCTATAGTCCTTGTCTGCCTCTGCATCAACCAAATTAGTCTGTTGTAGGAATGCCACTCTAATGGTTTGCATTCTAATATATGAAAATAACTTGTACCTTTTGATATTATCTTTGGGACACCCCACATTCCACAATATAAGTTTACAACTTCAACCTGTTTTAGTCACTGAATCTCAAGATGATCCAGAGAAAGGGACTGGGCATCAGCCAGTGCCACAAGTCATCTGAAATACCGTTCACAATGAACAATGCAGCAGTTGTTTCATGTGGTCCCATACAGCTTTGCCTAAACATAAGTCTGTCATGACCACCTGAACTCCTCAGGATCTGGGCGATGCTCAAAGGGGTCCACCTCCTGACATCCCCAACTCTGACTGAAAAATACCCAGAGTATTGAGGCGATCAAGCGAAGGATAGGAAAGGGGAAGGTGCTGCGTTGGAGTCGGGATACCTGTAACAAAATAAACATAACATTAATAAATTTTTGGCACTCTGACTACTCTCAGTATGATCTCACTATATGTTTCCTCATACCTTATGTATATCTCTACGGACTGAAGAGAATTTCCAATGATGCAAGATGCCTCTCTCACGCCTTGGACCCAACTGAATAGGCACCTAGAATTCAAACACAAACACATCAACTCTATGTTCCTTCCGAGCTAAAACCATTTGCGAGGATGCATGCTCATACATACCCTATCTCATACATGCGGTGCACAGTAGAATCTGCATATCCCCAGGAACAGAAGATAAGGATCTCTCCGGAAACCTATGGAAACTCCTTTCTGTTGAACCTCACAGAAGAAGCTATTTAACTAGGATATCCGGTAGGTAATATACAACAGAGTACCAATGTCAAAAGGATATAGAAAATGTACCTCGCAGTAACCAGCAGCTGCGGATGTGAGCCCAAGTACTCCGGAAATGAATGAAGATTCCCACCTAATCAATAGGCATGGAAAACCTGCTATAGAACCCTGTACCTTTAATACTCAAATAATGAACTTCACCCGGAATCCAGGGAGCACTCCTCTAGCGGGCGCGAGAGAAGAAAACCATTCTCCACGAGATACAGCACTTTTTCACAATATATCAAAAATTTTGTCATTACTTCTTTCTTTTTACTCTATTTGAAAATCACACAACAATTCTGAAATTTACAGTTTTACAAATTTTTATAAAACAAAAATCTTATGGCTAATAACACCCAGTAGTATTTGACTACTGGGTGTTATTAGCCATAAGATTTTTTTAAACAAAATTTGAAAAACTGTAAATTTCTGAATTGTCGTGTTTATATTATAACTATGGCTAGTTTTAGAGATAGGGATTAAAAAGTTTCACTAAGAAATAGGGTGTGTGGGTTATGTGCAGCAATTGAATGTAAGAGGAGAATGTGGTTTGACAGGATATGAATAAATGGCTGAAGAGTATGAAAGGTGTAGTATGAGAGAGAACTAGGAGTGGACAACCTCAACATAATCTCCTACGCCGACGACACCCAGCTGATCCTCTCCCTGACCAACGACCCCGCCGCCGCCAGAGCCAATCTGCACGAAGGGATGAAAGAGGTAGCCGAGTGGATGTCGACCAGCCGCCTGAAACTGAACTCAGACAAGACGGAGGTCCTCATCCTAGGCTCTTCGCCCTCTGCCTGGGACGACTCCTGGTGGCCTCCCGCCCTGGGCACCGCACCCAAGCCGACAGACCACGCACGCAACCTGGGCTTCATCCTGGACTCCTCCCTCTCCATGACCAGGCAAGTCAACACCGTCTCCTCGGCGTGCTTCAACATCCTACGCATGCTACGGAAGATCTTCTGGTGGATCCCCACTGAGACCAGGAAGACCGTCACCCAGGCCCTCGTCACCAGTCGACTGGACTACGGCAATGCCCTCTACGCCGGTACCACCGCCAAGCTCCAGAAGAGACTCCAGCGGATCCAGAACGCCTCAGCCAGACTCATCCTCGACATCCCACGAACCAGCCACATCTCCGGACATCTCAGAGACCTGCATTGGCTCCCCGTCAACAAAAGAATCACCTTCCGCCTCCTCACCCACGCACACAAAGCCCTACACGACCAAGGCCCGAGCTACCTCAACAACCGAATCAACTTCTACGCTCCCAAACGCCACCTCCGTTCAGCCAACCACGCCCTCGCCGCCGTCCCCCGCATCCGAAGAGCGACAACAGGAGGAAGGTCCTTCTCCTACCTGGCCGCCAAGACCTGGAACTCCCTCCCGACCAACCTGCGCCTGACCCAAGACCACCTCTCCTTCAGGAAGAAGCTGAAGACCTGGCTGTTCGAGCAGTAACGGCACCCCCCTCCCCCCCAGCGCCTTGAAACCCTACGGGTAAGTAGTGCGCTCTATAAATGTCTTTGATTGATTGATTGATTGATGTTCAAATAGAGTAAAAAGAAAGAAGTAATGACAGAAAAGGAGTCTGTAGTCCATGTTGTTCCATTTTCAATAGGACTACGCAGAAGAAAGAATCTAAATAAGAAAGCAGTATTGGCATTTGGTAAGTTCTTTTCTTGGCCTTATTGTTGGGAGCCTAAACCCAGAAGGGTTTTTTGGTCTTTAAGGGAGCAGCTGTTGCATGATAAAGACAGCATGGGTTGCTCACATCTCTCGAGCCCTCTCGAACCTCTTCATCATAGTCTACTTCAACAGCAGCAGCTGCGCCTGAGAACAATACCACACATGCTTTGTCATTAAATAAATCCCTTTGTGGACTAGTATGACTAATACTCAATTGGATATTACGATAACAGTGAAGTGGAAATGCTCCTCTTGGCTGATACAAAATTTAAATGGCACTTCCTTCAAACATGGACTGGAGGTTGCTGATTGAAACAAACCAAGACTGAATGTGGCTAAACCTCGGCCCTTCCTCTCTGTATTTCTTGTTTTTTCACAGCACAAACTCTGGCTGGCCATCCAAACAGTTTTTAGACAGATTTAGAAGATAATAAAGAGGCAGTCCAAAAATCCAAAGATATGCAACTGGCTCTGAAGACAATCATTACATTCCAAGGGACCCCCATGAAGATAAACTTTTGTGTAGCAGATGTATTTTGAATTATGTGAAAGAGGTTATTGGAGAACACAAAGCAGGAGATGCACCTTGAGCTTATCTTGTCCAATACGGTTAAATATATGAAATACTGCTGCAAATCATTATTATAGAGATGGGGCGTGCAGACTGATGGAGATGAAAGGAATGGGCATGGAATGTGGAGGACTATTGTGAGAGGTTTAACCATATGTAGAAGTTATATTTCCACTTTATAATATCTGTGGAGGCACCCTTTGAGAATTGTGTCTAGTTCTGGAGTCCAGATGACCACCAGGTTTGAAACCAGATCACATATAATGCACAGAAGAGACAATGCAAGGTCAACATCATGCATGCATAGAAAAAAGCAATGAGCTACCTCTGCCAATACTGGAAGAGATGAGCTGTAGCATGGACATCATTTTAGGTAACACAGAGCCATAGTTGTGAACACTATGCTTCCCTTAAGATTACCTCTTCTTATAAGGCCATCAGATTTCAAATACTAAGCTGCTGTTCAAGGCCTTGAGACTCTTGCATCTGGATGCTGGTAACACCCTGCTCTATGGTCTCACAGACCCCACCTTGCTCCCCTTAAGGGCATCCAACATGCCGCAGTATGTTTCCTGAAGGGCCTGAAGAAATATGAGCACATCAGACCCCTGATGGAACTCAATTTGCGCCATTTCTAGCCCACACCATTGTCAAAACCATCTGCATCTTTTATAAAGCCATCACAACTGAAGTACCGAAAATGTATCACAACCCAATAGAGCTATACTTACAAATAGCCCTGATATCATTTACCAATAATCAGTCAGTTGGCAGTGCAGAAGGTCCTATAGTTTATTATACAAACAAACTCTGCCAGAGAAGCCTCACGCGACCTAACCCCTCGAGGTCGGCCGAGAAGACTGCTGGCACATTATCAACAGATCACATATATACTGTTACATTTCGAAACCGTTACCTAAGCAGGAAAAATACAAGTTGGTACAGGTTGGTGCAAAGGAAAGACCATATATGGCACACAAAGCATCCTTAGTTTCTTAGTTTTAGCTCAGCTCGTTACAGCAAGGTCGAGGAGGGTGACTCCCTTCTGCCAGCTCTAGGAGAGTCCGCACAGCGCCTCCTGGAATGTGCTTATCCAGCCTACCCCCACCTACAACCGTGACAGGCCTCACGTGCAGGAGCAGCAGCTTGTTACATTTGTCAGACTATTTCTCAAGAGAACGGCTCTTACTAAGTGTAATGGTAGGTTTCCACTAATGCTGCAAGCGGACTAGGCCCCAAGATGGCGCCCGTCGGATCAAACTATATTGCTAATAAGAAGACGAAAAACTAATAACGTGTATGTTAATCCCAACGATATTACATATGTGAGCTTATTAATACTCAAACACCTACATTTAATCTAATAGTTACATCACGCTAATTTCTAACCATAATTAAGTGTTTTATCAGGCCTAATTCAGATTTTGGTTCCTCAAACCCTCCTTTTAGCGTGACGTAGCTAACTAAGAGAAATATTAATCTTGGAAAACTTCCTCATCAATGGCCATTAACTCCCTAATCTCCTGTTGGAGCATCTGAGGCTTAGAAAGGGTAGGAGAGGGGACAAGCATGGCTGTCAATTTGGTGGCACAATAGGAGCAACAGGCTGGACCACATTGCATACAAAGGCAGCAAGTGAAGAGGATACCTGCGGCTCCAGCAACCATCATCAATAATTTCCAAACCCAAGTAGATAGAAGCCCCCAAAACCAACTAGAGAGTGACCAGGATCCATTCTCAGTGTGCATTTCTGCAGCAATGCGATGCAATTTCTAAATAGCCAAATGAACCATGGGGGCGGAGTCTGGAATATAAACGCAGCAGGAGCTGCCGATCACCCTACATGCCCCTCCCCGATCACCCAAGATAACGTCAAGAACCATTCGGTTCTGAAGAGAAACAAGTCTCGTAGCCTGAAGCTCTACTGTAATATTTGTCATAATCTCAGTAGTGATATTTATGACATTCTGCACTATCCTGGACAATCGTCTTATTTCCCTACTATTGAATATCGGTCCCCAGAAAGCGACCAATCCTTTTGTAAAATCCGTAAACTGTTGCCAAGAAGTATCAGTTTGATTAAACTCGGTCATTCGAAGCTGTCTTCGTTTTCTATTGGAAACTATTTTCGTGTGATGAAGTTGATACGTTTTGTGATAATGTGATGGTGCTATGTATACGGGAGGGTACAAGAAAGACAAGTAACATTGCCCAGCCCATCCCCGTGGTAACCAGGTGTAAGCATTTTCCCCACATACAAAATACACATTCGGTGGGGTCAACAGTGGAGGACCGCTAAAAAATTTCATTCTATATGTGTAATTACAAACACTATTCCCAACTTGCACATGCCCAAATCCTTGTACACAGAAAGCAGAAGACGTATTCAAGATAGGGACGGGCATAATGCGTTCACTTGTAACGTTCCTGGCGACAAAGTGCTGGAAATACTGAGAATGATTAAAAGTAGAAAAATCATAAAGTTCACCTTTCAACCAAGTACTGTTTTCATTAGTAGTATACAAATTCATACAAGCATCTGGGTCTAGTGATCCCTCTCCCCCATTTCCTGCTGGATCAAACCCCTGGTGTGTTTCAATGTAAGCCAGAATCATGTTATAATCTTTTTCTGAGTACTGTTTAGGGTTTTTCACGTAATGGTTATACATGGCGGAGAACATTTGGAACCATGCTTCACAGCTACCTAAGTAGGAGAAGGGCAGAGAGAGGAATAAGTCATGTTTATGCATAACTGATGGCAAGAGTCGACAAACCCAACAATCGGTCATATTAGTAGTACTATGGGTTTAGTGGAGCATTTCTACAAATACATTCTTAGCATAAGTATGGCAATGTCTTTCCTTATACGGTGCTAAAGTGAACATCAAGTGCTCGGGCGGGGAAATGGTAGAAGGCATCATGGCTTGCATTGGATATCTATACTCTAAATATACAAATATACTCATAAAAATGGCTATTATAACAGCTATCACTAACACAAAAGCTATTTTTACACGCATGGTCCTAGCAGAAAACATTGGCTCATAAAATGGCAAATATTGTGGTGCAAAAGGACGCTCTTCTTCAGGTACAATGCGACCAAAAGGGTACATTCCTAACTAAAAGTCCAAAGCTAAACTCAGGCACAGTAGTCCGTCCTGCCAGAGGGTTTCTTCTCCCTGTGTCCGTCTAGAGTCTCACAGGCAGACTCCTATCGTTCATCTCAAGAAAACAAAACGTTGTCATCAAGGAAATCCAATGTACAACCTGGCCGTTCACAAGTGACAGTCTTTCTTTCTGAACAGAGCACAAGACCAAAGTTCCAGCTCTTAACTAGTTCAGTCCAGTGTCTCGCTCAGTGCCTCAGACTAGAAATCTAGCAAACCCTACTTATTCAAGTCTTTTCTTATCTCCTAACCGCGGCATCTGAGGTACTGTGATGTTTTCTTGGCCGCAGGTCGTTGCGTACATGACCCGGAACCTCCTGATCAGAAAATAGCACCGAAGGTACGTTTCCTTCATCAGAGCCCCTGCTTATTGGGATATCAGTGACAGGTTGAAGGGCAATTGTGGATTCACAGGGGACCGTTCTGCCCGATCCGTCACTCCTTCTTCTTGCCTTTGCTCTATTTCACAGGCGTCGGAAAAAGGAACAAATGCAGCGGCTCTCTCACTTTCCTGGGTCAAAATTCCATTTGGATGCTGCTGATCATAAGGGAGCGGGAGTGGTAACCTCTTGAGATGGCAAACGTGAAACCAGTGTTTCTTCCCCTCCACCTTTACAGCCGTCCGCGTGGCAAGGAGGATTTGATGTGTCTTAGACCATCTCAGAGCCAGGCTGGTGTCTCGTTCGTACTTCTTAACCAGTACCCATTGGCCAGGTTCCAATCGGTGTCCAGGACCTTCTGGCAGGGGCTGCAGTACAGATGCTACCTGCTGATGAATAGAACGGAGGTCTTTAGTCAAAGTATACAGATAATCAATTAACATAGGATATTCAACATCGGTAAAGGACCGTGTTCTGGGCACTCCCCATACATTGGCAGGCCGCCCAAAAATTACTTTGCAGGGAGAGAGACCAGAACGTGAATGAGGGGTAACTCGTAATGACATGAGGGCCAGGGGCAAGGTATCTGGCCACTTCAAACCAGTACTTTCCTGAATCTTAGCCATTTTTAGTTTCAGAATCCCATTATACTTTTCCACTAAATCTGCCGACTGAGGGTGTCGAGCTGCATGGAACTTCTGTCGTATCTGCAGTTCTTCACAGATATGTCTAACAAGAGACCCATGGAAATGTCCCCCGTTATCTGACCAAATCAAACGGGGCAGCCCGTATCTAGGGATAGAATCTTTGATAAGAGCCTTTGCTGTAGCCAAAGCAGTGTTCTCCTTAGTCGGGTAGGCCTCAACCCATTTACTAAAGGTACAAACCACTACCAGAACATATTTTAGGTTGTTGACGCACTCCATATGGATGTAATCCATCTGGAGTACTTCAAACGGCAAAACAGGAGGTGCAAAATTCCCACTCAAAACACTTTCTTCCTTGCCCGGATTGTGTTTTGAACAGACCATACAATAGTGAACCAAATGGACAGCCGTCCTTTGAATGTTGGGATTAATCCATACTGGGTCCAACAAAGCACAAATACCTTTAGCTCCAACATGGGCCGGACCAGTGGCCATAGTTACAACAGCTTGAACGAATGCATTGGGTAACAGCCATCTTTGTTTTTCTGTCAAATCAACCCAGCAGTTATTTTCATCCAACCTTCACACTTCCTGCTCCCATCGTGCCAGTTCAACCGAAGTGGCTTCATTCTGTATTGCTCTCACACTCTCTATGGTATTATTGAACAAATCAAATTCTTCCACCCATCTTGCAGAAGAGGTTACAAACATAGCCGACAATGTGGACTGAGTCGTCTGCTTAACAATCTGGTCAGCAAAGGCATTCCACTCACCTACTTCATTTACCACCGTCTTATGGGCACTGCAATTGATTATGGCTAATTTCTTGGGTAAGGTTAGGGCAGCAAGTAATCGTAACACCAAGGGGCCATTCTGTATTTTCTGACCGTGAGAAGTGAGGAAGCCTCGCTCCCTCCACAGCTGCCCAAAGCTATGGGCCACGCCAAAGGCGTATTGGCTGTCTGTGTAAATGTTAACCTCAAGTCCTTCACTTAACTCACAGGCTCGTAATAATGCCACCAATTCAGCAGCCTGGGCTGATCGAAAGGGAACTCGAGAAGTCTCAACTACCGTTTTTAGTGTGGTGAATGCATATGCAGCTGCTGCTGTGCCATCTGCTAACTTGAAACAAGACCCGTCCACATATAATTCCCCTTAGGGGTCAGATAGAGGAATGTCAGTGAGGTCAATCCTTCACTTTGTTTCTTCCTCAGTTTGAAATATGCAATCATGTACATCGTTTGTAGTTTCACTTGAAGGGAGAGGTAACAATGTGGCAGGGTTTAACGTGGCACATCGCATGATCGTAATATGCGGAGCAAACAGTGTCAATTCATATCCAGTGAGGCGAGCGCTTGTAAAATGCTGTGTTTTAGTTTTATTTAGCAATGCATCCACAGCGTGTGGCACCATCACTGTCAGGCTAGAATTTAGAACGAGCCCCTCCGACTGTCGAATGGCCACCGCAACAGCTGTAGTGGCCCTCAGACAGCTAGGAAGCGCTCTGGCAACATTATCTAATGTGGCCGAGAAGTAAGCTCAAGGTCTTTGCTTACCACAAAATCCTTGCGTTAACACTGAAAGCGAGCAACCGTCGACCTCATGCACGTATAGTACAAAAGGTTTACAGTAATCAGGAGTACCCAAGACGGGTGCAGAACAAAGAGCAGATTTCAAAGAATCAAAAGAATGCTGACATTCATCAGTCCAAGGAAGAGGTTAATGCACATCTTTAGTGGTTAAATGTAACAAAGGTTTAGCAAGGAGAGAAAAATTAGGTATCCATTGGCGACAGTAGGAAGTGATGACAAGAAAAGCACAAACTTCACGTTGGGTGCAAGGAACGGACATGTTAGAAATAGTAGTAATACGTTCAGGAGTCAAGCGCCTACCCTCCTTCGACAGTAGATGACCTAAGTAGGTCAATTCCTGTCGACAGTATTGAAACTTAGACAGGGACACCTTATTACCTTTCGCTGCTAGGTGGTGCAATAATTTAACGGTGGCCTCCTTACAGCCCTCCTCAGTGTCGAACGCTATCAACAGATCATCCACATATTGCAAGAGCACATTGCCTGAGGGTAACACTAAATCGTCCAACAGGGCCTTAAGGGCCTGACTATAGATGCTTGGGCTTTCAGTATAGCCTTGAGGTGCACGACAAAATCTAAAGCATCGGCCAGATAACGAGAAGCCGAAGATCTGTCGGCTGTCTGGATGAATCGGGATGCTGAAGAAAGCATTCTTCAGATCAATGACCGAGAAATATCGGGAAGTTGGTGGGATAATTGTCAGTATAGTGGTGATATCAGTTACTATAGGGTACTGTGGTACTACAATCTTATTACCCTCCCGCAGGTCTATCACAAAACGATATGCATGTAATCGATTGGTCTATACAAACAAAAATACACCTCAGTATTTTTGTTTGCATAGACCAATCGATCACAATTGTGCACTGCAAATATAATAAGGTTGATGGTCTATTTCATGAATGTTATTTAATGTTTGTATCCTTCCATTTAGTGGATTAGGTTTTACCTGCCAATACAAATAGAAACTGTGCAGGGCCTATAATATAAATTGGATTCTTTGTCAAAAAATATTCCTTTCCCCCCACCACCATTTTTTGTTGTCTGTCGTCAATTTGTGTCCACGAGTGATATGTGTTAAATGTTGAATTTTCCATTCCCCACTCCTTGGCATTTCTGCCTTTCCAATCTTCAATTTCTCAGCCCAAAGGCCTGGTATTCCTTCCCCATGGTATTCACATTAAATGTATCAGATTGAAGTCAAAACTATATACAATGTTCTTGTGTTTTACAATAATATAAAAAAGAAAAAAACTTTCTTCAAAAAAAGAAAAACAAAATCAAAATAAATTTAATTACATTTGATAAGAACTTTTAACTGAAAGAGTGGTCTGTGGGAATGAGCAACTTCCAGCTTGTTGCCCTTGACAAATTTTGATCTGTTGCACAGTACTGGAAATCTCTTTGTTTTTTAGTTTATTGGCACAGCCTTACTGTGCTCTAGCCAAAACCCTTGCTGTTTCTTGGTCAATGGTTAGAGCGGCAGACCTTGATGCAGGGGTCTAGCCCAGGACCAGGGTTCAATTCCCCGCCTCAGCGGGTCTTGGGCTAAAAAAATTCCACAGACCTGATAATTCTCGCCTTGGTGCCTATTCCAATCATGGAGTCCGACTCTGCAACTCTGGGCAATAGCTTGCTTAATCTCCACAACAGCCCCCAAAACGCTAATGGATGCCTGGCCTCCACCTTGGTAGTGCCCAGGAGTGGACGCCTCACAGGGAAAGCCAGGATGGGTTCCACAGCGGTATTCGTACAAGCGCCTTGAGACCCTTGCGGGTGAGTAGTGCGCTATACAAGTATCAATTTTTTATATGTACATACTGCAAGCGGACTAGGCCCCAAGATGGCGCCTGTCGGATCAAACTATATTGCTAATAAGAAGACAAAAAACTAATAACGTGTATGTTAATCCCAACGATATTACATATGTGAGCTTATTAATACTCTAACACCTACATTTAGTCTAATAGGTACATCACGCTAATTTCTAACCACAATTATGTGTTTTATCAGCCCTAATTCAGATTTTGGTTCCTCACAACCAGCACCCAGATTATCTTGCAGACAAACTCACCATCTTTGGTGGCTCTTGAGATTTGCAGAAGTTTCAACAACTCACTATTAATGCCAATTGCTGATTGCAATTGCTGATTTTTTTGTTTTTACTCCAGACGCTATAGAAATATCACATACAAACAAAACATTCATAAGAATCTTTTATGGCTCTAGCTTATATACGGGGCTTGCATGCAACACTTCAATAACCCAGGATCTAACAATGGCCAAGCATTCTGTTCCACTGCAAATGATGGGTGGATCATTTAGGTGTCTTCAGAAAGTACACCATTATTGTTTTCGTTTATACATTTTGTAGATTTTTTAAAGTCCACATTCCGTGACTAGCTCAGACAATGTAATCAAAATCAATTTTTGTGATGACATTGGTTTAAATGTTCAAGGGAAATGGAATGCGTTTAAAACATTTTTAACTTACATTTATTAAGCGTAAGCAGCGGTCTTTGTGATCAATGCCTGCTCCTGAGAGGTTCTGAAAGGGGACCTCTGTACAATTGCAAATTAGTTACTACCTCCTTTAAATAAGTGGTAAAATATTAATGTTTTTTGACAGGTATTCAGTGGCAAAACATAAAAACATACCACTGACATTCGGAATTTGGAATGGACCCTTTAAACACACCCCTTCCAAATACTGAATGTGAGGAGATCTCCGCACACATGACAGAAATCGCCTCAGAAAAAAAGATGAAAATGGCAAAGGTCTCTGCGCATAGCTCAGTGAATAGCATTTTGTAATACATGAGTAGAAGGGCTAGAGGGGCCATTCATCTCATCAGGCATTTCCATAGTGCGCTGGAGCCTTTGGTGTCTGATTTTAAATTCCCAAGGCTACTGCTGGCATGGTCGGATTGGTAAGGCGGGCATTCGGGCAATGGCTGAGGGGCCAGTATCCGAGTTCCAGCTGTGGGCTCCTTTTTTAGGTCTCGCCTGGCGACCCAGCGCGAAGCACTGTCGCCATCAAGAACTATTGTTACGGAGTTGCCTCTCATGCGAGACAAGAAATGGGCATGCGCCAGAGCCTACCTGCGCGGTCGCGCAGCGGGCGCGCGGCGGCGCGCCGAAGGCTCACCAAAGGCGAGCCCTTCTGCGCCCGTCCACGCCAAATCGCGATCGGAGGCAGGAGATGCCACCCAAACCACTTACAGCACCCTCGTTACTAAGCCTTATACTTACTCCGGATTCGATCTGCAGGAAATAGAACTTATTTCATCTGGCAGATCCAACATAGGAGGTCAGTGTAAACACTCATTTCCGGCCACCTTGGAGGGTCCTATATCATGTATTACCTGTCAATTTCAAAGCCTCCAGGGGGAGCCTGCCACAAGTGATACATTTACCAAGTCCATTCAAAACCATCTGACACTTAAACTCATCTTATGTAATGTACGCTCTCTGGTAAAGCATTCCATTGAAATCTTGGAAATGATCTCAACTCTCTCCCCTGACATATGCTTTTTAACCGAAACTTGGCTTAATGCCACTAGTATTCCAGCCATTAACCTTGCAATACCCACAGAGTATAAATTCATTCAACTCGATCGGAAGGGAAAGTTGGGAGGAGGTATTGGAATTGCTTTTAAAGCCCATCTCAATGTCTTATGGACCTCCTCTATCAGCAATGATATAATGGAACTGGGTATCTTTAAAGCATCTGTGTCCCCAACAACCTCCTGGGATGGGGCCCTGCTTTACAGACCACCCAGTCCCAAATCTAAACTCAACTTTGCCACGGTCCTCACGGAGTTTATTGCCATGCAGGCCGTAGCTTCCAATAACTTTATTCTCCTAGGAGATTTCAATTTTAATGGAGAGGAAGTGGAAAATCCTGATGTAACTAGGCTTTTTTGGTTTGTTTGGGCTCAAACAGATGGTGTCTGGACCGACGCATACGGCCGGCCACACTCTCGATCTTATCTTTACCAGTTCAGAACAGCTGGAAGTATCACAGTCGCTCCCTCTTGTCTGGTCTGATCAGTATATGATCCAATTTTCCATTCAAATGCAATTAGAATCTGAATATAGGCCCAATCCTATGTTTAAAAATGACAAAAACAAACGGCCATGGCATAATCTTACCCTGGACAGCTTCAAGGAAACCTTTTCACTTAATACTAAGTTGAATGACCAAGATCCCACAGCCATGCTATCCAGCTTTAACGCGGCCCTAACAAAAACATTTGACATAGTGATCCCGTTAAAAAGCGGAAACCTTCCGCATAGACGACTCTCAGCACCCTGGTATTCAGGCGAATTAAAAACTCTGAAATTCAAGTGTAAAGCACATGAAAGGAGATGGAGAAAGGATAAGTTACCTGAAGATAGGGAAATCTATAAGGCTTCCTTATCCCACTATCATCAAGCAGTAAAAACAGCCGCTGTTCTTATCTTCACTTGCAAATTGAACAATCCAGGAATTCCATCAAGGCTTTGCTTGACATTGCCAAGGATTTCTCCTCCCCTTTAGCTTGCAAACAAACTCCACTTGAATCCCAATCATTATGTAATTCCATAGCATCTTTCTTTCATGATAAAATTGCCAACATTTATGATAACTTCCCTACTAGTCACTCCAACATCTCCTGCTTAAATCTGAACTTGGTAAACCCCCCCATCTCTACCAAGGGTACTCTCAACCGGTTCAAGTCCATTTCACTTGCAGAAATAGATAACCTATTGTTAACAGCAAAATCTGGCTCACCAAGGGACATCTGTCCACCGAGCGTAATGGCTCTCCTATCCCCAATTTGCACCCCCATCATCCAAAACATTTTTAATTCTTCTATTTCTACCGGCGTTATTCCAACTTCTTGGAAAGAAGCTTCTGTCCGCGCCATACTGAAAAAACCATCTGCAGACCCTCATGAGCTGAATAATTATAGACCAATATCCCTGCTACCTCTACTAGGGAAATTATTAGAATCCTCAATAAACACCGAGCTCAGTCAATATTTGGAGGCCAATAACATAATGGAACCCTCCCAATCAGAATTTCGTACTGGTTTCACTACAGAAACAGCGATTCTGGCTGTTACTGACTCGCTGAGGTGCACCCTCGATGCCGGGGGATCCGCGATCCTGATTCTTTTAGATCTCTCCGCTGCGTTTGATATGATATCTCATCAACAACTAGCGGAGAGACTGACTGAGTGTGGCATCGGGGGAAAAGCTTTTCAGTGGCTGACTAACTTCTTAATAGACAGATGGCAGACTACCTCACTGGGATCATTTGTTTCAAAAAACAAATTCCTGCTGGACAAGGGGGTACCACAAGGCTCCTGCCTGAGCCCTACCCTTTTTAACATGTACGTAGCCCCCTTGGCAAAAATTGTTCAATCTTTCGGCTTTGAGATAGTCTCCTATGCCGATGACACACAGCTACTATTTCCCGTAGGGAAAAACATAATGGACGAGAAACTCTCTCAGGTGGTATGCTAGCGATTGCTAATTGGATGAAAGAACGGTGCCTACAACTGAATCCCGGGAAGACAGAGCTTATGCTCTTAGGAAAGGATGTCCGATTTTGGACGTCGGAATGGTGGCCCTGCCCAGTTGGGAGAAGCGCCTACACCCTCCCCCTCAGTGAAAAGCCTGGGAATCCACCTGGATGCCTTGCTAAACATGAAAGATAATGTTAAAAACATGGCAGGGACATGCTACCATAACCTACGCCTTCTACGTAGAATCATTCCCTATCTTCCTTAGAACATCGCCGTACTGTGGTACAGGCCATGGTAGTGAGCAGGTTAGACTACGGCAATGCTTTGCTGGCGGAAATAGGTACCACCACTCTGGCAAAACTGCAAGTTATACAGAACGCCGCTGCCAGAATGGTTTTGAATGCACCGTCTGGATCCCCCTCCCTTCCTCTGCTCAGGCAGTTACATTGGCTCCCTGTCCAAAAGAGATCGATTTTTATGGTATGCTGCCTCTCCTTTAAAGCATTTAGAGGTGAGGGGCCAGCATATCTTTATAATAAACTTGTAAACAAGTACATGAACGTAACCTAAGATCTAATGGCCTAGCTCTCCTGAAGACTCCGCGTGTCAGGCTAACCCGTACAAGCGGCAGAGCCTTTTCATACATCGCCCCCAAATATTCGAACCCTTTACCGATTGCTCTGCGGCAATCTAGCACCTATATGATCTTCAGGAAACAATTAAAAACATTCTTATTTTAACTAGGTCATGGTATAACACGTTCTGTTTATGTCTGCCGGACTCCCATTGGTAAAGCGCTGAGATGCCCCTGGGTGAGTCATGCGCTATAAAAGAACCCAATAACATAACACCATAACAAATATAGGCACGCGCGTGAACAAGAGACGTTCACGTGAGTAGGGCTCATTTCCAGTCCGTCTTTTCCGCATGTCCATCTCTTGTTCCAACTTGTGGTCACACAGGTTCTCTGTCTGGTTGCCCTTTCGTTAGGGTCTGGGAAGGGGAGTGTGTCCGTTGTTTGAATGTGTGTGCTTGTTAGATAGCGTGCATTACGAAATGATTTGCATATAGGTGCAATCCATCGTTTGGGATTGTCCTGTCCAAGGATAACCAATGTCTGAGAAAAATTTAATTTTGAGCGATTTGAAGGAATGAACTCTAAAAACGCAAATTGTTAATTATTTCTCAATTTTAGAAACAGTTCAAAAATATCTGTTGATTTGCTACGTAAGCTTTGTTGTTCTTGAAATTTTGTGTGGCAGATCCGAAACGGAAGCTCTTAGAATTGCACTGCATGCTTTGCATTGAATTGGTGCGTGCCATCTTTGGTGACGTAACCAAAAATGACAGGACTCCACTTATGAATGTGTAGGGAATGCCCAGAAATTCTCCTTTCCTGTGATGTAACTGACCCACTGCCAGTACTGAGTCCTCACAGGTGTGAAACACCCTTGGAGTGCGTGCCTCCCCCTCCCTGATGTAGTGACCACTGACGTAGGGCACTAGGACCCTGTGGGTCACAGGGCAGTGACCAGGTCACTGGACACAACATCCTGTAGGGGACAGGAAGTGGACAGAGGATAGCAGACCGAGGACGAGGACAGACGTGCTGCGCCACGCTGCCACCACAACAGAAATAAAGGAAGCAACTAACCTTCTCCCGTGTCCTGTGATTCTCTGATGAGTGCACACACAACAACACGACATCTGGCGACGAATGGTGAACGAATACCACGACACGCGTGTGAAATATCCATCGTGTAGAGGAAATAACGTGCAGTCACAAAGAAGACGCAAGGAGCTACACGGGAGCCCACCCCGATAAGCGTCCAACAAGAACGAGAAGCAACAAATTGCGGTAAGGAGCGCCCAGGAGCAGCGTTAGTGCAGGGCAGAAGCGCGAGGCTATCGCGCTCGAAGACTTAAGAGCGAAGTCTCGCGAGACTTGGAAAACCTCGGCGGCCATCTTTTAATCAGGCAGGAAAGCCAATGGGAATACAGTATTAAAGCGGCGGCTATCTTTAAGTCAGAAAAAAACGTGATTTTGATCGCGAAATCTCGCAGGAACACGGGCGGCCATTTTAACAAGGACAAAACAGAAATTAACAAGAGAAAACATAGAAGCAGCCATTAGAAGGACAGGCAAAACGAGAAGAAACAGAAAATAAAGAATAAAGGGGCAGAAAACAAGGAGAAATACTACCACAACAAGAAATAACCAGCAATAAAAGATAAAACAAGAAGAAAGAAGAAGAAGGTAACAAGAAGATTAGAAATAAAATAAATAGAAAGGCAACAAAAGAAAAGAAAGCAAAATGCCTGAAACAAAGCAAAGTGCACAATATCGCAGACCAATGCCTTTCAGTGTATCAGAGCCACAAGTGGGAATAAGATGGGAAAAATGGATTGTGAAGTTTGAGCGATACATGGAAGCGACAGATGGAGTGGAAGGAAAGAAACTAGGACTATTCCTAAATCTAGTGGGGGATGAGGTGGATGACCTCCTGATAACAATGCCAAAGAGCGAAACAGTAACATACGAAAAACTAATAAAATGCCTAACAACCAAGTTTGACCCCCAAAGAAACGTCGACTTTGAAAGATATAGCTTCAACATAGCATTTCAACAGCCGGAAGAGTCAATGGACGATTTTACAACAAGGCTGAGAAAGCTAGTGGCCCACTGCGAATTCGAAAAATATGACAATGAACAGGCCATTCGCCTAAGACTGATAGAAGGCTGTCGCGACACAGAATTTCGCACAAGACTACTAAAAGAACCTATCACGCTAGAAAAGATTCTGGATCTAGCGAGAGCGGAAGCAAGGGCAATGGTACACGCAAGACAGATGGACCGAAGAGAAGAGCAAGTCCACAGAATGACGGACACAAGCAGAACTGGGAATTGGAAGAGAGGATCAAAGGAACAAACAACAAAGAAACAAGGGTCCCAATGCTACAGATGCGGTCTGGAGTTCCCACACCGAGGAACATGCCCAGCATCTGGTCAAACATGCAGGAAATGCAACAGAAGCAACCATTTTGCCACCATGTGCCAAGGAATGCAATTTAAAAATGAACGAGGAAGACCAGGGAGACCAAGAACAACAACAAACAGACACGTAAGGCACATGGAAGCGACTACCAGGAGCTCGTCACTGGAGTCGGGAGAAGAAGAAGAAGAAGAAGAAGAAGAAACAGCAGGGAAGGTGGAACGCCTATACCTCATGTCCACGGACGAAGGGTATGAGGAAGAGCACATCAGATTAGTGGATAGAAAATCAATAAAGAAGACGGAATGGGTGACCATCGACGTAGGACCTCACCAAACAGAATTTGTGCTGGACAGTGGGGCCACGTGTAACATTATGTGTGCCACAGAATATGATAAAATGAAGAGGAAACCACCGCTACAACCATCAAATATAAGAGTGTTTACCTGGGGTGCACAAAATCCAGTAAAAAACATGGGAAAATTCACGGACACCATGACACACAAGGGCAAGACCGTCACAGAAGAAATACATGTGCTACGAGGAGACATTCCAGCACCATGTCTATTAAGCAATGTAACAGCGAAAATAATGGGCCTACTAAAGATGATGTATCATGTGTCGGACAAAGAAAACATATTACAAGAATACCCAAAGTTAACGAAAGGACTTGGAAAGCTAAAAGGACGACAAATAACTCTGCACATAAATGAATCAGTCAGACCAGTCGCCCAGCATCACCGAAGGGTACCAATCCATCTACAACCTCAGGTGGAGGAAGAAATAAAAGCACTACTAGAACAGGACATCATTGAGCCAGCAGAAGGGCCAACGCCATGGGTGTCCCCAATAGTGGCTGTACCAAAAAAGGACACCGCATAAATTAGAATATGTGTGGACATGAGAATCCCCAACACAGCGATTGAACGAGAACGACATCCGGGGCCGCATCTAGATGACATGATAAGCTGCCTGACGGGAATGAGAAAATTCTCCAAGCTAGACCTTTGCAAGGGATACCACCAACTGGAGCTGGACCAGCAATCCAGATACATAACAACCTTCTCAACACACCTAGGCCTATTTCGCTACAAAAGATTAAGCTTTGGCATATCGTCAGCAGCGGAGATTTTCCAGGAAATGATCAGGCAGATCATTAGACCAATCAAAAACAGTTTGAACTTGATGATATCCTGGTTTTTGGGAAATCAGATGAAGAACACGATAAGGCGTTGAGGGAAGTATGTTCACAGCTAGTAGAGGTGGGCCTAACAGTAGACGAGAAGAAATGTGAACTGGGAAGAGAAGAACTAGTGTTCTTCGGACACATCTTTTCAAAGAAAGGGATGAGGCCAGATCGCAGTAAAGTAGACACCCTTGAAAAGGCAAAAGAACCAAAAGATGTCGCCGAAGTGCGCTCATTTCTCGGCCTTGCCAGCTACTGTGCGCGATACATAAAGGACTTCGCGATGGTGAGCACCCCACTGCGAGAACTAATGAAGCAGGGCCAAACATTTGAATGGATCACAGAATGCCGAAAGGCGTTTGAAGAAATAAGGGCGTCAGTAACGGCAGTAGACCACCTGGCATATTTTGACCCGAGCCTATGCACCGAATTGACAGTAGACGCCAGCCCAGTAGGTCTTGGCGCAATACTAGCGCAACACAAGCCTGGAAAAGACTCACCTTGAAAAGTAGTAGCATACGGAAGCAAGAGTCTGTCGGACATTGAGAGAGCATACTCTCAGCCAGAAAAGGAGAGTTTGGCAGTAGTATGGGCATGTGAACATTATCACATGTTCATATATGGAAAGCCATTCACGATAGTAACTGACCAACAAGCACTAGTGACCATCTACGGAAACCCGAACGCCAAAATACCACCAAGAATTGAAAGATGGGGGATCAGACTGATGGACTACAATTTCAAGATTGTCCACAAGCCTGGGAAAGACCAAAACCCAGCGGATTACATGTCACGACACCCGCTTCCCCATCGAAAAGGTGGCACCACCATGGCAGAAGAATATCTAAACTTCATCCTAAGACAGAACACTCCGGCATCAATAACAAGTGCAGAACTAGAGCGAGAAACAAAAAGAGATCCAACAATGAAGGCAATAGGAAAGGTTGTGCGGCAGCAGAGATGGAGAGACATTAACAGTAACAGCCCTACAGAAAAAGGAGTCATAAAAGAAGAACTACTAGCCTTCAAAAAGATAAGTGAAGAGCTGTCTGAAACAGAAAACGGAGTTCTGATGAGAGGCTCAAGAATTGTAATACCACATCGCCTGAGAAAGAGAACAGTTGAGCTAGCTCACAAATCGCATTGAGGCATTGTAGCGACAAAGAAGATGTTGAGAGAAAAAGTATGGTTCCCAGGACTGGACAACATGGTGGAAGAAGAGGTATCGCACTGTCATATCTGTCAAGTAACAGGACCACCTGCCAAGCCTGCACCATTGAAAATGTCAGAACTGCCACCAGCAGTATGGACCGAGTTGGCAGCAGACTTCTATGGACCATTGGAGACTGGAAAATACCTGCTAGTGGTCATCGACGAATTTTCAAGGTTTCCAATAGTGAGAGAAGTATTGTCGACATCAGCAAGTGCCACATTACCAGTGCTAGATGACATATTTGCCGCCTGGGGCTCACCACAATCATTAAAAATAGACAATGGCCCTCCATTTTCTGGAGAGGAATTCCGTAGATTTATGGAATACTTAACACAGGCCAATGGGATGACAGAACGATTCATGGGGACTATCAAGAAAGCCATCCAGCGAGCAAAATTGACACAGATATCAATCGGACAAGCACTTTGTCAAGTGCTGAGAGACTATAGAAACACCCCTCACAGCTCCACTGGTAGATGCCCAGCGGAGCTGGTGCTGGGAAGGTCAAGCAAAACAAGGCTGCCTCAAATAGACGTAACAGCAAGCACGAACAGAAGCGACATTGCAGAAAGAGATCACCAAGCAAAGAAAAAAATGAAAGAATATGCTGACAAAAGGAGAAATGCATCTGATCACCAGCTAAATGAAGGAGATCTGGTGGTCGTGAGACAGAAACAACAAAAGAAGTCAGATAGTCCATTTTCAAAAGATCCGCTGGTTGTGACCGACGTAAAAGGGTCAATGGTGACCGCAGCGTCAGAACATCAAAGAATAACAAGAAACAGTTCCCACTTCAAGGAGCTCAAAGTGGAAGAGGAAGAACCAGTGACAACATCACCAAAGGTGGAAGAAAGAGGGCAAGGAACTAGCAGAGAGACAATATCACTGAAAGTCGAAAACGGAGAACTGAATAGAGAACAAAGACCAAGAAGAGTGTGCAAGAAGCCAAGAAGATTAGTCAAAGAAATGTAGAGAATATATATCTCTCTCTCTCTCTTATATATCTCTCTCTCTCTCTCTCTCTCTCTCCCTCTCTCTCTACATCTCTCTCTCTCTATCTTGTTTTCTTTTCTTTTCTTTTCTTTTCTCTTCACATCACTATGTGTATGATGTACCAAGAATTTGCGCATGTGACAAAGACGTTCTGTTTGTGACAAAGGGGGAGATGTAGTGACCACTGACGTAGGGCACTAGGACCCTGTGGGTCACAGGGCAGTGACCAGGTCACTGGACACGACATCCTGTAGGGGACAGGAAGTGGACAGAGGACAGCAGACCGAGGACGAGGACAGACGTGCTGCGCCACGCTGCCACCACGACAGAAATAAAGGAAGCAACTAACATTCTCCCGTGTCCTGTGATTCTCTGATGAGTGCACACACAACAACACGACACCTCCCTACGTAAACTACAACCTCCCTCCTCCAAACACGCTCCATGTCACACCTCCACATCCATGGGATATCTGTAGACAAGGGCGAAGGTCTTTACACTTGTCAAATTTACAAGCATTAAGGCAGCAGCTGATTAATTCACTACACGCACCGGCCAGCAGCATGTATGCCATGTCTGTAGTTTAGCAGATCTAGAACATTCTGCACAAGTATTAGTATCCTTTCTCCTGTGCCGTTGCCTAACATCACATAAATGTTTCTGAAGTGCAGCAAACCCAAGAACGGTGAGATGTCTGCATCCTGTTTTTGCTAGATATGTGTGTTGTTATCCCCTGGAAGAGCAGGAAGTGTCAGTCATTTAAAAAAGAACAAGCATTTACAATGCAATGGTTTTGCCTTTGGTAAAGTTTGTGCTTTTGGTATTGCTTTTGACAAATGGTCTTTTCTAACTTCTTTGAATTATGTGTAAAACGTTGATGTGTTTTACTTTACACAGAAATTTGGAGTGCCTCTCTGGAAAACACCCTCTCTGCACACGCCCTCTTTACACATGCCTTATCTTCACTTGCCCTCTCTACACACGGTCCTGTGTAGAGAGATCATATGGAGAGAGGCATGTGCAGAGAGGCCGTGTGTTGAGAGGCTGTGTGCAGTGATAGCGCATGTTGAGAAGGCATATGCAAAGAAGAGTGGGGAGGATACAGAGGTAGGGTAGGAAGGCGAAAATGCAAGGAGGAGTGGGAGGTCAGAAAATAGTGGGAGAGCAAGAGAGAGGACAGAAGGGAAAGGGAGGGCATGTAGGAGGGCAGGAGTAAGAAGGAAGAAGGAAGAGAGGTCAAAAGGAAGAGAGGGCAGGAGAGAGAGGGAAGGCAAGAAGGAAAATAGGCAGAAGGGAGAGGGAGGGCAAGAAGGAGTGGGAGGACAGGAGGGAAGGTAGGAGTGTGTGAGAGAGGGCAGAAAGGAGAGGGCGGCAGGTAGGAGAGGGAGGGAGGGAAGGAGAAGGAGAGCTAGAGGAGGAGAGGACAGGAAAGAGAGAACAGGAGAGAGATGGAGGACAAGAAGGTGAAAGAGAGCAGAAGAGAGAGGTGGAAAGGGAGGGCAGGAGGGAGTAAGAAGGCAGAAAAGAGAGGGATGGCAGGAGAGAGAGAGCAAGAAGGAGGAGAAAACCCAGTCCGCTACCAATGAAGGAAGCACTGAAATCCAAAAAATCCAAAGTGCAAAATGAAATACATTAAGAACAATACAGAACATGGCAGGCTGAGCTCTTGGCTGTGACCACAATGTGAAACACGTAATATAAAGTAAATAGTGAAATTAGTAAGCGGGCCGTATTATAATATTCTAGTTGCAGCTATTATCTAAATCACAAAGAAGGCCAGCTTGATCGGCGTATCATCTCAACAAGTTGTATCAACGTGCAGAATTCAAAAACACAAATCACTAGATGTATAGTGCTTAAAGGATCATAACGATAGCAATAGCGTGATGCTTTACCTGAGACAGAAGAACTCTCCTGAGTCAAACGATGAAAAGTGACTTCTTAGAGATATATATCACCTCCTATATTTAAAAGAAAAACTTAATGCCAGACGACAAAAAAACGCCAAAAACAGAGTGTATCAATAGAAGATAAAAAGCCCCCAATGTCTTACCTGGCCCTTCCGATATACGCCAAGATAATTGATTGCGAAGTGAAGTTTTTGATCAGTATGTATTGCCTCCTATCTATAAAAGAAGATGCTGCAGGGGAAAGAGAAGCCCCATAAATATGGCATCTGAAATACATATGCCATGATGATAACATTCCACCCTAAATTGATCTATATTTATAATAGAAGCAGGCAACATGTGTTGCTAATACCAAATATTACGCGATTGAAAGAAAAGGCAGCTGCGAGTTAATAGTGCAATGAAAGTTTTAGATAATCACCTCTGGCCAAGCTCATTTCAGTATTAGTGAGCCCCGATAGTGTCGAGACATATATCCTATCCCCCACATTAAACTAGCACTGACCTTGGCCTGCGTCTAAATCCAAACAGCAGCCACGCGGACCTTTAAAGTTCTATTAGAGAATTTAAAATACATATAGGTGTCAAGAAGGCAATCCGATATGTCGATAGGATAATATGCCAGGAAAACAAGCAGCTGTAAATTTACAAGCCACACACTGGATTGAAGTGTGCATACTGTCCGTGCACAACATACAAAACCAAATTGTCGTAAATGCTAATTTAAAACTAATGCAATGGCCCCAGTCCGAGGTAATTGCATGTTGTGCGCCACTCACAGAGGAGAGTATATGAGCCTGTAAATATTAGGCATAAAAACACGGGGTGCCGTAAAAGAAATTATTGCAGCAATATATAGTACAAGCATCCTTATCTTATATGCAACGGCAAATAACCATGGTTCCCAAAGCTATCCTTACGGCGGAAATTAAATTTAAACACGCTGGGAGCTACAGAAAGTTACAAACAGGATGCCCCACACTCTAAATTAGACGTTACTCAAGCGTTTGTAGCGGTGTGCATATAGAACTTACCCCGGTCAATGATAACGACCTCCCGGCATGGTAACACGGGTTGGTGGATCCAAACGAAGAACCCGAATGCAAACCCATTTTTAAAGGCCATTTTTTTCCCGCGTGGACGTCCAACTCCGTAATCGGAAGTGACAAGACAGAATGTGACCGTGAACATAAATGAAGGATGAGATTTCAACAAAGGAGCTCCTCTTACTATCGAGGACCCGGCAGCCATATTAAGCTGGCTAAAACGAATTGTCAATCAAAGGATCGATCTCAAGAAAAAAACGGAGAAAACAGAATTTGAAAAAGAGACTGTGAAAAAAAGACTGTGAAAAAAGGGGGAACAAATGTCATATTAAAAATACCCCATACATTATGCCCTCGAAATCCCATTTAACAGAGGGTCGCGTGTGAACGGTCCTTTCCTAAACGTCCAATACGTATGGGGGGAACGTCCTAAAAACATCCAGCATACATAAAGAAGCGCATATTAGAAAGGCGCATTCTGAGCGGTAGCAACAATTGTGCCAGACAATCATCTGCGAACTCCTGCTGCCGCACTAAAGCATGACAATAGAGTGCGAAGAGAAAGCACTCATTTAAATATATTTATATAAACCTGCTTGACGCAGAAACTTCCACTCCCATTGAGAGATTGAGTCATGGCACGATCATGGCTACTTATCACCCGGACTGAATAAGACAAAAGAAAAAATAAGAAAGAAACAAGCACAAGCACCACGAGCACACGGACAGCGGGAGGGGGGCGGGAACGGGCACAGGACAGCGGGAGGGGGGGCGGGAACGGCGCACGGACAGCGGGAGGGGGGGGCAGGAACGGGCACAGGAAAAAATACGTAAACTTACAAAGTGAAAACACATTTGTAAACAAAATGCTCCTTACCTGATCGCCTCGTGGGAACTCGAATCTTGCAGCCAACTCCAACAACAGACACTTGTAAAAAACAGGCCGACTCGAAAAAAAAAATAACACACACCCACCGCCGCGATGACGATCAGAAGTGGGTGGAGAGGGAAAAAAACGCGGGAAAGCCCCCGAATCTGGTCCGGCCTTGACGGACAGATCCGGCTCCCAATGGCTAGCCTCCATTTATGGAGTTAGCCAATGGGAGCCAGGGGACGTTCCTGAAGCCCATAGAGGAAACAATAGATTTCGCCTGCGCCGAAATTGGAGACAGAGCCCTGAGAGAAGAGTTCCTGGTCGGCATCGCCTAGGTGCAGGGACATGGTGTCTACAATAAAAGACCCCAGGAGCTTTGGAGGATTGACAAGATGAAAAGGAAGATCGCAGCCAGAGGTGCGGGGAGACACTCTGAGCCCTAGAGGAGGGTGCCTAGCCTCCAAAATGACTAATAGTGACCAGAAGTCTGCCAAGTTGGAGAGCTAGTGATACTATTATTGGATGCCTTCACTGCATATTCTGGGTGGCTCCAAACCTGGGAGAGTGAAATGGAATTAAAAGAAAAGGCTTGTACGGAAGACCAGGGAGGGTGTTTCATAAGAGACCTCCCGAGTACCCGGAATCCACAGTATACATCAACCTCACCCGCAAGCACCATGACTAATGAGAGCCAATCCAACCAACAGGAGCCAGTCCAGCCTACAGTGAGACCAGTGGGAATATGGACTCCCTGGCTACCAGGGGAGACATCTAATCGAAAGCTGATGGGATTTACAAAAGAAATGGGTCTACTAAGGCAGACTTTATGAAGTCTCTAGTCAATCCAGTGCATGTAGGCTAGATGCTGGGTAAGTGTGGACCATCTTGAAGGGGCTCTATGAGAGAGTGAAACTATGCCAGTGGCTAACTGACAAAGCAGAAGAAGGGAGAATCCGATCACAGCAAAATATACGTACTGGAGGTATTAAGAACTGGTTACGAACCAGGACCTGGCCAGATATGTCCAGGAGCTATTCGCATTGCTATTGCAGGACCAGGACATGGCTACAGTTTTGTGTACTGCACACACAGGTTATTAGTTATTTTTAAACTAACAAATGAACTCCTGATGTCATAACAAGAGAGCATAATTTCCATCAGAAAATGAGAGGGGTGAAACCATAGTATTTCACGCTATTTCATGACGTCTGAACTTTGACACTTGCCGTGAGTAGGCCCCTGAAAAAAGTCAAAACTACTCACGACTGAGAAGATCCCATACTACTGGTGTTTCCCAATACATGTAATATTTAGGTACAAGGGAGCCTTGATTGGTAGTGCGGTCCGGAGTTTCTAGTTCACCGAGGGAGAGTGCAGCAGCAGTGTGAGAGGGAGCGGAGGGGTATGGGAGCAGGAGGTAGGAACGCCGAAAGTGCCCCGCTCTCTTTTTTCAAATCAGACTTGCTGAGGCTTTGGCTGAGGGAGGACTCAGCAAACCAGATTGAGGGCGAAGCCGAGGTGTCTGGGCGCTGCTGCAGTTGCAGTAGATCCATGCCTACGGTGCAGTGGGCAAGTACTGCGAGCTTGGGGGGGGAGTCTGGGGGTAACTTTTCATCTATCCCCGCTCACCTTCAGCTAACCTCCAGTTTGCTCGTTCTTTGACTCTGTATCTTGGACTCCATACAAAGACAAAGGTACGCAGTGAATTTAGATGGCACAGGACAGCGGGGGGGGCGGGAACGGCGCACGGACAGCGGGAGGGGGGGCGGGAACGGGCACAGGACAAAATACGTAAACTTAAAAAGTAAAAACACATTTATAAACAAAATGCTCCTTAACTGATCGCCTCGTGGGAACTCGAATCTTGCAGCCAACTCCAACAACAGACACTTGTAAAAGGAAGAAAACAGGCCGACTTGAAAAAAAAATAACACACACCCACCGCCGCGATGACGATCAGAAGTGGGTGGAGAGGGAAAAAATCGCGGGAACGCCCCCAAATCTGGTCCGGCCTTGACGGACAGATCCGGCTCCCAATGGCTAGCCTCCATTTATGGAGCTAGCCAATGGAGCCAGGGGATGTTCCTGAAGCCCATATAGTAAACAATAGATTTCGCCTGCGCTCAAAAGCTGCGCAGAGGGCAGCCTTCTGCAGGCGAAACCTAAAAAGTACTTTGAATAATATTTGAGCATACAACTTGATATGTTAGTAATATAATACAGTTTCACAATAATTGCATCGATGCCATGCCACCAAACAACATATTGAAATGTATTGGGCTGCTTTCTGTCTACCATGATCATTTCATTTGCAAATTGCTGGCATTCATGTTATACATTTGTGTGTTACAGGAAAAAATGTCCCATATATTTTGTTTCGGAAAATTTACAGTAGAATGCAGTTTCAGTTTTGTAAGAATCAGCGGTGCTTACAAACTGCTTATGCCTGCTATCTGACATATATAATATACACAAATTACTCGGGTGGGATTACATAATTGTACAGTATATTAATCCACCAGATCTTGGCCCCTAAAATGAATAAACACGATTATTGATAATTTACTAACTCAGTTAGGTTTTACATGCCAAGTTTAGTGAAGATTATTCCATGGGAAAGAAGTTCAGGAGAAATGAAAAAAATTATAATTTTAAATGTTATCTCCCCTAGGACATTTTGCTTAAAGGTATTGCAAACCTGATGAATTGATTCACATGAAATCTGGCATGAACCTAGACCTTTACTCAGAAAGTGTGTTTGTTCGATTGGTTTTCAATCTGTTCAATAGTTTTTGAAAAATAAGCATTTGAAAAAGTTGCAGTGTGGCATTTGAAAAGGTTAAGACTTTTGCATACCTTGTCAGTCGAAAACCTATTTGTTAGTTTGCTTATAACATTGCCAACATTTGACAAATATCCATGAAATTGACAGAGTCCAATTAAAAGTGTTCATTTGCTAGTAAGTTCCGGACTGTGTACTGAATCTGCACAAAATCTGGCAGATGCTCGGAATAACTAGATTTTTGCTGGTATGTCAAGTTTTCTTCCAATCCGTAAGAGGGGGAGAATACTTAAGCAGGGGGGGGCGGGGGGGAGTTAATACAATTTTGATTTGCTGGTAACATTGGTGCTGTTTGATCAACCTGAATGGAATGTGGCAAGTAGGTAACAAGTGGTACCCAGTGTAGGTATATCAGGTTACGTGAAGATCCAGTGGAGGGCTAACATTAAAGGGGTGTGGAAGCAATAAGATCTGCAAGACATTGTGTAGGAACTTAGCACGTATAACCTTCTTTTACTTTTTTTTAAGTTTGTGCAGATCCGTCATTGGGGTTTGAGTTAAATTGTAAGGCTGTGGGAGTGTTCATCTGCTAATAACAATTGCACTGTGATGATTCTGCACAAAATTTTACAGAAGCCTGTAGAACTTGCTTTTTGATTGTTATGTCAAGATTATTACCATTTCATCAAGAAGGAGGGATAACATTAAAAGAGGCAAATATCATGCTTAGTTGCTTGTAACTTTAGTACTGTTTGATGATTCTGCATCAAATATGGCAGACAGTTAGCAGGGTACACCCAGTGCAGGTATTTCAGGTTGTGGCAGATTCAATGTGGGAGGAGAAGTTAAAAGGGGGGGTCTAAACAATGTATAGATTGACGCATAACTTTGACACCATCTGATGGAACTGCAGGAAGGTTGACAGGGATGACGGTGAGGAGCTGAGGGCATGAAAGAATAGTTCATTTGCAAATACATGTGGCACTGTTTGATTAACCACCACACAATTAGGCAGATTTAGCTTACTTACATTTGAGCAGAACAATTAGGGGGCGGCAAAAATATAGTGGAGCACAATTCGAGTTTGAATCACTAATAACTTAGCCCTGTTCAATTATTCTACATCAAAGGAGGTAGCAAGCAAATTAAGCCTGGTGAAAGCCCAGACAAGCCCTGGAACCAACTCTTCTGCAAACAGTCAAAGGTGGTTGGGTGCATGGCCTTTTCAGAGGCTGTTCAGAGCGCAGAATTGGGCTGTGGCAGGCTGTGCATAGTGGGGGTTAGGTGGTGACAGCAGGTTGAGGAGCATTGTTGTACACAACGGGCCTTAGAAATCAAGAACATTTTATAAAAAGAAATTCACTAAAAAAAGCACCGTTTTTTGGGAGAGGATGTGGCCTAATGGCTAGGGTGGTTGATCTTGAAGCTGGGGAACTGGGTTCGAGTCTTGGCAGGGACGCTCAACATACTGTGATTCAAGGCAAATCAGCTAATCTCCCTGTGCTAACAAAAATGAATTTTGTCTGTCTGGAACGCAACTGGTGCTCATGTAAAGCGCTGTGATAACTTCTGGCTAAGTTCACGTAATGTAAAAAAAAAACACAAAAAAACGAACACGACACACAATATAATCATAGTTTTTCACCATGTTGTCTTCAGTTTTGGTCTTTTATTCTAGCGGACGACCTTGACTTATGTTGAGTATGTGCATACATGTTTATATGTGTGCTGAGGGCATGTGTGACCCCATCGGTTCACTGAATGAATATTGAACACACAAATATCGTGTGGACAGAATATCGTGTAAAAAATATCGAGGACTAGAATATTGTGTAGGTAAGTGCAAATATATAGGTATACATTTACTATTCTTAACTCCAGATCTACGTACCTTGAAGATATATATATATATATATATATATTGTCAAAGTACAAAGAGAGCACAGCCTCATAGATGAGAGAGGGAAGGAGAATGGGCGACAAAGAGAGTGGGGGGGAGAGAGTAGAGGCAAAGAGAAAAGGAGGTGGGGTGGAGAGCCAATAGAAAGAAGAGACTAAGCAAGATAGCACACAATGGCAAAACCAATATCTCTGGCCTTTATTTTTAGGTCTCACCTAGCGTTGCAGCGCCGATGCGTTGCTTGCTCTTCAAGACATATTGTGGTAGAGGAGATTTCAGAAGGGGACTTGAAGCCCCGCCCATCATTTTCATAGGCTGGCGTCATCATTTATGGTAAACGGTGGCCTCTGATTGAACATGAGGCTTCTTTGTTGCCACCCTGTCTCCTTTTGGGACGGCCCATCCAGACTTGATTGTTTGCTTAATGGCTGTCGTGAGGGTATTTCTTATCTAAAGGAGGCTTGTAGTGACGGATCATGTTTCCTAAGTCTGTTTTTTAAAAAAATGTGATTATGTCTGCCAGTGACGACATTACAAAACAGCACCGTGCACCGTAATAAAATGTTCCCGCTACTGTATTTTTCCTCACCTTAAAACTAATGTTTAGTTTAAACAGATTTCCGTGCTGATATACATACACCATCTCCCCCCTCTGCCTCTAGAGCACACATGTGCAACGTCTCCACCCTCTGCCAGCCACTGAGTCTCCCTTCAACTCTTCAACCAGTCACTTCTCAATACCAGAGTCCAGTCTTCCTTTGTTGTTTATTGAGGTCTCAAAACGCCCCTTCACGCCCAAGGGGCTCCTTTCCCTTGGCCTTGCTGTAGTGATGGGCTAACAGTAAAAAGGTGTGAGATCATCATCACTGCAGATATAGGTGCGAGATCACCATTACTTCAGATATAGGTGTGAGATCACTATCACTGCAGATATAGGTGTGAGATCACTATCACTACAGATATAGGTGTGAGATTATAATCACTGCAGATATATATAATACCTACGTGTTCAGTATATGAGAGTTTAAGCTATTGGCATTCTAAATGACAATCCCTTTTATTTATGTTTTAAAAACGAAAATAAAAATTAGAGGCATTGTCATTTGCAATGTCAATGGCTCAAACTGGTGTAAATGCGAGACCTATTGCATTGCAAATGCTTGTTGGACAACCTGGGGGGGCCGATTTGGACGGTGCCTATGTTGTTCGAATGCCGCCAGCGGCCCAGTGGGTGTCTAAATGGCTTTTCTGAAGGCAGATGGGCGTCCATTAGCTCCCTTCCTCCCTTTTATCAATGGGCAGAGGAGTCCCTCCCTTTCTCTCGCTGGGCCGGCCCATTAATGTATGCATATTGAGTGGGGGCAAGGGGGCTGAGCAGAAGTGGCCTTACTTTTTTTCATGAGTTTTTCACCAGTGTGAACTAAACTGTGCATTTTTTTTTATCTAAGTAAAGTTAAGAAAACACGCCTCTGTCTGAGACACCCCCTTCTTTTTATAAAACTTCGCCGAAGCAGTGTTTTGCGGAAAGGCAATATGCAAATGTGGGCCACTTTTTTTAGCGTGACCGGGCAAATTTTTATTCAAATCCAACCCTGACTGTTGGTCCCTCTGTGTTTATCTTTCAGCAGGCACAGAGAGACGCGAAAGCGAAGAGAGAGAGGAGGGAAGAAGAGAGATGACAGAGAGAGATCAGAAAGTGAAGGAGTGGCAAAAGAGAGGGGGGAAAGAGACAGATGTCAGTGAAAGAGCAGAAGGAATGAGGAGAGAGATAAGAGAGAGGGAGAAAAGAGAGAGAGAGACACAGCAAATAGATGCTTCAAAATAGGAAAGAGTGGGGGGGGGAATGCAGCAGGACATGTTGGAACACTTTGCCAGGACAGCAACTGGATTCCAGTCTGAGCCTGATGAGTTGCACTACTTTAGAACTACTTCATGTACTTCAAAAGGCAGTCTGTGAACAGGCCCCATTGTGTGTAAGACTGCACCAAATAATGACCCATAGCTAAATTACAGGAGGTGGAATGATGTCTTCTGAGCCTGTCCCTGATCCGGATACTTGAGTCTAAAGTGACTTTCTCGGTTCATGCAGTGGGAAGTGAGGCAATTCCTTGAAATGCAAGTCACGGCGCTCCCCCCGACTTCCCGTGCAGTCTTTATTGAGCCTGCTCGTTGGTGTGTTGCAAATTGAGTGGCAAAGAAGTTGACAGAAAAAGTTAACATCGTGCCTCAAGAACATAAAATTACAATTAAGCACAGTTAATGTAGCATAATAAAAAGATATTTGATTATGCGTCAGTTTAGGTAGAAATGTCATCTATCTCCCATGTGACTGCTTCAGCGGAGGAGTTTCATGAGAGGAGGCTAATTCCACAGAGAGAGACCAAGTCAGCCGCTGCCAGAGCCAGTCTGACAACCCTTGATTGTGTTACCTAATTCAACGGACGCAATTTTGAAAACAGAATTTGTGTCGTGTGCTAGGAAGCATCATAAAGCACTACAGGATTACGGACTATAGGCTTATGCACCCATTTTAGTTTAGAAAAACACATTTTCTAGCTATGTGTGGCTCTGTGTAAAAGACTGCTGAGCTCCAAGGCCCTCCATCATACACAAAGAGTGCCAGAGACACAAAATAAGACAATCGTTTGCAGTTACAATGAATATGTGAACTGACTTTTCCTTCCGCTTAGTTATGATAGGGCTGAGATTTCGATCAATACCTTATCACTATCGATCTAAAACCCCGATCTGGTCGACTGAATCTTTATTGCCTGTCATTGAGAAATAAAGTGCATCTTTACCAAATTAGTTCCCCCATTAAAGGACTCTGCTTCAAAGGATCACAAACAACTTCTAGCTTTCAAAGGTTTATTATAAGTTGTAAGTACAAGCATCTCAAGATGAGATTCACCAAATACACGGGCCCAACTACATACACGTGTTCTCTGAAAGCCCTCAGACGAACAACGGAAACTATCAATACCAGTTCTAAAAACAATAGTGCCGTTAGCATAGACACGTATTGAAATCTATCGCTCATTACAGGCGGAAAGAAATTACAGGTTAGGCTTTCCCTACCCTGCACTAGATGGTATCCCTACTTAACCAGGTCTCTACCTATCAAAGGTGTCAGCAGTGAATGACTCCCGAGGGAAGTCACTCACTCTAAACTCTTGGTGAAAACCTAAAGTCCTCCAGTCATGGCCCCTCTCTGCCTACCCATCCGCTCTCTTAAGGGTCCTCAGGCATCTGCTCTAACTCCACCCAGGGGTGCTGTCCCTAATACAAAATCACAACAACATTTAGGACGCCCCTCGTGAGACGCCCCTCACGTGGTGTAGCTTCTGGCTGTTTCCATGATGAGGCCTTGCGGTTAGAGTCGACCTTGCTTTCCAGACGCTTCTCCGGCCCGCTGATACCCCTTAAACATTCCGGAACCCTCCTACATGTCTGGTCCATTTCAAGAACAGGCTTCTATTCATTTTTAATAATTGAATACCCCCTTTTCTCTTCCAGACAGACATTTGGAGCCAAGTCCCAAATCTTATGGTTTTCCACCTGCGTCACAACATTCCCCTTTCCAGACTAATACGTGTAAATCAACATTTAAAGCTTTCCAGCCCTACAACAGTTTTATAATATTCGATTTCTTCTTTAATTGTTAGCATGTTAATACTCTTATTCTACTGATTCAGTAAACACATCTGTAAATCAAAAACCCACTCATTAATTCTAAACATTAGTGCAATCCACATTGTATATTTCAGTCGCCTTCCCCCTCCCGCCTTGCTCAGGCCCTGAGGCCTACCACGTTCAACGTTTCCGTATGTCATCTTGCATTTGACAACTGCACAACATAGATTCAAGAATATTCACGTTGAATAAAATCACATAGTATCACATTTTGCGAATTAATAAAAGAACTCACATCTATATAATATAGTCCTTCTGAATAATATAATGTAATCATAACATGAGTGCGGTCCAAGAAATGAAAGGTATACCAGTCTGATTCTTTCTGTCATGGCCATGCATGAGGCCTGTCTCTTTCCGTGCTCACAGCACGCCATCTTCCTATTAGCAGCTACATTTAACATGGACCATGATTAATCACATCTAATAAAGTTATACATTGCACTCATGTCTTCATTAGTTCCACTTCTATATGCATTCTCTAAGTTAACCACATAATTTCAGAATATAGATGTAGTTACTATCAGCACTCATGGCATTTCTCTTCATGGTTTGTGCTTACTACGTATAAGTGTGATGCATTTCTACATTTTGGTTAGTTTGCGCTCTCTCAGTTCCCCCCTTTGATGACCTCTCGGGGTCATCATTAACATTTAAACTGCAGTGATTGCTAGCATAACCCGTTTCTGTGTTTGCAAAGCCCTCAGACTTCGGTACTGACTATCTTGTATGGCAGCCAATCTCTGCAGCTGTTTACTTCGAGCTCTCTCTGACCTTCTTGATCTGTACCATTTGAATACCCTCACCAATCCCCACAACACAATCCCACAGATCAATATTATGATGATAGGTTTCAGTATTTTCCACACAAAGCTTTTGCCTAAGGTGGTGAGCCAACCTCCTGCGTCACTTATCCCCTGGCCCACCTTTTCCCAGACATTTTCTCTGCTCAAGTCTTCGATCTCCTTGTGAATATCAGTTATGTTCCTAATAACTTTATCAAGGGGCTTCGAATTGTCTGGAATGTAGGTGCAACATTCTTGGACCTTCAAAGCCTTACAGACTCCGCCCTTTTTTGCTAATAGGACATCTAAGGCAAGACGGTTCTGAAGAACCATAGCCCTTATCGATTGCATCTCTCCTTCTACCAGCATTAAGGACTGAGCAGTACTGGCAGACAACCTGTCTACGACTGTTGCTAGCCGTCTAATTTTAACATCATTAAGAGCTAATCCCAGAAGTGGGAACACAGCTCCAAAGACATCTCCAACCATTTCTGCACTCACATCTCTCCTTCCTCTCGATGATGTCTTGCCCTCAATTATCTCTAAGTCTTGGGCATGATATATTTTAGGGAAGATAATTGCCAAGTAACATGAGCCATACCAATTATCAGGTAGCTTCACGTAGGCATTTCTCCCACATACAAAATATACGTTAGGAATCACTTGCATTCCTTTCAGGAAGTCTTTGGTGTAATACTCCAAATTGAAAGCATGTTCACAGCTAACCTCTCCCACGTATACATTTTCATAATACGTTTTGGCTCTATGGAGACATAACTTTCCTCTCTTTGTTCTATCTAAAGCTATTGGACCACTACTACCCTTTCTCTTGTGTGCCTTTTCTTCTTCGGTCCAATCCGTTTTCCATTGTCCTGATTTCTTCAAAATCTTTTGTCTCCTATTCCGATCATCCACCTGCCCTATGAACTTCTTCTCGACCTCTGACACCTTACATGTCAGGTTATTTCTGCGGGCATGTGAAGTGTCTAATGTAATCCAAGGAATGAAGAACTTGGCCAATCTGTCTTCACTCTTCCAGTAGTCCCATTTGTTCATTTGCTTATAA
Organism: Lissotriton vulgaris; assembly: GCF_964263255.1. Lineage (NCBI taxonomy): Eukaryota > Metazoa > Chordata > Amphibia > Caudata > Salamandridae > Lissotriton > Lissotriton vulgaris. The sequence continues at coordinate 1,174,953,772 of NC_141695.1, read as the reverse complement.
TTTGGGACTTCTGGTAACACTGAGTCATAATTGGAGAAATAGTATTCAAAACTATCTCTCCCATAAAATATACTAAGCAATAAGCTACATGTAATGCCATAAGTCAGCGGGAGGTGATGATAACGAATGCCTTCATCCACAGATGCCGGCAACTGCATGCAGACATAGCAGTCCTTGACCTCCATGGCATCTACATATTCATACAGTAATTTTGCATAAGCATTTGACCTAAAGTCACCTTGGGACTCATCTACATGTAACCTGCGGGCTTCTGCAGCCAATAACGCTTTCTTGTGTGTGTTTTCCCCTTTCTCACCAGCAATGGTGGGTGTAAGCGCTTCTACAGATGCCACATCAGTTACCTTTGCCTCCTCCTCACGTCCCTTTACATAAGAGACTGTTACCACTAAAGCTATTAGTATTATCACTCCTACTATTAGTGTACCTATTATACATTTCGCTCTGCGGTTCTGAGTACCGGCCTCCATTTCGTCAGATAGTGTGGTTCTCTCTTAACTCAGCACAAAGTTCCCTCCTTTTCTTCGTTCCTTTACTGTCTCCTTTACTCCTTTTGTCCTGAGAACCACGCAACTGGAAGCTGACAACCCTTTCCGCCAAAGTCCTTTTTAGTTCAAATACAGACAACCCTAGCCCTTCTCCATCATCTCAGGGAGAGTCCCTAAGAATCTCTGCTTCCTAGGCGCTAGGTAATCTTCTTTTCTTCACGCTTATTTACAAAGTCTTTTAAGCATCCACTATCAGGCGCTCGCCTGCAGCTTCGACAGCAAAGTTCAATATTTCCAGACGAAGGTTGTGCTCTTCTGCGGCTGATATCTTTGAACCAAAATCAGGGAATTGCAATTCTGTGAGAAACATGTCCTTTATCTTGCTGAGGCGGGGAGGACGGGGGAGCATGAATGTCAGAGACCCTTCTTGTTCGACACCGGGCACTAACAATCTTATCTCCACTGTCACGATGGGCTCAGAACTGGACACCACCACCGCTCTGATCCTCCCCGTCACCGGTTTCGAAGCCATCTGTCACCAGATATGTCCACTCGGGGGTGGAGTATCTTCTGTTAGGCACACGCACTCTTCTTGACCTCCTCAACTCTGGTGCTTCAGCGCCCTGAGCACCGTCTTCTGGGTCTGAGTCTTCTGATATCGGAGGAAGGGTTCTCTCCAGAGTTGACCTTAGGCTAGAGCTCCTTCTCTGCGGCCAATCAGCTTCTCCGCGTACCCTTCTACTCCTTCTTCTCCTCGTTGGTTCACGCTCCCTGTCAGACCTGTCAGTGTCTGACTCGTACTCCCAGCTACTTTCTCCTTCAGTAGCGTTGTCTGTTTCGCTGTTGTACTGACCGTCCTCAGCTTGGTCAGACTCGTTCCCTGCTTCCTCTGGCACCTCTACAGCTTGGCTAGCCCCCTCTATGGCTTCTCGGTCCGCCTCTGGACGTCTATCCGAGAGAGGAGCTGTTTCTATCAGAGGTGCTGGAACTCTCCGCGTATGCGACGCGTGGATCCAATTGGGCAGGCCTCCCACTTTCACGGCTGTGTTTGTGGTCAGGATGATCTGGAAGGGCCCACGCCAACGAACATCCAAGCAGCTGCTTCTTACGTGCTTCTTCACCAGGACCCAATCCCCAGGAAGCAAGTCATGACAAGGGTCCTGGCACGATGGTACCTCGGCAGCCTGCACCTGAAGGGACACAGAATGAATGGCGTCAGACAGTCCCTTACAATAGTCCAGGATCATATCATCTGTGATGCTAATCAATGCAGCAGTTGGGACAGAAGGTAACCTCATTGCCCTTCCCATCAGTACCTCATGAGGAGACAAACCAGTTCTCCTATCCGGGGTACTACGGAGGCTCATAAGGACCAATGGCAACGCATCAGGCCAACTCAAGGATGTTGATGAACACACCTTTGCAATTCTGGCCTTGATGGTGCCATTAATCTGTTCCACAATTCCTGAAGCTTCCGGTCGGTAGCTGCAATGTAGTTTTTGATCAATATTTAAAGCTGCGCAAATCATTTTCACAAGCGAGCTGTTGAAATGCGTTCCCCTATCCGATTCCAAAGAGGCCGGCACCCCGAAGCGCGGGATAAGCTCCCTGAGCAATATCTTAGCTACTGTGAGGGTGTCGCACCTGCGTGTAGGATATGCCTCAACCCATCTAGAGAAAACGCAAACAACCACCAGGATATAACGGAGGCGGCTGCACCTTGGCATTTCGATGAAATCTATCTGTATTCGGTTGAATGGACCTCCTGACCTCCCTATGTGGCTCAGTGCAACTGGTGTCTTCTTCCCTACATTCAACTGCTGGCACGTCACACAACGCTGGCACACTGCTTCAGCGGCTACTCTGAACTTGGGGTTAAACCAGGTCTGTCTAAACACTCTCAGCATAGCATCTCTTCCTAAGTGGACAGGACCATGTATTTGTCGGGCCATTGGGCTCACCATCTCATTGGGCAACACTGCTCTGCCATCTGCTGAAACCCAGAAATGGGCCTCCCCCACCACACATCCTGCTTTTTGCCATGTTTCTTTTTCACAGTCAGGAGCATTTTCTTGCATTTCCTTCAGTTCGTCCCAAGTATCAACAGTTTCCAATATCATCGCTAATTCAGTCCTTACACTTATTCCACCCACTTCCACCTCTGTGAAAGAGTATCCTGTCTCCGCGCAATACCGTGCGACTTCGTCGGCATATCTATTGCCTTGTGACACGAAGTCCATGTTTCTGGTATGCGCGGTACACTTTACAACAGCAATACCTGCTGGACATTGCAATGCTTCTAACAACAGGCGCACAAACTCTCCATTGCGAATGGGAGAGCCTGAAGAAGTCATGAAACCTCTTTGAGACCACAACTGCCCGTAATCATGAACTACCCCGTAACCATATTGACTGTCAGTGTATATGGTGACTCGGATTTGATTGCTTGCCAGGCAAGCACGCGTCAGGGCAATAATCTCGGCCACCTGAGCGGAGTGTACTCCTTCCAGGCATCCAGCTTCCACTACTCCAGTAATTGTGCAAACAGCATAAGCTGCTCTTAACTGCCCAACTTCGTCTCTTACACATGAGCCATCGACAAAGAAAATTTCATCTGGGTCGGTCAGTGGCTCATCTACGATGTCGGGTCTTGGTTTGGTGCATAGTTCAGTCACATCGAGGCAGTCATGGTCTGTACATTCTTCATCATCTTCGATATCATTTGGAAGTGGCATTAAGGTAGCAGGATTTAAAACAGAGCATCTCCTGAGGGTCACATTCTCTGCAGCCAGAATGACTTGTTCATAGCGCGTGAGCCTGCTATTCGTCAGATGCTGAGTTTTAGTCCTGGTCATCAACAATTCCACTGAATGGGGCACATGTACCTCTAACGGGTGCCCCATCACTATATTTTCACATCTCTCAATGCTGACACCTGTTGCAGCAACGGATTTGAGACATCCGGGCAACGCTGCGGCTACTGGGTCTAAAGTAGCCGAGAAGTAAGCGACTGGTCTACGGGCATTCCCATGGATTTGGACTAACACAGACAGCGCGCATCCCTCTCTCTCGCAGCAGTAGAGCAAGAATGGTTTATCGTAATCTGGCATTCCCAGAGCCGGAGCACGACACAAGTCCTCTCTCAGCTGCAGGAACGCCATCAAACAGTCTTTGTCCCATGGTACCGGATCACTCACTTCCTTGTGCGTCAGTTTTTGCAAGGGCTTTGCTTTCAGTGAAAAGTTTGCAATCCACTGTCGGCAATATCCCACCATTCCTAGGAACATTCTGACTTCTCTCTGTGTTTTAGGCGCATTCATCTTCATGATGGCCTCTATCCGGTCTGGTGACACCTTCCGTTTCCCTTTCTCAATTCTGTGTCCCAAGTACTGCACCTCTGTCAGGCAGTACTGCAATTTCCCCGGGGACACCTTATGCCCATTTTCGGCTAGATGGTTTAACAAAGCAATAGAGTCCACCCTGCAAGCTTCCTCTGTCTCTGACGCCACAAGGAGGTCGTCTATGTACTGGACCAGAACTGACCTCTGGGGCAGTACTAGACTTTCAAGATTTTTCTTCAGGAGCTGGTTGAAGATCGATGGGCTCTCTGTATACCCCTGAGGAATACGACACCATGTTAGGACGCGACCTTCCAGCTTAAATGCGAAAAGAAAATGGCTTTCTTCGTCCAAAGGGATCGAAAAGAAAGCCTGGCAAAGATCAATCACAGTGAACCATTCTGCTTGGAACGGTATCTGAAACAGTATCACTGATGGATTCGGTACCACTGGACAACATGAAACGACTATGTTATTAATCTTTCTAAGGTCCTGCACTATCCGAAATTTCCCATTAGGTTTCTGCAGACCCATAATCGGGGAGTTACATGGACTACCCACGATTTCCTTCAGTATTCCCTGCTTAATCATGGACTCAATCACGGGTTGTATACCTGCGATCGTTTCTGGTGTCAATTTATACTGAGGTGTTCTTGGGAACTCAGCATGAGGTTTCACTACAATTTTCACTGGGTCTACTCCTTTCACCAACCCAATCTCTTCCCCAGTGAAATCCCACACTTCTGGAGCGACTGTCTCCCTCAAGTCCCAGGGGAGCTCGTCTACTGTCAGAGTGGGATACAGCTCCACACATATTCTGGAATTCGCGACTTTAAAGTCTGCATCATCATCATTTGTCAGTACCTCCACTCCTTGCGGAGTACAGTATATAGTGCAGTTCAATTTGCACAAAAGGTCTCTTCCTAGCAGACATACAGGACTAGAATCGCAAACCACAAACTGGTGCTCCTCACTGTACTTCCCTATTTTCACCTGCACGGGCTCAGTCAAGGGACTGGTCATTCTCTTGTTAGCGACCCCCACCACTTGTATGGTCTCCCCCGACATGGGCAGGCCTGGGACTGCGGCTGATCTGATCGTGGATCGAGTGGCTCCTGTGTCCACTAGAAATGTCGTGGGGAACCCTGCCACTTCGGCCTCAACATAGGGTCCCCTTTGGTCTACTTCCAGGGCTGCCCCGAGGATGCAGTCATCTCTTTCCACTCTCTGTCCCGTTAGTGGGTCCACATAATAGCATTCCTCTCCTCCTACAAACAGGGGCATCTGTCTATATGTCTTACCCATAGTCCCTACTCTGGGTGCCTGCGGGAACTGGGCTCGGGGAGGAGGCCCCCCTTTGAGCACCTTTCCCTGGAATTGCGTTATCCCTCTTGTAGGCGCACCCTGAGTCTCTTCCTCTTCCACCTCTTGGTCTCCTATCTCAATATTATAGGGACACTCGCGTTTCCAATGCCCCAGCTCGTTACACTGGTGGCACCTAGTCGTTTTCTTTAAGGTAGCTACATCTATCCTAGGTCTAAAGGTGGAGTTCTCCTCATTGCCCTTGTTCTGGCTGTATTGTTTCCTTCCTCCAGTACCGGTTCCTGGTTGCTGTTGCTGCTGTCCTCCCTTTCCTGCTGCCTGCATCTGTACCACCATCAGTTTCTCCTTTAGTTTCTTAGCCTTAGAATCTATCTCATCACAGCAGTACCTGGCATACCTCAGTATTTCATCTAGGGGTTTGTTTTGCCAACAAATCAAGTGCTGCTGGATCATTAAACTAATATCCGGTCTCAGGCCTAGGACAAACTTGGACACAAACTGCCCTATGTCCCTCGGATCCATGACATCCAGACCGCTATACTGTTTAAACGCCTTCAGCAATCTCTCATAGTATTCGTGTACTGTCTCTTTGGGTTCCTGTCTCGTTCGGTCAATTTTTACCCAATCTATGTCTTGCATTGGCACTTTCTCTTTCAGCCACGTCATTACTCTTTCGAATTTTGCCATCACACTCTCAGCCGGCCCATTAGTCCTAGCGTCTCTCTCTGGCTCTATGATGGGCCACTCAGCGCTAACCTTGCATGCGGTCCACAAATCTCCTGGCACCACTATGTCAAACAGTGTGTTCAAATCTATCCATAGGACCTTTGAGATTTTTACGAACCTCTCAACTTGCTTATACCACTCCACAGGGTTTTCCCGCAGTTTGGGGAAAGAGGTGGTAAAAGCAGCTAAATCCCCCCTACTCCAAGGGACGTGGACGTAGGTCCCATTTGCGACTTCCCTCAAAGGGTATGTCTCTACTCCCTGCTGTCCTCCTGGGGTCATCATAAGTGTACTTCTCCTAACGGTCCCTCTCTTGGACCACCTCTCTTCCCACTTATCTAGGGCCCTCCATGTCCTTATTCCAGTGATCAGTTCCTTTATGTGTGTTTTCAATCCGATGGTTCGCCTCTCATCTAGGTCTCGGTCTGTGTAATGTAGCCTGTGGTTGCCTTGTAAGGCTTTGGTTCTTGACAGGTCTACCATATACTTGCCTGCTAGTTCCACTAATTTCTCATGGGTTGCTCTCGCCTTTCGAGTTACGTCCTTTGCTATGAACAGAATTTCATCCTGCTCATACATGTCTATTCTTTCTAGGGGCAGGGTACCATCTACCATGTCATCCAGATCTGACTTTAAGCTGGAGACATCGAGTCTTTTGGCTTTTATTTCTGCTCGCAATAATTCCTTCGAGGGAGGTTGACAGGTGTCTCTCCCATCCCAACTCCGGGCCCTACGTTTGGGTTCTGGAGAGTTGGGGAGTGCTCTCTCTTGTTCCCATCTCTCCAGATCCCAGGCTCGGCCATCCGACCTTGGAAGGTGATGGAACACGGGCCTGTTACCCCCCTTCTCACCTTGCCCATTCTCTCCTCTCTTCTCACAGTAAGTTTCTCTACTACTCTCCTTTCGGTCTCCATTCTCCCTTGGCCTCGTATCACTCAGTATCTGATACGATCCCTCCTGGTTTCCCATATTCCCTGGGCTGCGCTCATGTCCGTCGTCGCAAGGACTATGGTACGGCCTCTCGCAACTCCCACTCTGTTCCCTCCTGCTGGGCTCACAGTGGATACACTTAAAGCTATCCCTGTACTCCCGAGCCCTCCTGTCTTCTTCATTATGTATCGGGGGAGACACCCCCCCGTTCTCTGGGCCCCCATTTTCCAGCTTTGATCTACCTCCACTCCGGGCCCAATGGGTGAATCCCCTACTGTCTTTCTCCCTTCCGTCCCACTCCGGACTGCTCTCTTCAGCCCCGCAGTGAGTCCGGGCTCTGCTGTCCTGACTTTCCCTTTCAGCTTCTGCCGCTATAATGTTCTTTTGAGCCTCAACTGCCTCATCCCATTTCTTCATGTACTCGTTGAACTCCTGAAAAGATTTCCGTCCTGGTCCCCTCATATCCTCTGGCCATCTAATATCCCCCAGATCGCCTGTTGTGTGTGCTGGGGTGCTCCAATCTCTTGGTATCGGCAACTGACTTGGGGAATTGATCGTATCCTTCCTTCTTGCCATCTCTGCTCTTTCTCTGTCTCTTCGTACTCGCTCTTCCCCTCTAGCCCTGTCTGGGTCATATACCGACACTATAGGACCTATGGTAACAGGTACCTGTAGTGCATCAGGTAATGCGTAGGATGTGGCACACGCCGTTTCTGGCGCTCTTTGCACCACAAACCTCCCGACCACCTGTTGCACTTGGCTAGGCTGGGACAGTTCTTTCTTTGCAGCGGGATCCCAATCGGAACTGGGAAGCGGCCCATGCTCTCCTGCATTGCCCCCCCCTTTCTCGGCATCTCCTTCTGCTCTGTTATACGGAGGCGGCCTGTCTGTCAATAATCTGTTTATCAGGCTGTCCTCCGTCTCGCTCTCGTCATCCTCCTCTAGGGGGCTTTTATTTCCGGGCATCTCTAACACTGGATACAATTTGTTTACTTCCATGTTATGCGCCCTCCATCTTTTAGCATCCTCATCCCACTTAGCATCCTGTACTGCTCTTACCGAGCGTTTCACTCTTTCCTGTCGTCTGTTCATGTTCTTTTCATGCGCTGCCCTAATCCATGCATTAAGGGCTTCAAACTGTGTTGGTCTAGGCAAGGGTCTCGTAGCGGTCATAACTGCTTTTAGTCTGTGTAGCACCTCTAATCTATACGTCCCGTACTTCGGGAACGTGAGTTCCTCATTTCCATCTGTCATCTTACTCCACTCTGAAATCCACAGAATCGTGTGCAGCCCAACATTTACCCCCATGTAATGAGCTGGCGTACCCTCCGGCGGGGCTTCTTCCCCCTCGTACGATCCCCTGCGCTCTCTTTTAAACAGCGCTCTTAACCATTTAAAACACTTCATAATTATGCGCAAGATTTCCAGCTTGAATACTTTGTTTACTTCCTGATGACAATCCACCAATCCTAGCGCGACTTCGCTAGCTGGCCTATCGCAGCGCGGTCTTTCACCGGCCGACCAATCCCAGCGCGGCACCTTCTGACGTCACTAGTCTCCGCTTCGCAGCAGCACCCCTCCTTTCTCAACTCTCCTCGCGGTCATGCATGCGTCCCATTCACACACCGAAAAATGACTACTTCCGACCAAGCGGTCACTTCTCTCGACTGTACGTCCACAGTCTATCTGTAATTATTAACACAACTGACGAGATGTCTGTCGTCTCTCTGATAGGTTCTTTACGCACACAGTAACTTCCGACCAGCGTCTGTTACTCGCGCACTCACTCCCCCTATCTGGTCCTTCGAGTGGTCACTGGTACCTCATGACCCCCTTCACCCTGGTTAATAATTACTTCTGGGTGTCCGATACACCCGAACCACTTAAGCTCTCCTTGAGCCTAAGATTTCCACCGGTTGCGCGCGCTCACAACCTGTTCCACAGTCTCTCTACAGTCATTCAACTCCGCCAGACATTACAACATAGATACAATACAAGACACCGCAATCTTAACACGCATGACCCTTTATACTCACTCTCGACCGATACTGCTGCTTTTCTGTCTCACGTCATCCGGTCCTTCTTCCGCGGGCGGTTCTTCCGATCATCAATCTCTAGGGGCCTGGGGGTAATCTAACCTGGCCTAGATCACCTTCCTCAAGAAGGCAACCATTCTCTATAGCTACCAACTGATAGGGCTGAGATTTCGATCAATACCTTATCACTATCGATCTAAAACCCCGATCTGGTCGACTGAATCTTTATTGCCTGTCATTGAGAAATAAAGTGCATCTTTACCAAATTAGTTCCCCCATTAAAGGACTCTGCTTCAAAGGATCACAAACAACTTCTAGCTTTCAAAGGTTTATTATAAGTTGTAAGTACAAGCATCTCAAGATGAGATTCACCAAATACACGGGCCCAACTACATACACGTGTTCTCTGAAAGCCCTCAGACGAACAACGGAAACTATCAATACCAGTTCTAAAAACAATAGTGCCGTTAGCATAGACACGTATTGAAATCTATCGCTCATTACAGGCGGAAAGAAATTACAGGTTAGGCTTTCCCTACCCTGCACTAGATGGTATCCCTACTTAACCAGGTCTCTACCTATCAAAGGTGTCAGCAGTGAATGACTCCCGAGGGAAGTCACTCACTCTAAACTCTTGGTGAAAACCTAAAGTCCTCCAGTCATGGCCCCTCTCTGCCTACCCATCCGCTCTCTTAAGGGTCCTCAGGCATCTGCTCTAACTCCACCCAGGGGTGCTGTCCCTAATACAAAATCACAACAACATTTAGGACGCCCCTCGTGAGACGCCCCTCACGTGGTGTAGCTTCTGGCTGTTTCCATGATGAGGCCTTGCGGTTAGAGTCGACCTTGCTTTCCAGACGCTTCTCCGGCCCGCTGATACCCCTTAAACATTCCGGAACCCTCCTACATGTCTGGTCCATTTCAAGAACAGGCTTCTATTCATTTTTAATAATTGAATACCCCCTTTTCTCTTCCAGACAGACATTTGGAGCCAAGTCCCAAATCTTATGGTTTTCCACCTGCGTCACAACATTCCCCTTTCCAGACTAATACGTGTAAATCAACATTTAAAGCTTTCCAGCCCTACAACAGTTTTATAATATTCGATTTCTTCTTTAATTGTTAGCATGTTAATACTCTTATTCTACTGATTCAGTAAACACATCTGTAAATCAAAAACCCACTCATTAATTCTAAACATTAGTGCAATCCACATTGTATATTTCAGTCGCCTTCCCCCTCCCGCCTTGCTCAGGCCCTGAGGCCTACCACGTTCAACGTTTCCGTATGTCATCTTGCATTTGACAACTGCACAACATAGATTCAAGAATATTCACGTTGAATAAAATCACATAGTATCACATTTTGCGAATTAATAAAAGAACTCACATCTATATAATATAGTCCTTCTGAATAATATAATGTAATCATAACATGAGTGCGGTCCAAGAAATGAAAGGTATACCAGTCTGATTCTTTCTGTCATGGCCATGCATGAGGCCTGTCTCTTTCCGTGCTCACAGCACGCCATCTTCCTATTAGCAGCTACATTTAACATGGACCATGATTAATCACATCTAATAAAGTTATACATTGCACTCATGTCTTCATTAGTTCCACTTCTATATGCATTCTCTAAGTTAACCACATAATTTCAGAATATAGATGTAGTTACTATCAGCACTCATGGCATTTCTCTTCATGGTTTGTGCTTACTACGTATAAGTGTGATGCATTTCTACATTTTGGTTAGTTTGCGCTCTCTCAGTTATTTGGTTAAAACGAGAAAGTGATCAGCAGAAAAGCCATATGGCAACATGTTTATTTTTTTTACATGCTATAGGTCTTACAGAAAAGATAGAATATCTGCATTCTTCTAATCTGAGCCACAGCATTTTTGTAACTAGACATTAAACGGATTCTAAAACCCTTTTGCAAAAATTACTTTAATTGATTTCGCAGTACACATTCTGCTTTAAACTTCATGTCTGCATTGAACATGAAAGTGCAAGAGACCGAGAATTTGAGTGGATTGTGGGTAGAACAATGGTATGATCGTATAATTTAAGAAATAAAATACCCTGTGATGGGAGAACTAGAAGTCTTTCGGCTGTTAAACATGGCGGAGAGGAATGCACCTTCTCTGAGAGGCAGAGATTGGAGTCTAGGGCACTGGTGGTGTACAAATTGTTCGTTCCCTAGATAGATCTTCCGCAACGGGTCAAGACTTTCACGTGGTTCTGTGGTGAGACACCTCACAGGGAGAGTGCAGTCACAGGGTGCAACCCACACCCTTGTGAGGGCCAGAATCCCACCCAAAGCCAGGCTGGGCACCAGGGAAGGCACACAATTGAATTTAGTCCTTGCATTGGTACTCAAATAATTTCTCTATTTTACTGGCCTTGATATACTATCCATACCGGTAAAAACTAGTCAGGTGGCAGCTCTAAATGTGGGTTAATTTAGCAATTTAGCCCGTTTCAGAGCAGACAAATTTGACATCTGTACAAATGAAGGCATGTCCCATTCCATCACCGTGCGCTATCTAGGCTCTGTCACGCAGACAAGAAGCAAGACAACAAAAACCCCGTATTTTGCATTTAAAATCTTTAAGCAAAGTTGGTTGCAGTAGCACAGTGCACAACCACAATATACATTTGAACATTGCGTGGATAAATGACAAACGAGAGTGCCTGCACCCTACGCTGATCCATTTCACGCTAAATTTCACAATACTTCGGTATAAGTGAAAGGAAGGGATGGGTTTTTATGTTTTTACTGTATAATTAAACAACTCATGCTTCGGCGAAATCATGAGATTAAATTACTGGGACGTTAAAGAAATTTACAAATTTCGATTTAGTCATCAAACTCTTAGCTTGCCAATGCTTTGAGCTATACATTTATACATGTTTCTCCAATCAGCGGTAATTACTGGTTAATTAACGGTAATTATGTAATTTGTGCCAATATTGCCATCTGAACCAAACAACACCTGTTTCTCAGAACTGCTGTGGGAGAAGTGTTCTGGGAAAGAACGCCTTTGAGTGATACAGGTCTTCAATTATCAGTTCGCCTCTCTAGTAGGTACCCACAATATCTGTCAGGCTGCAACAGAGGAAAATTACCCTAAAAGAGACTTTAAGCCTTGGCTATTCTCTTGAGCCATGCATTAACCTGTGACTTTCTCCCTCCACATGCAAGCCTTTTCTCCACACATCACTACAATACTATCTTTGCTTTTTTCATTTGGTTTTAAGAGGATTGATGTTGCCACAGAGGCATATTGGGGCCTGTTCTAGTGTTTTTATTGATTTGCCTTGTGTTGAAGATAATATCACAAGAAGTAAGGTGAGTGCAAAGGAGTTTATTGAAGGAGCACAGCAATCGAGGTCCCCACGCCAGCTGACCTAGTCTCCAACCGGCATTTGCAGAACCCTCAGCAAAGAATACAGAATGCATGAAAGCATTCTTGAGCAATAGACACAGAAAAGGTATAACATATTTACAACACCTTGCTTGCTTTAAAATGGGGGAGCGGAAAGGTACTCTGTTACTCCATCGTCTCTGCTTGCATGTTGGGTCTTGGCTTTGTGCAGTCCCTCACCATGTCCACATGGTGCTCCTCCAGGGAGGGAGATTACCAGCCCACCCACTGCTGTCACTTCCAGGGTGAAAGGGCCAAACTTGGCAAGACTCAGAGGACTGTGTCTCCACCATCAAGGGGCAGGTCTGCAGATGTGTCTCATGCACACCTTTGCCTCGCTAGCACTAGATTTCTACTAATCATCTCTGCCTCAGTGCGCTCCACGAGGCTGCAACAGGAGGAGTACTACAGCTCCCAACCATGTGGCATACATGTGATGGCTGTCACCTGATCCCATCCATAGTGCACGCTAGACAGTTTATGGTGTACACTGCTAGTGGCCTCAGCCACGCTGGCAAGCTGAGGTCCACCAGGTAGGGGCTGCACTACTCTACAGTCTTGCCATTCTCCGAAAGCTTTGCAGGATCTTGCTGTCTAGGTCTCCCATCTTTATAAAAGTAAGTGTGGGCAGAGGGCTGTTGGCCAAAGGGCTTTGTCATGCTTACCAACCCCTCCAACCCATCCAGACGGCCCAGACAAGTTGGGTGAGGGAAAATGAAGGTGGGCTTGAGCTAGTTGCCTATGTTCCCTGATAAGAAGTACGTCAGCTCATTAAAATATGGATATGGGTAGTCAGCCTCACAACTTTAGAACCTGTCCAAAGATTGTTGAGTCAGTCCTCAGGTAGACCCTGTTGCGTTTTACTACAGTAGTGGTTTGGAGAAAAGGGCAGGGGTGCTTCCCAAAGTCAGGCAATGTGGGTGACATCACAGTGGCGGAGAATACTTGTTACTGAGGTTTCTTTCTCCATACCTGCCTCTCCCTCTGCCTGCAGGCACATTGAAAGAGAATGCCCTGGAAGTTGTCACCTACCCTGAACATGCCAACCTACCTCCTCTTCCAGCCCCAATAACCAGTGTCTACTGGTTGTGGACTATTTATGCTTTCCAACAACTTCTACTTATAAAAATTCACAGCTCTTCAACCCTTTTTTCCACCGATGATTGAGGAGAGCTCGGGCAGCCAGGATTTTGCAGATGATGTGACCATCCACCTATTGAGAACCAGGGAAAGATTTAGGGTCTACTTTGATTAGTTCTTCTGCAGTATATTTGATAGGGGCTTACTATAGACACAATGACTGTTGGGGTTCACGCTCCTTTTCGCAGTGAATTTCTGACATTGATAATGGCCCTGTGACTTTAATGAATACCTCTTTGCTATCTTCGCTAACACCAGGCCACCCTGTCAGCCCTGAGTCTGAGTGCATTTGATGTAGCTAGCTGCTGCGCCACTGAAACTGTCTCATCCCCAGTTTTACCAATGCACAGGGGGCTGGCTTTATGTATCAACCTTTATTGGCCACATTTAGATGCTGGGTATATTGTATGGCCACAAACAATGAGTACGTCCAGTATACAATCATGCCAATCCAGCTATTCAGAGTAGTTGTCCCTGGAATTGGGTATAACAGACAAACCAGGAATTATCAGATACATACCGTCAAGCTGCATCCCTATTTTGCAGACAAATCTCCTCCCATTTACCAACTGCTCTGAGCAAGTGGTTAATAGGAGAGGGTGTGGAGTTTGCAGTAGGTGCCAAGGATCTGGAGAGGCTCAGGGCTGTGTTGTGCTCCCCCTGCAGGACAGGGTCCGAAGGAAAACAGGGGTAATGTCCAGGCTGCACTTGAAGTCTTATCAGCACTTTATTTTACAGGCTGGATTTTCCAGCTAGTAAATTTAGACCCGATGTTACTGGACATGAAAAATCTGAGTGCAGGCACACCAGGCAACTTTTCAACAGGCTGAGCCACCCATGGACACCGCTGGTCACAAGTTAGCACTTGCTCAATACTGTTACTTGAAGGGGAAAGCTGACACATTCCACAGCAGCTTCTATCCCTATGTGAGCTAGTATGGAACTCCATCTGGTCATCTATAATGTTCCATAAGTACAGAGACACACACAGAGATCCATTTCAGCAAAGACAGAAAATTAAATATCAATACACGGTTCAGAGACATAGGTCCTCTCTGGGGATAAGAAACTACCACCTGTATTCAAATGCTGTATAACTGAATATGATCTTATCTGTGGATTGGGACTCTATGTCTTGTAGTTCATTTTTCATGGCATCCTCTCCAATGTTAACTGAGGTCTCAATAACCTTTGTCTGTGCTTTTTACCTTTTGGCCTAGTGACATGCAAGTACCACCACGGCAGTGTATTTGAGCCCAGTTAAAGATGCACCCTGGGGCAGGGAGCAGCTGGATCAATCACAAACCTTGCCAAAGTGAACTACAAGCACCCATCACAAATAAGAGTGGGGCTGCATTCACTGTCTGTATTGGCCACTGCTGCCCACAAGCATCGCCCTTCTCTCTACACACCACATGGTCTGTGTTCCATTCTGCCTGCTGTATTTTATACTCTTTTCACATGCCCATGATCCATTCCTAATGTGTTGCTCTGTACCCTTTTGGACCCGCTTCTTCTCCCTGTTCCCTAGATTGCTCCGTGCACCTTCTGAACCTTGTGCTGCCTTGCGCTACTCTGAACCCTAGACTGTTTTCACTCCTTCGGGTTCCTGTTGTGGTCTTTGGCCCCCTGTGCTGCTCTCCAACCCTTCTGGACCAGGTGAACTGTTAATGGATTTCACTGCAGCACCCACAGAACCTTTTTACTAAAAATAAACCTGCTTATGGTCCCTTTTAAACTTTCCACCCAAGCCTAACAGGCAAAAACGGTCTCCTGAAATGCATATATAGCATCCACTGTCTGGTGACAAGGCATGGTCTACTGTGTATTCACTAGTCTTTTAGGTATAAGAGCTGATTCTGGGGCCTGGACACCAGTATTTCCACGAAATATTTACAAAGGTTCATGGGCCAGTATCTAGAGAAACCTGTTTCAAGATCTGGAAGTTCCAGTACTGTGGAACCTGCAGGTCATGAGAACCAACTACAGCCACAGAAACTCCAATGGCAATACTGGAGACAGTGTACCTTCTGGGGGCGGGATCAGGGGGTTGCGTATGTATAACCCCACTTGGGCTCAAAAAATTTGCCTCATTGTTCGGTGATACATCAAATTGCGTTGTTAGATTCTTGAGTAGTTTGCTATTGGGGGGGCTTGTGTTCTCAAGCTAGCACAGTTTCATATTAGCTTTCTCACATCCTCTTGGTCAACTGGGCTTAGGCCACCTTTGAACACACAGACAGGAGCCAGCCCTCTTTCTAAAGGATTAATTATGGTATTTTCTCTGTATCTTCACCACAGGGATCAGTCTCTCCTCACACAGTCAGGTCACAGTAACACTTCATCTTGAGTCTTTGGCCCAGTCATGATAGCATCCTGGCAGGAGATATGACAGCAAGCAGAGTACTCTCCCTGAAGCACATGTGCTTCCCAGCAACACTGGTGAGCAGCTCTTCCTTGGATGATGGAGCATGTGTTTTACATCTGACAGCCTTAGGGTGGTCTCCCCCCAACTCCTCCTCCATATTTTTGACATCATTTTTGCTGGTATTAGGACTCAGCAGACTTTACCACAGCTGACCTGTGCTAAAGTGCTTGTGCTCCCTCCCCATACATGGTGATATTGGTTCACCCCCTATTGGCATATTTAATTTACTTCTAAGTCCCAAGAAAAGTAGTACTCCCTGTACCCAGGGCCTACCCAATTCTACTAGCTGGCCTGCAACACTTATTGTGCCACCCACTTAAGTAGCCTTTCAAACATGTCTCAAGCCTGTCATTGCATATCCTGTGTGTGCAGTTTACACTGCTTTGTGGACCTGGCAAAAGAAACCATTTACCAGGCCTAAACCTTCCCTTTTTATACATATAGGCCATCCCTAAGGTAGACCCTGGACAACCTAGAGGGCAGGGTGCAATGTATCTAAACGTCAGGAGATGTGCCCTTAGTTTATACATGTCCTGGTTGTGAAAAACTCTCAAATTCGTTTTTCACTACTGTAAGACCTTTTTCCCCAATAGGATAACATTGGGATTCGCTTATTACATTTTATAAGAATACATTCCAAATAGGAAAACATAACTGATTCAAGTTTGGGTAATGACTGGGAGTAGTTGGGAGCTGGGCTTTGTGTGTTCCTCGTAGACAGCCACACAAAATGGGAGCTTAGGTGTGACTTGATGGGCCATCCTGGCAGGATGGAAGGGAGTAGCTGGGCAAAGCCTCAATTACACCTGAAAAGGTTGTCTCCTGTCCGTACACAAAGGATTGCATACACCCTGTAGTGAGTCTGGAGCCACAGCAGAAAAGGAGGACCTTGGTGTGCTTCATAGGCATGTCTTTTAAGTCTCCCCCACTTCAAAGGCGCCTCTGGGTATAAGTACTGGACATCAGATGCCAGCAATTCAGCACACTTCTGGACCTGTGGATACTCTGCCAGAAAGAATGACTGCTGTGCTGCTCAAGGACTGCCACTCAGCTGGACTATGGCTGTGCTGTGCTGATCTGCTGCTTTCTGCCTTCCTGTCTGGGTGAGAACAACTGGACATGCGCCACTTGACCCCAGAACCCATAGGGTCTCCAAGGGCTAGTTGGCTGGCCTCTTGATCTAAAGACTCTGGGACATAACAGGCTTCCAACCCCTGCACCTGGACTCTGCCATCTGTGAGTCTATCCTGCCAAGTGGTGCCACCTCAGTCCAGGACCCTTGAAGTGGACCTAAGATGCTTGCCAGCGGAACCGGCGTATCTTCTCTGCTGAGTGATGCATCCCCGAGCAGAACTGAAGTCCCTCCTTGGCTGAGCGGTGCATCTCCTAGCAGAACTAGTGCATCACTGCTGCTGTGTGGATTGAACCCATTGCAAAATCTCATACTGTTGCCACCTCCTGTATCTCGGGACAGATGCATCACCTTCGGAACCACCTCTGTGCAATGCTTTACCCAGCACAAACTCCTCGCATTCCTCGTCAATGGGGGCCTCGACGACGATGATGAAATGCTGCATCGCATCTTCACAGCTCATAAGAACTGAATCATTGCCTCTGCTGCGCCTTGCATCCTCTACACCAGACTTTTCATCGCAAGCCCCTTTAACAGGATCCTTGACAATGATACAAAAGGACCACACACCACAGCCTTGGTCTATCTCAGAACTGACGCATTGCCTCTGCTCTGTGACACATCTTCGACGTGGATCCACGCAATTCAAATACAAAAGCACGGGTGCACCACAGAACACAATTCCAAATGAAACCAATATAAGTCCAAATCCAAAAGATAACGAAAGCAAGGTTCCTCAGTTTTGATCTCTTTATTCCATTACGTGGTAGGGAAAGAGTACAGCCGACGCGTTTCGTCCCAGTGTGGGACTTCTTTAGGGCTGTTAAACACAAACATATAAACATACATATATAAAAACATCCACCATAAGATACAACATTAGATGCAGACATACAAATATAAGGACAGAAAAAGCAACTATTTACAAATCTATGTACAAGTTACTGTACAATACTATTAATTAAATCCAATCCATAAACAGACGGCTCAGCAACTAGCCATTTCATATTAAGAGGTCCATAGTGTCATATGGTATTCACAGCAACATAATCACAAAATCTTCATTTAAAATGTTACTTTATATACCCCTCCCTTTATTCCACTCCAAGGGAAGGTAGGGGGAAGGTGTACGTCTATTTACATACACGAAAAAAGAGGAAAGAAAGAAGAACAACAGGAAGAAAGTAGGTCAGAAGAGGGAAGGAGAAAGGATGCACATGGAGCCAAAAGACAAAGAGTCAAAGTAGAACCTAAATCTACCTGGTTGGTAGTGGGTCGCATATAGCATGCAATGAATATTTTGAAAGCCCTACTAAATACACTTGGCACATTCTAACATATCTATTTTTATATCTTAAGTTAACATGACCAGAAACAATGTAAAGCACGATAGTCCATCATAGGAGTACCTACCAAAGTATAAGACATTCCTTGTATCTCCATGAGTAACAGAGGCTATACAAAGTGTGCAGCGCAAAAGGACATGAACTCATCCATGAAAATCTAAAAATGAGAATAATGACAGACGATATCAGTGTACTCCCAAGGTCAAAAGAATTATTAAAGGTAACACGTATAAGTGCAAGGTCCCAATTCACCACACTTACATGTCAATGGTGATTAGAGATCCTCGAATATGGAATCACAGAAAGTAGCAGAAGATGTGATGTTCAATACTTCATAGAGATAGTAACAGCGTAATATCCTGTAAGTGCTGTATGAATATTGGTCCCAATCTATAAACAGAAAGATATCAAGTATTTATTAAAAGTTAAATGTATAATCACGCCAACCGCCCCCAAAGGGTAATAAGCCAAGTTAGAATGATGTCCCATCGCTGCTCACTTACAATTCAGAGCGAAAATAAATTGACATCCATCGTGGACTGCCGGATAGTTCCATAGCGTTTATCACTGGAAATTCAAGAATATGCTTCAAAAATAATAATGAAGACTGCGTAAGAAAACTAATTCAGGATTCAAGCTGTAAAAAGAAAAATTTGTGTATATATTTATTAAAAGATATCCCGCGCATCACTGTAATGTTTGACTATACAGAATGTATATATGGAGAACATAGCTTCTCCTCTGAAGGACCGGGTTTTAGAACCCGGCGGCGTCAGGGAGAACGCCCGATGCCTTCGAGTTCCCCTGTCTTGGCAAACAGAGACACAGGATACTTCTTGATGACGTCAAAGACCAAAGTTTATTGGCTGCAACCAGGAACAGAGATCTACGAAGCACACACGGGTGGTTCGCTAGAGACTGCACAAATTCGATGAGCGGAGCATGGTCTTTTATGCCAAAAATCAAGCCTCAGGCAACATTCCAAATTAACATTGGGTTCATACAAACTGACCAATGGCAGTGTCACAATTTGAAAGTTGTGTATGACGACAATCCCACTTTCCGTTGTCCAGCCCACCAGAAATGACCAAGCAAATTCCAGATTTCCTGTTCGATCAGGCCGGACAAACCCATCATAAAACCCTCAACCCAAATCAGTGATTATGTCGTAAAGGAAGGAACAGAAACAGATTGGAAGTAAGATAGAAAGGTGGGTGCAGTGTACCATAACCTCGGGCCTGCCCTACTCTTTGATCTTCATCAGACCAGCTGCTTAACAAGGAACTGGCTCAGCGTGGTCGGCCTCGGGCAAAGAGTCAATTCGGCCAGGTCATTCAGAAGTCAGCTGAAGCATACGTGTCTCAAGGACTCGTTTGGCTGTAGTCTTCGGCCTATGTGAGGGCAACCATACAAAATGGCTGCCGTACACAAAATGGAACCCGAAGGTTCGAACTAAATCCTTGAATACAGAGTGTTCCCATTGATTGATTCATGCAAAAACACTCAGACACACTACACTCATCATTTGCGGTCTGCTGACACCAAAATCGTCTATTTCCGACGACCTTTATTGAACGGGTTCGGAACCATCGAACCTCACTCACGGACCACGGAACTACAGTCCTCCTTTTGCCCTTACATAGGCAACAGACCCAAACCCATGTCAATCTGAATCCGGATCTATATTCATCAGATCATCGATATGTTGCTGTAGCATCATCCTATTACTTAGTACTTCTCTCTGGACAGGTTTCCTTGCACACGAAGTAGCACAGAGGCCACAAATAGCAGGAGCACACTGTACACAGAGACAGAACAGGAAAAGGATAGCTAAGACCATCCCAATGACCATCAAAATCTTCCAATCCCAAGTGGATATCAATCCCCATAACCATCCCATCAACGAACAATCTCCTTTGTCCAAAAGGACAGAATCGGAGATCTTATGTAGCTTGGAAATGGCCTGGAAAACTGACGGAGCGTTGTCTGGAATGAAAACGCAGCAGCTCGATTGAATCAGTTTACAAACTCCACCTCGATCTGCTAATATAACATCAAGGGCAACTCTATTTTGGAGTGTCATAAGTCTATCCGACTGGAGCTCAGCAGTCAAGTTACTAAGGGCACCGGCAGTTTCGACTATGGTGGACTCAACCACTCTCGTCAACTGGCAAATATTCCTGCTGTTAGCCATCGGTCCCCAGAACGGCAGAAAACCCTTAAAGAAATCTCCCAACTCTTGCCCTGCAGTGTCTTCTTGACTAAAGACACCTCTCGCAACTCTCGTCTTATGGTAATCTGCCGCAGCTGTAAAAGTGGGAGGCAACAGGAAAGAAACAAAACATGTGCCCGAAAAATCAGGGGGCAACCATGTACATACTTTGTCGTAACAAACAAAGTAGGTACCCTTAGCAGCTAAAAATGCTGGGAAAGACTGGGACGTAAATACATAGGTGTCAGTACAAACGCTCTTCCCTAATTGAGCTCTCAGATTCTTGCCATTACCCTGCAGACAATAGCGACCCTGATGGGGCACTATCCAAATCGGTGGAGAACTTTTCGCTCGCTGGTTGACACTCAGACTAACTCCATATCCAGTAATATCCCAACCACTATAGGGTTGCTTCTCATCAACGGCATTAGTCCCTTTGACCATGTCGACTATGCCTCTAGCAACTGCACTATTCTTTGGGTTGTCTTTCGGTGAACGTTGAGGATAAACACTATGGGCATCAATAAACATCGTTCTGTAAGCCCAAATCGAACCATTTAAACTAAAGGGCAAAACTAAGTACGGAATACCCTTATCAGTTGTATGGGGCATTAGACCACAAATCCAACAGTTTGTTGTGTTCATCACTAACTGGTGTTGGTGCAAAAGTTGAATAAAGGAATTATTAGCAAATTCCAATCGTCTAACTACCTCATGCTCAGGCAAAGGATGAAAAGAATGAGAAGAAATAGTAGGTGTAGGTGTAGGTTGCACAGTGGGAACAAACGTTACTTTAAAAGAGAATGTCACATAACCAATTATGAACGTCATCAGACTCAATAGTAGAAATACACACGGTATTAAAAAACGTTTCTTCGATATGAGTTTACATATCTTCTTCCTAAAAATCATTGTCCGTGCAGGTCTCTCCAACTCGAAGAAATCCATCTTAAACTAAATATGCTGCTCGCGATGGTAGGGTGTTTCTGCTAAGGAATGCCGCTGTCAACCCAGGGCAACTCCCTTAGGCCAACCAGAACCCTCGAACTAGTGTCTCAGGCTTGCACTCCAAAGACTTTCGGCAACCGCTACCCTACAGCTGAACCCGGATGGCGGTTCGAAAAACAAAAATGAGTAGATCCTCGGTGGAGAGTTAACCTGCAAACAGAAAAATCATAAAAAAACTTTATTTGTCTTTATTTATTTGTCCATGACTCTCGGTCGCAAATTATAGCGGCTTCTTCCAGACAATTCTTGATCTTTGAATAAGAGTTCAGGCTCGATAGTGTTCAATCGATTCGAAGGAGGCACTGCCTCTTGCAAAATGTCATCACTTTCTCTTTCAGAGTTCGTACCAATCAAACAAGCATCGCTGAATGGCAAAAATCGTGGAACAGTGTCTGTTTCAGAATCTGGAAGTCCCTCCTGGACCCACTTATTGTACGGTAAGGGCAAAGGTGCACGCTTACAGTGCACTCCGTGGGTCCAGTTTCGTTTGCCTTGTACTCGAACCGCAGATCGTGTAGACAAGAGGACTTGGAAGGGTCCCGTCCAGCGGGGCTGATTGTTCTTGCTCCGCTGAAAGTTCCTCACGAAGACCCATGAACCAGGTTCAATAGCGTGGCCTGGATCCTCAGTAGCTTGTGGAAGGCTATTGTGAACCTGTTGGTGTAAAACACGCAATTTAGTCGTCAGTTCATACAAGTAGTCAAGCAACACAGGATGTTCGATCTCACTAAATCTAGTTGGTCTTGGCACACCCCAAATATTTGCGGGGCGACCAAACACAACCTCATACGGACTCAAACCCATTCTCGAATGCACAGTCATTCTTGTGGGCAAAAGTGCTAAAGGTAAAGCATCTGGCCACTGTAGACCAGTGCTCGCTTGAATTTTGGCTAATTTTAGCTTCAAGGTGCCATTATAGCACTCAACTAAACCAGCTGATTGGGGGTGATTTGCAGCGTGGAATTTCTGCCGAATTCCTAAACCCTCACACACTCTCTTCATGACTTGACCCACAAATTCACTCCCATTGTCACTCCAGATAATTCTCGGCATTCCAAATCTAGGGAAAAACTCTTTTATCAAAACTTTCGCTGTGGACAGGGCAGTATTGTCCTTAAGGGGATAAGCTTCTACCCATCTAGAAAAAGAGCAAACAACCACTAAAACATATTTCAAGTTGTTTCATCTCTCCATGTGGATAAAATCTAGCTGCAAAGCCTCGAACGGATACGTAGGAGGAGCAAAATGACCAGCTGGTGTTGGAGTTCCCTTTCCAGGATTGTACATCAAACACACCATACAGTTCTTAACCAAATTCTCTGCACATTTTGGAATTCCTGCATTCTGCCAAACCGGAGCCAACAACTTACAAATCCCTTTCACGCTGATATGTGCCATGCCATGAGCCATTGTAACAACTGGAAGCACATACGCGTTAGGCAACAACCATCTCTGATGCTCAGACAAATCAGTCCAACAACCATTCGAATCCAGTCTACCTCTACTTTCTCTCCATTCATTCAACTCTTTCTCAGTAGCTTTAGCTTGAATGGACTTCACGCTCTCAATCGTATCTTCACACATACTCTTCTCTGGAACCCATCTCGCCGGACCCGCAACATACATGCGACTCATCACATTTCTCGCAGTTTCTTTCGCAACTTCATCCGCAAACGCATTTCCGCGACCAACATCATCCGTAACTTTCTTATGGGCACTGCATTTGACAATCGCTACTTGTAACGGCAAAGTAAGAGATTCAAGAAGTTCATTCACCAACTGTCCATGCTGGATCTTTGTCCCATGCGAAGTCAGGAACCCACGTTCACGCCACAAACGTCCAAAGTTTTGAGCCACACCAAATGCATAGTGGCTGTCAATATACACATTCACTTGTTTTCCTTTCGCCAACACACATGCTCTCGTTAATGCAATCAATTCCGCTGCTTGTGCTGAATTATGTGGAATAAGTGCAGCTTCAACAAATGTATGCAAAGTCGTAACAGCATATGCCGCAGTCGTATCACCATTCGGCAACTTAAGCACGAACCATCAGCCCACAAAGTACCATCACACTCTGGAAGAGGAGTATCTTTGAGGTCTACTCTCCCTTTCGTCTCTTCTTCAGTTCTTAGGAAACAGTCATGCTGTTCTTCACTATCTGGCTCAACTGTAATTGGCAACAACGTGGCTGGATTCAACGTGTTGCATCGTTTAATGTGCACATGACTCGCTAACAACGTCAACTCGTAACCCGACAACCGAGCACTAGTTAAATGCTGTGTCTTCGTATGGTTCAACAAGGTATCCACTGCATGTGGAACCATGACCACTAACCTGTTGTCCATAACCAAACCAGCAGATTGTCGAATCGAAACAGCCGCTGCCGCCGTAGCTCTCAAGCAACTCGGCAACGCTCTAGCTACAGGATCTAAAGTTGATGAAAAGTAAGCACACGGACGTTGCTTATCGCCAAACTGCTGAGTCAACACTGACAATGCACATCCCTCTCTCTCGTGGACATACAATGTGAAAGGCTTACTGTAGTCGGGAGTACCCAAAACAGGAGCCGAACACAATGCATTGCGCAATTCAGAAAAGCTCTTTTGACATTCGTCAGTCCAAGGAATAGGATTTGGAGTATCCTTAACAGTAAGAGCTATCAAAGGCTTTGCTAACAAAGAAAAATTAGGGATCCACTGTCTACAATACGACGTAATACCCAAAAACGCACGTACTTCTCTCTGTGTCGTAGGCACACTCATTTTCGCAATAGCTTGAATTCTCTCTGGGGTCAGTTTCCTTCCCTCCTTCGATAAAAGGTGACCTAAGTAGGTTACTTCTTGTCGACAATATTGCAACTTGGAGAGAGAAACTTTGTGATGAAAATCAGACAAGTGGCGTAACAATGACAAAGTGGCTTCCCTACAAATCTCCTCAGTATCAGCGGCAACTAGCAAGTCATCAACATATTGAATAAGAGCTGCACCATCAGGTAAAACCAACAGATCAAGTTTTGTCTTCAAAGCTTGACTATAGATCGATGGACTCTGGCAATAGCCTTGAGGAGCGCGCTTAAAGCGGAAACTTCGTCCTCCTAAAGAGAATCCAAAGATATCTCTACTTTCCATGGCAATCGGGATACTGAAGAAAGCATTCTTCAAGTCGATCACCGAAAACCATGTGGCTGTAGCCGGAATCAGAGTCAACAAAGCTGTAATATCAGGCACGACAGGAAACTGTGGAACGACAATCTTGTTCACTTCGCGAAGATCGATGAGAAATCTATATACAGGAGGCTGTGAAGAATCAGTTCTCTTCAGAACAGGCAAAACAGGACTATTGCACACATTACCTCTCGTTTCCTCAATGACACCCTTTTCGATCAGATCATAAATGATCGCTAAAAGTGCTGTCTCACCATCACTCGAGATACGATACTGTGGAATGCGCGGTAACTTAGCATTCGCCTTTAGCGTCACAACATATAGGGGAATTTCCAATAGGCCCACATCATTCGGACCAGTATCCCACAATGAATCTAGTAAGGAAGACAACTCAGATGGAAAACTATCTTTCGACAGGTACATCGGAGAGATCACTCTCTCACCTAAGGTAAGGTGTACTCCTGACGGAGAACAATACAGTGTTGCATACAGTCTCTTCAATAAATCCAATCCCAACAAATTCTCATTACAACCTGTAGTCAAAAGAAGGGGTGCTTCAAACTTACGAGGACCAACAGAAAGAGAAAATGGAGTAGAAATCGGATTTGTAACGGGGGCGCCAGAAAAACCTACGGAAACATTATCAAAGCCAGACAAAGGTGCGCCAGGGAGTTTAGAATGCATAATAGAACTCTTTGTAGCACCAGTATCTAGCAGAAAAGGTTCTGACACACCTGATGCAATCACTTCAACATAAGGTCCACTCTGATCTACTGGAACTGAAACAACTCCCTCTCTTTGTCCATGGCTGTCCTAACAATCATTACCTTTCGCTTTGTCACCTTCAACATAGTAATCATCCACATAGTACTGTGCTGTCCTATCAGACGAACTTTGCTGTTGGTCAAAGTTCTTGATTGAGTTCTGTGGAGG
This sequence comes from Lissotriton vulgaris, assembly GCF_964263255.1. Classification (NCBI taxonomy): domain Eukaryota; kingdom Metazoa; phylum Chordata; class Amphibia; order Caudata; family Salamandridae; genus Lissotriton; species Lissotriton vulgaris. The sequence continues at coordinate 1,174,928,120 of NC_141695.1, read as the reverse complement.
CAAAGGACGTATGTTCTGTCTGTGACCTCTACCTCTAGGCACTTGTTGAGCACCTCTACCTCGTACACCAGAAGCACCATTCGTACGCTGCAACAAAACCGGGCAACTATTCTTGTAATGGCCCTCTTCTTTACAATACGCACACTGATTAGGCCCATACGGGAAACGCTGTTGAGAAGACTTGTTCCTTTGCGAGTTTCTCAAATATTGCTGAGGTGGCTGATAATCGCGCTGACTATTAGTACGGGGTGGATAAGCTTGTTGTAGAAGAACTTTAGTCTTCAATTCCTTAGTCTTCCTATCCGCTTTCTCTAACTCGTCTTTGCGCCTTTTTTCATAGTACTGAGCCGTAGCTAAAATCTGCGCTGACGTAGAGACTGGCCAAGCACTCTCGGAATCCTTCAACTTAGTGCACAACTCGGGAAGCAAATTATGTACAAACTTGTCAACGAACAATCTCTGGCCACCCTCGGTAGCCATATCCTGACCACTATGATCTACAAAAGTCTCCTCAAACCGCGTAAAGAAATCAGACACAGTCTCGTCTTTCTTCTGCTTACATGCAGACAACTTGTCCCAATTAACACGCACTTCGGGCATCAAAGTCTTCATAAAAGTAATTATTCTACCAGGAAGTTCAGCAACCACATCTTCAGGCTTAGCACCTCCAACTTGTCTGTCATTCGCAGCAACAATATTAACCCATGTATCACCTAATTCATTATCATGATCCGTATGTCGAATCACATTCCAGATAGGCTGTGGAACAACGTTGCCAAACAACATGTCTATATCTGCTAAATTCATAATGCACAAACCCACAGTTTGAGTGAGCTCTTTATAATATCCCGCCGGATTTTTGCACGGATCAGGTAAAGACTGCTTAAGCGCTAAGATTTGAGCACGTTTCCAAGGAACATGTACCCACACTCGCTGAAAGTACGCAGGCGCAGCTACAATATTCTGTGCAGCATTAGCCTGGACTGCTTCTTTCCACACCGGAGGAACCTCACGCATCGGATACTGACGCGCTTTTCTCCTAACTAACGAATCAGGCTCAAACAAACGCTCAGAAGGAGCATTATTACGAAACGACACCAACGTCGACACCGCTTTCTCAATGTCGAGAAGACTCACAATCGTCCCTTTCGCAAACTCGGAACGCACTCGATACAATTCTTCAGGTGCATTACCCACTTCGTCAATCCATTGTTCATGGAGGAACACACACATCATTTCAAAAACGTTCAGTTGCTTTGGTGTTTTCCATTGCCGGAAAACATCCATAATACCCTCAAGATCATACTGGGAGGTATACGTAACCCATCTACGTGCCATATGATCCAAAACTACACGCTCATCTGTGTCAGGCAATTGACTACGCGATTGTCTACTCTCACTCACAGGAGACATACCCAATTGTCCCAACAAAGGAGTCAAGAAACCAGAAAAAGCAGCAGTCATTCGCTGTCTAGTAGAAGGAGAAGATGAAAGAATAAGGGAAGAATCCAAAGTCGGAACAGAAGAAGCTTTGAGGACAGGCATAGGAGTAGCAGGCAAAGGAGAAGGCAAAGTTGGCGGCCCCAGAGGAGGCTGCGCCAAAGGAACAGTAGCACACGGAAGAGGAGCTGGCTGTGGAGGAATCGCAGGTGGCACAACAACTGGATGTTGCACAGCCACAACTGGTGGCGGTGGTGCCGTAGCACTCTGTGCATAAGGTGGTGGCGAACTCAATAGATGCGACATTAAAGGATCTTTCGTAAGATCTGTCTTGTCCTTCTGCTCTTTAGGTGGCAAAACTGGGTAAATGTAAATGTAAATGTATAGGCATTTATATAGCGCACTACTTACCCGTAGGGTCCCAAGGCGCTTCGACCGCTGCAAAACCCTTCCTGGCTTCCCTGAGAGATGGTCCCTTAATGGGTATCTTCAGGGTGAGACCAGGCATCCCCCGCGGTCTGGTGGGGCCGTTAGTGAGGATGAGGCAAGCTAATGCCCAGAGTTGCCGAGTGTGATCGCTGATCAGAGTGGGCACCGAGGCGAGAGAATTATCGAGTCCGCTGACCCTGGTCCAGAAGCCTGCCGCGCCGGGAATCGAACCCTGGTCCCGGGCCGTCCTCTGCTCTCGGGTCTGCCGCCTCTAACCAGTGAGCCACACTACCTCAGGTAGGGTAGCATCTATCTACCGGTAACTTCTTCGCTCTAAGCATCTGTTCCCTCTCTTGCTCTTCCTCATTATCCCTAAACGCAATGGCAGCTTGTACCATTGACATACCTCGTTCTCGTTTATTCTTCTTCGCTAATTTAATTTCTTTCTGTTTGGCTTCTTTGCGCCATATGCAGAAAGAGTCAAACATTGCCGGCCGGGCTTTCTTCTTGAACAATTTCGCTTCGAGATTGTCTAAAATCTCTGCTTCAAAACTACCGTAACGGGGCCACTGTAGGACACCGTCTTGAATTTGAATTTAAAATTATTTATAAAGCGCACGTTCACCAGCGGTTTCATGGCGCTGCACTAACAGATATCTGGGCGGGGGTGGCCGAAGCTGAGTGAAAAAAGGAAACAGAACTGCTCATGAACTAATTAAAGGATTTAGTGAACAAATGAGCTTTGAGCTGTTTCCGGAATTGCGGATAAAGAGTCAAGGCTCTAAGCTCAAGAGGCAGGGAGTTCCAGAAGAGTGGAGCAAGGGTCGCAAATTTCGATCCTCCCCATTTCTTCCTCTGGAACCGCGGGACTGTGAGAAGGGATTGAGTGGATGAATGCAGTTCCCTAGTGGGAACGTAGGGGATGATCTCAGATGAGATAAAAGCCGGTGCCGTGCCCAGTCGTGCTTGGAAGGTGATGGAGGCAAGCTTAAACTGGACACGTGCACGGACAGGGAGCCAATGTAGGGACTTGAGGAGGGGAGTGACGTGGTGAGACTTTGGCAATTTAAACACCAGGCGCGCCGCCTGGTTTTGGATCTGCTGCAAGCGCCTTAAGTTATATGCAGGTATACTTGCATATAAGGCGTTGCCATAATCCAGGCGGGAGATGACCATTGCCAGGGTGATCAATTTCAGAGCATCAAAAGAAAAAAAACGGGACACCTTGCGTATAGTGCGCAGTGAAAGAAAGGAAGAGGAGACCACAGAACTAACCTGGGAGTGAAGGGTGAGTTGGGAATTGAGATTAATGCCTAATGTTTTTACTGAGGTAGAGGGGACAGGTGGAGAGCCTAGGGAAGGGGGCCAAAACAAGGAAGACCAGGGGCTGGATGAACCACCCGTCAACACCAGCTCAGTCTTGTCTGGGTTGAGTTTCAGATGGTCGTCTTTCCTCGTATATTTCACCCAGATCTCATTATAGCTAATAGGACCCACACCATGTTTCACGTACAATTCATATGTAGGAGTTCCAATTGGAGGAACCGGACACGAATCCTCTAACCGGGAATCCTTGAACAACCACAACCAAACAATTTTCCCAGTCTGCTGAGACCAGGCATCCTGCTCACTAGTCTAGCTTCAAACTACAAGGGAAATCTCAAAACGATAGTCTCGCGAATACACGAGTCCCTTGGCTTTGGGGCCTGCAGGTACCAAATCAAAGCGATCCACTAAAGGAATACCAAAACAAACTAAGGACTAGGAGACGCTCCACTCATACTTCACTGAAATGTCGATGGCGTCACCAGAAGACCCGTCAATCGTCTCGCTCTACAAACGTCTAAGGCTCCAAAACAGGGCGACAGTCAGGGCAGCAGTCCTTCGTAGCCGTCGGAAGGCGGGGAACCTCGCAGCAAAGACTTTCGGACCACGCCGACATACAGGGGTCGATGAAGTGGTAGGCCTTCCTCCAGAATTTTCACACGAAGCTCCTCACGATCTTCAGGCTTGGACCGGTACCGCTGAAGTCGCCCTACGTTGGGCGCCAACTGAAGGACCGGGTTTTAGAACCCAGCGGCGTCAGGGAGAACGCCCGATGCCTTCGAGTTCCCCTGTCTTGACAAACAGAGACACAGGATACTTCTTGATGACGTCAAAGACCAAAGTTTATTGGCTGCAACCAGGAACAGAGATCTACGAAGCACACACGGGTGGTTCGCTAGAGACTGCACAAATTCGATGAGCGGAGCATGGTCTTTTATGCCAAAAATCAAGCCTCAGGCAACATTCCAAATTAAGATTGGGTTCATACAAACTGACCAATGATAGTGTCACAATTTGAAAGTAGCGTATGACGACAATCCCACTTTCCGTTGTCCAGCCCACCAGAAAATGACCAAACAAATTCCAGATTTCCTGTTCAATCAGGCCGGACAAACCCATCATAAAACCCTCAACCCAAATCAGTGATTATGTCGTAAAGGAAGGAACAGAAATAGATTGGAAGTCAGATAGAAAGGTGGGTGCAGTGTACCATAAACTCGGGCCTGCCCTACTCTTTGATCTTTATCAGACCAGCTGCTTAACAAGGAACTGGCTCAGCGAGGTCGGCCTCTGGCAAAGAGTCAGTTCGGCCAGGTCATTCAGAAGTCAGCTGAAGCATACGTGTCTCAAGGACTCGTTCGGCCGTAGTCTTCGGCCTATGTGAGGGCAACCATACAAAATGGCTGCCGTACACAAAATGGAACCCGAAGGTTCGAACTAAATCCTTGAATACAGAGTGCTCCCATTGATCGATTCATGCAAAAACACTCAGGCACACTACACTCATCATTTGCGGTCTGCAGACACCAAAATCGTCTATTTCCGACGACCTTTATTGAACGGGTTCGGAACCATCGAACTTCACTCACGAACCACGGAACTACACCTCATCCACCACGACTGTGCATCATGCATGGCCCCTGCTACTATTCAGATTGCCCAGCGCATATTCCAAGTATTAAAATAATAAAAAAACCTATCAGCATTTGAGAAAGAGTATGAAGAATGGCTAATCTACATCTGTCTTAAAAATCCACCTACATAAAAAATGAACCATCTTACCTACATAGTGTTTATATATCAACAAATTGCTTCTATAAGACAAGCCCCCATCAGGCGAAATCAGCAGGATCTGTAAGGTGTGAAGAAAAAATGTGACAAATGCTGTTGTCAGTCGGCATCTCAGAAATTTGGTCTATCCCCAGCCTATCCTACGTGCCCTCTTCTGGACAGAAAGGAGAGTCCGGGATGTAAATAAACCCTGAAAAGATCTCCCCATTCCTTTCTTGTTCACACCCAACTCGAGAATGAAAGAGAGAGTCCAATAAACAAAATGTGTGAGGGTATATACCCTCTGCAGATTACAGAGCATATACATGAAAATGGTATTCAAGAACGTCCACATATGGCCAGAGAGTAACGAGAAACGGAGGATAAAGCCCACAGCGATTTCACTCACCGCAATGTATGAGTCACGATCAAAATCCAAAGTGTCCAGGAACATCACAGCCACGGACTCCTTCCACTAACGAGTAACCTTGGTATTGACACTGGGGTTTAACCCCTTCGATGCTCATGACGAGCTCAGCTCGTCATGAGGTACACCTCTTGTGTGCTCATGACGAGCTGAGCTCGTCATGAACAAGGGGATTCAATAAATGTCAGCACAGAAGGGGGATCAGCTTAGCACCCAAGGTGTTAAATATCGCGCGACGGGCTGGAAAGATAGAACACCTGTGTAAAACCGCAAGTAGCAAAGGTCATGTGACTCTTGCCACAGATAAGGCGCACATCTTACAGTATAGCGTCAATCCATGTAAATGAGAGGAAGGGTTTACCAAGGGATAATAATATGTCCTTAAATGTTTTAAAGGATCAGAGAGGAAGTGTGATAAAAAGTGGGTCATAAAAGTGATAAGATCCACAAAAATTTTGCGAGCCTCATTTATAATTACCAAAACATCCCGAAGCTTAGCGATCTAACCCAGGAGAGTCCCCGGGTTCTCTGAATAAGTTGCCGATATTTTAGAAAAAGCGGCATTCTTATAAAATGTTTACCAAATCGATGTCAGCTAGTAATGTGATCCCTTGCTACTTTGAAAGGACACAATGTTCCACAATTTTGATTCAAGGTGCTTTGTTCAGCGGGCCTAATTGGGTCCCTGTAGCCAGCCTATGCTCCATCACAGTTGACCTGAACTTGTAAATTTGTTTTGGTCTGGCATGGTGCTATTTTAAAATTCAATATCACCAGCTCTACTAATTGGAATTTTGTCATTTCGATCTTGCTTTCTTTATCAAAATCAGAGTTGTTTTTCTAGCCTGGTGTGGAATCCTTTTCTGTGGTATTTTCCCTGTCTTACTGTTTGAAGTGTTGCACAAATACTTTTCACACAGCCTCTAAAGTTAGGCTTGACTGCTCTGTGACAAGCTACCACAGGGTGAGTGCAGGTTAATTTAGGGCTTACCTCCCTCTTACCCTACCTAGGATTGTGGTTGCTGCTTGACAAGGGCTCATACCCCAGTCAACCAACAACCATATTTCTAACATCACGAAACAAAGTACTTTTTAAGAGACTCAGTACTTAGGATCCATTTTAAATACTGGAATCATCAGCAACCTTTTAATCTTTCGGGGTTCCTTCAATAAGAGAGGAACATGAACACTCCAAGGCCATTGACGAAGGGGTAGTGATCAACTATGCTTCTCTTGGAATTGTGCAAACTGATCAAGGTAGAATGTGTTCCAGCCTCAGATGTGGCACCAGATTTCATAAAGATGCAGATCCTAATATGAAGAGTGGGAGGAGCTGGTACCACTCTTGGTGGAGACACTGTGGCGGGTTCAAAGGCCTGGTACACCATCTCCCCCACCCACAGCTGCAACTGTGCTTTGGAAAATGGGCAAAGGAATGTAATTGTGCAGGCTTACATGTAAGCAGAGACCTGTCCAGACTTTGTACTGGGCCATCCCCCATTTTGAGGACACATACAAGAGTTATTCAGTAGACTGCACCATGTACTTAAGCATGCTTCCTGACCTAGTTCTTACTCACACCCACACCCACAAAGGTATGGGCACCCATTATGCATGTGCTACGAGTGAAGGACCCAGCTTGGGGAAGTCTAACCAAAGCATTTGCAATGTGAGACAGTGGGCATCTCCCACTTAAGGGTGCACGCAAAGGGATCTGTCCCTTCACTACAGTTAGACTGCCACCACTGTCAGACTCTCAAAGCCTGGACATAGATGACAGCAGACACTCTGAAAGAGGGGGGCATTTTGGCTGCCTTCTTAACCTGAGAGCCTGGTTCTGTGGTATCATGGTCAGTTATAGTGAGAACCCTTAGTGGACTGGCGTGATTGAGTAAAAAACAGGAAAAAGGGTGTATGGCAGGGCAACATGTGTGGCATCTGGAACTTGCTGTGCTTCTGATGCCATGGTAACCTGGTAATGCATTCTCTACTGGTGGCATCCTAGGTACATGGAATGTTATGGTTCAAAGGAAGAAAAGGTCTGTTTGCATCCACTGGCTGGGACCTGGATGGGTCCTTCTTACAATGGAATAAATCTGAAGATTAACCTTTAATCTGCTTTGCGTGATCCTTTCACTACTACCAAGGATCTTACACTGGCGTAGACGGCAGCTTTATTGGCAAGAAGATCTAAACAAGCATCAACAACAACAAAAGGACTACATTCTACTGGAATTCCTCGTCATAACGAGTCATGAGTGCCCAAGTACTCTTTTTAGACTCATCTCTTCTTCTGCTTTAATTGCGCTGCTTACACTTTGCGTAACTTTTGGGAAACCCCACTCGTTTTAGGAGTGAACTTTTAAACCAAGGGGTGCCAACCTTTATCTTTCCTTGTTTGAGTGAGGCAATCTTTCAGACTTCATCATTGCACTACATGGCTCTGGGATTGGGTAAGGCATATTTTGGATGTAAGTTACCTGAAGTTCAGCAGCTTGTGCATCCTGACAACAGTGCATGAACAGCTCCTGCAGCTTAACAGAAGCGCATGCCTTGGAGTCTGCTTTCTTTCAAAACTCCGGCCGCACGCTCCATTTCTCTCGTGCTTCATTGACAGAAGCGCGTGCCTTGGAGTCTGTTTTCTTTTGAAACTCTGGCTGCGCGCTCCATTCATTTCCTTTCGGCACAGAATCAACATTCCCTCCCACAGGCAAATCAGTTTGTTGAGAACTTTGCTGAACTCAGTGTCAACATGAGGACACTCTTGAAGAAAAGAGTTGAATTCAAGTGGAAACATGCCTGTAACAAAGAATGTGTTGTCCTTAAAGATAAACTCAACTCTGCGCCCAAACTTAAGTTTTGATCCCTCAAAGACATCTATCATTACAACAGATGCGAGTCTTAAAGGTTTACGGGCCTTTCTCCAACCAGAAGGTGAAGAGGGGATGAGAACAATCATATTTGTGTCTCGAGGCCTCAAGGATGCCAGGTCATGCTACTCAGTCATTGAGCGAGAGGCTTTAGCCGTGTTTTGGGCCATCTAGAAACTTAAAAGTTTCTCTGGGGTACCAAGTTTATAGTCAAAACAGACCATAAGCCACTCTGTGAGATTTTCACCAAGAAGGGTATTGATCTGGTTTCGAGCTGGATAACTAAATGGGTGATTGCATGATATAAGGTACATTCCGGGAGTAGAAAATGGTATAGCAGACACGTTATCGAGATTAGTTGAAAAAATTGATGGAAGTGTATCTGATGAAGATTGTGAAGAGAGTGATATCCATGTGTGCATAATTGGGGAGGAAATTATTTCTGAAGATTAGAGGCATCTGGAATTACCCTCTGATCCAGTACTCACTGAAGTTCAATCTTTTGTGCACAAACGGTGGCACTCAAAAAAAGAAGCATCTGAGGAGGCTGCTACATTTTGGGGAGTGAACGATAAGTTGGCTGTTGTGAAGGTTTGTTACTTCATGGGACTAGATTGGTTCCTCCCCTCAAACTTCGTAGCAACTTGATTGATCTGGCTCATAGCTCTCATGTGGGGATGTCCAAAACAAAAGAGAGGCTTCGCTCCTCTTATTGGTGGCCAGGCATGGATTTGCACGTAGAAAGGGTTGTCAGAGAGTGCATGGCATGTGCTTTGTGTGAAAAGTCCAAGGCAGTGAGAGTGCAACCCATGGTTGTACAAAAGTTACCCTGTGGACCGTGGAAAGAGATAGTTTTAGATATCCTTGGTCTTGTTTACTCTGAAGAACAACAAGTATTTCTCTTGGTTGTGATAGACATGCTTTCAAGATGGCCTGAGGTTCAATTCACAAGTGGGATTGAGACTGCAAATGTGATAAAATTTTTAGAAAATCTCATGGCTAGTGAGGGTTTCCCTGACACCATCTGTACGGATAATGGAGTCCAACTGATTCCCCTGGAGATGGAGGCTTTCCTCAAGAATCATGGTATCAAGCACAAAAGATGCTCCCTTTATCACACTGAAACCAACAGCATGGTTGAAAGGTTCAACAGGGTGTTGAAGGAAACCATCTCCTTAGCCAAAAGTTGTGGTCTCAACTGGGAAAAGGAAGTTTTGGAAACAAATAGGGGTTTATAGGTTGACTCCTCATAGTACAACAGGGAAGTCTCCTTTTGTTCGATTTAGAGGCAGATCTCCTTGTACTATTGTGGAGCTGTCATGGGTGAGAAATTTAGAGGAGTCTACGTCTGTGTCAACGTCTGAGAATGTCTGTACTGAGTGGCGCAAAAGAGAAGTGGAGAAAAGCCTAGCAAGGAAAGCCTACCTTGACTCCAGAAAAGCCACCAAAGATACCGTGGTTGCGGTCAGTGACATGGTGGTCATCAAGCAATCTGGTTTTAGTGCCAAGTTTTCCAAGCCCATTTGTGTGATTAAGGTGTTCAAGAATGCATTAAAGAACCAAGGGCCAGATGTAGGTGGCCGTTTCAGGCCATTTACCGATCGGTAACGGACGATTTTGGCCGTTACCGATCGGTAAATGGGTGACAGGTATATAGGTGGCATTTTTTTACCGATTCGGTAAAATTACCGAATCGGTAATTTTACCGAATCGGTAAAATAAAAATTCGGTAAATTTACCGAATCTGAGGCTCCCAGATGTAGGTGGGACTCTTCAGAGTCCCACAGGCCTTACCGAATCGGTATTTTACCATCAAATCCAATTTGATGGTAAAATACCGATTCCGGTGTGCATGCACATGTGTGCATGCACACCTATGCCATGTGACAGGCAGACCTGCCCTTAGGGCATGTATGCCTGCCACATGGCACCAAGCCTGTTTTGGGGGTGCCAGAGGGTGTCAAAGTGACACCCCCTGCACCCTTGTGGAAATCGGTATTTACCGATTCGGTAAATACCGAATCGGTAATGCCCATTCTTTCCTATGGGCTTCAAAGCCCATAGGAATGAATGGGCATTACCGATTCGGGGCCTCATTTATGAAAAGTGACGCATCGCTGCGTGAAAACAGAGATGCGTCACTTTTCACTGCGCACTCCTTGCGACACCAATGATGCGTCATATTTAATGTATGACGCATCTTGTCGCAAGGACTTACAGATACGTCAGTATTTCTGACGCATCTGTAAGCGCAAAAGTGACGCATTGCTGGAGTGTGTCACAAAAGTGACGCAACTCCAGCAATGCGTCCTTTCACATGGGGAAAGCCCCATGTGAAAGGGCTTGCGTCAGTCTTACGCCTGCTGTGAGGCAGGCGCAAGATTTTGACGCAACAGCATCCTAAAAGTGACGCAGTGAAATCTCATAGATTTCACTGCGTCACTATTACGAGCCTTTTTGCGGGGGGACGCCCCCTCTGCATACATTATACCTGACGCAGGTATAATGTGGCGCAGGGGTTTAAAAAGTGACGCATCTACCTAGATGCGTCACTTTTTAAATATGGCGCAACAAGGCGCATATTTTACGCTGCTGGTGCGTCACAAAAAGTGACGCACCGGCGGCGCAAAACTGACGCAAGGCCTCATAAATAAGGGCCTCTGTATTTACTGAATCGGTAAATACCGAATACTTCCGATTCGGTATTCCAGCACATCTGGAATACCTACATGTCCACAGCTTAGATTTACCGATTTTTTATTACTGAATTGGTAAAATTCGGTAATTAAAAATCGGTAAATCTATTTTACCTACATCTAGCCCCAAGATCATAGAATTTGGAACTTGGGTAGGGTTGCCCTGTGCAAAGGGCCAGCATGCCTTACTGATTCGCCTGGGGGAGGGAACGCTAATTCTTCTCCTATGGCACATCCATGTTTGTCCTCCAGAGTCATCAAGTGGCTGTCCTACTTGAAGGATTATGTACAGTAAAGCTTAATTGTGTAGGTCTTTGTATAATAGCTTATTTACAGGAAAATTTTACTTGAAGGCCTTTGTATAAAGTTTGCTCTAGTCTCTCAGTGCTATTGTGTTTATTTTACATGTTATCCTTTTCCTTTCTTTTCTCTCGTATTCTTCTTTTCCCCTCTCCCTTCCTGTATGTTGATTGTTATGAAAGGGGGAGGTGTGTGACATCTGGAGCTTGCTGTGCTTCTGATGACATGGTAACCTTGTAATTCATTCACTACTGGTGGTATCCTAGGTACATGGAATGTTAAGGTTCAAATGAAGAAAAGGTCTGTTTGCATCCACTGGCTGGGCCCTTGATGGGTTCTTCTTACAATGGAATAAACCTGAAGATTAACCTTTAATCTGCTTTGCGTGATCCTTTTTACTACTACCAAGGATCTTACAACACGGCTCTCTGGAGCCATGCAGAAGACATTCTGTCCCAACATTGGGCCTTATTTATGAAGGACTTGCGCCACTTTTACGTGACTTTTAAAATGGGAAAAAGACACGCACCGGTGGCGCAAGGCCTTCATAAATAAGGCCCATTGAGTTTATCTCCGATGCTTTCCTTGCTTGGTCTCTCTCCTCTGGTTCGAAAACTTTTCCCCGCATTCCACCTCAAGCTCATCAGGGTGATTTCCTTTGTGCCCATCCGAGGCTCAGTCTTCCTTCCAGTGACTCCCTAGTCTCTCTTCTGTCATACCAATATCTATGACTCCCCACTCTCCTTCTATCTGTTAGCCAAACTATTTCCTCACATCCACTTCCCTCTCTCTCCTCAGTCCTAGCTCAATCTTTCTCCTGTTGTCTCCTTCCACTCAGCCCCACTTTCCCTGTTTCTTCTCTGCACAGTTGGCTTTCACCCTGCACTCAACCTTCCTTGCATGTCAACCATCCCCCCACCCCCATTGAGAGCAGACACAGAAAGAAAATGTTTGCAGGAAGCCTGGGAAGTGAATATTTGGAGACTGAGATAGAGCGAGTTGGGCATGAATGTTCATGTTTTGCATGGTGACTCTTTACATTTGGGACCGAGACTTCCGTTTCATCTGCCAAACATATTGATATTTTTCCTTTTTTATGTTAATAGTAGGGTTAGAGGTGGGTGCCAGTAAGCAGAAAAAAATTGATGTGTGTCAAGAAATAGCCAAATGGGCAGGACTTAGCTAGATGATCACATTGCCTTATGTTCCCAAGAGAGTGCTTCCATTGCAATGCATAGATAGTGAAGCATCAACTTAGTGTAATGTAAGTACACTGATACTTGCTACACCGTTGTGTAGACTGCTGAATCATTGTGTAAAATACATTACTCACTACTATGTCTGCAAGTGACATTTGGGTAGCACTGCATGTGATGTATTGCAGGGCTGTCACTGCACTTAACTTTCATTCCATCTGCCTATCCTCCACGCTCTTCTGCTCCTATTGCTCTTTGCTCCTCTTCGCTCCTATAGAGCGCTGGTGCCTCCCAGTGCAACAATCTTTGTTGGCGCCTCCCAATGACCACCTCTGCCACGGATTCCCTCACCACCATCTTTAACAGTGCCCCTCAAGCAGTGCTTAAAATGGAAAAACAGAAGTGCAGTTAACCTGTACCAGAGTACCTGCTTGTTTCTGAGAAGTGCTGGTACTCTCCAATTAAAAGTAATGCGTCACTCTTGAGAAGTGCAAGTACTCTCCCTGTCAAAATAAAAAAGTTCTGGTACTTAGTACGATACAGTACTGGCCAATTTAAAGCACTGCCCTCAAGTCTCCATGACCACTCACTCTCATATGCATTTAATTCATTTCATAGCGCCACTCATACCAGTGTAGGGTTTTAGAGCATTTTGATTCCCACACACTACACAGTGTATAGGATATGTGTTATAAGACGAGGACTACAGGTGTAGGAGTCCCATGTCATCCCTACAGGTAGACTGTATAGTTTAATAGTGCTTGGTTTAGAGAAGCACAAACTCAGAATTTATAATGTAACAGCCTGGTTGGGGGTTCTCTTTAATATTCAGAATTGATTTCTATCCAAATGAACCATTTTTCCGACATTAGGATAATGAAACACTAAGGAAAAAATCATAAGGCTCTAATCTATACCTTGCAGTTTGCATCCAGCTCTTTGATGTCAATTAATAGCTCACTGTTCTATGTTAGGATATTAACTTATAAATGCAGGTAACAAAAGGAACTCTCAGATAAAAGCAGTAACCTACTGACCTATTTACATTATATGCACTTTGTGATCTGCATGACACGTACCGTACAACAGGCATATTAACCCTACCTTGCCATGACTCAAAACTGCCACAAGACAAACCTTCCATCTCTCTCTAGGTAGAACATTAATTTCTGGAGTTATCTTGACATTTTTATTGTTGACTGAAAATTGCTGGAGGCAAAGAACACAGCAGCAAGTGCTTTCAAATCCATAATATAGATGCAAACACAACGCCCCCAACCGAAGTCAGAGCCCAGTGTGGCAGCACCAGTCTCAATGCCCATGCTCTGCCACCTCTCGCCATCTTGCCCGGTCAGTTCCTTTACCCATACACACTTCCCACACTGCCCATCTTGCTCCATTGTACAGGACGTTGACCACATGCTTTGCCCTCTATCAATGCTCCTTTCCTCTATACCTGCCTATTTTCTACTCAGAATGGTTTCACATAATTATTTGATTTAATTCCTACCATCAGATGAATTTTCATTAATGAGGTTTTAAAGTATGTGTTGCTCACCAGTCACCCCTACAGTTGCATAGCTTCTCCTTTTTAGTCATTGCCCTCATAATAATGCAACTTGTCTATTCAGTCACCACACACCACTGCACCTTGTCAATGCCCCACCACACTGCACCCTGCCAATCATTCAACCACACTGCACTGCCCCTTGTCAATCATGCAGCCACAGCAGTGCACCTCTTCAATCACTGCCCCGCTACATAGCACCTTGTCACTCATGTCACCACCAGACTGCATAGTGGTGAAGCTCCACGGGGAGTTTGTAGTGTGCCCAATCCCCACAACCCCTAATAAATGCTGAAAGTCAGGTTCTGTGAGGTCTTGTCATGCCTATGAACCCACTGCAAATCTGTATTCCATACATGATACAAAAACAGATTTTTGAGCTGTGCTGTTTTCATTATGCCTTTTCAGAGGGCGGCCAGAAGTAATGATACTAAAGAATGCTTGTGAGGTGAAAAATCATCCTATTGTGGCAAAGTATCCTGGACCTGATCCCTGCCAGTTAGGCCCACTTCAGTGTCAATGTTCCTATTCATCCTTAATTGCATCAATCAATTTATAATAAGTTGTGTAGTGCAGTACACCTTCTGGCCCTTCAAGTTATGGTCTAAACAAACTGGCCCTTCACGAGTGTTGTGTGTTTTTCAGAATAATTTTCACCGTTCCACTGACATTCATAAAACCCCACTAAAGCTTCTGTTTAATTGAATACTCTCTTGGCTCATAATCCCCCACAACCGCCATCACGCCCATCCCTTGTCATGCCATCCTTTTTTGCTGGGTACATACTGTTTGTTTGGAAATCTCAGGCTCACATCCCCTCAATTCTAATGACTAAGCTATGCACCTGCACCTTGTCAGTATTACCTTAAAAGCACAATGCCATGTCAATCACATCACTACACAGCTCCCATTAGTTTTAACCTGCACTCCCCATAATCTTTGCAATATAGTTCATTGCGTTACTGATTGTGTCCTAAAAGTAATGCTCCTTATTGATCAGTGAGGCTCTTGGTTTAGCACTTCAGAGTTACCCCATAACCAGTGACATCTTACGGATTTTGGGGGCCCCAGACAAGACATATTTTGTGGCCCCTGTACAGAGTAAATTTGGATTTTATTATCCATTTCCTGCTAATTCAAGCCTGCATGGTACCAAACATTACTAAATTATATGTGAAGCATTAACACAGTCACCAAAAAACTGTTGAAATGTGTCTTGCCTGGTCACTGGTTGGAGAGACTGAATTAGAGACAGAGGTAGGCAGGGAGGGAGAGAAGTTTAGATAGAGAATATCTAAACCTTGGAAAGTTGAGGTCCTGGGCAATTGCCTACTTTGCCCAGGCCTTAAAACGTCTCTGTCCGCAACAGTTAATGACCCAATGAACTGCTATTACTTATCCTCATGCATGTACAGAGAGAGAATATGATGAGAGAGCTCCAAGTCTCCTGTATCTTACAGATATTAATTGACCTCGGGCTGAATGGGGACCGCCTGAAGGGGCCCACTCTGAGAGATAAGAGCGAGGGGAGGATGCTTGAACTTCTAACCATGCTATAAATTTTCAGCGTGTGTGAGGACCTTTTTGTGTTTCTGCCTTTCCTGTTACTCGTCAATGTATGTGTGACAAGATATAATTGCTGCTGCCTGGACAGAACCTGTTCTGTATTTGAAGTAAGAGGTGCACTGTTGCTTCCTGCACTCTACACTCTGGAGAAGTGTGGCTCAATGATTAGAGCGGCAGACCCTGATGCAGAGGTCTAGCCCGGGACCAGGGTTCAATTCCCCGCCTCGGCGGATCTTGGGCTCAAAAATTCCACGGACCTGATAATTCTTGCCTCGGTGCCTATTCCAATCATGGAGTCCCACTCTGCAACTCTGGGCAAAAGCTTGCTTATTCTCCACAACGGCCCCCACAACGCTAAGGACGCCTGGCCTCCACCTTGGGGGTGCCCAGGAGTGGACGCCTAGGAGGGAAAGCCAGGATGGGTTCCACAGCGGTATTCGTACAAGCGCCTTGAGACCCTTGCGTGTGAGTAGAGCAAGTATCAATTTTACCTGGTGTGTGTGAAATATGAACTTTATGTTTGTTGTGTGTTTAAGAGAAGCTTGTCCTGGTTCTGCTTCCTCTGTGCTTTGTGTTTTGTGTGAGTGACACCTGATTTGTTTCTGCCTGGACTATTATGTGTGTGTGGAAAGCCTGCCTTAATGTTGTCTATGACGTACGGGTCTATATTGTGTTGGGGTGTATGCACTTTTGTTCCCTGTACTATGTGTGTGAGTGAGGAAATCTTACACTGCTTAAGAAAGTAGTGGAGCTATGCAAGAAAACGTGTACTGCTGCGGCCTATGCTGTCGATGTTCTGTGCAGGTGAGTGAAGACTCTATTGCGTTGTGGGTGAATATCTGGTATTGGTTGTAAGGAAAGACTTTACTCGGCTCTCTGTCCTACAAGTCGTGTCAGTGAGAAAAGTGCGTGTGGATTAGGGCACAGTGCTCCATCTATTCTAGAGGTGCAGTGTTACAATGCCCTGTCGGGCACACCAGGACTGCCAGATGGGCAGGCTTAAAGGGGCAGTGTGTAGACCGACTGCTTTGGCCATCTCGGGGCCTACCAGACCAAAAAAATGCCCGATGCATTGGCCCTTTCAAGCTCGCCCACCAGGCATTGACAGTGTGCCGGACAGGTCAGTCCAACAGTGCGCGTGCGTAAGAGAATAATGCACTTCTGCCTCCTGTGAAATGCCTGCCATGCCTCGCTTGACCCCGTCTTCCCACAAGCACCCACGGCTCCTTCAACCAAACCACCGAACTCCACTGGACCGACCACTGCTGCATCCATTTCACCTTCCAGAAAACAACCACGCACCACCGCACCCAACAGCTGCCCCGCCGAAGCTGGAGCAAAGTCACCGAAGACCTGCTGACCTCCACCCTTGCCCAGAACCCTCCCACCAACCCCACCGACCCAGACGCTGCCGCCAGCAACCTCAGACAGTTGATCGGTGACTGCGCCAACACCCTCGCCCCTCTCAGGAAACCCTCCAACAACCACACCAGCAAGAAAGCCACATGGTTCACCGAGGAGCTTCAGACCTCCAAACACACATGCCGGAAACTGGAGAAGAAATGGCTCCACAAATGCACACTGGACAGCCAAGCAGCCCACAAGGACGCCATCCGCAAACATCACCACCTCATAAGAACAGCCAAGAGGTCCTCCTTCAAAGCCCGCCTGGACAACAACGCACACAACAGCAAAAAGCTCTTCAACATAGTGAATGAACTCTCCAACCCCAGCGCCAACACCAACAACATCACACCCTCATAATATCTGTGCGACTCACTGGCCACCTTCTTCCACCGCAAGATAGCAGACATCCATGACAGCTTCAACACCACGACCACCCCGACAACGCCAGACTCCAACACCCCCTCGAACACCACCAGCACCAACCACCTGACCTTCTGGTCCAACGTCAACCACGATGAGACGCACAAGGCCATGAACTCCATCCACTCAGGATCACCATCGGACCCCTGCCCACACCACATATTCAACAAAGCGGACGCAACCATCGCACCCCAACTACGCAAGGTCATCAACATCTCCTTTGAAACACCCTCCTCAAGAAACCCGAGGCGGACCCCAAGGACCTCAAGAACTTCCGGCCCATCTCCCTGCTCCCCTTCCTGGCGAAGGTCATCGAGAAAATCGCCAACATGCAACTGACCCACCACCTCGTGGACAACAACATCCTAGATCGGTCACAGTCCGGATTCAGACGAAAACACAGCACTGAGACAGACCTCATCGCTGCCACGGAGGACATCAGGGGCCAACTCAACAACGACGAGACATCAGCCCTCATCCTCCTGGACCTGTCAGCCGCTTTCGACACGGTCTGCCACCACACACTAAAGACACGCCTCCAAGAAGCCGGAATCCGAGAAAAGGCTCTGGACTGGACCACGTCCTTCCTCTCCAGCAGAACCCAGAGAGTACGCCTACCACCCTTCCGATCTGAAGCCACCGACATCATCTGCGGCATACCCCAGGGCTCATCCTGCAGCCCGACCCTATTCAATGTCTACATGGCCCCCCTCGCACAAGTGGCCCGCCAGCACGACCTCAACATCATCTCCTACACAAATGACACTCAGCTCATCCTCTCCCTCACCAAGGACCCACACACTGCCAAAACCAACCTCCACAAGGGAATGAAGGCCATCGACTAGTGGATGAGGAGCAGCCATCTGAAACTGAACTCGGACAAGAGAGAGGTCCTCATCCTCGGCCCCACCTCCTCTGCCTGGGACAACTCCTGGTGGCCAAACACACTGGGAACAGCACCGACACCTACGGACCAGGCACGCAACCTAGGGTTCATCCTCGACTCCTACCTCTCCATGTCAAAGCAGGTCAACGACATCTCCTCTACCTGCTACAACACCCTCCGCATGCTCCGCAGGATCTACCAATGGATTCTGACTGAAACAAGAAGAACGGTGACCCAAGCCCTCGTCAGCAGCAGACTGGACTACGGCAACGCACTCTACGCAGGAATCCCCGCCAAACACCTACGACGACTACAACGCATCCAAAACGCCTCCTCCCGACTGATGCTCAACATCCCCCGTTGCAGCCACATCACCTCCTACCTGACACACCTGCACTGGCTCCCCGTCAACAAGAGGATCACCTTCAAGCTCCTCACCCCCGCACTCCACAACACCGGACCAGCCTACCTGAACAGCAGACTCAGCTTCTACACCCCAACCCGCCAGCTCCGCTCCGCCAGCCTCAACCTCGCAACCGCCCCCCGCATCCAACAAACAACCTCCGGCAGCAGATCCTTCTCCTTCCTCGCCTCCAAGACCTGGAACACACTCCCTACTCACCTGCGACAGACCCAAGACCTGCTCACCTTCAGAAGACTCCTCAAGACCTGGCGCTTCAAGAAGTAGCAGCACCCCGCTCCCCTCAGCGCCTTGAGACCCTCACGGGTAAGTAGTGGGCTCTACAAGTGACTGATTGATTGATTGATTGATTGATTGATTGATTGATTGTGTGAGCTGATGTATGCACTTCTACGATTCGTGGCATCTCTCTACCACGTCAGCAAGTTAACCTTTTACCCCTGCTGCAACCTGTATTCTGTGTGGAAGCGTCCGGCGCCTTTGTTACTCTTGTGATTATTCAGTGACAGAACATTGTAATGCAGGTTATTAGGTCTCGCATGGCGAAAGCAGCGCATGCGCTGCCCTGGCCAGAGAGGACCTTTTGGAATTGATTCTCCCAAAGCCTTATTGCGCGCACAGGGATGGACAAAGATGGCTGCTCTTGCCCAACCTAACAGCATGCGCGTGCATGTAAGGACAGTGGACAGCCCGCCGCCATCTTGATAAACACGCGTGCTTTCACGGCGTGCTTTCACTTTAAAAGCAGTTTAAAGTGAAAGCAGGCCCCATGCGCGCATGCGTGCACTGCGAGTCACCAGCACGTGAGAACCTCGGCCGCTCCTCCCACACGCCGCCTGCCAAAACTCTGCACATTAGTGAGCACACAAGAGGGGAAAGTAGGGTCACCAGTAGCCCGGGGCCGTCCCAGGGACCGCTCGCACTGCTCAGCTTCTTCTTCACTCTTCCACCCGGAAACCCGCTCCAAATATCTGAAACATTTCTGGAATTAGCAAATACTATTCCCATTGAAAGTGTTTCCAAATGCATTGTGTTCAGGGCGAGTACTCTGTGCTATTGCGCTTTTTTTTATTTCCCATTATGGCAGTAAGATCTCCCCATTTGCAGTCGACCGTTTGCAAGTGTGACTTTTGAGTGTGCTGGGAAGCGCCACGCGGGGGTGAGAAGCCGGAGTCTGCTTCCTGCAGGCAGTGCTTGTTTGCTGAAAGCTGCAGGCTTTTTGCCCTCCTTCATTCTTGGGTGCCAAGAATGAGTTCTGTTTCCATGTCTGTCTAGGGGCGCAGTTCTAAAGTGTTTTAATGCACTATTCGTACACGATGCGGAATCCTCTGTGTTGGGCGCCTTGCTTCGAAGGGGACCCATTCCCAGGGCTTGGGGGAGGTGGGGGCCTGAATCCATTTCAGCTTTGGGTCTTCTGTCAGGAGATTTATTTTGTTATTTTTGCAGTTTTTTTATAGCAGAAACTTGGCCCGATGGCACAGGGGCGCTATACGTGAGCATCAGATTACGTTACACAAGGTCAGAATCATTTTTGGGGGATTGTGGGCTAGCGAGGCTTAGGTCATAGGCTGGCTCTACCGTCCATGTCACGAGCACAGGGGAGGCACATTTAAGACATTAGTGGGCATGTCATGCTGTTGGAAGATGGCGCTGAACTGCGGCCACTGTCGGCATGTCACAACAGCTCTGGTCATATCTAGCAACAGCTCAGCAGCATGCCATGAGCACTGAGGCGACACTGAGCTAACCCAGGCGGCACTGAGACCCCCAGTGGCCCAGGGTAGGCGCTAAGCTAAGTTAGTGTAAGTCCTTGGGCGCTGTAGAAATAAAAGCTTTTCGGTGGCGGGGGGGGTAGGTGGGAAGGGGAGCGGACGCAATCATACATCACACGAAGCATACACACATGAACTAAACCCCATTCACAATGCTGGTGTCATTTCCATGCACCTAGCCGAAGCCTGTGACAAGATGGCCTCACAACACGGGTGCATTGCTGCAGACACTAGGCCTGGCACAGCGACACACGGGCAGGCAAAAATTATGTTTCACCCCCTCATGTTGTTCCTTGATCTCCAGATGGACATAGTGGCATGAGCAGTGACACTGCCACGCACTACACCTCGCCATTATCACAGGGCGCGTCTGCCCCGCACCATCTCTCATTTTGGGAGCTATCATAAGGACACACGTCATAGTAAGAGATCACACAAATCACAGTTCAACATACAGTCCTTAGTCTTGTTCTTTGTTAATGTGTGCGTTACCCAGTGGATCTCGTCCTAAACTCAGCCCCCCACTCGCCGGTCGGAGAGATTTCGAGTTGAGGCATATGCACTTAACTATGGGCAAGCCTTAGCATGAACTGAGTACATAGATGATGGTACATGCTTTGTACCGTTACCGCATGCATGGTTTTGCTGTGACCACAATGCCTGTGAATGGCACACACCACGGACTTCCGAGTACTTGGGTGCCAAGAATGAGTTCTGTTTCCACGTCTGTCTCTTGAATTTCTATTAAACAACATGCGTCGACAATGGCTTCAGCCACATTGATTGAGGAACATTGGATGTACTCCGTTTTTATATACGCTTTTTGGACATGTCATTCCCTTATAATGCAGAGTAACTATAAAATGGTCCTGATTAATGCCTGACGCTGTATTGAAGGGGGTTTAGATGGGGAGAAACATGTTGACCCCTCTATCTTAATTGGGTTGAAATATCACTCCCCTTTTTCAGTTTTATTCTATACCTTTGGGACATGAATACAACATTCAAGGAGTCCACCAGGAAGTAGTTTTAGCTTCGGCAGGGCTACAAGTGGGACGGGTCCTGGCGGTGCTCAGCACCGGCAGCACTAAAAAGCAGGTGCTGTGATGTGTCTCTATTAGGGTCTTCGTTTTTGCCCTCATCCTCGGGATGAAAAAAAATAATCTCAACTCTACAGCTGTGACCCCCTTCACTGCCTTTGATGCATCTTCAAAGAGACTCGTTATAGTTCTTTCAGTCTCATCATTTCAGAACGGAAGCATTTTCAATATGCTGTACAACAAAGCGATAGTTATTGCTTATTTATCTTATGCAACTAACAACCATTGACAGAGCCAATAGTCCTGGCTTTTTGTTGGTGTAATGTTACATGTTGTATTATATATCTGGACACAATGGCAGAAGAGGCAAAATACTAGTGGGGCAGCACACTATGCTAAGCACATATTTTTAGCTTAAATGTTTTAAGCCACGCCCTTAATTACATCGACCACGCCCCTTTGAGGAACCTCCCAGATTTTTCATCCTAAGTAAACTCCTGAGCTTAGATATCCGCATCCTTCACCTACATCTACAAGAACATTTCGGGTCTTCACTCCTAACTACTCCATCAAGTGCCCCTTCTGCATTCAATGCCTTTTATTTATGTTTAAGAAACAAAAACAAAAATAAAAGGCATTGTCATTTGCAATGTCAATATCTCAAACTCACGTGAAGGCGAGACCTATTGCACTGCACATGCTTGTTTCTTCTATTAAGGCTGTACATCTTTTTTATTAGGGGAGCTCGAGACAGTACAGATTGGTAAAAAAAGAAATCACGATACAAAAGCCAACAGAAGTTATACACTAACGCTTCATCCCTGTCAGTTTTCCCCGTTTCTTTTTTCCTGTGTCCTCGTTGTACTACAGTTTTTATTCTGTCAGTATACGCAAACTCTTGGTGTTTTCACCAAATCTAATTTTCGGGGTGATTTTTTTGATTGGCAGTTGTTGAAAAGGGTAATTTACCGTGTTCGCAAAATAATAAATGCCAAGGCCAGGATGCAGCTGAGAGCTGCACCCACGAGCCCCAGTTGTCGTTTTCTTAAATGAAAACAGCTGGCAAGGGTGTTCGGTAAATCCGTTCCCGCCTCCCGTTCCTAAATGAAGCTAATAGCCAAGACAGAGCTGTCATCACGAGTGAGCTTTAAGGGCTCAGAAGACATTTTTATTCGGAAAAGCTGCAATCACAGCCTCACTTCCGTGAAAGGAGCTGTCCTTCCTCGTGACTCATTTCGAACCTGAAAGGGCTGTATTCAGATATTTGCCACAGGGCTTCTGGGAGTTTCACGCTTCTTTAAGTACCGTGTTCGCGACAAATGTAAAGCCCTTGCTTCATTAGCAGATTAGTTCCGTTATTCCTCACATTTCTGTAAAGCCCTTGTGTATTTCTTTCTGTTGCATCCGTGGCGTAGAGTTTGATTTCTGTCTGGCTCATGGCTAAATGAAAGAATTAGAGCTAGCGTCGCACTTGGAATCACGAGCACGGTCACAGGGAGCTATGTAGTGAGTTTTAAGGAGAGGAATACTTTACGTTAAAAGATGGAGTCAGTAGTTAAATGCCGCAAAGAAAAGTAACTTTTTAAATACATTTAAAAACGCAAGTAATTTGGTGGCTGTTGTATGACAATGGAAATCTGCCAAATAGGGGATGGAAGCATAACATCCAAAGGCAGCTAATTTAGTGCTGATTTATGTGGCAATCAACAGGAAGCCTATTGCGGTCTCCCGCCATTTCTCTCAGTGAGAAATCAGATAAAACAGCTGCTGGTGAATCTTCGCCTTTAGGGGGTCGTTTAGCGGTCATTGAATTACATGCCTCTTCCTTTCTCGAGATCTGGGATTTCAGATTGCCCCATGTGTTTGTGTTGTTGTTAAAAATCCACAAATAAAGCCGATAAAAACAAATTAAAACATATTTATCAGAAATAGCTCACCCTTGTTTTACATTTTGAATTTAACAGGGGAAAAGTGCATAGTATTTACTTTACCAGTCAGCACCAACATCCTCAAGTTATTCTTGCACCCGATAAATAACAAACCCCATAGTTTCGAAATTATTCTGGTTACATGAAATGCACATGGAGTGACACAAACTTGGAATCAGGGCCTTATATGTTTGCAGTGTTTTAACATACCGCGAGATTTACACCTGCAAATTTGGTACAACTGGAAGAAATACCAATAGAAACTATACTGATTCTTTCTTTGATTTTTTTATTAGCAATTTTCTATGTATGATTATCGTTTCGTAATTTAACATTAATACAGTACAGGGATGTTCATGTAATTTGTACAGGGCAAGCATTCGTTAATGTTAGCATTTTCTGCTTAAGAAGTCAATCCCTTTGTACACATTCTGAATAGTGTGTACACGATGCATCACAATTATGAACATTCTGTGTGGAGAGGTCCAGTGTTTAAAGTGAACCATTACACACTCTATGAAATTGCTGCATGACACATACTGGAATCTTACAGCTCCCTTGTGGATCGTGAAGCCACAATCTTTCACATAAGTCAGCTGTAGTTTTCCATATATCATGTAATCATAGATCAAACCATATAATCTGGAATTAACAACAATACTGTAACCAACAACAGTGTAGGGAAGAGAGTTTGCCGTTGCTCCATGCAGTTTCCAGTTGCTATATAATATAAACAATGATTTCCTTAGTTTTCAAAGTTGCCCCCCTTCTTATAACCTAATGTACATCTTAAAAGTTAACTTAGCTATGAGGACCTGGTATGTGGGTATGCATCAGTTTGTTTGCATATTACACTTCATCGCCATCATCATTATTCCCTTCAGAGCGAAATTCTAATCGTAGGGCTGTCAGTATTGCATCCCAGTTGGAGGAGACAGGGTATTTACGCAATCCCAAAGTGTCTTCCCTGTGAAGAGATATTTCCTCCGCCCCATCCCAGTTAAGTATTGAGTAGGACCATGCCTGTAACGACGGGGATTCGCTAGATTTCCATCGTCGTGTGATGAGGCGCTTGGCCACCACCAGGCCGAGGTCCAGAAATCCGGTGGTAGCTTTTTGTTTCTTATCTCTTGTGAACATGCCCAGTACACAGACCCCACATGTATTTGAGAGTGATCTGTCAGTACACTCTGACAGATACAGCGTCACCCCCTCCCAGTATACATGAAACGCGGGGCATGACCATAGCATGTGTAGGAAATCAGCGTTGCGGAGATTAAATCGCGGACAGCATGCAATATTTTCTGTGAAAATACTGATTAAATCTATCTGGTGTAAGACATGCCCTGTGCAGTATGTAACACTGAATCAATCAAAACCTTGCGTTATGAGGGATGAATGTGGGGCTCGCTAATATCGTGTACCCCCTTGGATGTGTATGGGTGGGCGAAGTTAGTTTTCCAATAAGTGCGCAGGGATGCCAAGTCTACTGCCTTCTGAATGTGAAGTGCATCAGCGAACCAATTGGTGAGGTTTTCCTTTCCCCAGGACATGTACATATTGCATTATGAGATGTGTTTGCAATTCTTGAGTAATGTCTCCCCAGTGTTGTTGCAGTGTGTGTATATCCAGGATGTGTGACTGAAAAATAAACCCGTCGGCATACCCTCTTCCTCCACTAAAGTATTGTATGTAACAAGCATGCCATTGCGGTAGAGGTCACCCATAGTGTGGATGCCCATCTCATGCCATGTTACCAGTTGGGCTGGCATTATTCTCCTGCCACCCTTCAGCATTCCCAAAGGGCCAGTGCTGGTGCATATGGTGTGATGTGCTCGATTAGAAACAGGCAGCGTCGGAAGCAGCGGCTGGCCACTTGTACTAGTAATGGAAGCGTCTCGGGTGGTTTGGCACATGGGTGGAAGGTATGAAATACTGTGTCTAAGGTGTATGGGGTACCGGTCTTGGCCACATCTCATAGGTGTAGTTCAGCTGCCCATTTGGTTACCTACTGTGTATTGGACGCTAGGTAACAGCCACTGCCGGTAGTGGGAGTACCGGCCGGGCGGTGACGTGGGGAGGGGCAGGGTGGGGGGTAGTAATGTATGGATTATGGAGTTTAACAGATAAGTAAACATATAAATTATTAAAACGAATTTCGTTGCGTGCACTGCATCACCAAATGCGATGCAGTGTGCGCAATTAAATTTGTTTTATTTATTTATATGTTTACTTACCTGTTAAACTCCGTAATCCATACATTACTACCCCCCACCCTGCCCCTCCCACTCCCCACGTCACCGCCCGGCTGGTACTCCCACTACCGGCTGCGGCTGCTAGGTAATAGTGTTCTAAGTTGGGTACCGATATTCCGCTCTAAGCCAAGGGTAAGTGTAGTTTCACTAGCGCTACTCTCCGGCGCGATGTATTCCATATGAAGTCACAAAGTGTACGTTTTTGGGGTAGAAAAAAAGATAGGGGTAGATACAGTGGTAAATTAGTGAAGTGGTATAGGAGTCGCGGGAGCACCACCATTTTAATAAGTGCCACTCTCCCTGCAACTGAAAGAGCAAGAGATTTCAAAAATGTTATCTGTTATGCCAAGGAGGTGATCGCCCTGGTGAGGTTGCCATCCATCACGTATTGATTGGTATGATATATCCGAAATCCTGAGTACAGGAACATAGTCGGGTGCCACGTGACTGGGGTATCACCTACAGTGAGGACCGGGTCGGTGTATGCGAGGCGAATGGGAACAAACATGACTTCCCCCTGTTAACCTGCAGCACGGACATGTTGGCGAAAAGATTAAGAATATTAGGTATGGCATCTGAGATCAGTCCGATTTCCCTGAGGTATAGTAGGATGTCATCCATGTACAAGGATATTGCTTGGGTATCCGCTCCCAGTGGAATACCCCACTGACCTGCAGAGGTGCGTATGGCCATTGCCAATGTTTCAATGGCTAACAAAAAGATAAGTGGGGATAGAACCCTGCTAGTGCCCCTGTGCACTTTTATGGGCTTTGAGAGTTAGGGCCCGATGTAGGTAGCCCTTTACCGATCGGAATTTTCGGCCGTTTCCGATTGGTAAAGGGCTATCGAGATGTAGGGGCACATTTTCGGTAATTTTACCGAATCGTTATCATTACCGAATCGGTAAATTTACCGAATCGGTAATATTTACCAATTCGGTAATGATAACGATTCGGTAAAATTACCGAAAATGCAATGTAGGTAGCCAATGTTACATCAGCACATGGCTTACAGAATCGGTATTTTACCATGGAATACAAATCCATGGTAAAATACCCATTCCTGTGTACATGCACATCTGTGCTTGTACACATGTGCCATGTGACAGACAGACGTGCCCTTAGGGCATGTCTGTGTGCCACATTGCACAAATGCCCGTTTTTGGGGTGCTAGAGGGTGTCAAAGTGACACCCCCTGCACCCTTGACATATTCGGTATTTACCGATTCGGTAAATACCGATTCGGTATTTGAATTGAATCCTATGGGCTTCAAAGGCCCATAGGATTCTATAGCAAATACTGATTCGGTATTTACCGAATCGGTAAATACCGAATTTCACAGAATCAGTAACTGATCCAGATGTTGGGACCTACATCCCATTTACCGATTTTGAAATACAGAATCGGTAAAATTCGGTATTTCAAAATCGGTAAATGGGATTTACCTACATCGGGCCCTAAATTCCCAGTCCGAACCCGTATAGAGGGTTTGTCATATAAAAGTTTTGCAGGTGAAGAAAGTACGGTCCCACCCCATATGTCGGCAGTACATTGAAGAGAAACAACCACTCAACTGTGTCAAAGGCTTTTTCCAGATCCAGTACCAGGCACCCTAATCTGGACCAAGCTTGTGGAGCGCATCTCATTATTCGGAATAGCATATGTATTTAGAGTGGTGTTGCGTGATGGGACAACCCATTCTGGTCTCCATGTATCAGTTGGGGTGTCAGTAAGGCCAATCTCCCCACAAGTACCCCAGCCAGTATCTTATAATCTGCATTTAACAGTGCCAGTGGGCGGTACAAACCTAGTTGTGCGGGATCTTGGTCAGGTTTTGGTAGTCTGACTACTGTAGCTTTGTTAAGAGAGTCGGGTAGATGTGTAGATTGTAGTGCCTTTACATCCACCCAGCGCAGCTGCAGGGCTAGGATGTTTGCATATGTTTTCTAGAATTTGGATGGGAAGCCAACCGGACCCTGTACTTTCCCAGCTGCTAAAGCAAGCATTGTGCATTGCACCTTGCATCTCATTAGGTGTGATGAGGGTGTACAGTTCCGCACGCTGATCTGGGGTCCGTGTGGGGAATGTGAGATTGTCGTGAAGGCAACCTATGTCCGAGTCTGATGCTTCCAGTGTTGATTGATATAATTTCATGAAGTGGAGGACCATCTCACCATGAATTTCGTGCTGTGTGTATCGCATCATGCTGTCCGGGGAGGACAGTGCAATGATGGGTCCAGACGGCTGTTCCGGCTTAATCAGCCGGGCAGAAGGGTACCCAGGCAGTCATTTGTCGCATGCACTTTCGCTGATTGTGCCGTATAGTCCAGGCATCTAAGTCGTTCAGTCAGTGTTGCATGTGTTTTATGCGAGTGGCAGAACACAGGAGGTCTCAGTGGCAGCGCGTGTTTCGAGTGTTAATAGGGTATGCTCCACTTTCAAGAGGTCTGCCTCCACCTGCTTCCTCATATCTCTCCCCACACCCAGACAGTGCTCCCACGGTGTAAACGTTGAAACATCACATTCTCCCAGGGATGACGTAGCTGCACCAGCATTGCATGCAAAATAGTCTATGATGGCAGTATTAAGGGATTCATGAAAGGGAACTTCTCCAACATGGTCGTCTGGAAAGCCAGGTGGGAACCAGAGAAGTTCTAATCTACCACGCATGTTCTGTAGTGTGGGTTGTGGTCTGAGTGAATGTGCCCTAAGTTCACAACAGAAGTAAGCCGATTAGGTGTGCCTAATATTCTATCTAACCGGACATGAAGCACATGTGGAGCTGAATAAAAGGAATACACTTTTGTTATAGGGTTGCGTTGCCTCCATATATCTACTAGTCCCCACTGCTGCGCCCATTCCCTTAGTGCAAGCGCATTGGTTGAGGCGGTTGTGCAGCGAGAGGGTGAACGGATCGAATGAGGTCAGTGTCCATGGCACTGTTAAAGTCCCCACCTATCAGCCATGGTAGATGATACCACTTAGAGAGCACCCCCAATAATGACCCTATGAAGGGGCCCTGCTCAGCATTTAAGGCATATATGTGACCCAACAGGAGGTTTCAGCCATCCAGTCTGCAGTTTATGAAGACATATCTACCCTCCATGTCTGAGTCCACCTCTTCCATTGAGAAGGGGATGGCCAGGCCAATCCAGATCCGCACAACTCCAGTGGATGAAGATAAATTTGTGGCGAATACTCACCCCTCCACCTACGTTGTAATTTATTTGCTTCAGAAAGTGTCAAGTGTGTTTCTTGGGCATTGTGTTTTTTGAGGTAAGAGTATACCTCAAGGAGGGTGGGCGCAGACCTCGCACATCCCAAGTGAGAATTTGTTTCTCAGTCATGCTACATAATGGATAGCGACATCCCCAGGGTCAGAGCATGCATGGGGGTACCTAGAGAGGCCACAAGAGAAAACATGCAAGGAGTGTGTACAGCTGAATGTATGTAACCTGAACTGTAACCTAAGTGACATTATTCTAATGCAACAATACCAAAAGAGCTGTAATTACAAACGTTAGGGGCTGTCCAAATGATCACTCAAACTTTGGGCAATCAACTAAACCTTCAAGTAGTATCGGTGAGGGGGACGTGGAACCTTGCAAGGGACTTATGATTAACATCCCTTATATTACCAGTGGATAGCGTACCTTTGGAGGCGGTGCATCTTCAAGCCAGTTTCAGAGGAAGGCAGGTCCTTCCCGTTTGCCCCCTTCTCAGGGGCCATAACAACATACAGTTGCTCCCACTGCAATTTACTTCCCTCAGTACAGTAGCAGCATATCAGACCTATCATACATGCAAAATAGGGAGTAAAATGACTTAGAAGATCTGAGAATATATAGTGGCATATCATGGTTCAAATAATAGCATTGGATGTCTGTGGTGTAAAGTCTGGTAGATGTAGTGAGTTGGTATACAACAATCAAATCAATGATGACTCCTCATCCCCTGAAGATTGGGCGGATACTGCATCTTTTTCAGAGCCATTGGAAGTGTCCGCTATGCGTTTTGCCTCATGGACTGCCCACTGCCATTCTCTTATGATTTGTTCCAGATCCGGAACAGCAGTCAACCTAGGTGACGTCTTCTGCTCCCTCGCCAGCGTGACCTAGGGGCCCCTCCGAGGTGCTTCCGCTTCCACCCCTACCGATTGGGCGAGAGCCTGAGAACTGTCCAGTGGATTCTACCCAGTCCCACCCGTCTTGTGGCGCACTGAAGAATCTTGCTTTGTCACTGTGCACTACCCAAAGACTAACCCTGGGCGGGCGGCTACGCTCCGTGCACGGAGTGTGCGTAGTGCCGGCTTCTACGCATTTTGCGTAGCAGGCGTAGAATTCGGCACTACGCACGCTCCGCAGATGGAGCGTAGCTGGCCGCCACCCGCCTCCCTCCCGCCCTCCCTAAATACTTTAAATTAGGAGTGTAAAAGAATTAAAAAGCACTTACCTTGCCCGCCGCTGCCCGCCGCGTCCCCGGGGCTCGCGCTATCTCCATTCTTCCGTCTTGTGTACTAATGCGCATGCGCGGGCGGCCGCGCATGCGCATTTCTCATGAAAAAATGCGCATGCGCGGCCGCCCGCGCATGCGCATTAGTACACAAGACGGAAGAATGGAGATAGCGCGAGCCCCGGGGACGCGGCGGGCAGTGGCGGGCAAGGTAAGTGCTTTTTAATTCTTTTACACTCCTAATTTACAGTATTTAGGGAGGGCGGGAGGGAGGCCTGTGGTGCGTAGTGGGGCTACGCGGAGTGCGGAGGTGGGCGTAGTTTCTCGCCCACTTCACGTAGCTCCGCGAAGCCCCACTACGCCCACTACGCCCAGTGCCGGGAATAGCAGGGAGTATTGGATATCCAGCTGCCAGAGTTTCTGTTTCACCTGCAAGAAGGTCCCAAACTGGCGTTTCACCACCAGGGTGTAATGTGGAAAGAACATCACACGGGCACTCTCTAATTTTATCTCCTGCTTTTTCTACGTGTTTCTTAGTATTACGTCCCTATCTCGATTAATGTAGGATCTTGAATAGGAATGGACGAGGACTTGATTCTGGCCTCCTGGAGGGTTTGCGGTGTGCTCGCTCGATCGAGAAGTATGTCAACAGAGAGAAAGCAGGTATTAGCTCCCTAATCCACCTCTCCACAAATGACACTGCATCTTGTCCCTCTGCCCCCTCCAGCAGAACAATTAGGCAGACATTGTTGCACCTTGAGCTCCCTCTGCATCTTCTACCCTTTTTTCCAAATGTTAAATTCTAGCCTTGTTATTATTTTATTATTTATTATTTTGCGATTTGTAAAGCGCCTGGTGACCCGTAGGCATCCCCGCGCTATAAATCTGTGGAGACCAAGAGAGGGGGGAGAGGGGAAAAACTATTTGGGGAACAGGAAGGTTTTAAGTTTTTTTCGAAAGAGGGCGTGACAGGGTTCCAGACGCAAGCTGCGTGGAAGTGAGTTCCATCCTGCGGAAGCTTTGACCGAGAAGCGTCGACCACCGGTGCGAGCCTTCCTGAACTTTGGAACAGTGGCCAGATGTTCGCCGTCAGAGCGAAGGAGTCTGGGGGCTTTGTAGGGGATGACCATGTCTTTCAGAGGGCTGGACCAACACCGTTGATGAGTTTATGGGTGGTGCACAGGGCCTTAAACTCTACTCCCTGGCGGACAGGAAGCCAGTGCAGGGCCTTAAGAGCAGGCTTGGCTGAGGCTCTGGGTGGAAGGTTCATAATGAGCCTAGCCGCCGCATTTTGGGTGCGTTGGAGTTTAGCCAAGGTGAATTCAGGTGCCCCGAGGTAGATGGCGTTGCTGTAGTCGAGCCGGGCTAAGATGAGCCCCTGAAACAGTAGTTTCCTGGATAGGGGGGGGGAGGAGAGGGAGGATCTTGCGAATGGATCGCAAGAGGCCAAAGCATGTTCCAGCTGTTTTGGCTGCCTGAGTCTTCATGGTGAGGTCAGGTTCCAGCCATACTCCTAATGTTTGGATTTCTTTTTTTGGTGTAGGGATTTCACCAAAGGCGTCCGGCCAAACTGATGATGGGATGGAAGTCCATTTGTTGCCCAAGAGCATGATTTCGGTTTTTGCACCATTCAGCTTCAGGGAGGATTCGCACATCCAGGTGTGAATATCCTGGAGACAGGTCAGCAGGCTGTCTGGGTGGTTATCCAGGTGGGACAGAGAGACGACGAGTTGAGTGTCGTCTGCATAATTTACTATTTTTATCCCGTAAGGGGTCACAACATCTTCAAGGGGGGCCATGTAAACATTAAACAGGGTGGGACTAAGCGATGACCCCTGGGGAACACCGCTCGTGAGTGGTAGTGGGTCTGAACGTGAGTTGCCGTCCCACACCTGAAAAGAACGGCAGGATAAGAAGGAGTCAATCCATGCGCGTGCAGTTCCCACAATTCCTGCCCTGGCCAGGCGATGTAGAAGGACACGGTGGTCCACCGTATCAAAGGCGGCACTGAGGTCCAGGAGGATCACTGCCACTGATCCTCCTGAATCCAGGATACACCTTGCCTCCTCGATGACGGAGAGGAGGGCAGTGTCCGTGCCATGGCCGGGCCGGAATCCTGTTTGGGATTGACGTAGAAGTTTGTTTGCCTCAAGGAATTGGGATAATTGCGCATTCACTAATTTCTCAGCCATCTTGCTGATACATGGAAGAAGCGAAATGGGTCTGTAGTTGGCCATGTCATCCGGGTTCAGTTGGGGCTTTTTCAACAGAGCCTTGACAACAGCATTCTTTCAGTTGGGAGGCACCGTTCCTTGGGAGAGAGAGGTATTGATAAGATCCCTGATGGTGGGGGCTATGCTGGGAGACATGGTTTTTAAGAATCTAACCGGGGCTGGGTCAAGGGGAGATCCGCTTTTCATTTTGTCCAGCGTGGAAATTACATCGGTAAGGGAAACTGCTCTAAAAGTGGACAGCCGTGGGCTGTTAGTGCATGCCTCTATATCCGTGTGGTTATGTGGGCTGGTAGTTGGGAGGGAGTCCAGTATCCGCGAGATTTTGGAGTCGAAATAGTTGGCCAGGTACTTACTTCTATCCGGAGGGGGGGAGTGAGAAGAGGGTGCTATTGGGATATTTAGTAGTTCTTTGACTATAAGGTATGATTCTTTTGACGAATTGGTGGCATTTTTTATTCTGTTGTCATAGAATGCGGCTTTAGCTAGCTTTAGGGCAGATTTGTAACGTCTTACCGAGCTGTGGTACATGTCTTTATTACTATGGAGCCAGTCTTTTCTCCACAGTCTCTCAGCCTTTTTACACTCTTTGCGGAGAGCTCTGAGTTCGGTATTGTACCATGGGGCATGACCCTTTATCCTATTTTTATTCTCCCGATTTTTTATGGGGATAATACTGTCAAGGGAAGAGGAGATCCAATCTCTGAACTGGATATCAGCGGTGGAAGGATCATCCGTGAGACTGGGGGTCGTGGCGTCCAGGGCTTTGGACCAGTCCTCCGCCGAGAGTCTGGCCCACGATCTGTCCTTGGTGTAAGTGGTAGGTTTTTGGGGTTTCTTGAATGCCCCTGGTGGGTGGGTCGTGACCAGAAAATGGTCCGTCCACAGGAGTGGGAGGGAATTTATGAATTGGAGAGAAGGAATGTTCGAAAACACAGGATCGAGCAGGTGCCGTTTCGTATGCGTGGCTCCAGAATTGGCAAGGAGGAGGCCATGGGCCGCCAGGTCGCAGATTAGATCAGATGCCCCTGTGTCTAGTGGGTCATCGAAGTGTATGTTAAGGTCTCCTGTTATTAAGAAGTTGGATGTTAGGTGGGCCGAGGATGAGACGGTTTCCAAAAGGGCGGCAGAAAAGGGGCCGAAATCCCTGGGGGGCCGATACACCAGGAGGCCTGACAGGGAGTTGGTCGGGGATAGCTGGATCGTGAAGAGACAGCTCTCTGACTCCTGGCTCTGAATCTCGCTGGTTCGACAGGCAAAGTAGTCCCGATAGATGATAGCTAATCCACCTCCTCTACCTAAGGGGCGGGGTTGGGACATGATAAGAAAGCCCGGGGGTAAAGCCAACACTATGTCCGAGTTAGAATGCCCAGTGATCCACGTTTCGGTAAGGAAAAGTATGTCCAGATCAAGATCGACAATCAGATGATTGATGAGCAGGGCATGCTTGGGAAGCGATCTGCAATTAAGTGTCGATATTTTGAGGCCTGGGGGTGGAACAGACAGTTTGGGAAGGAGTAGCTTTTCTGGTTTACAGATATTGCAGCTAGTAAAAGGACCATTGGGATCGTGCATTACGTGACAAGTGCTGTTTTTAGTAGGTCTGAGACTGAGAAGATCTCGGCGACAGTAGCTTACCCTTGTGGTGGTAGGGTCCGGCATGGAATCTGGCCCTAGGCCCGGTCGTGCGCGGACGGGCGCAGACGGGCTTGCCTTAGGCGCGCCTTCGGCGCGCAAACGGCGCTCCCGCTGCGCTCGTCCGCTGCGCTGGTATGGCCAGCACATTTGAGGTGGAGGGGGATGGGCGTGGCCTCGAAGTGGGCGTGTCTACCCTTCGAGCCGCGATGGCGGGTGGAGGGGAGTTTCCCTGTCTCAGCGGTCAATCGGCTGTGTCAGGGGGATTTCAGCGAGCCTGCTAGGCGCTAGTAGCGAGCGCTTTAAGTGCAGGTGAGTGAGTTTTAAAAGCAGTGAAAGTGATAAGCTTTTTTAAAAAAAACACAGAATACAAACAGTCCTCCGGCTTCCGCCTCAGAGGTCGACAAGATTGTAGCAGCGCTAGTGATCAGCGTTTAAATACTACAGTGAGTGGGCGTGGCCTCGAAGTGGGCGTGTCTACCCTTCGAGCCGCGATGACGGGTGGTGGGGAGTTTCCCTGTCTCAGTGGTCAATCGGCTGTGTCAGGGGGATTTCAGCGAGCCTGCTAGGCGCTAGTAGCGAGCGCTTTAAGTGCAGGTGAGTTAGTTTTAAAAGCAGTGAAAGTGATAAGCTTTTTTTAAAGAACACAGAATACAAACAGTCCTCCGGCTTCCGCCTCAGAGGTCGACAAGATTGTTCTTTCGCAGTTGTTTTTCTACCAACTTCGACGCAGGTTGTAGTGTGGATAGGGGTTGTTCTGTGACCGTTACTCGGTCCTACAGTTTCTTGTGGTCTGCATGGAGTAACGTGAGGTCCACCACTACACTATCGATTTTGGACCCCATTGAGACAGGGATCTCTCTATAGCATTTAGTTTAGCATCCAGTTTAGCTCTATGTGGCAAAGGTGGATCCGTGGAGCCCAACTGTTCTAGTTCCATTGCAGCCAAGGAACATGAGGGGATTCCAGATCTAATTCCTCGTGTGCAGCCCATTTCTGTGGCCCTTGATGCTCACAGTTGCAATGAGTGGGGACTCTTTCCCTCCCCAGTCAGCCAACCAGTTTATACAGCGGTGGAGTATGACAGGTGTATGGTGGCGTTGTATGCTGACCCGTTATGTTGTCGCGTTGCAGTATGCCCCCAGCAGCGAATCCCTCGAGCCTCAGCAGCTTCAAATCATCCCCAGTAAGGTACGTGCAAGTGATGAGCAATGCTCCAGGACGTCACCAGCACTGCCGGACTTGAGGCCCAACGTAATAACAAGCAAAGGAGAGCTGCCACACCACAAAGGGAGGCTGTCTTCCTTTTTAGCCCAGTGTCAAGTATGTCCTTCAGTAGGTGGAAGTGCGAGTATTTCTGACCATGTATTCTTATTGACCCAGCAAAGGATTGGATGCATCGAGGCAGTGGGATTCCAGCCACTCACCCGACTCGCGCTGTGACACGCGCCTGCTGTGCTTCTTTTAAGACATTTTAATAACATTTTATTTACTTTGTGCATGTTAACCATTTTTGTTATACAGGGCTCACCTTGACTGCGCGCTGAGCAGTCCCTTTCGCGCTCTTGTTGCTTGCCGCCTCATGACCACGGGCGCCCACGCAGGAGATTAATTCCTGCTGGGACGCGCTGGTGGCCGCCATCTTGGGTAGGGAGGGTGTGTGGGTGAGCGGTGCAGCGCTCGGACCAGCACCGACCCAGCCCTATAAAAACTATTGTTCTGGGACATGCAATTGATTGGATGCATCGAGGCAGTGAGATTCCAGCCACTCGCCCGACTCGCGCTGTGACACGCGCCTGCCATGCTTCCTTTAAGACATTTTAATAGCATTTTATTTACTTTGTGCATGTTAACCCTTTTTGTTATACAGGGCTCACCTTGACTGCGCGCTGAACAGTCCCTTTCGCGCTCTTGTTGCTTGCCGCCTCATGACCACGGGCGCCCACGCAGGAGATTAATTCCAGCTGGGACGCGCTGGTGGCTGCCATCTTGGGTAGGGAGGTTGTGTGGGTGAGCGGTGCATCGCTCGGACCAGCACCGACCCAGCCCTATAAAAACTATTGTTCAGGGACATGCAATTGATTGAATGCATCGAGGCAGTGGGATTCCAGCCACTCCCCCGACTCGCGCTGTGACACGCGCCTGCAGTGCTTCTTTTAAAACATTTTAATAACATTTTATTTACTTTGTGCATGTTAACCCTTTTTGTTATACAGGGCTCACCTTGACTGCGCGCTGAGCAGTCCCTTTCGCGCTCTTGTTGCTTGCCGCCTCATGACCACGGGCGCCCACGCAGGAGATTAATTCCTGCTGGGACGCGCTGGTGGCCGCCATCTTGGGTAGGGAGGGTGTGTGGGTGAGCGGTGCAGCGCTCGGACCAGCACCGACCCAGCCCTATAAAATGGCACCCCCTCACAGGGAGCGCAGCGGATGGGCGCAGCGGGCACGCCGTCAGCGCGCCGAAGTCGCGCCTAAGTTCAGCCCGTCTGCACCCGTCCGCGGCCGGACGGGCCCAGGGGCTAGGGATGCTGCCACTCCTATATCATACTCTCCTTCCGCTCTTAGGTGCGTACACGCCTCTGCCAGCCCTCTTTCCCCCGACACCTGGACTCGGATCTCGTCACTTGGTATTGCAGGCACCTCTCTCCCCCATCATTGTTCCGGCTCTTACCGAGTCGCAGATTCGGGTTTTATATCTAAACACCCGCTCTATGGTCAAGCACCAAGCCGATATCCTACACCTACTTATGACTGAAAGTCCTGATGTCTTATTGCTATCGGAGACCTGGCTCACCAACGATTCACTCCCCGACATCTTGGCTGCGCTACCCCCAGACTACTTTCTGTTGAATACCAACCGATCAGGGGGTCGCGCCGGGGGAGGGGTGGCGGCGGTAATACGCAAGGATCTCAAGATTATTGCCTCCGCGGCCATGACTCTCCCGGAAGTGGACACTCTGGTCCTCAGCCTCGGGACTGAGGTAGGTGCAGTCACTCTTTTGGTACTCTATCGTCCACCCCACCCTATGCCGTCCTTCCCTTCATCTTTCATCGATCAGTTGACCAACATCGCTACCTCCTCCCCCCGTATCGTCATCATTGGTGACTTTAATTACTGGTTTCAGCATGAGGACGCCGGCCCGCATGCTTCCGAACTGTTTGAGGGTCTCTCGAGCCTGAACTTTATTCAACTAGTCAGGTCCACATCCTCGATCATATTTGGACCCATGGGGTCAAGTCCTCTTGCCCACTAATAACTCCTTGTGTATGGTCAGATCATTCTCTGATCGACACCACAATCTCGGCGGTTGGCCAGATCAGGATCCCCCCGCGCGAGGGTGGCACTGCTCGTAAGTGGAAGGCTGCCGATTCCCCCAAATTGCTGTCCCACCTGTCCCAAACTTGTCCCTTGCTTCCCAATGACATTGGTACGAATGAGCTTCATGGGCTTGTGGCAGATTGGCTCACGACAGCCAGCGACATCTTTGCCCCGCTAACCAAATTTCCCCGATCTCGGCACAGCAATTCCCATAATTGGTTCACCCCCCATCTTAAAACCCTCCATTTGGAACTTCGTCAACTTGAGCGTAAGTGGAGGAGAGACTACTGCTCTCTAAGTAGAGATGCCTATGTGGCCGCCCGCAATAGGTACAAACTTGCCATCCTCACAGCAAAAAAAGCTTACGCTTCAGGAAAAATTCTATCAGCCCCCTGTAAGTCCAAAGAAATTTTCAAAGTCCTCAATGAATTCACCTCCGATCCTAGGACGCTCCCAACTCAGGCCCCCACACAGGAAGCATGCAACACTCTCAGCACTTTTTTTATTCAGAAAATTGTATTGATCAAGGACACCATCCCAGTCATTCCCCCTGGCGCTGGATCTGTTTCCCCCCCCTACAACACTTCTTCGCTCACACAACTCCCTCTTCTAGACCCCACTTCTCTGGCCACTCTGGCCACCCGCATTAAGTCTGGATCTCCAGACGATTGCTGTCCCCCTTCCATACTCCGGGACATCTGCCATTCTCTACCCGACTGCATCCTTCCCCTGCTAAACTCTTCTCTTTCTTCCGGTACGGTGCCTGGCTCCTTCAAGGAGGCCGTGCTGGTGCCTCTTTTGAAGAAGCCAGGGGCTGACCCCGCCGTCCCGGCGAACTACCGCCCCATCTCCCTCCTGCCTTTCTTTTCTAAAATCCTGGAAGCCCACGTCACCACCTGTCTCTCACAGTTTATCGAGAGTTCCAACTTTCTCGAGGCTAACCAGGCCGGCTTTAGACCCGGCCACTCTACGGAGACAGTGATCTTGGCCGTGCTGGATGCCCTGAGAGACGGCGTTGACAAGGGTACCCCCCAGGCCTTGGTATTATTAGACCTGTCAGCCGCCTTCGACACGGTGGATCATAACATCCTTCTCCACCGCGTCGAGCAGGCTGGCATCCAAGGCCTGGCGCTGGCCTGGGTCAAATCCTTCCTGACCGGTAGGTCTCAGACCCTTAGCCTGGGCACTTTCAGGGCTCCTAGGGAGCATTCGCCCTGTGGGGTCCCCCAGGGTTCCTCCCTATCCCCTCTTCTTTTCAATCTTTATCTTCGACCCCTTCTTTTTCTCTGAGGCAGTGGGACGTCACCGTTTTCAACTACGTGGACGACCTGCAACTCATCTTCTCTCTCAACTCCCCTTCTGCTATCCCTAACTTTCAGGCAGTCATGTCCCACATTCTCCAGTGGATCGGCCAAAACCAGCTAAAATTGAACCCCGGTAAGACGGAGCTCCTCCTTACCGGTAGGAGTGCCACCTTCTGGGGGCCACACTTCTGGCTGGCGGAACTTGGCCCCTCTCCCACCTCCGTGGCCTCGGTGAAGAGTCTGGGGGTCACAATTGACTCCGGTCTATCCCTTGGGCCGCAGGTGGGGACGGTGGTCTCTTCCTGCATTTACCAGCTGCGCAGGATCAGGAAAGTGGCTTACCTTCTTACACCTGATGCCCTCCTGCAAGTCATCATGGCCCTCGTCCTCTCCCGCTTAGATTTTTCGAACGCAATCTATCACGGTCTGCCTAAAACATCTTTGGCTAGACTACAAGCTGTTCAAAATCAAGCGGCGAGATTGGCCCTGGGGATCTCGAAGTGGCAATCCGCCAGGCCCCTCCTTGCCAAACTGCACTGGCTCCCTGTCACCTCAAGGGCGGCCTTTAAGGTCGGCTGCCTCATCTTCAAGTCGTTAGCTGGGCCCTGTCCCGCCTTTTTGAAATCTCTCATCAGACCTTACTGCCCATCCCGGAACCTGAGATCCTCTCATCTTCACTTCTTGACCGTCCCCTCTTACAAGCTCTGCAGATCCGGAGGCTGGAGATTTGCATACCTGGCCCCCAAGCTTTGGAACTCTTTTCCTTTTCTTCTTAAAACCTCCAATTCTTTGATTCTTTTTCGTAAATCCTTAAAAACCTGGCTCTGCCCCCAATCTAGTTAAGTTCCTCTGTCTCCTCTGCTTCCAACCAGCGCCAGGAAACCCATGGTGTCAGTGCGCTCTATAAGCACCCCTTACAATACAATACAAAGGACAGCCTTGTTTAATTTAGTATCTCTCAGGGCAGCTCCCGCACATCAGCAGGACTTTGCCAGTGCTCGACTGCACAATTTGTGGCCTCCGGGTGATCAGTCACGGGGGAGGCTTCCTCTGTGTGTCTTCTAGTAGCCTCCCGCGAGCCTTATTGTTCAATGTTCCACAAGGCTGTACTGCCAGATCCTCCACAGCTGGCTCGTGCAACTCTCGGACCCACAGATGTGATGTAACCTTCCCAATCCCAGCATCAGCTTATCTTCAAGACCAAAGAGCCCTCCACAGCGGAGCCAATCTCAGGCGCTCAGCTTGGTAGGGCAGAAGAGGGGGCAGGCTCCGTGCTCCGCCTCGCAGCTCTCTATAGCTAGGCTCCGGCCTACTCTGGCATCGTCAGCCCTCGCTCCCTCAGGAATCCGTCAGGACGCTTCAGTGATCAGGGAAAAAACAACCGCTCGACACTTACTGCCATGTTGTCTTACCTCAGCGCCACAACCCACGGCAGCTGTGCGGTTTGCCGTCTGAGGCCTCACGCTTCCAACCGCTGCTCCAGACTCCAATACGTGCCAGCTCCGGCCCTCTCTGGCAGTCGTCAGCCTCCCGCTCACTCGGGGGTCTGCTGGATCACTTTTGTGTTCAGGGCTCGGGCGGTCACCAGAATACGCTGTCACTGCATCTCACCTCAGCATCACGACCTTCGGCTGCTGTGCGGTTTGCCACCCGGGGCCTCACTCTCCTATCCATTGCTCCAGACTCTGCAGCATCCCAGTTCTGGCCCTCTCTGGCAGTCATCAGCCTCCTGGCTTCTTTAGGGTCCGGCGGATCACTTTCGTGGGCAGGGCTTGGACGGTCACCGACACACACTGTCGCTGTGTCTGACCTCGGCGCTGCAGCCATGCTGTCCTTCTGCATCTAAGAGGATATCAGAGCACTTCACAAAATGTCAGGAAGGAAGAAACAGTACCACAAGAAACACAATCTCAAGCTAACCAAGATGTGTTATTGTTCCAGAGAGAGGCAGGAGGCCCCCAGTGGAACCAAGTCGACAAAGAATGTAAAATATAATAAGAGTCGGGGTGCTAGGTGGCGCCAAACCAAGATGGCCGCACTGTAGTGAGGCTCTCGCCAGATCGAGCCTTCGAACTATCCTTTAGGCCATCCTGACCAGGAAAAACTACCCAGACACCTTGCCATCGTGTCTGTGACACTCCATGGATCACAACGGTGCTGAAACCGTCCAAATCGACCAGCCGCAGGTGGAGATATCCACCAAACTTCCTGGAAGTGGACTGAGGTAATGATCCGAGACTTGCCCATCCGAGGGATCAACCTGCTGGGAAACCCCGAGGCTCTGCGGCCTCATCGGAGCTGCGCCGCCGACTAACGAAGGAGGATATCGACATTGCCGAGATACCTGCGCCAGCGACTTTGCTAAATGAGGACCTTAGTGTGTTAACAATGAGCCCTGCTTGAAGAGGGGGAGAAACGAAGAGCGCGAATTTCAGGACCACTGGCGGGAACTGCCGGCTGGCTTAACGGACCCGACTGCTGTGAGGTATCACGACCGGCGCTCCACTACACACTGAATGAACGGCTGGAACGGTGCATGCGGAGCCCGGGACACAGTAATTGCCAAGCGCTACACGGCACTCTGCATAGCAGCGGCAGACGAACGGACCCGCCCGCTCACCAACTGCGGCCTCCCCGCGGGTTACGAACTGCCATAAGCGGACCGCAACTGTCCCTGAGGCTTGGAGGCCAAGAAATGGTGCTATCGAGGCTAGAAACACAGTAAGTGCCAAAGCGCTAAAGAGCACGCCGCACTTCCTCAGCCGCCGACGGGGCCTATCCGCTCTCAAGCTGCGACCTCCTTGCCGCCTACTAATGGCCGGCAGCTGCCTGTAAATATACCCCGAGGCTTAGAGGCCTACAATCGTCGGTGGGATTCGCCGAAGAGAACCCGGACCCACAGGCACAACTGCGGCTCCGATAGAAGATTGGGACAAGGGGGGATTAATAAACATAACGGGCTTCTCCCCAGGCAAATAAAGGTGCCTAATCTGCCCCTCGCATTACCCTCCCGGGCGATGCTCTGGCCCAATAACTCCACCGGCCCCTGATTAAACTGACTGCGGAACACGGCTGGCAGCCCACGGATCACCTGCTTGCCTTGTGGGGGTTGCCTGCCTAGCACGACGGGAAGACGTTTCTCCCCCCAACCTCATACCCTAGCGCGCTTCCTCCTCAAGAGTGCATTCAGAGCCCTATCAGATCAGTAAGCTGCTGCCTGAACGCGGGGTGAAGGGAGGAGCCCTGTGACCGATATCAGTCTATTCCTGCGCCACCCAAAGTCGCATGGTGGCTTAAAAGAGAGACATACTAGTTACAATTCAAGCAACTGTCAGTGGCTCCATCAGGCTGTGGAATAACACCTCCCTCATCTAAGTTGGCCCCCACCAGATGTGACACTGCTTCCCCTTGTGCTCACCTGCTGATGTCTGGACCTTGAGGAACCTCACTGCGCCTGTGCCTTGAGATCATAGGGGGCAGAGACGCTACACGAAGTACTCTGTCCCGTAACCATCTCCAGCCCAGATTGAGGCTATAGGGGACGAACTGATAGGCCCGCTGTCCCCATTTATGTATCGTTGGACGAGAAGATAAACTGCGCCAAGGAAGACACCACAGACCGGAACTGCGCCCTGAGCGCCACTCACAGGCGTAGCCTTCACCTTATCTCACGGAAGGAGTACTGTCCGCAGACCCACTCTGCCCCAGCTACTCCCGGAAAACTGGACAGGAAGCCACCTCACTGCGCGCTGGCTGCTGCTGCCACATCGGCCTCGCGAACGCCAAGACGCGACATGGGCCGAAACGATGCCAAACAATCTAAAATACCGTTTGAAACTAAGAAAAACCCCAAAGGTGCACTGGAGCCGAAGGGCAGCCCTACCGCCCGAGGACCCCCGGACGAGGACTGGAAAACCTTGCTGATAAGCATGCAACAGAGCTTATCTAACATCGATTCCAAAATTGACACGATAAACACTCGCATGGACAGCGTTGTCACAAAGCTGGAACAACAAGACACCAGAATCAAAGACGCGGAAGTTAGGATCTCTGAATTGGAAGATGGCGCCAC
Organism: Lissotriton vulgaris; assembly: GCF_964263255.1. NCBI lineage: Eukaryota > Metazoa > Chordata > Amphibia > Caudata > Salamandridae > Lissotriton > Lissotriton vulgaris. The sequence goes on along the minus strand of NC_141695.1, from coordinate 1,174,885,391 downwards.
CTCCAATAGCAGACAAGTGACCCAAATGGACAGGCTCCTAAAAATCATTGCGGAAAAGAACGAAGATTTAGAAGCGAGGTCCCGGCGCAACAACATTCGCGTATTGGGCCTTGCGGAGTCCACCAACACGGGGAAAATGAAGGTGTTTATCGAAAATTTGGTCATCGAACTCTTTGGTAAAGAATCATTCTCCTCGCACCTAATAGTAGAGCGTGCCCACAGATCCTTAGCCGCGCGTCCACCACCAGGGGCCCAGCCGCGCCCCATCATCGCGAGATTCCTAAATTACAGGGACCGGGACGCAGTGCTAAGACGAGCAAGAGAGATCGGTACTGTGGGATACTGCAATACTACGCTCTCCTTCTTCCCTGACTTCACACCGGCGGTACAGGAGGCCAGGAGGAAATTCTCAGGAGTGAAGAAGAAACTTCAAGATCAAGAGATGACTTACGCCATGTTATACCCGGCAAAATTGAAAGTTTCCTTCCAAGGCAAGCAACATTTCTTCCAAAACCCACAACAGGTGGAGGATTTCCTCAAACAACACAAAAAAAAAGACAAAACCAGAGAAAGCGCTGAAAGACATCGCTCCAGATCCCCCTCGCCCATGAACCAGCAAGAATAACATGCGGCCATAACGTCTGCTACACCTAAGATGAGTATTAACAAGCAAGACTCCAATAATCTGATGAGGTACACTTTAAAACTATTGCATAAACCGGATTATATAACTTTTTGTGCTCGATCACCCACCTCCGTCCCACGCAGAGAGACCGGGTACATACCTGGCTCCTAGTGGGTGCAAGTAGGGAGGTGGATGGCAGGTTGGGTGCCCCTAGAACTGACCCCCGATGGGCGAGCCCCAATACCCCCCTTCTGCAAGAAGAGTAGGGGAATTTGTATCATTATTTCTGTTTCTAAGTTGGGGAGAGGGTGGGATGGCTGGGGATGGGTGGGTTCCAAATTCCCGGCGGGTTGGGGTTTCCGGAGTGGGAGGGGAAGTGTTCCAACATGATGCTTGCACGAAAGCACTAATTGTCATTCATTCCTGTTATCGGGCATGCCATGAAGGAAGTTGGGGATCACGTTACATATTTGATGCCAAATGCTATAAAAACATGGATGTTGTAGACCTTTGTTATACATGTTTTCTGATGGACATATGGGGGATGTAGCTAGACCGCAATCTGCCTCGCAGTTCCAGATTGCCTCCTGGAATATACGTGGGTTAAATAACCCGAGGAAGAAGAGACAGATTTTGGGTTATCTAGACAGACAGGGGATATCCATTGCTATGCTGCAAGAGACACACATAACTCCAAACGGATCCCCCTCATTCGCTTCAAAATGGGCAACGTGCAAAGTGTTCTCATCTTACTCTAACTACGCTAGAGGGGTGGCAATTCTTGTAAGACGGGGGACGAATTTTGCTCCGGCTGGAACTGAGATCGACTCCGAGGGACGTTATTGTATGATCTGGGGGAAATTACACGCACATACAATATTGTTTGCATGTTATTATGGCCCTAACACTGATGACCCTTTTCACATTGTGGGGGAAAATACAGGCCCTGGGGATAGCTCACGTGGTACTAGGGGGGGATTTCAACACTGCTCGAATACCTGGGACGGACAGGTCATGTCCGCAAGCCTCTCACTACACAAATACTCAACGATCACTATTGGGAATAGTGAATGAACACCACTTGGTTGATGCGTGGTGACACCAACATCCCACCGCCAAGCAAGGCACCCACCACTCAACTTTCCACTCCACATGGGCCCGCCTAGATTATATATTCTTGTCAGCAGGACTGTCCCCATGGTTAACCAAGGCACATCACCTGGCGCGTACGTTCTCTGACCACTCACCGGTCCTAATTTCCCTGCAGATTCCCCTCATCATGGCCCCTTACCTGAATTGGCGACTGAACCCCGCACATCTTACAGATACTGCCTTTACTGCTGAATTAGAACAAGACATCACAGACTTTTTCGAACGGAATATTAATTCAGTCTCTAGTTTTACTACTGTGTGGGAGGCCTTCAAAGTGACGATAAGAGGGAGTTGTATAGCCAAAGGAGGGGGAGTTCTAAAAGCACTGCGAGAAGACATACGCAAACTAGAAATCGAGCTCAGACAGCTAGAGCGAGAGATAGCTCAGGGAGACAGAGGCCGCGCAGCTCAGGCTCAGCTTCGGGAAAAACTGAATGACTACTCTGACTTGGCAGATAAAGAATGCAAATTCCTGGGGAAATCCTTCACTGCTCGATTATATGGAGAGGAAGACCGGCCAAGTAAAGCGCTTGCTGCTGCAGTTAGAGCCCCTAGGTACCGAAATTACGTCTCTACTCTACTAGACAAACACGACATACCACAACGAGATCTCAAAGAGCAGCTCCGAGTGCTAACTGAACACTACACCTCGCTTTACACCTCACATAGAATTGACAAAATCAACTTGCAAGACTACCTGGAAGACACCGCAATTGCCTGGTTAGGACCGTCCCAGCAAAAATTCCTTCATCATGAGCTTGAACTGGATGAGATCAAGGGCGCAATCATGTCCATGAAGTCCGGGAAGGCGCCAGGATCGGATGGCCTACCAATTGACTTTTATAAAACCTTCATACATGTGCTAGCACCCATACTGAAGCAGGTCTTTTACGATGCGTTAGAGGAAGGCTCACTCCCGCTTACAATGCGAGAAGCACTAATAACGTCATTGCTGAAACCAGGTAAACCACCAGAACACTGCGATTCATACAGGCCTCTCTCATTCTAAATACAGACAGTAAAATTTTAGCAAAAGTTCTCGCTGCGCATCTCAACCTCCTTATGGAGCGGCTCGTTCTTCCAGACCAGGCAGGGTTTGTCCCGAACCGCGCTACATCCCATAACTTGCGTACTCTCCAAGCGGTACTGCAGGATATTAATCCTAACTGTGAAGCAGCTGCTGTATTCCTGGACGCCACAAAAGCGTTCGACTCCCTGGAGTGGGATTACCTTCTTGCACTGCTCGAAAGGATGGGTATCCCCTTTAATTTTTTAGACTGGATTCGGCTACTATATTGTAAACCCCAGGCTACGGTGTTGCTAAACGGTGCCCGCTCTGCTCCATTTGAGATTCAGAGAGGCACCCGGCAGGGCTGCCCATTGTCCCCGATACTTTTCGCGATCGCCATCGAACCCCTAGCCTCTAAACTCCGACAGCACCACAAACATCGCTCCCTCATTTACCCGGAACGGCAACTTCTAATCGCGTTATATGCAGATGACATGACCCTCTATGTGGACAAACCACAAGAAAATCTAAATCCCTTGCTACGGGAGATAACCAAGTTTGGGGCAATAGCGGGGATACAGATAAACTGGTCAAAATCGGCCATGCTCCCCCTGACTGACAAGACAGAGGAATTTCCTCTAGATTACCCCCTAGTGTGGGAATCGGAGGAAATAAAATATTTAGGAATCAGAATCACAAGAAACCGGGAGACCCTTATCAGAGCCAATTACGGAACAGCACTAGACAAACTGACAGACAACGTAACCAAATGGATACACCTTCTACTGTCCATGGCAGGCCGCATTTCCCTTGTGAAAATGGTGGTCCTCCCCAAACTGTTGTATCTTTTCACTAACATTCCCTATAACCCCGGCTCATGTTTCTTTCGCGCCCTCGACTCTCAGATGTCGCGCCTTATCTGGGGAGGCAAAGAGGCCAGACTCAGTCTGAAGACGCTAATGCTTCCCTACCACCAAGGAGGGTTTGAAGTCCCAGACTTCCGAAAATACTACGACTGTGCCCAAGGGCATTTCGCTGCATACTGGTTCCACCCCCCTCCATTCATGGCCCACCTGGCGGTTGAAGATGGGTACATGAGACCGGAACAACCTTCGGGATATCTATACACAACAGTCAGCATGAAGGATAGGGACCCCCTACGGTAGACTGTACTGTCAGGGCTTGGAAACGTATCGCAGAGCATATGGAAGTGCAATTCTTTTACTCACCTTTGATGGTGCTGGCAAACGATCCCAGAGTGAGCGTTGCACGTGAAGAAATTGGACGCAAGTTCCTCGCAAAACTCTCTATTTACACTTGGGGAGATCTCTACCTCCAAGGTACTTTCCGCACGGAAGCGCAGCTCTTTGGAGACAGCTCCCCCACGATGATGGATACTTTCCTTTATGTTCGACTCCGGCAAAACATTAAATCCATCACACCCAACTTTCCGGATGAGCCGGAAATCATGGCACCTCTGCATTCCCTACTCCGGGCAGACACCCCGAAGAATGTGGTCTCAATGTTGTACAAACACGTTCAAATAGCTCCATCTCCGCCCCCCTCAGAGCTGGACAAGATTGGGACGCTGACCTGGACAATCCTATGACGGACGAGCAATGGGAGATGAGCTGCTCTCATACGCACGCCGTGACAGGCAATGCTCGCCTTAGATTAGTACACTATAAATTCTTGCACCGGCTCTACTTCACGCCTGCTAAATTGCACCGACTGGGTCTCAGAGACAACGATCGCTGTCTTAGATGTGGCAGGCCTGGCGCTGACTTCATACATCTAGCATGGAAATGCCGAGCAGTTGCCTCGTACTGGATAGAAGTGTTTGAGGCTATATCGGTAATGATCGGAATACCCATGGACCCTTGCCCTAAAATGGCCTTACTCGGACACACTAAACCGGCATTAAAAACACACCGACAATTCTTTGCACTAAGCCTCCTATTGGCTAAACGACAAGTGGTGTGTAGATGGGGTAGGGGAAGGGCGCCTAAATTTAAGGACTGGCTTAGTACTATGTCTACGTGGCAGGAGCAACTCCACAACTACGCTGACCTTTTACCTCATAAGTCACGCCCCAAAGACCTATGGGGTCCCCTCACTACATATCTGCTTCAGGCACAAGATAACAACGAATCCGAAGAGGAGGACAGTGGAGGGATGAGTAGCAATTGCCGCGCCACCGCCCCTCCCCCAGGACCCACTCCCCCGCACAACGCGGCAATATGACTCCAACTCACACCCTCTAAATTTCTCCCCCCTGCTAGGAAATGCGCGCCCCAGAACCCACATGAATAGGCACACAACACATCGCCCGGGACACCCTTGAACACAAGCCACCAGCTGCACAGGAGGAGCAGATTGCGAGGCTGCTGGCCCCCCCCCCCCCCCTCTGTCTTGTTTTATTACAGCTTGTCTCACACCAGGAAACACTCACTACATCACATCCATGACATGGCACAACATCGGATTCTTTGAATGGTACCAAAAAGTTATACCTTCCCTGACAATGAGTGACGTTTACCGGGTGCGTGATTGTAATACTGCGAGTGCCCGGCACTACAAACTGTTACAGGACAACATACTGGCACTCCACACTACAAGATCCACCACGCCACATACTTTGTATGGTGGCCTCATTAGGGGAAGGAAAAGTGAATAATATGTTATAAAGTTGATTTAAAAAAAAAAATAAAAAAAAAAAGTAACCTCAAGACTTTGTTGCTTATAAACTGCATTGTGATCATGATGTTAAGATAAAAGCTTCCTCTATGGCCCACGTCTAGATACATCGCGGCCGGCCCGGATGGGTTGTAGGCGGCATTCTGTGTTAGTGGTATACCCCCGCCGAAAACACATATACATCTTCATAGGGCATGTCATAGCTGCCGGCCCACTGACGCGGGTTGTAGGCATTAAAGCAGTGTACTATGTGTTATTGACCAATAAAGGTTTTAAAAAAATATATATATATATATAATAAGAGTCCGGTACTACACATGGGTATATCACACGTGGGCCAATGTGTAATGTCACTAGGTGCAAGAACCTTAGAGCAAGAATGTGTTCATTAGTAGCACTTTGAGTTCCTTTTGAAATGATACAGGTGAGGGATTCAGTCTGCTTTCGGGGGCGGTGAGTTCCAGATTCTCGAGGCAATGCCCCAGAAGGCTTGTTTCTAAGATTTGTAAATTGATACTTGTATAGCGCACTACTCACCCGCAAGGGTCTCAAGGAGCTTGTACGAATACCGCTGTGGAACCCATCATGGCTTTTCCCTGTGAGGCGTCCACTCCTGGGCACCCCCAAGGGGGAGGCCAGGCATCCTTAGCGTTGTGGGGGCCGTTGTGGAGATTAAGCAAGCCATTGCCCAGAGTTGCAGAGTGGGCCTCCATTATTGGAATAGGCACCGAGGCGAGAATTATCAGGTCCGTGGAATTTTGAGCCCAAGACCCGCCGAGGCGGGGAATTGAACCCTGGTCCCGGGCTAGACCTCTGCATCAGGGTCTGCCGCTCTAATCATTGAGCCACACTTCTCCACTGTGTGGAGATTTGTGTTTACAGAATTTCTGTGGTTTCATTAATAAAGTGTTCGAGCTTCTAGAAGATCTACACCACCCAGAGAGCTCTAGTTTTTGTGCTTGGTGCAACGGGGAAGTTAAGATGTAGGGCTTCATGGGTCATGCATGCAATTTTTAATTCAATCCTTGCTTCAAATGGGACCCAGTTTAGTGTCAGTAGATCAGGAGTAATGTGATTGTATTTTCTGGATCTTGTGATGAGCCTTGCAGCAGAAATCTTTAAAGGGGCCCTTAAAGAGGCCAGTGTTGGTTCTAGGTAGGCCATAGAGGGCTGAGCTTCCATAGTCCAACCTGGAATCGCAATGGCTTGAACCACTGATTTGAATTCATCGAAGGGAAGGAAGGGTTTAATTTTCCTTAGGATGTTCATTTGGAAGTTGGCTCCTTTCATGACAGAGCTGATGTGCTACTCCATGTTCAGGTTCTTGTCAAGGGTTATTCCTAGTGATCTCGCAGAATCTATGATGTTTGCCAGGCAGTTAAAAGCTGTTAGTTGCTTCATCAATTCTCCAACATCAGAGGACTGTTTGAGTGGGGTAATTAAGAGTAATTCATTTTTTTGTGCATTTAGTTTAAAGTCATTGCATGTAAGCAAGTTTTGAGTTTTTTGGAGAGTAGAGTTAAGAGCCCGAATATCATCAGACGAAGAGACATTCAAGTACAATTGGGTGTCATCAGCGTACATGTGATAGTGAATGTTGGAATGCTTGAGGATTGGTTAGTGGCTCTGTGAACAGATTGAAGAGGGTGGTTGACAGCATTGATCCCTACGCAACCCACAGTGTGACGGGGAGTAAGTGGAAAGGGACTGGTTAACTTTGATTCTTTAGGATCTGTTGTAGAGGAAGGAAGTGAACGAGTTAAGGAAAGACCCTAATAGTCCCATTCTCTGTTCTAGCAGGTCAAGGTGACTGGCGTATTTAACTGTGTCAAAAGCTGAAGATAGGTCAAGGAGAATCAGGAGACAGGATTGATTTTGATCCAGCGTTTTTAGCACATCATCAATAATGTGTTTAAGAGTTGATTCAGTACTGTGGCCTTGACGGAACCACAATTGGAATTGGTCTAGCAATTGGAATTGTTCAGTGTGATTGGCTAGTTGGATTTGAACACATTTCTCCAGTAGCTTAGCCAGGGTCGAATGTTGGTGATAGGGTGAAAGTTTTTTAGGTCTGTAGGATCTGCCATGGGTTTCTTAAGAATAGGAGTTAACTGCCTGGACTTTAAGCAGTCTGGGATAGTGCAATGATGTAATGAGGCATTTACAATCTTGTTCGAGAGTGGTAGTAGTGATGGAGCAAGGACTTATGAAAAGGAGACTTGCACTAATGCAATCCTCTCATATAACCCTGTAACGAAGTATTAATATTGTCTGTTATACTAATTTTGCTAAAAATTCTACATTTTCTAGAAAGGGCGAAGCTTGCCTATGTGTTCTACTAACAAGTAGCCCGAGTGTGAATAAAGATGGCTGCTAACGCGGCAAAATAAACTGTGAATGCTGCTACTGCATGAGGTCTTAACGCTTGGAGGGAAAATTCTGCTTCTGCGTAATAGCACTTAAAATAGTCACTTGGAAGCTCACGTGCTAAGCATCTGCCTTGATGAACTAAAACGAGTTATATACTAAATGCTAATGCAAACATAGTCTTTTTAAATAAATGGGAATAGAAATAGGTGGTATACAGTGAAATCATTTTATTTTGAAATTAATATTTGTTCTCTTGACCTTTCTATTAGTTTGCATTTGGGCCTTAAAAGAGCACTAAAGTCTGAAAACCACGTGAGCTGAGCCGCATGCGTGGAAGCGATAACTCTAAAACAGTGACCTCAAGTCTTGGGACCTGGCCAACGACATTCTCGCTACATGTCCTGGGAACCAGTTGAACATCCTGAAGATTCAATAGACAACTGTGAAAATTATATACATTGTTGTTGATACTAACCCTGGGCAAAGTGCTTTGCTCCGCCCACGGAGTGCATGTAGTGTTGCCTACTTTGAGATTCGCAAAGTAGGCGTAGTAGGCAACACTACGCACACCCGTGGACGGAGCCAAGTTGCCTGCCACCCGCCTCTCTCTCGCCCTCTTCTACATCCCTAATTTAGTTTTAAAATAGTATAAAAATAAAATACAAGCACTTACCTGATAAGCGGCATCCCGGGCCCCATCTTCTATTTCACGCCGACTTCTTCCAGCCAAATGCGCATGCGCGGGCGCCCGCGCATGCGCATTCCTCGCAAGAAATGCGCATGCTCGGGCGCATGCGCATTTGGTTGGAAGAAGTCGGCGTGAAATAGATGGAGCCCCGGGACGCCGCTTATCAGGTAAGTGCTTGTATTTTATTTTTATACTATTTTAAAACTAAATTAGGGATGTAGAAGAGGGCGGGAGGGGGGCGGGATGGAGGGGGCCTGCGCGTAGTGGGGCTAAGCGATGCGCATGGGTGGGCGTAGTTTCCTGCCCACTTCATAAAGATTCGCGAAGCCCCACTACGCCCACTACGCCCACCCTTAGTTGATACATTTATGAACATTGGGTGTGAAATAAAGCTTGGGAGAAACAAATGAATGGTTCGGGAATGTAAGACAATGCTCTTAAGAAAAAGTATACATTTTTTGCATGGTGTGATGATCATTTAGTCAGCTCGTCTAAACAGAATACATAATTTCACAAGGTTAAAACATTTGGGGGTGGTACATGCCTTTAGGAAAGTATAATTGGAGTAGTTAATTAGATTAGGTATCCTGGCAGTCTCCATCAGAATGCTGAGAAGCGGAGATGCTGTCCGAATGCTGATAGAAACCCTAGAGAAGCAGACTTAGAATTTGAATGCTAAAAGAAGATCACGAAAGACTCAAGACGGTAATAGAATTAGAAGAAGATCGAGGAAGACTCGAGGCGGTAATAGAATTAGAAGAAGAGCGCAGAAGAATCGAGGAGGAAGTTAGTGTCAGAGAGGGGTGAGAAACAGGCGTCAAATCCAGAAGAGGTCATCTGTCGTGTCCTGAAACCTGTCCTGAAACCTGTTCTGAATCCTTTCGTCACATGAACTTTTCCAGGGACCCATTAACTCTTGGCCAGAGAGGTCTGATTTCACACCATCTTAGGTAAATATATCCCTGTGTATGTGTGTCAATGTACTTCTCTCTCTGTCCTCTTTTTTTCTGAAGTATTTGTTATTGCTAAAATCTTATACTAAATCAGTATATTTGCTCATACTTCCTTGGAGACATGGAGTTAACACTGTAATTTGCTTGCTCTTAAGAATAATTTTGATAAACATTTTAAAAGGCACCTGAGTCTGTGGTTATTTAATGACATAATAGGGTAAAGAGTCTATGTCATAATTATCAAACATAAGCAACTAAAATAGATCCTTTAGTCATAAATAGTGCTTATATTGGTAAGTGAGTATAAACTATAAGGAAATGAATATATAAATCATCTTAGCTCTATAAATTGATCCCCAGCGGTGTTTACTGGTTTATAATGGGTATGTGTGTGTGTGTTTATGGGCCCTGATTAGTATTTAGTAATAGTTGTCCGCAGGTTGGAAGCTCGCTGGATCAGTTTCCTGGTAGTAGAGGGATGTTTTTATTGATTCGTTTGGTGATTATTGGTTATCAATTTATGTAATTATTAGTTATTGATTTATGTTTTAACAAACCAGTTCTTTTAATTTTGTTTTATGTTGTCTGGAAACTCCTGGGAAATATATAGTGGGTGGTAAATGGAAGCCACACTCCAGTGAGGTTAATTCGTCTGGTTTCTAGAAATTAAATTGTGAATAAGTGAGAGTGATTGTTAGCAAAGAGTTCGCTAGTGAAATGTTGGTGTGATATCACCTAGAATGGGTAATGCCAGAAGAGTAGCAGGTTCTTCTGAGCTTGTATGAAGAGTAAGCAGAAAGGTTTTACTCGTATTTTAAGAGATCAACCATTCTTTTTAGTTTTATGAATCAGACAGAGTAGCAAATGTTTTTAAGTTGTTTTTAATAAAGATTTTGATGAAAAAATTGAAAGAAAATATGTTTTCATATTACCTTGTGAAGGGAGGGTCAGCTGTTGGAGTTGTGCAGATGTCACAGAGTGCCGCGCTGGGATTGGTTGAAACAGCGGGCGTGTGATTTATGGAGAATTGCAAAGGAGGGGTCAGTAGTAAGGAGTGATACAGACGTCACAATAGAGCCGCACTAGTATTGGCTAACTGAAATTATAAGCTCAAGCTTGATTGGATGAAAAGTACAAAAGCTGTATCAGGATTGGTGAATCAGAGTGGAAACAAAAGGATTAATTAGTTGTCACAATAGAAGCAGTAATATTAATAGACAGTGGAGGTTGTACATGGAAATACAATCCAACATTAATAGGGAATCTCCCAGACAGAAGATATTTAGGTTTTGTAAGGCAAGAATATATTAGAGGACCAAATCATAATATGTATGGGGAGAAAATAAAAATGTCACTTATGTAGAGAATCAAGAATAATTTCAAGAAAGATAAACCTATTAAAACTAGAGAAGGAATTTGTATCCCACCACCCAAAACTCCTGCTTAATTTATGATGATGAAAAGAGGCTATCACACCTGTGTGTGGTTAGAAAATTGGATTGAATATACAAAAGCTGATGAAATACTAGCTTTCACAGAAAATGGTACATTTAATGGGAGAATTCTTCAGAATGTAAGGACAAGGATGTAAGAATTAGAACCCAGACATAGGTTAACCCCGTATGAAGCTTTAGAAGAATGGTAAATGGAGGCATTTGATCGAGACAGATCTAGAAGTACAAGATGTTATAGAGGGTTCTATCCTAAAAGAAAGTGTGACACCCAAGAAGATCAAATGGAACAATGGTGACAGGCAATGGTCACAAAGGGACTGTATCTTGTATTAATGTTGGAGGAACAGTCAGGAGGCAAATGTACAAGAAAAACAAAACATATAGCAGGCTGTGGGGACTCAGAAGATGAATTCATGGAAGATATCCTAACAAAGAATCCTCCACCGTATCAGGAAGGACCCAGTAGAACTACTCCAAGTGCCCCTGTTTTAGAAACACCATTAGTTCCACAGGTGTTGCATGATTCATTAAATCAAAGAATACTTCAAGAGAGCGAAAGAGAAGCAAAAAATAAAAATAGAGAAGAATTAATCCCTTGCATGCGGCGCAAAGTTTCACGCTGTGCGGGGATTGGAATAAGTGGGCGGGATTCGGAAGGCCGGGGGCTGTTGTCCGCACACGCCCACCGTGACGGCTCCTGGCCATCACGAGCATTCAAGGGATTAATACAGAAAATAACCCAATTGAGTGTACACCCTGAAGCATTAACTATACCAGTGAATATAGGACCTGTTGTCCCATTATATGGGGATAAGGGAAGTTGTCCAAAACCAGTTGTCCAAAACCAGTCATGGCTACTCCTATAATAGAACCTAGAAAAGAAAACATAATATTTGAGGATCAAGCTTGAGAATGTGAATCTGTAATATCACTAATGTATTTGCCAAGAAGAGAACAGATACATGAAACCCCAAGAAGAGCTACACCCAGTTGTTCAAAAGAAATAGGATTAGAAACCTCCACAGGAACTAAAAGTGCCACAATAGTGTCGCTAGAAGAATTAGAGAGGTGGGCACAGGGAATGGACAAATCAAGTCAGCAGTCAAAGATTTTGGACATTTTTAAATTAAAAGTGCAATTAGAAGAAATGATAGCTGGAAATGTGGGAATAGACAGGCTAAATACATACAGTGAAGAAGAATTATTGTTCATATGTAGAAGCATAACTAGAAATGTAAAAATATTTCATGAAAAACTGACAGAGCTTGATTCCGAAATGGGAATTGAAATAGGGAGATCCAAGGTATTACAGAAACCTTACAGAGCAGACTTTACTGACAAAGATTTGAAAAATATGAATGTGTCAGGGAGAAAATTACAGATTAAAGAATTAATGACAATTTTACAGAAGTGGGGAGAATTAGACAGGTGGAAAACAAGGTGGACAAGGAAAAACGAGGAAGCACAGGTAAACAGAACCACATCAGAATATTTATTAAGGGAACTCAAAAAGGCAGAAAGATTGTGTCCCATGAGAGAAGTACCAGGAGGAGGATATGTACATTTTCCATGGACCCGGCAAGATATTTTGTAATTTACTAATGACTTTCCAAAATTACAAGAGAAGCCAGTTGAGTGGTATAGACAGGTTGAAAGATTTATGAACATTTCTAAAGTTTTGTTGAAGGATCTGAATGGTCTGTTTGACATAGTAGTACCTGCAGATTTATGCACAGAATGTAAAATCACTGTTGATTGGCCTAGTGAAGAGTACCCAAGAGATGAGAAAATGGGAGCCCCTTCAGAGGAAGTAATGAAGAAATATCACCAAGTGATCACGTTCTTGAAAGGGAAATTTACAGCAAAAGAGACAGATTGGATAAAAATAGACAGAATGACACAAGAAATAAATGAGACTGTACATGCTTACTATGAGCGTCTGTTCAAACAATATAGTTGGTTTGAGAATATTGGTGACAAAGGTATGGGACATTTTGTTTATTGTTATGTATCTGGTCTGAGACCTGAGATTTGTCAGATGATTCAAAATCATTACCAACAGATGAAGTTTTAAAGTATACAAAATACTGCGGAGATGAAATAGAAAATATACGCAAAAAGTTAGAAGAAAAGGTAATGTGGGCACAAGTAAAATTGGCAGAGCAACAAGAGCTTAAATTAAATTAAATAACCAGAATAATTATCAAAATAGAGGATCAGGACAGAATGAAAATAGTGGGGGAAAACAAAAAGGGAAAATGATCAGAGAGGAAGCAAAGAAGAAATTTCCATGTCATGGGTGTGGAAAATTGGGGCATTGGAAAAACGAGTGTAAAAATATTGGAAATAATAATGGCCCAAATCAAAATTTCAATTCACAGATGCAGAATGAGGTGATATTGATTCAACCGCAACCAGTTGTTAATCAACAGAGTCAGTTACCACCTGCCCCAATGCCAAATTTTGTGAACAGAGCAAAGTACAGTGTGGACGCCGGATTTCCAGGAAAAAGTGGTAAGCTAAATTCAGTACCTTCACAATTTCTTTCACAGAACAGTTGTTCTTTGGAAGACGAGCAGTGGCGGTGCCTGAGGGGGGAGGAAGAGGAGTGCGTACTTGGCGCATCCTTACCGGTAGATCAGTCAGGTCCATATATTGATAGAAAGGTAGAAGGAAAAGATATTACCTTTTTATTGGATACTGGTGCAACCCGTTCTACTGTGAGAACAGCAGACATCCCAAACCTACCCCTCTCAGGTGAGGCAATCCAAGTAGTTGGTGTTTCAAATAAACAGATCCAGTTACAGAACCCATGAAGGTCTGTATTGGTGATTTTAGAGAAATGCACAAATTCGTAGTATGCGATTCTAATCCTGTAAATTTATTAGGAAGAGATTTACTGTGCAAAATGAACTGTACACTTTACTGTACACTGGATGGTGTTGCAATTCAGACTCCTGATGAGGATGGCATTTACAAAATAATGCTAGCAAAGCAAGGTACTGAGGTAGGAGAGATGTGTTCAATGATGACAAAGGACTTACCGGATGAACTAAAATTGACAGTAAATCCAGAGGTATGGGATTGTGCTGGAAAGGAAGTAGGGTTAATGGCAAATGTAGATCCAGTGAAAATGACTGTGAATGAAAATGCTGTTTACCAAAATACAAGACAGCACAAAAGGAGCCCAGAAATGAAAACGGTGTCATAGCAGAAATAGACTGAATGGTTCAACAAGGCATCTTAAAAGAAATGATGACTAGTCCTTGTAATTCACTTATAATTGGCATTAAGAAACCTAATGGGAAATATTGGATAGTGCAAGATCTGCGAAAAATAAAAAAAATAGTATTGCCTTGTTGCCCTGTAGTACTGAACCCAGCAGTATTACTGTACCAAATACCATGGAATGCAGGATGGTTTACAGTAATTGATTTGTGCCATGAATTCTTCTCCATCCCGTTACACCCAGATAGTTTCTCTTTTCGTTCAAATTTGAGAATCGTATCTATGTGTGGAATCGAATTCCTCAGGGCCACACAGAAAGCCCTTCAATTTTCAATCAGATTTATAAGAAGCATTTAGAAACACTAGCGATGCCTAGAAATTCAGTTCTAGTCCAGTATATTGATGACTTGCTTGTGCCATCAAAGTCACGAGATGACTGTGTCCTTGATTCAATTGCTTTGTTGAATCATTTGGCTGATGGAGGACATAAGGGGGTCGATTCTGATTCTGGAAAAACCGCTCCGAATAGCCGTTCGGAGCGTTTTTACCGTACAAATCGTACCCTGCAATGTCCCCCGTACGTACGACGAAGTACGATTCGTACCAGGAGCAGGACTCCGTATGAATCGTACAAAGACCGTACAACTCAAATCCCCGCACGAATCTCCCTCGGAACCCGCTTTACTCGGCATCTGTACGGTTCCCGGCTGCTTGGGGTGTACACACCATACCACATGTTTGCTGGGTGTACGATGCGTACACCCTGCGATTGCGGGGTACGGCACGTATCCCCCATGATCGCAGGGGTATGTGCTGTACCCCTGCGATCATGGGGGGTACGCGCCGTACGGTGTGTATGTGATTGTGCGCTTTTCCGTACGAATTGCCCTTACCAGACGTGGACCGTACGAATCGCGTCCTGATTCCCCGGTCCGGATCGTACTCGTCGGGTCGTACGGCATGTGTAAGAGTTGTACGGTTCACTGTTTCAGCCCTGCAATATGTACGGATCGCGACGATTCGGACGGATTGACGGAATACGGATCGTACTACGCGACTCGGACAGACGGGTACAAATCGTACGGCGATGGCTCCAGATGAAAATCGTACGGACGTTGTTTTTCCAGGATCGGAATCGGCCCTAAGGTGTCACCAGAAAAACTTTAATTTTGCCAAACGAGAGTAAAATATTTGAGACATCAATTAGAAAGAGGAATGAGAATAAAAATAATAAAACATATGCAGTTACCATAGACCCAGAAAGAAATCAGAATGTTTCTTGGTGCAGTAGGATATAGCAGACAATGAATTGTAGGTTTATTTTTTACTGGCAAAACCTCTAACACAAATGACAAGAAAACAAGCAAAAGATTCGATAGACTGGGATGATGAAAGTATGGAGGCTTTTGTGAAATTAAGAAATTGTTTATGCGAAGCCCCTGCTCTTGGAATGCCAGATTATAGAAAAGAATTTGCATTATTTTGTTGTGAACGAGATAATTAGGCTTTATCAGTACTAACTCAACGACATGAGTTGATGCGACGTCCAGTGGCATATTTCTCTGCCACTTTGGACCCTGTAGCCTCAGCAATACCTGGCTGTTTAAAGCAGTGGCTGCTGCTTGCACAAGTCTTGAACAAAGTGAGTCCATTGTGATGGGACACCCCGTAAAGGTTTATGTCCCTCATTCAGTAGAAATTCTACTGACCAGAACCCAAACTCAGTATCTTACTCCAAGTCGGATGACAAAATAGGAAAGAATCATATTAGGAGCATAAAATGTAACAGTAATCAGGTGTACTGTCCTAAACCCAGCTACATTATTACCTGATGTGTACGGAGAAGAAGAAGTGAGGAATGATGTTGAACCTGACTGCCTAGATGTTACTGAATACTGTACCAAACCTCACCCAGACATACAGGAAGAGCCTCTGAAAGAATGTGAAAATTAGCTATTTGTAGACGGCTCGTGCCTAAGACATTAAGGAAGGAGGGTTAAGTGATGCTTATGCTGTCTGTACATTGGCTGGAATAGTCGAAGCATCCTATTTACCAGGAGTTAAGTCTTCACAAATAGCCAAATTGAGTGCTTTAATTAAAGCTTGCAAATAGGGAAAAATTGGAGAGTAACCATTTACACTGATAGCCAGTATGGTTACGGGGTTGTGCACGACTTTGGGCAACTATGGATTCATGACTTCTTCAGGAACCCCTATAAAAAAGGGAAAGTATGTAAAAGAGCTATTAGAAGCAATACAATTGCCAAAAGAAGTAGCTGTGGTCAAATGTGCTGCACATCAGCCTGGAAATGACTATGTGACTGCTGGTAATCGTTATGCTGACCAAGTTGCTCAATACTGTGCCAAAACCAATTTGACCGTAAACAAGAAAACTGAAACAACTGGAATCAGATGCCAACTTATGTTTATCTCAGCCATAGAGACATGGGATGAAGTAAGACATTTACAAGATGAGGTAGAAGTAAGTGAAAATGAAGCTTGGCTAAAAGCAGAATGTTAGAGGAGAGACGAAGATGGTGACTGGATTTTTCCAGGTGGTAGACCAATCATGCCTGACTGCATACTCTCACAATTGGCCAGAATGTACCATGGAGATACACACATAGGTAGAGATGCAATGATCAGACTCTTTAGACAAGATTGGTACAATCTGAAGTTTAGGACTGTCGCAGAAAGCCTTTGCCAGAGATGTTTAATTTGTCAACAAAACAACCCAGGAAGGAAAACAGTAGTCCGTTGGGGAAGAATTGGAAAGGCAGAAGGACCATATGTAAGGTTACAGGTAGATTTCATTCAGTTACCACCATGTAGGGGATTGAAGTACATCCTTGTCATAATATGTTTCTTTTCACGGTGGGTGGAGGCATATCCCACCAGAAGGAATGACAGTATAATGGTTGCAAAATTATTGTTGAGGGAACTGATACCTCATTTTGGTATTCCAGTAGCTGTGGCATCAGATAGAGGATCTCACTTTAATAATGAAATAATTCGATTGATCTGTGAAGCATTTAAAATTGAACACAAACTGCACTCTGCATACCGACCAGAGGCTTCTGGGGTGGTAGAACAATTGAATGGCACAATAAAAACAAAATTGGCAAAAGTGTGCACATCTACTTCATTGTGTTGGCCAGATGCACTGCCTCTTGTTCTGATGGGACTCAGAAATAATCCTGACAGGAACACAGGTTTGAGTCCCCATGAAATACTCATGGCAAGAACAATGAGATTAGCCTTTATAGGAGGACACAAACTGTTAAGCATAACTGATGACCTGGTGTTAGACTATTATAAGTGCGTTCTGTCTCTCACCAGGTTCGAGAAGACACAGTTACCAGGCAGCCGGATCAAGCACACAATCTAAAACCTGGAGATTGGGTAGTGGTGAAGAATCACACCAGAGAGACGTGTCTAGCACCAAGGGGGAGAACACCAAAACAGGTCATACTGGTCACAACAACAGCATTGAAATGTGCAGGTTTGCCTAATTGGACAGACGCTAGTCATACCAAGAGAGTTCCAGCTCCTGATGAGAAAAATCCTCAACTGATACCAGCAGTTGAGGGTGCCGAAGGTTGTGCAGCTGAGGAATCTAGAATAACAGATTTTTTAACAGCTAACCAAGAACAACCAAGCACTAGTCAGGAGGATTGGATACCAGTGGTTGATATTCCTGATGTAAATATTAAAACAAGAACCAGAACACACTTAGAAAAGCAAGAAACTAGTGAGGACCAGGCAGGTATAGAAGAACAAGCTCAGGAAATTGAGTTCAAAATTGTTAGAGATCCTGAGCAGGAACATGTAAGGAAAGAAAAATACATTCAGACAGAGGTGAATCAAAACATTCACAGATCTGAGGCGGGACAGATAGGCTTAGAAGAACACCTTCAGGCTGTAAATAAGTACAATAAGACCTGAGCAGGACCAGTTAGAAAAAGAAGAACAAGTTCAGGAAGAAGAAATACAGACTAGAATAAAACCCGAACAGAACCAGATAGAGGAAGCAGAACAAGTTCAGGCAAATGTTGTTACAAGAAGAAATCCTGAAACAGGTCAGTTACAAAGGGATTCAGAAGACGACGAAAATCAAATTGTGCCACACTATAACATGAATAAATGAATCATCGAGAGTGACGAGGAAATTCAAGGTGCAGTACAAACAAAAAGAGTTAGAAAAGGTGATAATTGGCGTAGGTATGTCTAAAGATTAAGATACCATCTAAAGACAATAAATGAAGAACCTGAACAAGTGAATGAAGTCACTAGTCAATCAGGGAAGTCAAACAAAAACCCCAGCCGAAGAAGTCAGAAATTAAAAATATTGAATAATAAATTCAAAGGCCCTGAGTGGACCTATGTGATTCTTGAAGAACTTGAGAATCTTGATATAAATGAAGAAAGTGATGAAGAAATAGACACTGATCAGATTGACGAAGGAGAAGTGAGACCCTCTTGAAAATAATAAAAGAAAATTACAGAAATAAAGTAAAAGAAAGAAGAAGAGAAATCTTTTTAAAAATGGCAAAGGAAAGAGTTGCTGAAAGGCCAAAATGAAATTGTGGAAAGAAATGCTGTAGAATGTACGTATGTAGCATCCTATTAGTGATCATAGTATGGTTGTGTTTAGTATAGCAATACCTTATTTGATGAGCATAGAAAATAAAAATAGTACAGACACAAATGGAAAGCTAGCTAACATAAAAGGAGACAGAGTAGAAATAGAAGCATCAGATGAGTTAGAAATACATTACACAGTAATAGATAATAACACAGCTTTAAATGGTTTCACCAAGTTATTATTTCAATATGTAGACACTATGGAGATTAGTGATTGTTATGTATGTATGAAATTACCAGCTTCAGTAGCAGGTGTCACATATCACTATTTACCACTAACATATGGCATATCTTGTAGTGTATTAACAAGTCTATTCTATAGAAAAGGAACATTACAATATTATTTTTTGAATTTAGATGTGATTTTTTGAGAGGTTCCTATTCGAAAGAATATGAAACCAGTACTTAGTAACAAGGTCGCACAATTTATGGGTGAATTTTTCCTAATACAAAAGATGATAGATATAGCGGAAGTGCATGAGAAAAATTTCACATGTTCATTAAAAGAAGAAGAACACATATTTTTGAATTTAGTGGAGGAAAGGAGACAAGATTTTCAAAAGAAAGCTAGCGAGCAGAAAAGTCATATTGCACCATGGGCTGAAAAAGAAATAATTTATACACCTAGCAAGACTCATGATGCTATGGCCCTAGACATCGAAAAGAAAGGGAAGATCTGTCTCCATAGGTTAAAGGCTGACTATAACAATGTTTTTATTGGCTCCAGTGAATGTGAACAAAACTTTTTGATTCATGGAGGTTGGGAATTAAAAAGAGAAACCGATCCAGTATTTCTTTGAATTTATTATGTGTGCGGATAAAGCTTATTTTAAGCTACCTGCACGAGGGTATGGGAGTTGCTATTTTGTAATAGTTTTCCTAAAGTCTATCATGTAAAACGAATCACTGGAAATAATTAAAATAATAATTAACTAATCCTTAATAGAAGAGCTAGTTTCTCTGAAATTGTAGGTGACATATTTAGTGCATTGATACTTCAGTGAGAGTAGTCCTAAATTCACATAGAATTTGCAAATTATCCACAGTAGTTGATCATTTGTAAACTGATAATACTGGAAGGTTTCTTATGATCAGTGCCGAAATGGTTGCGATCAGATCAATGGTTTTGCAAAATCGAGTTGCCCTTGATATATTATTGGCAAAAGAGGATGGAGTCTGTAAAATGTTTAAAGCGCAACATTGTTGCACTTACATTCCTGACAAAAGTGTGGAAATTGGAGCATATATTAAAAATATTACAAATTTGGAAGAAGATCTGAAACCACTGGAAGTTGACAGTGTATGGAAGAAATTAACAAACAGTCTAACATCAATAGGTTCATGGTTTGCGAACATAGGTAAATGAGTTGTGCCTCAAATAATACTACCTATACTCGGGATAACAATGACAGTTTTATTAATAATGATTTGGTGCAAATGTAGTAGAAGGAGAAGAAAGTATGAAGTAATTAAGCAAAGAAAGAAAAGAGAGTATGAAGAAATTAGGCTGAAGAAATTAAAGAATTATACAAGAAAATTAGAAATTTGGAGGACAAAGAGGATGTTGAAACTGGAAAGTCAGAGAAGGGAATTGAGGTGTGCTAAAGTTGGCATCTGGTTGGGTGTAAGTAGTTTTTGATAGCATAAATGCCATCAGAGAGGGGATGGATGGAACAAGGACTCGTGAAAAGGAAACTTGCTCGGACGCAATCCTCTCATATAACCCTGTAACTAAGTATTAATAATGTCTGTTATACTAATTTTCCTAAAAATTCTACATTTTCTAGAAAGGGGGAAGTTTGCCTATGTGTTCCACTAACAAGTAACCTAAGTGTGACTAAAGATGGCTGCCGATGCAAGAAAATACACTGCGCATCTGCGCAAAAGCACTTAAAATGGCCACTTGGAAGGTCACGTGCTAAGCATCTACCTTGCTGAAACTAAAACGAGTTATATACTAAATGCTAATGCAAATATAGTCTTTATAAATAAATGGGAATAGAGTAGAGATAGGTGGTAGACAGTGAAATCATTTTATTTTGAAATTAATATTTGTTCTCTTGACCTTTCTATTAGTTTGCAATAAAAACAATTTAAATAATAAAATTAATAATTTAAACAATTAAATAAATAAAACAAATTTTGTTGCGCGCTCTGCATCGCAAAATGCAATGCAGCACGCGCAACAAAATTTGTTTTATTTATTTAATTGTTTACTTACCTCTGATCATCCATCTTCTGGTGTTTACTACCCCCCACCCTGCCCCTCTCCACCTTACTACCCCACGGAACTCCCTCCAAGGGCCGCTACTGGTCATTGGTAGGTACAGACTTGGCTAGAGCTTTGATTTTAAATGGCCCCTTTTGGAGACTGCAGGATACACAGTCATCCACAACCAAGTGACATTATTAGATGACAGGTTCAAAATGGTTTATGATACTGTCTCTTCCCCTATCCTATTTTACACCTATATTTCCACTACAGATCAGTTTTCATGACCCCTTATAGAGAATGCGAGACGCTTATTAATCATTGCACTGAAAGGAAAACTGAACACTGTTTTTACATCACGATGAGTCCTAAACTCTGTGTCTAATCCAGAATATTTGAATCAGGCACATCACACTATTTATAAGGAAAGTAAGTGATTGTCACATATTCGGATGTTCTAACTGAATTTCTGCCACCACAAACACAAGCCCACAATCATATGCCAGCAGTCAGTATGTTTGTAGGCATCTGAAAATGAGCTGCTCTTGCCACCTGTAGGTAGAGTAAAGTTTTGAATTTTCCATGTACTTCCCTCAGATGCTATTAACTTCAGGCATAATGACTTTACTGAACACTAAATCTTCCTACAACAATGTTTTTACATTGCATTTATTGATTCCACGAAAGGACAGATCATTGTTGAATCCTTTATACTTCCATATATGAAACAAAACTGTGTACTGCATATAAAACAGGGTATTACTGCCTGATGTCAGACTGAGAATAACTAGAAAGCTATTTCTTTGTGCATGGACAGATTAAGTGCCCGGTACTAAAATGTGTTGTGTAGCTGTCTGTAATGTTATAACCCTGTGTCCACCTTTAATATTTTGTAAGTGGTATTCTATTAGATACCAACACAACGCAGTTGGGTTTAGTTTAATTTCTTTCTCAAAGTTAGCAAATCGCAATTTTTAAAGTGGTTGTTCTAAATTTGAGTGTTTTTGCAAATAAATCACCCACACATGGCAACTTATTCAGTTCATTCTGAGCATTTAAGTTCTTAACAACGCTTTGAAGTACTCACTGTTTTGAAGCTGAGGGGTGTTCTTTATCCCTTATCTGCTGTAGCACCTTAATAGCCCAGACTAGAACAGGATAGACTCACTGTCACCAAACTTACCTATCTGTTGCTCGACCTTACAGAGAAAAGCCACTCAAATGGAATTGGGTGTGTCAGGCATAGAGGGCATGCTTGACGACTGCAAACTCTGCCCTGTGCCTCACAAGGGTGAGGTGCAAACATATGAAGCAGTGTCCACTCCTCTGGGAGCTCTGCCTTTCTTTCATGACTCTCCTGCCTGGAAACAGTGAGTCTGTGTACCACAGGTCTGGGCAGGCAGTGTCAGCCAGGATAGGTGCCTAGTGGTGATTTATGCAACACATGCGTCAGGCAAGCCCATTTAGTGTCAGTCTAGTTAGGACCATCTCTGGAAATGACAGGTCTATGTGACTGACTCTGTTAAACACCTGGTCGAACTAGTATACTTGAGACTCAAGAGTCGAAGTCTGCTGGAACAGACATGGTCATAGTACCCAACAGAGCTTTCCTACCAAAACAATGAATTTCATACAGATTAATTTAACTTTTACTTACTTTTCAAATATATCATGTGTGAATCATGATATATTTCCTCCCGTTTGGACCTACTTTATACAACCCTCATCCGACTCAAAGGCCTGCAAACGTATATCCTGATGGAACTCCATTGGCTCCACCTGCTGACTAATACAATCCTAAAAACAAACTGCATTGTTTACTAAGTTATCATGACCAGCACCCAGCGTATCTTATGTACATATATATATATATATATATATATATATATATATATATATATATATATATATATATATATATATATATATATATACATACATACATACATACATACATACATACATACATATATATATATATATATATATATATATATATATATATATTACCTACTGGCGGTCGCCAGTAGGTATATATAGTTAGGATTTTTTTGAATAGGGATTTCTGAAAATTCTATGTTGAATAACTTTTGCATTGATGGACGGAATTGGCTGAAATTTTCAGGAAAATTATTATTATTATTATTATTATTGAAGGGGTTTATAAAGCGCCTGGTGACGCCTCCCGGCGTGTCCCCACGCTGTGGAGAGAGAATGGTATGAGGAAGGAACAAGACCACTACGAAGTAAATAAAAGGGTTTTCAGCATCTTTCTAAAAGTGATGTCATTTGAGATGTCATCAGTGATGTCACTGACCATGTCATGAATGATGTAATATGTGACATGATCAGCAGTGGATTGCGGGTGCGCGATATATAGTTAGTGCAACTAACTATATATGCGAATTTCAATGGTTTTGTGTGAGTAAAATAAGGTTTTGTAAATGCTAATTCCTAACTATATATGGTCTATAACCTATGTTTTTTTCAGTGAATATATATATATATATATATATATATATATATATATATATATATATATTTATTACCAACTGGCGGTCGCCAGTAGGTAGTTATAGTTAGGATCTTCTTTCTATTCAAAAAGGTTTACGATTCTTCACTAAATTTTCAAAACTAGAGTAGCGCTCCGGTCAGCTCCTATCTTGAAAGTTTCGGAGTGATTCGGTAAGCGGGGGGCGAGAAAAAAGGGGGGTCCCAAAATGTGATTTCTCCATGTTAATTCCCATAGGAAACTTTAGACACGGCTACAGCCCGAACTGCTGAACGAAATTACACCAAATTTGGCAAAAGGGTATCCCTTGGTTCAGAAAGAACTCTTTTTGTCAAATGGTGTAAATCCGTTCAGTAGTTCCTGAGAAATAAAAAAAAAGAGGTCAAAAAATGCATTTCCCATAGGAACTTTAGACGCAGCTACAGCTCGAACTGCTGAACGGAATTACACCAAATTTGGCACAAAGGAAGCCCTTGCCTCAGAAAGAACTCTTTTTCTTAAATGGTGTAAATCCGTTCAGTAGTTGCTGGGAAAATAAAAAAATTAAAGTTTCGATATATAGAGGCGTGGTGGATCCGCGCACCCTGCCGATCACGAGCTGCATTCTAATTGGTTATCAACACCCCAAACCAGGAAGTGTTGGCAGCCATCTTGTGCCTCGGTAACCTAGGCACAAGAAAACAGAAAAAGAAAGGCATAAAACAAGAAAAGGGGTCAGGGTAGAAACACCCTGACCCCCGTGGCCTGCTTAGAGAGTCCCACAAGGACCCCCAGGGCCAAAAAAAGCATTAAAAAAAAAAACCAATCGTCAATCCGGCCGTGAAAATAAAAAAACCTAAGCGCGTGCTCCCGCGCTTCGTTAATATTTAGCCCCCGGGTGGGCCAGGTCCAGGGGGCAAAAAAGTGTGGGGGTGTCCCAATCCCCCCACACTGCCCCAGGGACCACCCCCTCACCGGGGCAAGATAATTGAGTTGTGGGGGGACAGGCAGCCCTCCTGCAGCCCCGGGGACCGCCACCCCGGGGCTTGTTTTTTAATCTATGGGGAGGCCTCCAAGGTTCCCAAAGCCCCGGGGACAACCACCCCGGGCTTTCTTTATAAATATTTCCGGGGGGCACATGGCCCCCTGCTGCCCCGGGTATCGCCACCCCCGCAGCTTCTATATTTTTTTTAAAACAACCTGTGTGGGGGGGCTTGAGCCCCCCCACACTCCCCGGGGACCGCCACCTCCCTGGGGCACTAATTATTCAAATTTGGTGGTCCGTAATGGACCCCGACCCCCTGGGACCACCACTCCCCGGGGCTGTGTAGATGTTGGAAGGGAGGCCACACGCGTCTCCTCCTGGAGCCAGTGATGGTCCTGGGGACATCCACCTCCCAGGGCCGGCTCCTGCAGTGTCCCGGGGTGCCCACCCCGGGACACTGCAGTTTGCTATGGCAGGAGAAGTGCTGCTCCCACCCTCTCATAGCAAACTTGGTTTGGATTTTGGAAGAGAGAGCAGGAAACCTGCTCTCTCTTCCAAAATCCAAACCAGATTGCTTTTCCAAATGGGGAGCTGCATGTCAGCAGCTCCCCATGTGGAAAAGCACAGTGGTGAAGGGAGAGGGCGGGGCCTAAGGTGACATGTGTGCAAACACACCCTGTGGCGCGTTTTAAGTTTCGGAATTAATTCCCCTTCAATCCCGAGGGCCCCTGGGGGCCAACTAGCCCATCAGGTACCTCCAAAAAGCGCCATAGTCCTGCTTTGCAGAGATGTGGTCCAGGCCACACCCCTTTTTACACCTCTCTGCAACGCAGCTCTGTGGCGCTTACCTGAGGTTCCTGGTGAGCTAGTTGGACCCCAAGGACCCTCAGGATTTAAGGGCATTTAATCCCCCAACTAGTTAAAATGCGCCACGGGGCACGTTTGCACAGTGGTGAAGGGAGGGGGCGGGGCCTTTCTGCACCTCTGAATTAGAGGTAGTTTTAATCCCCCTGCCCTAATATGTTCTATGGCCTTCCAGAGGAGGTCATGCTAATCACAGGGGTGCCCCAATGCATAGTGTTCCCTAGTGTATGTAGGTGTTTTCACTGTATTCTAAGTGTCTTTTAGCATAGCACTGTCTCTAGGCTTGGTTAGTCAGAGTCAGTTACCACCAGTACCGCTCTGAAAAAGTTGAGGGCACAGGATGATTTTGCAACAAGGCCTCTTTCTGCTCCTCTGTTTGTTCTTTCTGTATGTTTTGCTTCTTCCTGCACTTTTCGTCGTTTTTGAGGACTTCTGTTGCTTCTTTCTGCATTTCTTTTGCTTCTTTCTGTGCGTTTTTTTCTTCTTTCTTCACATGTCCTACCTCTGTAGGCATAGTTAGAAATTTGCATTTAAAAAACCTTAGAAATTCACTTTAAAAAACCATAGGTTTCAGGCATGTTATAGTTAGAAATTAGCATTTAACAAACCTTTGAAATTCACTGAAAAAACCACAGGTTTCAGGCATGTTATAGTTAGAAATTAGCATTTAAAAAACCTTAGAAATTCACTGAAAATAACCATAGGTTTCAGGGGCGTTAGTTAGTTGGACATTTTACTCGTACAAAACCATAGAAATTCTCCCGTTATAGTTAGCTCAGCTAACTATAACACACGCGTCTGCAATGCACTGCTGATGACGTCACGTATTACATCACTCATGACATGGTCAGTGACATCACTGATGACATCACTGATGACATCTCAAATGACATCACTGATAACATCATCCAGTGAATGTGTTTTTCAGAAAATTAAATATGTTTTAAATATGTATATCTCAAGGTCAATGGAAGAAAAAATGGGTATATAAGTGTCTCCTCCTTTGTTAATTATCCACTTCGCCGTGGCGGACATTTTGCAGCGGTGCGGACAAAATGACACGTGCGCAGTTCGGACACCCCCCGGCAGTCCAACGCACATGCCCACCGTGACATCGGATGGCCTGGGGCCGTCTAACACATGTAAGAGGTTAAGCTCTGGATAGGTGGTGATCCTCGTGGCTGCAGGGGCAGTGCTGTCCCCGCATTTAATTTAAAATACTTGCCCTGGGGATGGGTGGTCCCCGGGGCTGCCTGCATTAATATTTAATTTATCTCCGGGGAGGTGGCAGTCCCAGGGGTTGAGGATGTCTGTGCAGCTCCCCCACTAATTGCAGTTAAAGCCCCAGGGAGGTGGCTACCCCCGGGACTGCGGGGGTCAACACAGCCCCGCATTTTTTTCATTTAAAAGCCCTGGGGATGTGGCGATTCCCGGGGCCTTGAGGGGGTCCAAGAGTCCCCCGATTTTTTAAAGAAGCAAGTCCCGGGGCACCCCGCATAATACAATAGGAAAACCCAGAGGAAATGGTGGTCCCTGGCGTTCAATTGAACCCTAGGAGGGCGGCCACACACTCCCGCCTTTATTTTTAACATGCCCTCAGCATTTGGCCCACCCGAGGCTTTTTTCTCAAAAGATGCGCTGGAGTCTGCATGTCTTTTTTAAACATTTTGCCATGGATTTGCAGATCCACTGCAAGTCTGTTGCAAAAAAAACTAAAACACTTTTAAACCCCAGCGGGGTCTCTGTGGGGACACCCCCCACCAAATCTGGGGGTCAGGGTATTCCTTCTCTGCCCCTTTTTTCTTGATTTTTTTCTGGGACTCGCCCTCAAGTCTCAAATTAACAGTGTTTTAATGGCAATGTAGATTTTTTAATAATGGGTTGTGAGCAGAAGAAGCCATAACTTCAGTGATCATTTTTTTAAAAGATATACTACATTCTTTTTCTATAAAAGCAGCCCACCATTTTCTCAATTACATTGTTCCACCTGTGGGGTGCTGTACATGTACCAACAGCAGCCTGAAAATCACCAGTAAAATGGGCGTGGCTTAACACAAAGGAAAATGGCTGCAAGTTAAGAGAGTTCCATCGGTCTACTCCTGTAATTTCCTTCTGGGCTGCAAGGGAAGTGGAAGGAGTTGGAGGACCTCCTGGATCAGAGACGTGAAAGAAGGGGCTGTTTGTGGCATAAGTAGACAGAAAGCCCCAACCCCCTTCTCCTCACTCCGAATTGAAGTCTGCAGAGCCCAGGGTGAAAAGCGCCGGGCGTGGGTCAATTGGCTGCTTGTCCGCTACGGAGACAACACGGAAGCAACCAGCTACGGATCGGACGGGGATGGAAGATAGAGAAGAGCGCACTAAAATAGAACCTCCGGGTCACGTAGCGGATATCGGTAAGCTCTGGATCGCGGAGTGAATGGGCCTAGAGTGATTGTATTCATATTTAAGCTTTATTCGACAATTTGTCATTAAGCCAACACATAAAAATACATTCAAAGTTAACTTTAAAATCAGAACAACCAGTCAAAATGCAGGTAATACAGTCAAAGTGCAATAAGTGCAGGGCCCAATACATAGATTATTTACAATTTTTGTGCAAAATACATTGCTTATTCAAAGGCGATCGACCTATCTTCCATGTGATACAGACCAGTTATTAAAACGAATAAATACAACTTATAAATAAGCAAATTTTAAAAAGCCAGTTTTATAAAAACTCTAAAATTCTAGATTTTTATTCCTATCTTCTTTCTAATCAAGCATACACTGAGAAGATACCTACTCACTCCGAAAGTTATAAGCCTAGTGGTTGAGGATCTTAATATCCGTTCTGCCACTTTATACGAGCGTGTACCCAGATTGTTACAGAGAGGTCTAATCCACTTCATTCGCTGTTGTTTGTATAACGGGCAAAAGAAAAGGACATGAGCCTCATCTTCTTTTTGATTTAGATCGCACAATTTACAGAGATGGTCTGTGCTTCTAGATTTTCCCCATCGACTGGTGTTAGCATTTATCTGCAAGACGCCATATCTATAGTGTAGATAAACAGTTTTAGCCAAGGGTGGTTCCACCTCATCCATAAATTGTTCAAATAAAGGGGTATCCTTAAGTTGCAAAAACTTGTAAGTTAAGGACCCTGTAACACGTTCGTATACAGTATTATTCACATAGTTCCAGTATGCAGTTTTTACTAACTCCTTACAGGTAACTAGCGAAGTAATTGATATAGTCGGGGTGTTCCAGAAGTTTGAAAGACCTATTTTTGTGAACCAAGTAGATATATGCTTCAACCACTTAATTTTGTTAAAAGTGTCCAGTTCCCTAATTTCTAGCAGACCTGCTCTATAGTCTTCGAGTTCTGGTGTAGACCATATTCTTACCCAATAGATCAATGGCCTCAACCAACACAAGTGATCTGTGCGTTTTAGGTTGATGTCTAAATAGACAGGGACGAGAGGTGTTCTTACTGCTAGTTTTAATAAACGTCTAAAAAAAACATTCTCCTCTGTGGAAAACTTTTGATTTGAATAAGGCCCCCAAATCTCGGCCCCATACAGGGCGGCAGATTGTGCTTTGGCTTTGAACACATCAATCGCGGGAGTTATAGCTTTTGAGCTACTCCCTCCATGAATTTTTAAAATGGGGAGAGAGTTGTGCTTGAGTGTTAACCTACTTTTTTCTATTTGGTATGACCAAGACATTTTGCTGTCTAGTCTAATGCCTAGATAATCGAAGTATTCCACATACTCCAACTTGTTGTTATTTAGAACCAGATTCTTCCTAAAAGTTTTAGGTGGGTTGATTGCCATGTACTTGGTTTTGGATGAATTGATTTCCAGTCCCTTTGACTCACAATAACTATGAAATTGGTTTATTAAATTTTGCAAGCCTTTTGGTGTTTGCGATATTAGAATGGTGTCGTCCGCAAATAACAGTGCTGTGATCGCTTCATTACCCAATTTGGGAGAGTCATGGTTACATTGGGCCAAGTATGGGGGGATGTCATTTACAAAAAGTGAAAAAAGGGTCGGGGCCAGCACGCACCCTTGTCTTACTCCCCGCTTCACTGGTATGGCTTGGGTAAGTTCACCATTTCTTCCCCACCTTACTTTTGCGAAGTTATTAGTATGAAGTTTTATAAGATTGACTAGTAATTCGTCAGGGACACCCATCTTCATTAAAGTATCCCATAAAAGGGATCGAGGGACTAGATCAAACGCGGAGCGTAGATCTACAAACGCTACATATATGCTGCACTTCTTTATTTTAATATATTTCCAGCAGATGCACATAAACCTATACACCTGGTCCACAGTGCTTGTCTTAACTCTGAAACCTGCTTGATACTTTGA
This sequence comes from Lissotriton vulgaris, assembly GCF_964263255.1. Taxonomy (NCBI): domain Eukaryota; kingdom Metazoa; phylum Chordata; class Amphibia; order Caudata; family Salamandridae; genus Lissotriton; species Lissotriton vulgaris. Next base: position 1,174,855,664 of record NC_141695.1, on the reverse strand, counting down.
GAGGATTTTGGATTCCTCTATCCAAGTTAAAAGACGATTTAAAATATGTCTGGCAAAGATTTTTTGTAAAATATCGATTAAACTTATTGGTCTATAATTACCTGGGTTATAGCGATCCCCCTTTTTGTAGATAGTTACTATTTCAGCCCCCTTCCATGATTCGGGGATTGGGGTTCCTAGCAGAATAGAATTACACAAAAAATTTATATAAGGGCACCATACTTCAATGTTATGGGTAAACAAATCCCCGGGTAGTTTGTCCGGGCCTGGTGCTTTACCCGCCTTGATAGCCTTAATGGCACAAAGTGTTTCCCCCATGCTGAATTTAGAACACTTTTCCCCCATGCTAGATTTGGGACACTGCGGAATCAAGCCAAGATAATTACACTCTGTGAACACCTCATCTGAATCATATAGTTTTACGAAGTGGTCAAACCATGTTTTTTCATCTACGAAAAAGTCCCTATTTGAGCTTCCTGTTTTGTTATTTTTTGCTATCAAGCCCCAAAAGGTGCGTTGGTCATGTTTCCTGGCAGCATTTAAAAGGTCCTCCCAAATTGAGTCATCCCATTCCCTTTTTGCATTAGACAAAAGTTTTTTATATTCGAGTCTACACTCTCTAACCCTCGTCTGATCCTTACTTTTCACAGCAGTAATTAGGTTGTTTTTGGCTAAGCGACACTGTTTATTAAACCAGGGTGTCTCTAGTTCCAACTGATGTCTTACGTTGACATTTTTCCTTTTACTACAAGTTTTACTCAGAAGGGGGGCTAGTGATTCTACTAAATGGCAGTGCATTTTAAGTACATCATGGGATCCCAGCCTCGCATTATCATATAAGGGGATGATATCTGAGAATGTGTTATAAATACCCAGGAGCGTTTCTTCTTTTCCTAGAATATATGGCCACTTTATTGCTTTCCTATTATTAGAAATGGCAACATCAGCCACCTCCCCGCTAGATTCGGGCTCATCCTGTATTATGGAAAATGGTTCTGGTGACATCCCCAATTGCAAGGGAAAATGGTCGCTCTCTGGTCTAACCACGACCTTAAAATCTGACAACAGATACCATAAATTAATTGTGATCAGCATGAAGTCAATCAGTGATTTAGACAACCCCTTACTATATGTAAAATTTGCTGGCTTATCAGAAACTGATCGCCCGTTACATGCTCTTAGATTATTAGATACAGTTAGTTCGTAAATCTGCATAGCTGCCACAGTGCTTTTTACAGATTTTGCACTATCTAGGGAAGGGATACCGTTGGCCATATCCTCATCTTCTAGCAGCTTCTCCAGGCCACATACGGGTTCAAATTGACAGTTGAAGTCCCCTCCTAAGATTATTTTGGCATCAGGCTCTAGTTCACTAAGGTATGAGCCAAGTTGCTCTACAACCATCGATTCCATGTTCCGGGGATTCGGTCTGTTATAGATATTTATCAGATAGATATCTCCCATGTCTTTCGTTGTTATCCTAACCCCAAGCAAATCGTTGGAAGCTAAATACAAGGGTGAAACTACAACATTCAATGATATCCTTATCCAAATTAATAGACCGCCCGAGGGCCGGCCCCTTACCGATGCTGTTGCCCCACAATGATACGCTTTGTAACCAAGCCTGTGTACCGTGTTGATTGCCCAAGTTTCTTGGAGGAGGATGATATCATACTCCTCCACGAAAATACTCCAATTCCTGTCTCGGAGATTCCTGGTCAACCCCGCAATGTTCCATGACATAATCTTTGTATCCTGTTTTTGGTTACATAGAGCCAAATTACCAATGTCATTAGTGCATACATTTAGATTTACCAAATCCTTAGGGGCTTCCAAGGGCTCCTTTCCACTTCCCAGATCTATGGCCTCGTTATTTGGAGTTTGTGACATATCTTGATCCTGAGCGGAAAAAGGCGCAGCTGAATCCCTCCCTTCATGATCAGCCAAGATGTTAGTTGGGGATTTCTCAGCCCGTGTCATTACTGCTGACTTGTTTGGGTCCATTTCACCCAAGATCATTTTTTTGTCAAAGATCCCACCATGACCAATTGTTGTCCATCCCCGAGTTGTGTGGAAATGATAAACCAACAGGAGTTGGGGGGTCAAAGAATGAGAATCTATTGTCGTTCGTGGACCCCAAGTTTGATGGTACTCGGTTATCTTGAGTCCGTTGCATTGGATAGAAGTAGCTTAAATCACAAGTTCCAATTCTTGAGTTACATCTTCTTGGTTGTTGGCTGTATACAAGTTGTGCAATTGAGGGGTCTTTAAAAGCCCCTGGGTTGGAGAGTTTTAGAGTGATTGATGTGGTGAGTGGAGAGCTATAGCATGAGAGCACCGAATTGAAGGCAACGGAATGGCCCATATGACTGAGGCCCTCTAAGAAAGCAGCATGTCTGATTAAATTGACCCCCCTCCCCCCGCAGGAAACAAACAACACGATAGTGAAGCACACAGACTAAGAGTAAAAGGGGAAAGATAACCAGCAGTGAAGAGAAAGACGCTGGAACTCTCGAGTTTGTACTACAAGTACATGAAGGGAGGGCAGCAGACGACACAAAGTGAGTAATGGATAAAGAGAACGACCAGGGCAAGCCTTCCTGCCAGGTGCCACATACCCTGGAGTAGATTAGATACAAGGCCCTGGGGAGGACAGTCTAACAGACCGAAGACCGGCTCAGGTTGGTGAGAGTTGAGCAAGAGTGCTCGGCAGGAAAACCTACAGGCCGCCAGGTACCAAGATTCTACCTGGCTGGGCAGGCAGCGGTGAGTTCTGCGAGGACTTACAGAATACCCTAAACCCAGTTGCCTCAAGTCATTGCGCAGAGGGCTAAGAAACAAACCCAAAGTGCCACACAGTCGGCCCAAGAGTCATGAGGGACGGGAAGGGCCCAAAGGGCACTCAACAAATGAAATTAGACAAATTCACAGTGCCCAGGGAACACACAGCAGTGATCGTGGACGAGATGGACTCAGACAGAAGATCACAACCCAGTGCTGAAGCAGGGGGACCAACACTGTAAGACATTAAGACAACGCTGCAAGTAGTGCGATCGGATGTAGCTGGCAAGATTGACACAGTGACCATGGAGGTGTCGCAGATGAGAGCTGATCTACGCAACATATGAATCAAAGTGAAAGAAATGGAAAAATTACCAACCACTCTGGTGGAAGATTCAAAAGCACTGCAGAAGTGAGCGCAGGATCTCTCCACGATGACGAAGGCACTAGAAGCAAAGCTTGATGTCCATGAGGGTTGATCATGCCGGAACAATGTCTGCATAATAGGTTTGCCGGAACTGGCAGAAGGACCCTCCGTCAACCTGTTTGTAGAGGATTGGATTTTAAAAACTCTCCAACCCAGGGGCTTGTCCAAATAGTTCTCTGTGGAAAGAGCCCATAGAGTACCTAGAATTAGGCCAAGACCGGCGGGCCCGCCACGCCCCATCATAGCGCGTATCTTCAACTACAGGGACCGGGGTGTAATTCTGCAGGTTGCCCGAAGTACCCCACCACTTAAGACAGACAATGCAACCATATCTTTCTACCCGGACTTTACAGCAAAAATGCAACAGGCTAGGAGGACATTCACAGAAGTTAAAAAAGCGCTATGGGTAAGAGATTACAATACTCCATGCTCTTTCCATTAACACTCAGGGTAGCTGCAGCAGAAGGTAAAACCTGGATGTTTTCCACCCTAGAAGAAACATGGGAGTGGCTAGATGGATTGAGGAATGTTGTTAAACAAACACATATGAAAGGCAACGGTGGCACTGTGACAGACAACAAGACAGAGGTTATTGAAGACGCTACACGAGGATCCAGATAACACACAACCACCCAGGCCCAGCCAGATGACTGAGCTGTAGCACAACCTCAAGCCCGGCAAGGGGTTGCGAGGAGCGAATGGAAATTAAGGGCTTGTTTGAAGCCACGACATCGATAGAAGGAACTCTTACGAGAAATTGTATATGCAGATAAGATGATATATTTAAGCTAAAATCAGACCTTAGGCAATAGGTTTCAAGTATTATCTGATCCTAGTATGCCTTTATGTAATGCTGACGAAGTAGCAGTCGGGGAGGGAAAACAGTGGGGGGGATACACTGGCAGGCAGGGGTTTGGTTCAGGCCCTTCCAGCGGACTAAAGTTGAGTTATGGGGTTATATGCGCTCTACAAGTTGGGGGGTGGGTTGTTCATTTCTTACCGTGCAGGGTAGCAGGGAGAGGGGCGTTATACAATAGAGGGTTACAAAGTTACAGGTTATTTGCTAAAGGTATCAAATGCATAGACACTATACACAAAGGAAATGAAAGGGGTGCAAAGGTGGAGGGAGACACACAAGCCCTAGACACAATAACAGCAATATACATTCTGCACAGCACTACACCAAAGAGCACAAATGACTCTGAAGAACAATCTGAAGCAGAGCCCATTCCCACATGAAATACGTACTACTGTCGGTAATGACATCACGATCATGATATGGAATGTAAATGGGTTGGACAACAAGAATAAACGCACAATGGTATTGCAGTAAATCCGATGGCATGCCCTAGCATAGTCCTGTTGCAGGAAACACACTTAAAGGGCAACACATTCAGAGCACTAGACAGATTTCGCTACAAACTACTGGCCCAGGCAGGGTTCACATCAGGGTCCAGAGGGGTGGGAAGATTAGTGAAAGCGACGCTGCCACTAGTTCCTCAAAAGACATGGTATTACCAATCAGGCAGATAAGTAGCACTCACAGGGATGTGGGAAGGCAAAGTTCTTAACCTGTGCTCAATGTGCGTGCCAACCAAAGTGCATTCTACAACATTGCCAGACTTGAGCACATTGCTCCTAAAACTCCCAAATGGGATTTTGGTAATGGGTGGGACTGGAATGCTGTGATGGATCCAAGCATAGATAGAATAATGAACACAAATAGGGAAATGGGAGGAGACACACTAAAGTTGTTTGTGGAGGCAATGGGACTGGTAGATTTTTGGCCAGCACACATCCCATTTACCAGACAATACACACATTTCTTAGCTGCATACCAAGGACACTCTCACCTGGATTACTTACTGACACACTCATTTGGGGCTGGTCTCTTTCAGGGCACAATACACTGGGCGAGAGGCCTCTCAGACCACTCACCAGGGGTGTTCCCTCTCCCCTATGCTATTTGCAGTCGCATTTTAGCCACTGGCGGTGTGGGTGAGAAGCGACCCTATAATAAGAGGTATAGGCTTAGTACAAGACTGGGCAGAAAGAATTTCAATATGCGCAGATTACATAATCATATATGCTACCAGACTATAGAGGATGGTACACCAATTTCTACATATATTCCAGATTTTCTGTAGTTACTCTGGCTATCAAATAAACTGGAGTAAGTCTCTAATATTTGAACTGGCAGGAGATGTGCTGACTCTATTGACCGCAGGGAATGCACTCCCGATAAGGGACACGTTTAAATACTTGGGAATGATGATCTCACTTACAGAACATGAATTCAGGGATGACAACTTGACTCCCCAGTTGCACAGATTGAGGAGTAATGTGGCACACTGGAGGAAACTGACACTCTCCTTGTTGGGTTAAGCGGCCATCTTTAAGATGATAATGTGAAGGTGTTCTGAGCATTCCTGGGTGACTATTCTTTTGTGACGTTTACTCCTAATATTACGATCCATATGCTGCACCTGAAAGAGTGTATCTAAACACCCACTTAGTAAAGATGGAAAGGGGCTAGCTTGCTAGATTGCCTGCTAGACTCAGGTGCGCACTACCATTAAAGATTTACAATTCTCCACAAAGTGAACTGAGTTTTAAGCACCTTGGTCGTTTTTTTACTAGAACTTACCCACTTCTGCTTACATCACAGTAACTTTAAATAGGCAAACAAATTCTATATACAACTCAACGGAACATCGATGGGTTTTGCCAGGGTTCCGGCATACGCCAATACCTATATGGCTAAGTATGAGGAGGAACATATCTTTGAGACTAGCGACTGGACGAACGTCCTGAAATTCTATTGCAGATATATCGATGATATTTTTATAGTTTGGTCAGGCACCGAAACCCAATTGTTAAAAAATATTGAAACTCTGAATACCAGAAACCCTAGGATTCAATTTACCTACTCAATGAGCCCACTGAAAATTGCATTCTTGGATGTTTGGATTGAAGTCCATGAACACCAATTAGTCACAACATTACATCAAAAATCAACAGATAAAAATAGTCTGCTACATTTCCAGAGCTTTCACCCTCAAAGTCTACTCAACAACTTACCATATTCACAGTTTTTAAAGACTAAGGCGCATTGTCTCAAATAAAGAGAACTGTATGGAGAGCATAACAGAGTTCAAAGGAAAGTATGAAAAAAGAGGATACCCTGAAAAACTGTTGAACGATGCAGAACAAGGAGCTCTCGAGCAGAACCGCCGTACATTGTTGACAAAAAAAGACAAAGTGGAAACAAGAAAAAATATTTTCGTGTCTAAATTTTCCATCAATTCTCAAAAAATGAGGAGCCTCATCAACAAACGATGGGAACTCTTACAGTCAGAAACGGATTTCCATAATATTTACTCTGAAACGACCATTGTTCGCTTACACCCGTTCGAAAAACATCAAGGAACTTTTAAGTCAAGGTAAAAGTAAACTCAAACCCAAAGATAGCAAAGGCATGCGCAGATGTGCAAGCTGTGCACATTGTAACAACGTCATTTATGGCAACGCCATTTCTCATCCACACACTGGTGAAAAGATTAAACTACAATTTGAAGGAGATTGCAATACCAGTCATGTAATCTATGTTATAAAGTGCCCGTGCGGCTTGCTGTACGTTGGCAAGACTGAACGTAAAATTAAAACACGGATCTCTGAACATAAACGCAGAATTCGAAATAAGGTCACTACTTCAGCATGAGCAATACACTGGCTTGAAAAGCACCACACAATCGCACAAATTATATTTCAGATCATTGAGGTAGTACCAACACAAGAGGGTTACGACATGAATAAAAAACGACTCCAGAGGGCGACATTCTGGATTAAAAGGTTAAATTCATTGACCCCGGGTGGTCTTAATGACCGCAATGAACTTAGTTGCTTTTTGTGAATGAATTCGGATTGCTTTTGAATATATTTGTACACAAATGTAAGTGATAAACAATGGTTCACAAAATATTTATTTCTATTTACTTTCCCTTTCATTCTCCCCTATTTTTTCCCCCCTTTCGATTACACATTTTCATTCATCTCTTTGGTCCTCCTTTCTGTTCAGTATACTTCTTTCATTCACTTAGTTGATCGCACAGGGGAGTTGTTTGTATGGATTGATTGCATTAGGTATTACTTGAGGTTTACTCGTAGCGCGTTCAGAAACACTGGTGCTCTGAGCACGTCTTTATGAGCATAAGTAGAGGAATCAAGCATTCTAATTTCCAGATTATAGTCTATTTATAAGCATAGGACATTGTTACATTGAAGGCTGCTCGTCTTTTCATAAAGTTTTGTTCATGACATGCTGGTTTTGTTTACCAGGTTGCCATGACGATGATTACGTCGAGTCCATTTTTGACCAAATCGTGGAATACGGCGGGATGACGATAACACGTTTTTAGAAGCCAGTTTTGTTTATCTGGTTGCTATTACAATAATTATGTTCTGACCAATCGGGAAGTATTGCGGGATAACAATTAGACGTTTTTAACCACACGCTAGCTTACGGTCATGTGATCCAGTACAATGCGTACACAGGAGAGACGGAGATGCTTTGTGTCAGATTCCGGTAAGGGTTACTCGGTTTTTTCGTAAACCGTGAGTGTTTGAATGAGTAGATTCAGAGCAATGAGCTGACCGTTGGTTTTGCAAGCGAGGTGATGTTTTGTTAACCCCTTCGATGCTGGTGCCGGAACCATTCCGTCATCAGTAACGGTTGAGCTGTGCTGATGACGGAATGGTTCCGTCATGACCACACCATGTTCTGGAATGTCCAGCACCGGGGAAGTATCTGCGCCGCACGGAAGCGGTTAAGCACACAAACTTTATATCGTACATAGGTTATATCGATGTTTATTGCATTTACAAATCATGCATTCTCTACTTGTTGAGGACGTAAGTAACTTTTTGACTTACTGAATGTGTTGTGTAGTGACGGTGGTGGCATGTTTAACTTAGACGTTCAGGTTTTTCTAATTACTTTGTTCCAAATACCCAGAGGGGTGTTCTTCTTCTGCGATTGGAGTGAGTTTCGAATTTCTAGTTCGTTGTCACATTGGGGCATCAATACTGGTGATGGCTTTTACTATTTTTTTCACTTTTTTTCACTATTTCAAACTTCGTTCTGGTTTTTCAGTTAAGACACTTTGAATATGAACCAAATACATTTGTTGCTAGTGGAACCTTACTTATGTGCCTGTTATATATTCTTTGTTTTCTATAGTGTTTCCCCTGACGAAGGGACCTCATCTATGTCCCGAAATGCATTGGCCATCAACATTCACATTTGAAAATGCTTTTGTCTTTTGATTTATTGTCATGCATTGTATATTTTACTTGAAGCAAATTACACTGTATGTGTAAACGATGTTATGTTATGTTATGTTATATTTAATTTGTAGAGCGCACAGCTACTTGGAAGTGTTCCGGCGCTAGCTTCCGAAATAAAGAAGTGCCCACTCAACTGATTAAAAAAGCAGCTTTTTAAGTTTCTTCCTGAACAGCAATGGGTATTGAATGCTCTGTAGGGCTAAAGGCAACAAGTTCCAGGCCAGACCAGCCCTGCGCACAAAGGAATTGCCACCCAGGCGCTGGCGCTTGAACTTCGGGGTCTGCATCAGCAATTGAGCAGAGGACCAAAGCTGTCTACCTGGCACGTAGAAGGCGAATCTCTTCTGCAGGTAAACAGGTCCTGTGCCATACAGGGCCCAATGCACTATAGTCAACATTTTAAATTTCAGGCGTGATTCCACTGGGAGCCAGTGCAGTGAAGGCAAATTTGACCGAACACTGTCCCTGGGAGACAAGCCCACGAGAAGTCTAACCGCAGAGTTTTGGACCACTTGTAATTTTTTTACCAGGGACCCCGGACAACCGACCCAAAGGGCATTGGCGTAGTCCAGGCGGGACAGAATTAACGCACGAACCACTGTTTCTCTGGAAGTGCTAGGCAGGAAAGGGAGAAGCTTCCTCAAACTCTTGAGCATGCCAAAGCAGGTTCCGGACAGTTTCTTCACTTGCGTTGTGAAGTTCAGATTTTTGTCAAACTAGACGCCGAGATTTTTTACGGCTCCAGTTCTTTCAGAGGGACGAGGGAAGCCTGGAGGCCAAAACCTTTTTTCTGAAATCCGAGGGAAAGGAGCCAAACAGCAGAATCTCTGACTTCCCTTCATTACATTTCAGCTGAGCCATGGCCAACCAGTGGAAGACTGAAGATAAACAGTGTTGAGCTATCTCCACGGAGACCTCCCTCTTGGGCCAGGTAAACAGCAGCTGTGTATCATCTGCGTATGCCATAACCTTAGCCCCCAGTGACTCCGCCAAAGCCACCAGCGGAGTCACATAGATGTTAAACAGGAGGGAGCTAAGTGATGAACCCTGCGGCACGCCTGTAGTCACAGGCATTGATGCAGAGGCACACAGTGGAAGCCAGACCTGCTGCTGCCGGCCCTCCAAGAAGGAGCTAATCCATTGCAGGGCCCTGCCAGAGATACCTATGGCAGATAGACGATTGAGAAGCAGGGCATGAGGGACGGTGTCGAATGCCGCTGAGAGATCAAGCATAACCAGTGCTGCTCTCCCGCCGGCATCCAAACACGCCCGAATAGCCTCAGTGACCTCCAGCAACACTGATTCCGTGCTATAAGCAGCACAGAAGCCCGGCTGAGCCGGATGGAGCCTATTTTCCTCCTCCACAAAATTGGTGAGTTGGAAAGTGACAGCCTTTTCTCAGACTTTTGCTAAACTAGATAGCAACGAGATAGGGTGGTAATTTACCGGCAATAAAGGGTCCAGAGAAGGTTTCTTAAGTAAAGGTAGAATCAAGGCATGATTCCAAGCCATAGGCATACAAGCCATGCAAAGTGATTTATTGATCATAAAATTCACTTCAGTGTTTATAGTGTCAGCCAAATCCGACAAAAGCCTGGCAGCACAGAGATCGTTAGGAGAGCCAGACTTGAGGGCCTTCAAAATTTTTAGGGAGCTGGCAGGATCAATTTGCCTAAACTCCGGAAAGGTAGAGAGTGGCTCAGCCTAGCTGACCGGTGTAGAGAACGCCACATCGGGATTCCCAGGAGAGATGGATAGCGATTCTTGGATGCTAGTTATTTTATCCTTAAAGAATGACGCCAAGGAGTTGCATCAAGTATCAGAAACCGGAGTAGCAGCCGCCTGTGCTCTAGGGGCCAAAAAGCTTTGTACAATAGAGAGGATTTCTTGTTCTTGAAGATGAAAATTGAATTGTAAATATATGTTAAGAATAAATTGCACCACCAAGGTGCTTAAAACTCAGTTCAATTTGTGGAGAATTGTAAATCTTTATTGGTAGTGCGCACCTGAGTCTAGCAGGCAATCTAGCAAGCTAGCCCCTTTCCATATTTAAGATGATTGCACTACCACTCTTATTATATGTACTGCTAAACACTCCTTATAAGATACCAGTGGGGTTCTTTTGAAAAATAGATTCAGAACTGCGGCTGCATTTATGGGATGGAGGAAACCCCGGAATAGCTTGCAGCAAGCTGCAGCGAGGCCGATACGATGGCGGGATAGCAGTCCCAGACATGGGTACATATTATTGGGCGGCACAGCTAGTCACCGTAAATGATTGGGTATTCGCTGACAGAGAGGAACTGGTGTACTGAGTAGATAGGTGGGCAATGAGACAGAGAGGGCAATTGGAGGCTTTATATAGTAAGGGACCTATGGAGGACTGCCGACTTACACGCAAACGACTGTCAGACTATGGAGAGAAGCAACCAAGTGTCGGGGCTGCGAAGTCAAACTGACGGAACAGACTCCATTGTGGAACGGTACCTCCTAAAGGAGGTGCAAAAGGTAAAAGGATTCCATGCATGGATACTCCTGGGCATAGAGTCTCTGGGAGACATATGGAAAGGTCAGGATATAGTAGACTTCCAGAGGCTGCAGGTCGAATATAAAATGTCAGATTTAGAGCCGTACAGAAGTAGCCATCAGGGCCCGTTTCAGACTAATACAGCTTAAAAATAATACACAGATCATACACAACCAGACTCAGAATTGTTTGGATGAGCAAGTGTGGTACAACTACATGTTTAAGGGACTGTAGTGAGGTGGGCTCCTTCTTCCACACGCTATGGAGCTGTCCTTTGCTGCAGAGATTCTGAAAGGGGACTATAAAAGTAATGTTCAAGGTGCTAGAGCAGACAGTTCCGATGGAAGCGAAATGGCACATATTGACCGTAACAGAAGCTCAGAACTGGGCATGATACATTAAACTATGGCTAATGTTAGCCGGCATGGTGGAGAAGGGAAATGTAGCTAGAATGTGGGGCAAACCGCAAATACCTACAGTAAGGGAATGGGAGCAAGATCTGGACTGGTGCTGCACCGCGGAGAAGGTAATCTTTCCAGGGGCAGGGATGTCCTAGCAAATGGGATACAGTCTGGGGAAACTGGACGAAATTCAGAGGTCTAGCAACATAAGGTGAAATGAAGAATACAAGAGGCGGGATGGAACAGGGTGGGATAGACACCGAAAAGTGAATGGAATAGATAGATGATTACACTTAAGAAACCAAAAACTCATCTGATGGGCAAGAGGTTGTGCAAGGGGGGGAGGTGGTGAGAGGGGGGAAACACATTGACCTGTATTTGTGTTATATTACTTTTTTTTTTTTTTTTTTTTTTATTGAAAGTTTATGACAATATCATATCCAATACATAATAGAAAAACACCGACTAATATGACAAAACCTAGTAGTTATACATATTTACAATATATATATGATTGAGAGATTTTCAGCTTCTAATAATAGTATTCGAGCTAGTTAAAACCATTAATATAGCGGGAAATACAAATACAAATAAGATGTTACGATCATAAGGGAAGTAAATGCTGTGAATATAAAAAAAGCTATAAGCCTAGAGTTTTTGACCGCCTCCATGAAGCCACGGGGGCCCAGAGCCTTAGTCCCATATCCCTGGATTTCGCTCCCTTCAGTGCATACAGTTCAGACTCAATGTTATGGATCCCTAATAGCCTACAGATCCACATCTGAAAGGTTGGGGCCTCAGTGTCCTTCCAAGCAGCTGCAATTAATATTCTAAAAACCGCTGTTGATATGAAAACGAGTGCCTCCATCTCTATGCTCAAACCCATTTTGGCATCAATCCCGAATATTAAAAGTGTTGGGGATAGATCGATCCTGATATCTAGCAGCCCCTCTAAAAACTTTGCCATTTCATTCTTAATTGGCCCTAATTTCTCACAGCAGCAAAACATGTGAAGCAGATCGGCCGGGCCCTTACCGCATCTGGGGCAGTTGTGATCTACTCTCTTGCCCCAGTCAAACAATTTCGCCGGTGTGTAATAGAGGTTAAATAAAGTTTTAAAATGCTGCGCTCTTAGGTTTGAGGATCTTAGAAACCTTTTATCCATGAGAATGGCTCTATCTAGATCAATGTCAGGGTCATTCAGTTTCCCAGCCCACGTGGTTTCTGTCTTAAGCAAATCATCCGACAATGTACCCAAAAATAGTGTATACATTTTCCTGATACGACGGCCGCCTCCCTTCATATAATCTAAGAGTGCACATTCTTTAGATACATCTATAACAGGTCTCTTGGATTTAATTATGTTAGTCAATTGTAGATATTTAAGCTCTTGCGAACCTTGAAGTGCGTACCGTGACATCAGGAGATCGAGGGGCCTCAGGGCATCCTTTACCATCACTTGTCCTAGTGAGGTTATTCCCTGTCTTTCCCAATGTCTCCAGGGCCCATCTGTGCTCAAGTGAGGAAATAGCCCAGAGTTCCACAGTGGAGTATGCTTATTGAACTTCGGAATACTTTGATTTTTCTGTATCGCCACCCAAGTCGTACGAATATCTTCCAATATTTTGTACCCTTGGGATTTATAAAACCGTTTGTCATATTGCCTTAGTAATACCCCATAGACTTCATTCCCTAATAATAGCTTATATATAGACGGAATACTGTTTTGATCGTTCATTGTATTAGCAGGGAAGAGAAGTATAGCCATATCTGTAAGGAGACAAGACCAATGGTAGAACTTTAGGTTTGGTATACCCAAACCGCCCTTTTCCTGAGGTAGAGACATAAATTTAATTGATCTTCTCACCATGCCATATTGCCAGACAAAATTCATAAAAATTGCCTCCATTTCCCTGATCAGAATATCGTCAATTTTAAAAGGAATAGATCTGAATTTATATAGAATTTTTGGAAACATTGTCATTTTAATGACATTAGCCCTGCCTATAATTGATAAATGAAGAGTATCAATCCGCTTTAAATCTTGTTTCATTTTCAACAATAGTGGTGAGAAATTATCTTTGATAATTTCCTGTGTCTGAGCATTAATTGTTATTCCCAAATAAACTACAAAGTCCACATATCTATCATCCAATTTGACTATCTTACTGGAGCATAAAACCTGTGTTTTTGCCACATTTAATCTATATCCGGATACATTACCAAAATCGGAGGTGATATTAATTAGTTCCCTCATGGCACTAGCAGGATCCACTGTAGTAATGGCTATATCATCCGCGTACGCGAGGATTTTGGTTGCAAATCCGTTAGTGATGATTGGTTTTATATTAATGTTACCCATAATGTGGCAGATCAAGGGATCGATATACAGGGCAAATAGGATAGGCGAACACGGGCACCCTTGTCTTGTCCCTCTTGAAATATGGATTGGATTAGAACCCTCACCCATAAGATGGATACTAGCTTTTGGGGTGTGATACATGGCCTTAATCGCCTGGAGAAATCGGGGACCAAATCCTCTGCCCTCCATCACTTTCCATAAAAAGCTCCACTTAACCCGGTCAAACGCCTTTTCGGCATCGAGGAGGATCATTGCAATCCCATCCCCCTCCCCGCCATGCATATTAAACAGAGTTATGGCTCTTTTTATATGGTCAGTGGTACCCCTTCCGGGAATAAAGCCATGCTGCCAGGGGGAAACGAGACCTGCAATAATCTTCCCCATTCGTGTGGCCAGAATTTTAGCGTAGAGTTTATTATCACTATTTATTAATGAAATCGGCCGGTAAGAACCTGGGCTCTCCTTGGGTTTACCTTTTTTATGGAAGACCACTATATTGGTATTAGTCCAGGATTCTGGTATAATGCCTGTATTAATAACCCCATTAAATAGATCTAATAGGAGAGGAGCCGTCTCTTCGCTCAAGTGTTTATAGACTTCCAGGGGTATGAGATCAGGCCCTGCTGCTTTTCCTGGTGACAAAGCTTTCAGTGCTTGTAGGAACTCCTCCATAGTGATATCCTGTTCTAATATTTCCCTCTCATTGGGCAACAGAATTTTTTCTGTATGCTGCCAGTTCTTACTTGAATAGGTTGTGTCTGCATCCTCTTTATAGAGAGCCTGATAGAAGCGCCTAAAAACCTCTAGAATTTCTGTTGGATTTTTGTAGGTATGCTCCCCCTCTTTAATTTCAGTGATAATATTTTTCGAGGTGGCTTGTCTTATCTTTAAAGCTAAGGCCCTACCAGCATTCTCACCTGTTTCGTACATTCCCAATCTGCGAGACTGATATTCCGCTGCAGCATTCTTTGCTAGTAGCCGATGACTATCTGCTTTTATAATATTTAATCTATCCAAACTCTGAGACCCCTGAGACCCGCTGTATACATCTCTCCTGTGTTGTTCCTCGGCCTTTGCCAACCTTTTCAGAAGGCCCTCCCTGTCTTCCTTTATATTTTTCCACAACCGTGCAGCAAAGCTGATAGTCTCTCCTCTTAGACCCGCCTTAAAGCTATCCCAAACCATACCACGAGAGGCACTATATCTATTAGCATCAAAAAACGATTGGGACCACCCCTTTATATGTGCAATGTAGTTACTGTCTAATAGAAGTTTTCTATTAAAGGACCACGGTCTCGTTTTTTCCCTTGATTTACTAATAGACAGATTTAAGACAAGTGGATTATGATCCGATATTAGCTTTGGGAGCATTGAAATTACTACAGTGCTAAGAAGAGTGGCTGATACTAGAAAATAATCCAATTTTGTGTATTTATTAAATGGATGTGAGAAGTATGTGAACCCAGGATCATCTTTCTTTTGATCGCCCCAGACATCCTTCAGGCCATAAGAGTGAATTAGCGAAGAGACTGCCCTGAATACCCGGGGTTTTCGACCTATATATTGGGTGTTACCTGTGAAGTCTGCCGAGATATTAAAGTCACCGCACAATACCAGAGGTGATGGCCAGTTGGTAAGTTCCCTTTCAATGTGATCCATCACCCCTGGATCGTCCAGATTGGATCCATACACTGAACAAAGAGTAATGCCTAACCCTAGTTCACATATAGCCCATCTTCCCAACGGGTCGGCCTTTGATTTTTTGACCCCACCTAATCCAGCCCGACCAATGATGGCTACCCCCCTTATAGTAGAGGTCTGTGAGGAACAGGAAAATAATTCATACCCCCTTATATTTAACCAGTGTTTCTTTTTCCATGGCAGATGAGTCTCTTGTAAGCAGACAATATCGGGATTTATTAATTTGACATACTCCTCAAACTTTTCCCTTTTTTTTCCAATCGTTCAATCCACCTATATTAAGGCTAATTATTTTAATCTTTGACATAACCCTGGAAAGAAACCAGCCAACGATCTAACCAATCACATTTTGTCCTATATCTAGTAGTATCAAGTATAACCACTTTCAACATCTTCAATGCATCAACAAACATATTTAGTACATGAACTTTCTTTTTGCTGCTTTTTCCCCCTCCTACCCCCCCTCCCACGAGAAGCCCGCCCCTCCCCCCCCTGAAAACAACTCACCCCCCGGTGAGGCGCGCAGACTAAGTCTGTGCATGTGATAGGTGCGGCAATGGGCACAGTGCAATCAATAGACCCAATATCAGCCTCGGCTTATGTGCATCCTCAATTTTCCTACAGATCTCCCACAAATTGCTCCACAAATCTCCCTAACGTGACACATTTTACTATATGATATTCAAACTGAGCCTTGAACTAAACCAAATTAAACCTAAAACTTCATTCAGCTTTGACGCTAGCTAAATAGAGTCTAAGAACTCCTTAGCCTTGATTTCCGAGGAGAAATACATGGTCTTGCCAAGGTGGATGATCTTTAGCTGGGCAGGATTGATAAGGTAAACCTGGACTTTTTTGTCCTGGAAAGGTTTGATTAGTTGCCTTAGTCTCCACCTTCGTTCCACAGTGGTATGACAGAAGTCCGGCCTAACAAAGAAGAACCCTCCTTCAAATGTTCTTTTGGCGTCTGGCCGGGCTTTCTCTGAAATTGACTGGCGAAGCAGAAAGTTGCCTATATAGATTAGGATTGCTCTGGGCTTATCACCTTCTCTGGCATTTCTTTTCATTCTATAGGGTGTCCTATGTGCCCTTTGTATTTCAGTGGTCCAATTCCATCCGGCAATGTCGGGAAAAGCTTTCTCAAACGTTTTGACTATGAACATTTTAGCATCCTGGCCCTCTGCCCCTTCCGGAATACCCAGGACCCTGAGATTGTTCCTTCTTTGCCTATTTTCGAGGTCCTCGAGCTTCCACTGGATGTCAGTTGCTTGGGCTCCAAGAGTTTCCACTTTGGACGTGGCTGCAGCCGCCTCGGCTTCAGTGGCGACCACCCTCTCCTCTAGATTTGAGACCCTGTCGCCGACATTGACCCAGGCTTTAGAAAGCTTTCTGACCACTGCTTTCATCTTTCTTATTGCTGCCTGGGATTTGATGCTGTCTGCCCTGGTTTCCTCTCTATGAGCAGTTATTCCTTGGTGGATTGACTCCATCATCGTCATCATTGATAACTGCATAGGCTCAATGCAGTTTACATTGCCCGACGCCGAGTTAAGATTTCCTCGGAGGGATGTTGTAGGAGAGTGATCCCAAACCAGTGCATTATGTTCTCTTTGTGGAGGTGCGTTTTTTATGATAGATGATGGTAGCCCTGCTTCACTATCGCTCTCTGTTTCCGGATTACTGCCATCAATATCTGAGCTATGTATCTCGTCATCCTCTTCTGACCAGTTGGCCTCCTCTGTAACCGAGAAGAAGCACTCACTGGGGGTCTTTTCCTTTTCCATTTCCTTCTCGCCGTGGATAACCCCAGAATAGATAGTTTTAGCTTTAGAGTTGTCAGGTAGTCCCTTGTTTCTTTCCGAGCCCATTGCTAGACTGGTACCCTCTTTAAATGACTCAGCTGTGGATAAGCCCTCTTTAGTTAATAAAGCTGCTGAGCCTTGTGTCGAGGAAAGCAGTATAACCTGTGAGGGCACTGGCGAGGGTAGTAAGGTGATAGTCTCATTATTGCCGGAAACATCGAGATCCCCAGACCCCATTCCGACATCCAGAGACTCTGAGTGCGCTGTTATAGACTTATCACCTACTGTTATATTGTCCCTGGCAGCCTCCGAGTGATCTGATTGAGGAATCTGTGGGTCTATGCCTGGGTTTTGCTCAAGAGTGCTAACTGGCAGTAGTGATGGTTGATCAAGGGACTCACATGTTGCAGACAGATTGGGTTGCGGAGGTATTATAGTTTGTACCGAAAGCCCAGGGTCCGCAGCTTCTAGAGCTGGCTCAATATCCTTCAGTTTCCTTTTTTTTTCATTCCGGTTCAACATTTCAACCACACTGACCGTTGCTGTGGCTGTAGCTTGACGGGTTCTGACTTTAGGGGAATTCTGGCCCACAGCTGTCTGCATCTTTGCCCGTGCTGATCCCGTTTCTGAAGCTGCCCCTTCTAGCCCAAGATTTGCGCCATTGTCCATACTTGAGCTATTAGCTGAATTGCCAGGTACAGAGGCGCCTTCCACCACGCCCTTTTTCTTTGTCTTCCCCCCAGTATTGACTTTAGGGGGCATGGATGCAACCACTATTAGCAGGGAGATCCCCTGCCTCACCTCAATTGGTGTATTGTAGCACGGAGCCACAGCCACTCCACCGCTCTGTAACGGGACGTTGAATCTGCTTAATCTACCAGGTCTGCTGAAGCTGCAGCCGTCTCCGCCTCGGCTCACCGATCCCGCTGATCCTGGATGGCTCCGCCTCCAAACTACGCGAGCTGCGTGAGCTCTGCTAGGGCCAGCTGAGCCGATTCCCGACACTGCTGTAACCCGGAGCCTCAACAGAACCAAGCGGGGCAGCCCTCCAACGTAATTGCCTGTCAACATCGATAGCACATCGATAGCACAATGAGAGGTAATTTTCCAGCCAGTTGGGCGTCTTTAACCTTAAGCGCTGCTATACTTCCACAGTAAGTTACGCTTCGGAGCTTCGGAGCTTCGGAGCTTCTTCTCGCCAGTATACCAGTGCACCGGAGGTTTACGCGCACATCCTCCCAACCAACCAGCTAGCTCCAGGGTCTCTCTGCCACCTTGTTACTCCTTGTTGTTGCTCTTTTGATTAATTGTTCGTACCTTAGTTTAGTGCTTTCTGTACCACGCCGGTCCCGCAAAGGAAACACAGAATCAACGTTCCGACATCACCGTTATGTCACGCCGGTCCCGCTCTGCTCCGTTGTACTCCAAGGATCAGATAGAACGCAGAGATCCTTACAACCCTCTGCTCAGCTTTCCACTCGCTTTCCGCTCTCTGGTGATACTCCTTAATCACACCACCATTCCGTGTCTGCTATCTCACAGGGAGAGAGTCTGAATGCCGAGGCCGTGTCTCAGAACATCACTTCATCCCTGCACTGCGTCCACTGCTGCCGCTCAGCCGCTGGTCACGGCCGCCATCTCGTATTTGTGTTATATTACTATGCACTGTTATAACTAATTAAATAAAATTAAGTTTAAAAATAAATAATAGGGAACACACAACCTCTTGTAAAGAAGTCAACTTCCAAGCAATTAACCGTGAAGTGCATGTACCACTAAAACTCATTAAAAGTTCCTGTATGATTCCGTACTGTTTTTAATTTTGGACACATTTAGAAAACCTACATTTGCTTTATTGGACTACATGTTCCATAATACATTGCCAAGTATCTAGTAAGACCCAGCATCCACTGTGCATTGCTTTTAATGAGAGTATCCCTCCTGTTCCTCAGAACTGGATTTACTCCTCCCCGACTTGTGAGAGATGGGAATTGCTCACATCTGTGACAGACTAGTCTTGTGCAGTCCAATTATGCGACGATACCCTGGGCTTGCAGTTGCCTAGATCTGCTAATAAGCTGCCATTGCTTGAAGCTCTTGGTTTGAGCATTGAAGTTTAGACCTCTTCTTACCTGCTTTCCTGCCCAGTTCCTGCTTTATTTTAGCCAGAGCCTGTGTCCTGTGTAGCTTGCTGCAGATTTCTCTCAGACTTGCATTAATTTTGCTTTACTCCTTTATCTGCCTTTTACTACAGCCAGGTGCATCCCCTGGGATGCCCCTTTCTAATTGTTCCTAGTTTGATCCTTCCATCCTGCTATTATTTTCCTTTATGTACCATGTTTGCTTCTGTCATTACTCTTGTATTTTCTCCCCATCCTCCTAGATGTTGCATCTTCTTTATGTTCCCTTTCTCCGCGAGTCTCATGCAGTTTCTAGATTCCTTGAAGCTTCAGTCTTTTGCCTGTTACAGTTCTCAGGATCATTGTGCTTGACTTGCCTGTTTGTTCTTCCGATTTTCCTTGAATACTCTGCTAATGACAATTTGCTGCAGCTCTCAGGTTCCTTGCTAGTGCTTGCTCTGTGTACTCCTCTTGGGATTGTGTGTCTGGTAAGTATGCTGTTTTGTCCTCACCTGTGTATAAGTGTTTTCCTTTTTTAACAGTGGTTGGCTCCTGGTTCTAAGGAAGCAATTCTTGATCCATCCTTTGTCTTATGTTGTTAAGTGCCTTAACTGTAATGGTGAGATATTTCTATTTTCTTAGGAATCACCGATGTGTCTCCTGCTTGACCCATAAGGGCTTGTCTCCTCTATGTAGGTACAATCCTCGTTTGTGCCCTAATGTCCAGATTAGGCCTAGGTGGTAAATTCTGTTCCGTTCGTGGAATTTGGGTGATTTTGCGTTCCGCGGAGAATGCGGAATTGCCAAAAGTTGCGCAGTTCACAGCTTTGCGGAATTGTTTGCCTGTTCGCGCTTTCAAAATGCGTGTTTGCGAGATATTTCTCCCCAAGAGCACACAAACAGCGTTCGCGAACAGGAAAAAAGCAACTCGAACGGGCGGAACAAACAATTCCATGTGTTCGCAGAACTTGTGCGTGCTCGCGGAGATTTTTTATTGTTTTGCGGACCTTTGCGTAGCGCGCCTACGCAAATTCTGCCTTCCTCTAGACCAGATACAGAATCACTTGTACTGACTGCTTTCTATGGAAGTTGCCTGGTGATTATCTGTAAAACTAATCTGCACAGAGACATTGACGTTCCCTGTCACTGTTAGAAGTTCTGGGCCAGATGTATCAAGCGTTTTCCCATTCGAAAATGGGCCGATTCGAAGAATCGTCCCATTGAGACCGGGAAAAAGCCTTTTTGGGATGTATCATCCCAAAAGGCAATTGCAAAATAGGGAATCACAATTTTTGCAATTACCTATTTTGCGAATGCATTTAGAGAATCGCAATTCTCTAAATGCAATGCAGGAAGCGCTTTTTAAATTACGACCCTGCTTTAAGGAATCGCAATTTACCACCCACTTCAAGTCCGTAGGAAAATGCACAATTTTGCATTTTTCTAAGTGCCATGTGGGGCACATACATGCACTACATGTGCACACATGCATATTTCAAGGGTGCATCAGGGTGTCCTTTTGGCCCCCTTGCACCCTTCAAATTGCATGCGCTATTTGCGAGTACCTATTGGGTACTCGCAAATTGCGCATGCAATTTCCATTCATTCCTACGGGCCTCTAGGCCCATAGAAGTGAATGGGAAGCCAATCCTTATTTGCGACTTGCAATTTGTGACTCGCAAATAAGGAATGTGTCGGAATCGCACAAATTTGCAGAAACCTACATACATTGCATGTTGCGGGTCTATAATAGTCAATCGTTAAAATTCTCTAATATAGACTCGCAAAATCCAATTTTTAGGCATCTGGCCCTGATGCTTACCTATGAACAGCCCTAGTGGTAACCCAGGGTGTTGGTCCATTATTGGTTCTGTTCCCTGTTTGTTCACATTAAGATTTCTTTGCCTTCTCCATCCTGTTCCTGTGGTTTGACCAATGTGTGTCTGCTCTCAACTGGTGTATGTCTTTGCCTACTCCTCTGCATTTGTACACTACCTGCATAGGAAGATATTCCTTGACCCTGAGGGGTGCTCCATCCAGAGTCCTTGACAACCCCATGCAGGGCCTTGGACTCTCCACAGGTAGCCAACCACTGTGTATTACCACTGGCCATGTGCCACAGGGGTTGGCCTTGGGGTCTGGCCATTCGCTAAGCCATGTACTCTCCGATGCAGCTACTGGTTCTAGGCCCTGCACTCATGTGTGTTAATTAAAAAAAAATCTGTTTTGCAGACTCTGAAACTGAGTTCCTGGCCATAGCACGAATAAGATTTACAGGCCAACGTCTGCGATGTGAATTGTGTGCACTAACAGAGAGCACCAGAAAAGGTTAAAGGCCAGACTCTACCGCGCTGCACATGGCTGCTGGCCTCTGGCCACGAACAGCTTGATGGGAAATAAAGCGGGTAGCTTCACAGGACTTTCAAATAATGTGTGATGTTTAGTGCTTGTTCGAGAACACATTCTGTGTAGTAATATGCCAAATATTGAGTTTTAAATGTTACCCTATAAAGATATCATAGCCGTAATATCGACTACCACAACATCTTGGAGGTAAACATATGCAAATGAGTATAGATTTACTGTTCATGGGGCAAGCCTGATTTATGGTTTGCCCATCTCTTCATAAGAGGGCATTTCCGTGCTTTTTACTCTTTACATTGTCACCATCAGATGACTTTAGCTTTGTTTTTATCATGGGATTCCTAAAGGGATAATAAACATATGGTAATGTTTTATGAGTAAAGGTAAACATAAAGTACCTTTAGGAAATGTATTTCTGAGATTTCTATTGTATGGTATACTGCACTCCACCCATCCAAGCAAACTGTGCAAGGTGCATAGAGCTCTGGACACAGGATCTGGCCAATGGTCAGGTCATGTGACCAACCAAACCCACTGTGGCAGGCCCACAACTACTCGCAGAGAAGTATGGCTGCAGTTCTCGCCCCCTTTCCCACGCCACCCAAACCAGATGTGCATGCCTTGGGCATTGCATAGCAGTCCTAGGCAGTGAGCCTGGCCAATGGCCAGGCCCTGTGCCAGCCATTGTCCCTACATCTGTGCCAGCCACTGGCCCACCAGTGGCGCACAGCAAACTCTGGGAACAAAACATTAGCTATTGACAGAGGACTCTGGATGAAGGACTAGTCCCCAATCAAGTACTATCATTTGAATTGTACAACAGGAATCCACATCTTAAGGGGTTTGAGGGCCCTGGGCCAAACTTATTTTGGGGGCCCTGTTGGGAATAGATTTGGATTTTTTATACAATTTCAGTTTGATGCCCTTTTAGGCCAGGTCACTGACAGCGCACAGGCACATTGGTACAAATTCTAAATGTGTTTACATCTAGTATTCAGGGATGGGGATGCGTGTTTTCAATATTGTAACACAGCAGCAGCTCACTAATATTGCAAATAGTCTCTGTGCCCTCCCCCCCCCTCCCCCCACCGTTTATCCTATGTGAGGGCCTGTTTTGCTCTAAAAGTAACTTTTTCTATGACTGTCGCTTGAAACAATCACAACATTTCTCTGCAAAATGTCTGCAATACACTCCCACGCATCACACACTTTGAAAATAAATTGTAGGAAAACCCCATTTAAAACATTTTTTTGAAGAATAATTCAAGGTCATGGGGGAAGACTGTCTGCAGAACAGAGGTGGCTCTATCAGGGGGCCCACTGGGCCACACTTTGCCCATGCATTAAAACGTCACTGATCAGCTGACAATTTTTACCAGGTTGCAGGCAGCAACTTATTTGAACTCAGTAAGAAAATAAAGGCTAACCCTTTGACTTAGCTGCTTTTTAATAGCATTCAGCTAAGAGATGATAAAGTGTCTTATTCAAATAGCTAAACTGAAATCTATAAATCTGATTGGCTCGTTCGAGGTTTAAGAGATTTACCATTCTGGCCATACCTTGTTGCAGAATCACAACATTGGCTTTTTTTCTCCTGACCTGGTTTGCCTTCATGTCCCGGATTTCACTCACTATAGTGTGTTCCAGCTGAGCCTGGAGTGTCCTTTAAGAACTTTGATAGAAAGGAAGTTAGTAAAAAAACATAACTGACGTCAAGGGAACTAATGATTTCTTCAGTGTCCTCTTTGGCATGTAATTGTAAATCCATTTCTGCCTCGAATGATGCAGTTCCCACTCATTTTAGTTTTTTGGGTAATTATGATTTCATTCTATCTGGCTTTATAATCCTCAGCAAACCCCTTTGATCCCGAGTACGCGTCCCATTAGCGGTCATTGTTTTCATCTTGTCCTATAATCTACTTAAACTGTGCTTAACTCTGTCTGTAAGCCATTAAGACGCATAGCTGCGTAACTGGCATCCTTTGAATCGCAGGAGGATGACGAGGGCTGGACAAAGATTTTGCTGCAAGATGGTTTACCTTTTCAGGTTTAAAAAGTAACTGCAAAATTATTAAAGAATGAAGAAAAAATGGGGAGGTACCCCAGAAAAGGTAGCAAAGCAAAATAATGTATGTGTACAAAAGGGCACTCTTTCCAGATCATGCGCGCGAGCCTCACCTTATTTTTTTAGAATACTGCTGCTTTGAGATTTTGCATTTATTTTACTATTTTATACAGCCCAACTCAGGCCCAATAGCATTGGAGCACTTCACATAAGCTCCAGTTACATTACACAAGGTCAGATTCATATTTTTTATTAAAATCACAAAGAGAATATTAAGGGGCATATTTATATTTAAAAAATCTCCCAGTGTAGCAAGTCACCTTTCTGTGCTGCTCTGTGTGATAGGGAAAGAGCAGGAATGTGCCATATCTAACATTATTCACCGCATTCCTGTCTTTTCCCTGCACTAGTGCACATTTGCTATCTACTGCCCACTCAGGTACCCTTTCGCCATGGTGCAAGAGTGCCTGCGTTGCAAGCAGAATTATTTATGTGCAGGAAGGGCACCTTCCTGCCCAAAAACAATCCTGAGAGGCATTTTCTTATTTCTATGTGGGCTGCAGGATGCAGCACACATAGCAAGAGGAAGTAACCAAAAGAAATAAATATATTTCTCCTCCTTACGGCTCACCATTGAGGACGTAGCATTTTGACACATTCTCAGGCCTACACTCTAATGGTAAATCTGGAAATGTGTCTAAATCCATTGATGGATGCGTGGGAACACCCGCGCTCCACCCATGTATCGTCTCCCTAGGGCAGAGTAATGCAACGCAGCAATGTGTGCTGTGTTGCATTACTCTAGATTTATCAACCCACGCAGGGTGGCCTTGCATGGCTTGATAAATCTAACTTAAGAGTTGCGTCGCTCTTGTGCCACATTGCGTGGCGCAAGGGCAACAAAACGCTTTAATAAATATGCCTCATAGTGATTTGGCCATAGTGATTAAATCACAGGATGTTGAGCTGACGCCAGGACTCAGACCTAGTTCCGAGCTAAGAATTCAGCGGCTCTGGCCATTACCCCACATCCCTTCCCCGCTTCTCAAGCACTATTTCAAGGTCAACCTCACTTGCAGTAGAGGTAATAATGGCGAAAGGATAGAACAGGGTATCATGCCTCCGTTTTTCCTGTAAAAATGTCTTTTATCCTAGATAAAAGGTTTTAGCATTTTCCATTATGATTGGCTTCATCAATTCTTGGTAAGCTGTAGTGTCACTGATATACTGTCTGTGAGCTGTCCTGACTTAGCTGCAGAGTTCTCTCCTTTGTATTTCCCATCAAGCTTTGCCTCCCTCATAGTTGGAACCACTCCACAAACCATGAACCTTTCAGCTTCTCTTTTCAGATTCGCTGAGTTGCTCCACTTGTTTAGCTCTTGCTGATGTGCGTTAGTCTTTTTATTTTAGGACACGTGACAACATTGGACGTTGACTGATGGTAGATAATGTTGGCACTATTGTATACACATTTCCATGCGGCCGCGATTCTGCACCTGTGCGGCAAAATCGCGAGTGGGCGGGTTTATGACGGCCCCCAGCCGTCATCAGCGCACGAGCACCGTAGTGCATGACGGCTGGGGGCCGTCATCAGCATGCAAGGGGTTAAGTAAGTTGATTTTGTTAATTTGTTTAACCTGTCTTTGTGATACGCTGCGTTTTTTTGTGTGGCGTAGAGCTCTGCACAATTAATGTCATACAAGGGGTTTTGTTTTGCATTTTTGTTTACATAGGCTTCATACTGGGGTCAAAGCACATTGTTAGACTACAATCACACTACACCATGGTATAAATGTACTGTTATCAACACGTGGCTCAGCCATGGTGGTGTTGCAGTGTCACTTTCATGCAGTGCTTTAAATGGGAAAAAATAAGTGCAGGTACTCATTAACATGAGCTAGCGGTGTAGAAAGTGGGCGGGGCCAGGGGCGGGGCTAAAGGCAAGACATGATGATACTTAACGACTTCTATAACAGTTGCACCACACAACAAAACACATGATAAATGTGTGTATATAAACAAAGCAGGTTAATATTACACAAAATGAAAGAGAAATGCGATATGTTAACATTTCCTTTTTTTTGCAATAGTTACACCTTCTTTTTTTTTTGAAAACCTTTATTGTGCAGATGGAATCATACATATACGGGCCTACAACCAATCAGGCCGGCCACGACACTTTATGAAAGTACATGAAACAATAATGAGATTTCCTGGCAGTCGCTCAGCGTTGTACAAACAAGCGATCCAATATGAAAGGGCTGAATATGACCGCCGGAAGCAGGATTAAAGAAGGTTAATTTTATAATATAATAGGAAGTATAGCAGGATCAGTTGCAACTTTTAGTCGTCTAAGTTCCCATGCCAGGCCACGTTCCAAACCTCCAGACAAAAGGGCATCGGTAAGAGCGGGTAACAGCAGCGGTTAACAGGAATCAACTTGTAGACGCCCCAGTTCAAAACAGTCCCCACCGTGACCCATCACGCACCCGTCGACCCCTTAAACATATGCTAGTACATAACAGAGGAACCAGAGCAGCAGCCTAGCTATATTCATCCCCTATACTAATCCTAGTTAATAAAAAAAAAGGGAAGGGGGAAGGAAAGAATATTAGAAAGAGGGAAAGAAAGAACGCCGCGCTACTGCACGCGCCCCACAGCGATAAAAGCGTGCAAGGTTGAAAGACCCGCTATCGGGGTTAGGGTGTGCAAGTCATGATATGTGTGCAATCAATACAGTAGAAGCAAGCAAGTCATCCCCCATCCCACCAGCTATCACACCATGGGAGACACGCACAGACACAGCGTCCCAATAAAGGGATACAAAAGAGCCATAGAACTAAAAGAAAAACGAACAATAGAGACCCCATCCCACCCGCCCCACCCTGCACCCCTGCAGAAGGCTACGGCCTACCCCCCCCAGCAGCGTGCCTGTCGCCCTAAATAGAAACCAGAAATATAGAAAAATTAGAAAGCGAGAAAAGAAGCAAAATAGAAAAAAGGGGGGAAAAAGAACCAGTGGGGGAGGAGAACTGCAATCGAGTCATTCGGCCCCTACCCCCCGCCTTCACACACATGAAACCCACAACAAAGTGAGATCAACACAACCTCAAGTATCAGAAACATTCGAAGGAGTCGGCCATATTGTCGCGGCTGCGGACATTCCTCATCTCCATCCGTTAACCAGTAGTCCGCCGGGTCCAGTCCGGCTCACCCTTGTCCTCTCCTAATCATAGCTATCATGCACAATAGAGTAGTGGGCATCAAATAGTTCGAGGTGGAATGTACACAGGATCGGAACAAATCAGGCCAAGGGTGTACACCAGAGGACCTCAGTATCAAACGGCAAAGCAAGCAATGGTTGCGACAGTCATAGTTACACCTTCTTAATGCCATACTGTTAAATGCTGTTGTTTGGCACAATACTATATATTTTTGAGCATGTGAGTAGGAAGAAACTGAAAATACCTCCACTACGAACCAAAGCTCTTATGGCACCAAGCAAGAGAAGCAAATCATCATGACTCTCCCCAGAAGATATTTCTTGTCTCTTCCATCGATCTATCCATTCATCCTATCATTTACCTGCTGATGTCCACCATTTACCCTTTACATGCTGTCGTCTATTCAGTTTTTCATCCATCATTCAGTTTTTCACCATTCTGTCTGTCCACCCTTCATATCCAAACCTATCCATCCATCTTTAAACCTATCCATTCATCCTTTCACTTATCCATCTCTTTATCCACCCTTTCACTCATCCATCAATCCTTTCTCTCATCTATCCATCCACCCTTTCATTCCATTCACCCTTTCATTCCATCCACCCTTTCATTCCATCCACCCTTTCACTCAATCCATCCTTTCATTCATCCATCATACACCTTTTCATCCATCCCCCTCACTTTCATTCACCCATCCAATCGTTGACTTATACACCTATATCCACCCTTTTATCCAATCATCCACCCTCTTTCACCCATCCATTCACTCAACCATCCATCCATTCATACATCCACCCTTGCTTACTCATCTATCCACTCACTCACTCACCCACCAACCCTCCCTACTACAATATTTATGAACCTTTGTCACCGAGCAGACATGTACACACAAAGTGTCACCCATTTTTCCTACAAAAAACAAGCATACAAATGCAGGCAAATACACACAAAAAGCAGACACACTAAAGACTCCGGTATGTTAAAAGCCATTTCATACTCTTCATCATGGCTTTTTTAATTGCCACTACCAGGGGACTGCCATGATTCCTATGTTTGTGCAAATGCAGAGGATAGTGTGAATGTGGTTAACAGCACAGGGCCTGATTGGACCCCGTAGCTGCCAAGGTTTTAGATTGCTATGTGTGACATTTTCATATTTTCGTTGTAATTGTGAGTGCCATTTCAGCGACTATGAGTGACACTTTCTTTCTCGCTAGCAAAATTAAGCAAGTAAGACGAGGGAATCATATAAATATCAGAAAAAACATCCATTTGAGTATAACTGCTAACGTTTCAGATTGCTTTTGTGTGACATTTTCATAGATTCAGTGGATTTACGAGAGTCAGGCAACAACTAGATGTGCAACATTTAGAGTGACACTTTCTTGCGAGCATAATCATGGTATGAAGTCAATAGAAATAGACAAATATCAGAAATCACACTCATTTAAGCAACAAGGAAATCAAACTCTGCAGTAGGTGCTTTTGAAGCTATTCAAATTCTAAAAAAAATCAGCACCCTCCACCCCAACCTCAGCTTCAGGTGTGGCTAAACCACATGTAACAAAGGGATCTCTGTGACAAAAGCAGCAACCCACTGAGCTATCCACATACAATCAAGTACAATACAATATGCTTTTTTTAAAGGAGGCATATTAACCCTCTACGCTACTTAATGGTCAGAGTGAAAAGTGCCAGTGGAGAAAACTCTGACATCTCTCCAGCAGGAACAATAATCACCTGATTTAGTAAGTCTAACTATGCTGAGAAAATAAGGGTGCTGCTTCGTAGTGTCACAGTCAAGCAGGGATGTTAAACGCTTGGCACTACTAATAAATCAGCAAAGCTGCTAGTTTAGAGAAAAGGTAGCACTGGGCTGGCGGTGAGTGTGGGGCAGAAGTTAGGCTCAGGGCTGGGCACAGCAATAGCTCATCATGTGGAGGGCAGGAGGAGGTGAACAGGTGATGGAGTCTCGAACACCGGCTTCCTCCTTCAAGTCCATGTAGCAGGAGAATTCCTGGGTGCTCTGGGGCCCGGCTGGCAGGCAGAAAATGAAACACCCTGCCACAGCATGGGCGGCGACCACTGTGTGACAGAGCAAGATGGGAGCCAGGCGCATCTAAAGGAGAGTGTTAGGATTGTGGGGAAACAATGGGCTGGCGGCGCTAGTTTTGAGCATATAAGAAAGCCTTCTATGCACAGACCGGGTAACTGGGGCATGTGGCGTTAGGAAGATAGGTGCATCAGTGCAGAAAGCAGTTAGATTAGCGCTTCAGGGGCCACTTCGATCGCATCGTCTGGGCATTAACCCTCTGATCCAGAGACAGTACAGGAAGTGTGAGAGTCCGCTCCTGATAATATGTCTATCTATGTATAAAGTGTTACCCTGCACGGAATTTTCCCTACCTGAAATGCTGCGCTTTGAAAATCACAGCACACACTGTAAAACGAATCTCGACCCTGCTCTGTCCAGCACAGCGTGACGGCGACCACCAGACATTATTCAGATGAGCCCTAATGAATAGCTCAGCAGGGGCTCAGATCAGGAGACAGAGGTGGCGCCTTTGCTCCCAGAGACACGTCCCACTCCTGCTTGCCACTGCGCCGGCATTCACAGCCACTAAGCCTACCTTTTCATGAGTACCGGTACTCTCCTCGGGCAATAGAGAAGTGCCGGTACTCAGAGCGATAAATTTAAGAAGTGCCGGTACTCAGTACCGGTGAGTACCGGCCCATTTAAAGCACTGCTTTCATGCTTAGGGATTGTGTGTGAACACAATATCAAACAGGTGACCACCCATTTTTTCCCATATTTGAAATACTTTATTATTTGTTTGAGCTCCATGGATTACATGTTCTGTATTACTGTTGATGTACGTTTGTTCTGAGTGGTGTCCACCTAGATATTGTAGTCTCCTGCAGAACGTTGCAGGAGGTTCTCGTTTTCTCTTAGTGAAATTATCAAAACACTGTTTGAGAAAAACACCCCCAATGGCTTCAAGTATCTATGTATTTGGCACTATTTTGTCTTAGATTATTTTCCTATTCTTTCCCCACATTATTCCTTTATGTAAAATTTGGAGGCCCTGTCTTTGGGGGTCGGCTTACTACACCTTTCTCTATTTCTGGTTTGCACCCTATCACAGTTCCCTGCATGGAGTGGTAGCTTTAACCTAGATTGCCATACATCCTAGGTGTTTTTGTATTGGGGGGCATTGACTAATAATGCTACAGTGGAGAAGTGTGGCTCAATGGTGGAGAAGTGTGGCTCATTGGTTAGAGCTGTTTTTAAGAAAACAAGGGGGACCCAGCAGGTAGCTATGAACCATGGGTGTCAATTGAGTTTTTTAGGAACAAGGGTTCTTAGCTTTTCAAAAATAGAACAGATATTATATAGAACACAATAGGCTGGTATATGTTTAACTTCCTTGTCCAGCCGGGCAAGGAATTTATTTATCAACAAATAGAAGGTAAGTAGTTATAATACATTTCTACAACAGTAGCAAGACACAATCCTGTGCTGTACCGGAAGGAAAGAGAAAAATTGGAAAGGGTGAAAGGGGTGTTTCAGGCAAAAGAAAAGAGCAGGCAGGGTACTGTTATGAGTAAAGAATATTGACAGTATCGCCTGGAGTAGTACATACAACCACAAATATAAATTATTATCATGTATGGCCACTCATGGGTGTCGACGTTTCGATCCCTCGCTCAATAAATAAAGGGGATCATCTTCAGGACTTATGTAATTAGTTTTGCCTGAGTTAAGAGCGCCTCTTTGTTAGAGGTATCGGGTGGTGATGCTGGTAGTGTCGCTTATGGTAGTTAGGCAAGTTGGTAACAACTCCTTGAGCAGAGTGCTGATGGCGTCGCCGGGGCTTATGGTAGTGGGGCAAGTTGGTAATAACTCCTTGGGCAGAATGGTTGAATCCCTGTTTATTCAATTCGAAGCAAGATATGTAAGGCTTCTTGTTGTGCCGTTTGCGGCATGGAGCCGCGCGTTAAATATTGCTGTTGTTCCAATTGAGGAGAGTTATGAACGGGAGGCTTGATGGCCGTCGCCGCGGTGCGAACAATATCGTAGATGAGCCGCGAGTAGAGAATGAGCTTGCGGTGCACAGCCGGCGTGCCTGGTCCTTTCACCCTTTCCTATTTTTCTCTTTCCTTCCGGTACAGCACAGGATTGTGTCTTGCTACTGTTGTAGAAATGTATTATAACTACTTACCTTCTATTTGTTGATAAATAAATTCCTTGCCCGGCTGGACAAGGAAGTTAAACATATAGCAGCCTGTTGTGTTCTATATAATATCTGTTCTATTTTTGAAAAGCTAAGAACCCTTGTTCCTAAAAAACTCAATGGTTAGAGCGGCAGACCCTGATGCAAAGGTCTGGCCCGGGACCAGGTTTCAAGACCCCGCCTCGGCCGGCCTTGGCGGGGTCTTGAGCTCTAAAATTCCTCGGACCTGATTTCTCGCCTCGGTGCCTATTCTAATCATGGGTCCCACGCTGCAACTCTGGGCAATAGCTTGCTTAATCTCCACAAAGGCCCCAACAGCGCTGGGATGCCTGGCTTCACCTTGGGGATGCCCAGGAGTGGACATTTCACAGGGAAAAACCAGGAAGGGTTACTTAGCGGTATGAGTACAAGCGCCGGGAGACCCGGTCCGGGTAGCTGTGCGCTATACAAGTACAAAACATTTACATTTACATTTACATTTACATCACTTGCCTTCCTCACACTACCAGCGGCAGGCAGGATGTGTATCTGTCAGCAATGGTGCCAGGTTCTAGTGCCTAACTTTGATTTTTAAAGCACGTTATGGCTTTCTCTTCCCTACCAAGTTAACTTTCTCTCTTGACTTAACTGACATTGCATTGTGCTTACTTCAGCCGCTTAGGTGTGCCTATTTAGTTTCTCTTCACCTGTATCAGTGGAATGCCATTCCAGTTGATCCCAGGGTTATACACTAATTCAAAATTCAAGGTTGCCCTGTGAGCGTACACATTCAACCTTGAATCTCATTATGCATCCTTTACTTTGGTTCTGCCCACATGATGTACGTACAGCGGTCACATTTTCATTTCCTATATTTGTTTAATCACCCCTTTTGAATTATTAGATCGTTGCTTGAACAACTTCTACACGTTTGTTAATTTATTCCTGTCTTATCAACATAAATTCCATATTTAGTCCCTCCTCGCAAGTGGGCCGGAAAATGTCCTGTATTTTCTCTACACGAGGGTGGGTGGGGGGCTAGGGATGAGTTACTCAAGCGTTGGAGAAAGTCCAGTCCTTTGTAAGAAGGGACCCTGGGGGTCCCCTAAGAAACTGGGAATTACCAAGCAAATTGTAAATTACAGGGCAAATTCCACTGTAATTAGCAGCTTTAACCTCCGTATGAAAACAAACAGATGTATTTGGAAATACCGCACATCTCATGTTGTGTTGAGGCCAGTAATTCTATTATCAATTTCATGACAATGAAGAGGCCACTCATAATGAAGGCTACATTGGTGAACATGACTAAGGAAATTGTATTACTGAGCTGTGTATTAGCAGATCACTGACATAATATCGATCAAAACAATATTGTGATACAGAAATATTGTGTAAACAAATATTGATTACAAAAATATAATTTTCCTATGCTCATAAAGGCAAGTAAAACTACAGCTTTATCTGCATATGATTAAGGCTCGTGGAAGCAGAAACGCGTTATGCCGTTGGTCTCTGCCCTGAATATAGAACTCTCACTAAAGCATGTTTGTTGGGCCTGTTTAGACAGTACTAAATCAGTCTGTGATTTTCGTTTGGAATATTTTGGTGTTTGGCAAACCCTGACAGCCCAACCCGAGAGGCTGGGAATTCCTAGCGGCACAGGCTTTTGGATGAATAGGACAAACGGATGCCCGCCGGCTGAAGACCAGGATGTGGAAGGAGTGTGTATGGCAGGGCAACTGTTGAGAGGCCCGCACTCACTTGGAAAACGTCTGATCTGCCAGGGTTTGTGTTGGTATTTTACCCTTGCACGTCATGCTGTCTGGGAAGCAGAAAAGAGGCAAGTTACTTACAAACCATGCAAGAACTGAGTTTGGGATTTGAGTGATATTTTCGTGTCATTAGACTGAAGCCAAATGCTTTAGCCATGTATGAAATTTGATCCTTTAAAGACATTTAAGAAGCAGATGGGAGCAGTTAATCTAACTAAAAACAGTAAAGGATTGGGGAAATGAAAATAAAGCCAGAGCAATGCATGTTGGCTGTTGTGGTTCTGATCACAGTGAGAAATGTGCACAATAAATAAAGACAGTGCCGAAAAGGAGAAAGCAAAGCTGTTGGAATTTGAAAGGATTGACCTTTGCAAAAACCAATGAAATATTCACTGTCTTTGTGTAACAGACTTCATAAAAACTTTTTCTAAATTGTTGCCTTACCCCTTTAAACATTGTATCACATGGGCACCTTGGTCTTTCTTCACTGTTTGGAATCATGCTTTTAAGAAAAAACAAGCCTCCATCTTTATCTGCATATGATTAAGGTTTGTGGAAGCCAAAAAGCGTTATGATGTTGGTCTTTGCCCTGAATAAAGAACTCTCACTAAAGCACGTTTGGTGGGCCTGTTTAAACAGTACTCAATAAGTCTGTGTTTTTCGTTTGTAATAAAATCTAGTTATTAAATAATTTAATTATCATTTTTTTAAAAATCTGCCTTTATTTATTACTTACTTAACTTACCACACAATACCCACACAAACCTAGCAGCCCACACTTAAATTAGAACTAAAATAAATATGTGTAATACAATAAACAGAACTAATAACTAATTAAATATTAATTAATCAATTAGTGATTAATCATTAAATAAGTTCTCAATAAATTATTATTTACTGATTAATTTATATTAATGTAATAATTTAGTTATTGATTAATTATTAACTTCCTACCCTATACCCCTACAAACACACCAACCTGCACCTACAAAATAACTTACAAAATATAACAATTGCAAAATGTACTTAATTAAGAGTCTATTAAACAATTATTAATAAAGTGTTAATTCATTATTTGGTATTTAACTTCCCACCCTATTACCCTACAAACCCAGCAACCCACACATAAAACAATACAATTATTACATAATTATTAATCAATTAAAGAATTAATAAGAAATTATTAATTAATCAATTATACTTAATGAAGTTCCCGCCCTGCACCTCTATAAACCTAGCAACCTGCTACAACAATTAAATACTATTATTACTAAATAAAAATTTATAACTCACTTAACATTACAATTTATATTTAAAAATATTATTAACAATTAAACAAACAATACTAACTCACAAAATTAATACATAAACAAACACACGTAATGATAATGAAAATACATTTTTTACAGCTATATTATTGAAAACGATACATCAATGATATTCTTGAAAACGATATTACTTTCCTAAAATATCGATATTCTTCACAATTATACTATTGCGTCACAAAATTGTTGTGTCATTTACTCTGATATTTCTTCAACCGATATTTTCAGCTCAATATTTTTCCAGACCCGATATCAGCAACTGGGTGTGCAGTAAAGGAAGCAGAGAGTGAGCAAAAGTCACTTTTCTCTCCACTTTCAAAACTGAACCTTGTAAGCAGATACCTGCATTGATTTCTACAATATCTGCCAAGAAAAGACCCTCCAATACATCTTTTCGACCTAAACGTTCTGTACATTTTCTCAAGAAAAACAATAGACAATCTTGTGATCAACCAGATCTGAGCCACAGTCAAAAAACAGTCAAATCATGGTCATCTTTGGATGTATGCTGTTAAACTGTCAATAGTGCTGATCTACTAACAAAGACTGCTCAAGTAACAACCAAATGTAATCTGTGATTGACTCCATTGCAGGTATATACCACCATTTTCATTGCCTTGTCGAGGTCACTCCTTTGATTCCTCTCTGCATATTTCCAGTATGCCACTCCCATTCCTAATTTAGATGAAGGTTTCCCATTTCTCATGTATAGTGCATAATAAAGACACTTAAATACAAAGGGCCATATTATAGCCTTATAGCAGCGGGCTATACCGGCTATTAAAGGCCCGCTGAATCGTTAAAGGCCCGAGCCGAAGGCGAGGGACTTTAACGAGACAGCCAGACTTTTATTGCCGGTATAGCCCTGCTATGAAGGGCTATAAGGCTATTAGAACATTCTGCCACTAGAGGGCAGAATGTTCTAACAAATTAAACAAAGGGTTCTCGAAGCTCGAGTGGATTTCAATCCCCTCGAGCTTCGAGAAGCCTTTGTAGAACATTGGAATGTTGCTCTGCGGGCCTTTACCGGCCCGTAGAAGCAGGGAGCACTCCATTGTGTGCAATGGAGCTCCCAACATTCCAATGTTCTAATTATCCTTATTTCACAAAATACAGCGCAGCAAGACACATTGCTCTGCTGCACTGCATGAAAGGGCGAGGGCAGGAATGTGCCATTTCAATCAAGATGTGCTGCACAGCGCAGGGTCCCTTGCACCATTGTGCAAGGTTGTCTGTGTTGTGGGCAGGATTGTTTTTGTACAGGTTCCTGCACTAAAACAATTCTCTAAGGCTTTTTTGTCTTTGTCTTTCTAATCCTCTAAGGCTTTTTTTTATCTTTTTTTGTCTTTCTAAAGAATGCAGCAAATGTAGAAAGAGGAAGAATTGAGGAGAAATTAAGATATTTCTCCTTGTTACGCCTTCCCTGGGATTCTGGCATTCTGACACATTCCCAGGTCTACCAGTATTGGTAAATATGAAACTTCTTCAGGGTCCTTGGGTGGAAGTGTGGGAACACCCATGCTCCAACATGGAACGTCTCCCTGGAGCAGAGTAATGCAAGGCAGTGAATTGTGCTTCCCTGCGTTACTCCAGATTTACCTAGCAACACAGAGCCACGCAAAGTGGCCTTGGGTGGCTTTGTGAATCTCATTAAATGTTTTGTGTTGCCCTGTATCCCCTTGTGTGGTGCAGAGACAATGCAAAACCTGTGATAAATATGACCCAAAATGTGCACTACTGTGTGCTTAAGTGAAGCGAACGTATTTTACTGGTGTGTAAATTGGGTACCCATGCTGGAAATTCAACACAAAGTCCTGTACATATAAAATAGAATTCACAGTGCTGCCAGAGATCTTCACAATTCACCTTTACAGACAAGCATACTACTGGAAGTTATACCATAGAAGTCTTCTATATTAACCAACAATTAGTTGCTTAACGTACCAGAAAAATGTGTCAATGATACATGACAATTTCACTTACTGTATGCTAAAACAAATGAATAATTTCATCGGTGAAGAGATGCATATACAAAACCCATATTCATGTTTGTTATATCTATTTTAGGTAAGAAATATGTATGTTTGATTGGGCACTTCATTTTTTGAATCACGTAATAGGGAATGGGCAATACAATTAAATAATAGTGTCTTCTCTACACATCATTAGCTCATAGGTTCTCAGTACAGTAGGACAATGCCAAAATAGGCAGATATGGAAATCCAAGGTTTCAAGATAATATTTTTGTGCGCATGATAATGAGTTATTACCAATTGCTGGATCTGTGCACATGCTCCCAGAAGTACTAATAGTGGGTTACCAACATTGTACACTCCTATTCACTTTTGTGAATCATAATTCTTATATAAAGAAATTGGGAAGAACAATTTTGGGGCTACAACATGTACACCAAATGAATTTGAAAAGTGTCTATTACCCTAAATACTTTTTGACTTACCCAACTGTTCTGAGCCTGATCATGTAAGCTGATAGAAGGTAATCACCGTTTCCATCAGGTTGTCATGTCACTGGCCTTAGCACTATTCCTTTCTTGAAGCTTCCTAAAAGTGGTGGCAGAGAACTGTGAGGAGCAAAATGTATGGTATAGACAGTTTAATTGCATTAAAGCTTATCAAATAATTCAGATAAGAGATGGCTTCTGGCATTTATAATGCTCTATTTCATTTGGGGTGGTAGGGCGTATTCCTGGTTCTCTATGGACTGGGGAAGATCTTGTTATTTGTCTTATGTTTATTCCACCATATGTTATGCTGAGAAAACCCCAGTTTCAGGAGCGAAAGTCAAAAAAGAAGTTGACAGGGAATTTTGGATGCCATAAAAGTGATGATACCTGGGCAGGAGTAGGACTAAACCTTGTAGAAGTTAAGAAACGGTCTGTCCTTATATAGAACAATGCTACTTCTACTACCGACGGTTTAAGCATCGTGACAGGACAATGGTTGCAATGAGAGAAACAGTAATACAGAACAGAATGGCTCTAGATTTATTAAACATGTACCCGCTAGCAAAGGTGTAGTCTGTAAGCTAATTGCACATCAAAAAGGAGGTAGGTAATTTGCATGAAATGTCAACACAATCTCCGCGGGATAAGTTTAACATTTGGATGGGGAGCTGGGGAGCTTTGCATGTTTGCAAGGGTTGAACAAGAGTAGAAGTAGAAGTTGTGGCTATAACAGCAGCCTTCCTAAATAGGTAAGAGCGGTGGCTTGTGGTTAAATAGACAGGACATTTCCAAGAAGCAAGCAATAACCTGGAACATATGGCCGGATAAGTATTACTGGCATATGCTCAGTATATTGACACTTCCATAATATAAACTTGTTTTGTTGCCATGCTGTTGCAAACAGTGTTATCCTCTGCACATCAATGATAATAAATATAATGTTTTATTAGATGGTGAATAGCATTCCTTGCCAAATATCACATCAGGATTGCCCTTAATTGACTGTGTAAAAATCGGATCTACTCCATTGGGAAATGTTTAAGTATGTAATCACTTGTGTAAACGGGAGAGCTCCTGGAACATTATTGCTGAATGCTCTCCTATGATCATTGCTGTCTTTCATCAAATGCTTCATACTTATACCAGAAGTATTCTGTCATGTATTCATAAATAGAAAACTGTACTTTCTTCATCATGCGCTCTACCCACAACCACACAACCAGCAGGTCCTAACTGTCTTCTGGATCTGTTGTTGCACTTCACTGATGACACTCATTTCAAGAGATGCTCACCTGGTTCACATGCTCTGAAAAAGCAAAATGTATAACTCTTTTATCTCCACTGGTGTTCCATCAGAGTCTATTTACAGCAGTACTTAATTTGTTAAAAAAATAAGTGTCAGGGGAATGTATGATGCTAGAACAATAACCATTAGGCAGACAGCTCCAACAGCATCATTTCACACCAGTTTCAAGAACGAAGTACAAAAGCATGTGTACTTTCAAACAGACAAAAACAGCAAATGCCTTAAATACTCATTATTTAGTAATTAAATATTTTGTAACTAAACACTTTACTTACTTTCACTTTGGTTAAATTTTTCTCATGTTTAATGCCCCTTACCGCTTTGGAGGTCAGGAAAAAGTTCAAAGACTGAGCTTCCTTCGGGGTGCCTGCGGCCCATGCCTTGGGATCACCGTGGTTGGTTCCGGCCAACAGAGCAGGGCTCGCCAAGTTCGTCATGTTTGAGGGGGTGAGTCTACTATGCAGGGAGCTCTGTTGGCATGGTCAAATTTACAGGACAGTCAGCGATCCATGATTTATCCATGGCCGGAGTCAGGGAAAGCACAGGCCGCTCCTGGTTAATGGGTGCCACTGCGCCTCAGAGTGAGATAGCGCCGTTTGTTTCAGGCAAGAGGATGGGGCATGATCATGCACCCCACACCCTTAGCCCTAAACCGCCCCTAACACCCTTAGCCCTAATACTGCATGCACTACCCTTTGCACTAAAACAGCCCCTTCCCTTTAGCCCTAAATCCCCTCCACACTCTTAATGCTAGGCCACCCCCTCACACCCTTAGCCCTTATACTACCCCACACTTTCCTTAGCAGTATAACTGCCCCTTCCCTTACCTAAATCCCCCCTTCACACGCTCAGTCTTAAACCGCCCGTTCACACCCTAAAACCAGGTGTTGAGATGCCACTCGTGAAACAATTCGGCATGAAGACGGACGTAGTAGCAACGCCATTGTGGTGCCGATTTTGTTCTAAAGGCTATTTGTAATAACGCCTTCGTTAAAAAGGACTTTTCCAGTGCCAGTGCCCATGTCAGCAGGCCACTGAAGCTTGCACCACCAATTGCTCCCACTAGTGCTGCAAATGACAGCGCTATCACTATTAGCCATCGCACTCATACAAGTGTGACAAATTCAGACTTTAAATATGCATTAAAATGACTTATACATGCCGCCCAAGCAGAAGGTATTAGTGATTTTTATGTATCTTTAATTGTTAAATAACAGCTGTTGTGATCCTCAAAAAATAAGACAAACAGTGCCACCATGTAGCAGGTCAGTCATAAAAGCCTGTGTTGAAACATCATGACCTCACAGAGCTGATGCTCCGCTGCAAGCCCTCTTTCCAGCTTCCTTCGCGGCGTTCCACCGCATTGTTTTCCCACCCTTGGTCAGGATTCCGCAGCAAGAACACAGCGGCTCACCTTGGGACCAATGTTGCTTTCCTCCGTTCACGTTCCTTCGATCGGGTCATCGCCGAGGTATCTGACACCTAGACTGCAGCGAGGACAAGATGGTGCCGGGGCCGTATGCCCGGCGAAATTCAAATGGCGGCGTTAACCCGTGGAGGCTGCACTGAGTGCGGCGACAGAGGAGGCATTTCCCCAATCTCCACAGCGGCTGTCAGAGAGCCGGAGATTGTCTCCCTCGCTCAGGATGAGTGCACTGGTGATGTCTGGGACAAAAACGCGCAGTGATTGAGGCCACAGTGTGTGATCTCACCGACGCAGTTGTCACGACTGGGAGATGAGCGAATCTCTGGGGCACACCATATTGGCCAGCTGGGGTGATCCTGATGTTCCACACAAGCAGTGTCTTGCCCTGGGAGGAAAAATGGGGCAGAGTTGCTTGAAGGTGGACCCAACAAGGGATGGGCCTGACCCTTGAAGGGCATCCGGAGAGTGGTTTTGGTGCTTATATCAAGGTCTCCACAGCGAAAAAAGTCTAGCAATGGGACTGTTTTCCCACTTAGTCCTGCTACAGCCTCACCCACTCCAGAAGAATCGCAAGGGACAACAGTGGCCTACACATTCTGTCTGCCTGACCTTAAGATGGCTGTCCTGACCTACAATCTGGAAGCTTTACTGCCGAGTACTTAACACCCCAACTGCAAGTCTTTGACAGTTTTTTTCTTCTGGAATAATTAAGGGGCTTGCGAGTTCGAAAGGACAATTGTGCTCTTAACTGGACTATTCCCGCTGCAGCCACCTTCCCACCTATAAGGTATCCAACAAAATCTTCAACATCTACTACTATCAATTCGAGCCTGGCTTGGTCGGCGCTGGTGTGCAAATGATGGGCGGGCCGGACTGTTTGAGACCGGAGCTCCTGCATTTAATTCCTATTTCATGCAATCAGGAGTGTCCTGCTGCAATTACCCACCTAAACAAAGGTCATGATCACGAAGACAGAGGTGGATGCCTCGGCACAGGACCTAAATGAGGTGAGGGTAAGCCGCAGAGTGAAGTGGACGGCGCTTCCCAGTAACACTGGGAGGGATGCTGCCAATCGATCTATGACAATACCCCTTGGTCTGAAACCTTGAACACTTTACTTACCGTGGAGACTCTACAACATGGCCTTTGCCCGGTGGAGCTGTTTAGGCAGCTATAGAGGAGTTTGGCTCAGGTGACCCCCTTAGCCGTCACCTACCCAGCCGGACATTGGACATTGCTTTTCTCCATCTTCCCGTTATGTTTCCTTCCCTCAGCTGTCAATATTGTTGGTTTTTTTGCCTGTGTTTTGCTATGCTCTTGTAACATGTAACTTGTAACTTAATGTTCCTCGTGTAAAGCGCTCTGATAACTCTGGGTCCAGCCAGCGCTATATAAAACTTCTTAAATAAATAAATGTTAAAGGACAGTAGATGTTTCAACACCTAGTCTACTGTGCTGCATAGCTAAATCCATATAAGGTCCCAAAGTCGAGACCGATTGCATTGCAAATGCTTGTTGTCCTTGATATTCTGGCATACAACTCATCATATCTTCGTCATTCAAACGCTTTTAATGCACAGGAATATCGTGTTTCTCTTGGATTATATTTAATTTTTTGCCATAAAAGATGGATAAAATAAGCTCTCAGTGAAAAGCACGCTTATTATTCATATATGTTTCTTCAAAAGAAGCGTGATTTCTGTTGCCCATTTCGTACTATTTGGAAATATTTCCAAAGTCACCCGGTTGAAATGCTGTATTTTTAAGTCCAAGCAACGCAATTTACCATGTTTATATATCACAGAATCAAGGGCCCGTTTATTTCACATTTGTACTTGAAAGTAGACGGGGCCTTTGATTCTATCATTTTGTCTCCACTTTATGGCTTTTTAGAGCCAATCATGCCGTCTAAAGCATATAAACACACACACAGGCTGTTAAAGAGCGAATGACGGGTGCGAGCAGTTTAAGAAGAAGGAAACAGACTGGCTTTAAGAAGAAGGAAACAGACTGCCTTCTCTTCATGTCAAGGAGTGCTTGCCAGACTGATGTGTGCTAGTAAAGCAGATAGTTCAGTCTCTTCACCCCAACGCCTGTCCATCTTGTAAAACTACCACCTCCTACCACGCCACCACAATAAAATGAAACAAGGGGAGGGTATTCCCGCTATCACAATAAACGGAAACAAGGGGAGGGTATTTTCCCCTCCCCCGCCACCACAATAAAAGGAAACAAGGGTAGGGTGTTTTTAGAAGATGGATTGGATTTTTCTTGAAGTTTTTATATAGCGCGAACTCGACCCAAAGGTATCAGAGCGCTTTACAGGAGCACTAGTTGCATTAAAGACGGACACATTGATTTTTAGGCACAGATAGTGCCCACACCGCC
The DNA here is from genome assembly GCF_964263255.1 of Lissotriton vulgaris. Lineage (NCBI taxonomy): Eukaryota > Metazoa > Chordata > Amphibia > Caudata > Salamandridae > Lissotriton > Lissotriton vulgaris. The sequence goes on along the minus strand of NC_141695.1, from coordinate 1,174,813,646 downwards.
AGCGCTCGATCCCCACTGTGCACGTTAACACTTACATAGCAAGGAAACTCATGAGACATATTTGTGGAAAAGCAGTGGTGCAGGTTTATTTCGTACAACAAGTAGCTGATAAGGCGGGTCATCTTACAGGCGATCCAATGCGGCAGCCCCTCGCTGACCCGCATGCCTAAGGAGCCATCTTGCACGGCGAGTCGATACTCTGACGGTGCAGTAAATTATCACTTTATTTCGTTCTACTCCCGCCCCCCTGTCAGGGCGGAACGATGAGGCACACCCCCGGTCGGTTCAGGCCTCCCGACCGCCCGAAGGACTAACGGGGCGCCGACGCTGTTTCCTGGAACCCCCTCGGCTCCAGGTTCTTGGCTCAGGCACCCTTACTGTGCCAGGCAGAGGTATTTAGACTGTATCCTTCTGCCGCAGAGGTACCCCTACTGTCCATCTGCTTCCAGATCGCCCTGTGACTCCGCCAGCTCTGGAGGAGGCCCCCGTCGATGACAGAGCCCCCCACCCACCTAGCTACTTCACTTCGCTGTTTCATACCACTTGTACATCCAGGAGGGATATGTTCACCCCCAGTCCAGACAAGTGTACCCAACCTACGGGCATTCTTACAAGGCAACAATCTATAGCCCGCAGATGGTGTGGCACGTGTAATTAGGGCGCCATCAGGGAAGCCTCTCTTAAGTCCCTGTGGAACCTGTGCCACGGTATTTCGCCTCCAATTGTACTTTGTTTCGCTTGTAACCTGCCCCTTGCCACTTTTCCCTTCTGTAATGCACTGTTAGCTACCTCATGTATTTGTTTACCTAGTGGCGTTACTTATCCCCGCACATCACATTCGGGATCTATTACAGCACCTCTGATGGGGATTGCTTAGATACGGTTCTTAGACCACGCCCTTAGTTACAAAAGCCACACCTCTTACAGAGATTCCATGGCGGTTGGTTGTTTTTGTCCGGACATATTATACGGGGGATCGGCATGTGACTATTAGCATTATTGTATCTGCTGATAATGGCAAACCAGTGATATTTGTCAAAGTGGTTGGCTTGTGAAAGACATGTCCAGTGCTGTAATAATCCTGACAGTGACTGTCCTGGCAACTCACTGCAAGATCGTTATTCGAGATTGGTTAGAGCATGCACCAGCAGATGCCCGTAGCCGTCAAATGTCATTCCCAGTTCTCTGTTGTAGTGCAGTATTTCACCTCTAATTATACTGTATTTTCCCTTGTAACCAATGTTCGCCTTTGCTGCTTGCCCAAGTGCCACCATCGCCTACATTACGTCTGTTCTAGGCCTGAGTGTCTAGCACATATTGCAGTATTTTACCTCCAATGTACTTTGTCCCTCTTGCAACCTGCACACTTATCACTTATCCCTTCTGCAATGCACTGTTTGCTACCTCATGTATTTTGTTTGCTTCACAATTGTCACTTCATCTCATGAAACTTAACGTCTGCTTTTGTACTATTATTCCCCGTCATTTCTTGTACTTATTGTGAAGAGCTCCGCCTTCGGGTAGCGTCCGTGTTACATAAAAAACGCCTAAATGAATTAAATGAACAAAAGTTGACCTCGAGCCAATGAAGGACTGCCTCATTCAGGAGGACGTGCTTGTCGACCATGCATTGCATAATTGATTTTTAAAGTGGGAGCCAGGAAAGGGGCTGTGCCGCCTGCTAGAGCACTTGGTGTTCAGAATCTTTACTATCATATTTGAATATATGTGCATAAAACAAATTCCTTCTCTGTAAGGGGCTGATAGCCAGGTAGCCAGAAGGTGGCGACAGTGAGCTATTACAGTTGTTCATCACGAAGCCTTGTCGGGCATGTATTGCTTCCTTGCTGAAAACAAGTTTGGGGGCGGTTTCGACTGGCGCCCCTAAACAGCAGTTTTAATATGCCATAATTCCAACTTTATCTGAGCCTGTCTGTGCACTGCTAGTACAACCAGATATATTAGCTAATAATCCGTTACATAATGTATCAATCACTTTGTGCCCCATGTCACCTGTGTGTACCACCAGAGCTCGCTCCTACAAATAGATGCCTTCTCAATGTATACATAAACTCACTCCAACCTAACGATGGAACTGTTTAATTAAAACTACAGCAGATGTGTGACGTAGTCAGTAAAGAAGACACATAAGCTAGCCTGAATTGTCATATACGCTTCGCTTTACACATGAAGACACCTTTGCGTCATAATGGTTACCTGGTGGATGTTGAGATGCTTTCAGTGGCATTGGACCCGGACTAAAATAAGGCAAAATATACTTTGAGGATAGAGTGCTTATGTCAGAATGTTGCCCGTTTAGTTGAATGATATTGCATTAATATGTCAAAACATCCGGAATGGACAATCCTGAAGTGATGTGGTTTACTGCATCATACTGCAGTGCCTTTTAGGATTACATGTGTGAGTTAGACACATTTGGATTTATGCTTGCAGGATTAATCCCCCTTTAAAATATATTTCCACGTGTCCCCCCACCAGATCTATTAAGTTTTATTGCTTGAAGTTACTTCGCATAGTTGAACTTCACAACAGATAGATTTTATTGGAAGGGAAGTGTAAAAACGCTGCGATGGTTTAATGTTTCATATCTCACTCTCCATCATACCGATGAAGGCTGTATCACAGATGTGTGGCTCAGCTTACAAGCCAGGGAAAGATTTTCAATCCCCGTGGCAAACATGCGTGACATTATAAACAATGATACCAGTCCCTTCCCTGAGGGGATTACTCAAGGCCACTCAAAATACCTGTTTGGTAAATTATGTTTACTTTGGGGGTACTCTTTATTTCGAATTATGACCTCGTGTCGCACTTGTGAAGTTTGACGCTTCATGACATAGCTGGGCCTGTTGTGGGTGCTGACTGGTCACGCTCCACTTGTTGACCTCAAATTTCAGCACCTTTAGTATCGGATTAAAGGCCCCACCTACTGGGACTTTGAAAGGTGATATCGTGGCGCAGCAGAATAGAAAGTCGGGAACCGAACGGACCTGGAATGGTATCTTCCGGGACGTGCGCCCCAAAGATACTTCCAAATACCACTTAGAAACTTCCATATGATTTAATATAATTTAGTAATATTACAAGTTAAGTGTTCTAGTGCTATTTGATCCTTCTTTTAATTATACGGTAACACACAGTGTAAGCAGACTCTGGCCCAACGGAGCAGGGTATGTGTTTGGCAACGCCCAGATCACATAGGCGCAAAGAATAATATGACATGTGAAAAGCGTGTAAGGGCATCAGCGCGTCATAATGTACCCTAGAGCTCATTAGTCCAGTTCAAAGCTCTAGTGTTTTTGGCAGTTGTAGAAAACGATAGACTCTACAGTTAGCCCATTTAAACAGCTTTGCTTTGTGTAGTTCTGACAGAAGACACTAGGTACCAGTCAGCAAGTACAACAACTACCACAGCATATAAAATAAATACCCACTTATAATTAATGTATAAATGGTGCTTGCCCATTTATTATCCCGCGGGACTCGCGTAAACTAGTGTGCACCAGCCAAGGCTTACTGAGACGGCTACCGAGGTCAAATAAAAGAAGCCCGCCGCATGCACACCATAAACTGCCGAAAAAAGCATACTTGGAACCAACCTAAAGAAAGGAATCAAGACATGCTTGTAGTAATATGAGTTTGTCAGAATGGTATGTATGAGTAATGGTTGGGGTTTGTTATTTATGAATTGTATTTCTTATTGTATTATGAGAATATGCATGGAATTCGTAGTATTTTTGTTAGTTATTGGAATGCGATATACCAAATGGAAGCACCCTATATCTATATTTGTACATAATAATATTGAAAAAGATAAATTTTTTTAATAAAAAGAATTATGGGTCAGGTACTATGCTGGGATTTATTCTGTGACTCAAGAAATACAGATTAAGTTGTAAATTGTGTGATATAGTATTGTCATATTTACTCCTTTCACGAACCTAATGAAATTTATGGGGGTTGCCCTATGTGTATTGTTCTTTTTGACACAGCTAGGACTGCCATGCCTTCTGCCACGACTGACCAGTGCCAGACGTCAATATGTCTCAGGACCACTGCCAACACAACTTTCTTTAAGTGCAAGTAGAGATGGTGATGCAAACCCAAATGAGTGGGCATGTCCAGTAAGGTGAAATGTGGTGTTGAAGGAGGGTCCTCAGAGTCTTCAGGCTGTATAGAAATATTTTGCTCGAAATAATGCCTGTACAATGATTCGTGAATGTGCAAACTGAGAAATTGGTGGCCCAAGGAGAGAGCCGAGTGGATGACGACCAGCCGCCTGAAACTGAACTCAGACAAGACGGAAGTCCTCATCCTGGGCGCCTCGCCCTCCGCCTGGGACGACTCCTGGTGGCCCCCCACCCTGGGCACCGCACCCAAACCGACAGACCACGCACGCAACCTGGGCTTTATCCTGGACTCCTCCCTCTCCATGACCAGACAAGTCAATGCCGTCTCCTCGTCATGCTTCAACATCCTGCGCATGCTACGGAAGATCTTTCGGTGGATCCCCACCGAGACCAGGAAGACGGTCACCCAGGCCCTCGTCACCAGCCGACTGGACTACGGCAACGCCCTCTACGCCGGAACCACCGCCAAGCTCCAGAAGAGACTCCAGCGGATCCAGAACACCTCAGCCAGACTCATCCTCGACATCCCACGACACAGCCACATCTCCGGACATCTGAGAGACTTGCATTGGCTCCCCGTCAACAAAAGAATCACCTTCCGCCTCCTCACCCACGCACACAAAGCCCTACACGATCAAGGCCCGAGCTACCTCAACAACCGCATCAACTTCTACGCTCCCAAACGCCATCTACGATCAGCCAGTCACGCCCTCTCCGCCGTCCCCCGCATCCGAAGAACGACAACAGGAGGAAGGTCCTTCTCCTACCTGGCCGCCAAGACCTGGAACTCCCTCCCGTCCGACCTGCGCCTGACCCAAGACCACCTCTCCTTCAGGAAGAAGCTCAAGACCTGGCTGTTCGAGCAGTAGCAGCACCCCCCCCCCCCCAAGCGCCTTGAGACCCTCCGGGTAAGTAGTGCGCTCTATAAATGCCTTTGATTGATTGATTGAGAGCTAGTTTAAGAAACTGGTCCAGCTTCTTAAGGAGAAGGAACCAGATTGGCTTCTCTTAGCTCTTTAGACTCCAAAAAGGAAAGGATTTCTCATCAGTGGAATGAACCTGATGTCATGGAGTGCATGCCAGACTGATGTGTGCAGGTAAAGCAGGTAGGGTGTGGCATAACAGCGTGTGCCACCGACTTTGAAGGTGGGGAACCAGGTTCATGTCTGGGGGAGGCTCAAACATCCTGTGATTCTGGGCAAATCACTTAATCTCTCTGTGCCTAGAAATTAATGTGTCCGTCTTTAATGCAACTGGTGCTCCTGTAAAGCGCTCTGGTACCTTTGGGTCGAGTTCGCGCTATATAAAAACTGCAAGAAAAATCCAATCCATCTTCTAAAAACACCCTACCCTTGTTTCCTTTTATTGTGGTGGCGGGGGAGGGGAAAATACCCTCCCCTTGTTTCCGTTTATTGTGATAGCGGGGGAGGGGAAAATACCCTCCCCTTGTTTCATTTTATTGTGGTGGCGTGGTAGGAGGTGGTAGCTTTACAAGATGGACAGGCGTTGGGGTGAAGAGACTGAACTATCTGCTTTACTAGCACACATCAGTCTGGCAAGCACTCCTTGACATGAAGAGAAGGCAGTCTGTTTCCTTCTTCTTAAAGCCAGTCTGTTTCCTTCTTCTTAAACTGCTCGCACCCGTCATTCGCTCTTTAACAGCCTGTGTGTGTGTTTATATGCTTTAGACGGCATGATTGGCTCTAAAAAGCCATAAAGTGGAGACAAAATGATAGAATCAAAGGCCCCGTCTACTTTCAAGTACAAATGTGAAATAAACGGGCCCTTGATTCTGTGATATAAACACACACACAGGCTGTTAAAGAGCGAATGACGGGTGCGAGCAGTTTAAGAAGAAGGAAACAGACTGGCTTTAAGAAGAAGGAAACAGACTGCCTTCTCTTCATGTCAAGGAGTGCTTGCCAGACTGATGTGTGCTAGTAAAGCAGAAAGTTCAGTCTCTTCACCCCAACGCCTGTCCATCTTGTAAAACTACCACCTCCTACCACACCACCACAATAAAATGAAACAAGGGGAGGGTATTTTCCCCTCCCCCGCCACCACAATAAAAGGAAACAAGGGTAGGGTGTTTTTAGAAGATGGATTGGATTTTTCTTGCAGTTTTTATATAGCGCGAACTCGACCCAAAGGTATCAGAGCGCTTTACAGGAGCACCAGTTGCGTTAAAGACGGACACATTAATTTTTAGGCACAGAGAGATTAAGTGATTTGCCCAGAATCACAGGATGTTTGAGCCTCCCCCAGACATGAACCTGGTTCCCCACCTTAAAAGTCGGTGGCACACGCTGTTATGCCACACCCTACCTGCTTTGCCTGCACACATCAGTCTGGCATGCACTCCATGACATCAGGTTCATTCCACTGATGAGAAATCCTTTCCTTTTTGGAGTCTAAAGAGCTAAGAGAAGCCAATCTGGTTCCTTCTCCTTAAGAAGCTGGACCAGTTTCTTAAACTAGCTCTCTCCTTGGGCCACCAATTTCTCAGTTTGCCCATTCACGAATCATTGTACAGGCATTATTTCTAGCAAAATATTTCTATACAGCCTGAAGACTCTGAGGACCCTCCTTCAACACCACATTTCACCTTACTGGACATGCCCACTCATTTGGGTTTGCATCACCATCTCTACTTGACCTTAAAGAAAGTTGTGTTGGCAGTGGTCCTGAGACATATTGACGTCTGGCACTGGTCATTCGTGGCAGAAGGCATGGCAGTCCTAGCTGTGTCAAAAAGAACAATACACATAGGGCAACCCCCATAAATTTCATTAGGTTCGTGAAAGGAGTAAATATGACAATACTATATCACACAATTTACAACTTAATCTGTACTTCTTGAGTCACAGAATAAATCACAGCATAGTACCTGACTCATAATTCTTTTTATTAAAAAAATTTATCTTTTTCAATATTATTATGTACAAATATAGATATAGGGTGCTTAGATTTGGTATATCGCATTCCAATAACTAACAAAAATACTACGAATTCCATGCATATTCTCATAATACAATAAGAAATACAATTCATAAATAACAAACCCCAACCATTACTCATACATACCATTCTGACAAACTCATATTACTACAAGCATGTCTTGATTCCTTTCTTTAGGTTGGTTCCAAGTATGCTTTTCAAATCATTTGGGATCTGCAATGGCTATTGCTCATTCACAATCTTTCTTTGCAGGTGCAGTGTTGTTAATCCACACATCTGTAGTTATATTTTAGTGCACCTGCGCTCTATTTCATATTGCTTCCCTCCGTGTACACCATCAGCCAAAGAGCCATACTTGAGCATGGTTCTCTGATTGATTGTGATTTGGTAATAGCCATGGCTTAAGAAAGGACTGGCAACTGGGTGCTGTTGATTCCTCTCTCAACTACTTGTGCAAATCCTAAACTTGATGCCTGTTGACTAGTTTCTGGGATCTACCAGCTAAGGAAGAGCAAACACCATACCCATAACGGAATGAAGATATGCTTGTAACAATCTGGGTCCTGAAGGTGGCATGAGAAAATACTGACACAGAAATGTATTTTGACGGTCCTCTGAGTGCCAAAGTCATGACCCAACAACTGTGGAAGAGACAAATGGTAAATCTCTTTGCTGAGGTTTCAAGGCTTAGTTTGGCACTTGTAGAGGATTGTTTATGAGTATATATGAGTTTGTGTGAATGATATTTATGAGAGGTTGGAAATTTGATTGGGGTTTGTGATTTATGAATTGTATTTCTTATTGTATTATGAGAATATTTAGAGCATGAGATATATATTGGAATGCGATATAACAGATTGAAGCATCTTATATCTATATTTATACATAACAGAAATATATATATTTTTTTAAAATAAAAAAACATGTTTTTGCGTCAGTTACTATTTTGTGATTTATTCCGTGACTGAAGAAATAAAGGTTAAGAGGGAGTTTTTGTGATATAGTCCTAGTTGTGTTTACAGTTGTGGCAGAGGCGCTGTCACTATCTGACAGATCAATGAGCAGACCTCGCAGACTTCTTCCTTCCTGCGAGTATGTATTCTAGCGAGAGATGTACCACCATGGGCACAACTACAATGATTTCTCACTCATCTGTTCTCTGCATGACCACTCCTGATATGGAAGCCATTTTGTTCAAACTGCTTTGTGAATTATTCACTTGTCATTCACTGAAATGTTTCAGTATTCCATGGCCCAAATGATCACAGTTGGTTGACAATTACTGTCAGACAAAATATGTTCTGTAGGTTTAATCATGATCACAACATATGGTAGGTCTACCTTACTAACTACAATGTTTCTAGTGACCCAACTCATTCGCTTTCATCACACACATTCACTTTGCAATATGCACTTTTTAATGTTCCTAAGTCTATGTCCCATCATATTACAGCTACTTCTGTATTAGAGTGCCAGCAGTAGCTTCTTGTGAGTGGTAAAGGTCTCCTCCTTGAATGTTTCCTGTCCCTGCCCAGTCTTCACGTGTTCTTCTTTCTTTCTTTCTGGTATTCCATATTGGAACATACAACCAGCAACAATCAATACGGGGTTCCTAGTGCCGCTCTTGCCTTTCTGCTCTATGGTTGACTGTCATACTGCTGACCTGGGTGAATGCGCCTTGTACTACTAGGCAACTTGTTTAAATACCCTTAAATCCTCAGCACATCATCTATGCTTGCACTGTCGGCTATAGTGTAGGTCCTGTTCATGCCGGTGCAGCAGCACAATGATGACTGTGGATCTTGTCATGGCCCACATTTATTTTTATCAGATTGCACCTGCAGAGTGAGTACTGGTTCCTCTACTTATCTGGCTGCCCCCTATTGCTGCTTCTAGTCAAGCACCATTTATATTAATTGCTGGCATCTACAACAGGTGCTTGTGTAGGTGCTGAGAATGTGCAGAAATGTACGATAAAGAAGGGAAAGCATTTCTGTACAGTGACTTATTTATGTTGGCCTCCAAAATATTGGAATCATGCTGGATTGCAGTGCATGTCTTGGAAACGTATTGTAGAACCAATAGATTAATTATTAACATAACCTAAACTAAGGTAATGCAGTTAGGAAAGAAACCAACTCACTTTGGAGCATTTTACCTCAAAACATGAGGAGGTACAATCCTATGAGTATTTGGGGATTTAATTTTTGTGACCATGCACTTTATCACTTTTGCTAAACAAGCCTGCTTAAGAGTACATGTAGCCTTGTCCACCCCAAGTACATTTAACCACAAGTACAGAGTTTCCTCAGTTTTACCATATTTGCATATCTTACAAAAGCAGCTCCTATCTCTACATGTACGCTATTGGGTCTGTTCTTAAGTCCATCTGTAAAATAAAAAAAAATGTCAAAGTCAAGAATTCCGTAAGGGCCTAAACATGCGTATTATAGGTCAGAGTTCATGCACTGCATCTCAGGGGGGCACCAGAGTGCCTGGCCTCAAGATGGCCGGAGCCTAGTGAGGCTTTTTGTGCCCAGCTGTCTATCTGGTAAAAATCAGCGCCCAGAGCACCATCCACAATCTCTGGCATTAGGATGACGACTGGGGTCTCCTTGAGGTCCATGAGGAGTGGCTGGTGTCTACTGCAAACACCTGTAAACCCGGTGTGGAGCCTCTTTGTTTTGGCCGTGCCTGAGCTGCTGTGAGCCATGCAGGACTGGCATCCCTTGGGCTTCATAGCGCTGCGCGTGCCTGAGCCGAGTGTGGATTGGCCCACCCCCCACCGCAGGGCTACGGACTAGGTGATTCTCGGACCACGGTGGTACCATAGTACACAGGAGGCCCAAGAGCTTGTGAGGGACCACCCTCATGGGAGCTTTATTATGGTGATGGATGTGCCTGGATTGGGCGGCTTTGCTATGGCAGGGAGCCCTCCCTGAGTTGTGTCTCCCCACCCAACGTGAACCATTGGTCCTTGAGGTTTTCTCCCAATGTCCCAGCAATTATGGATGCCACCCTGAATCTCCTGACCATGGTGAGTCTACCCTGGCTGTCTGTCCGAGTGAGCTGACTGCACCGGAAGCATACTGATTGAGAACACCTGTGGTGGCCTCCCTCTCCTGTGAAGACCTCTCTGTGGCACCTTCCTGGCCGGTCACATGGGGGACCAAATGCCTCCTTTGTTGGAAGGTTGTTACGGCACCTCGATCCTCAGAATTAAGCCTTCCATTGACTAGCTGGAATATCCCCTCAGTCAAAACGATGGACAAGGGAGACACCAGACTGTCCAAACAACACTGAAGGGACCAATGATGGCCAGGGGGCAGCACACTAGTGACGCCTTACTCAACCCTGGGGCTGCAGTAGGGGAGGTCAATACTGGTGTAAAGTCAGTCTTCCCGCACATGCAGAGGAGTCTAACCTCCATTGACAAAAAAGCTAGCTACTCTCACCTCCCGGGGAGACAAGCTGACAGTCTCAATAACCCCTGCAAAGTGTGTCACGTATTTAATTACCTTGACTGAAATAAGGTTGACATAGAGCCCTCTTGCAGGAGATTCACCTTGTTGCATGCTCAACTTCCACATATGTCCAGAATTGGAGTGACCACAGACTGCTGGCCATATACTTATCCTACTCCCTTGGCACCGACATATTCGTGCACAGTGGACAGCCATTTTCCATTCTCCATGAGGACATGACACAGAGGGGAGATATGACCTAATCCAGTTCACGGTCAGTGTTTGACATTTCAGTATTCTCAACAGTTTGGCCCCAGCACAGACGCCATGATGGCGAGGCTGGGCAGAAAGCTAGCTTACTTTTCACAGCAGCTGACATCACCACCGGGCATCCTTCTGATAGACACATATAGGGCAAAACCCTTCAGGATACTGATGACACTGTGGACGAATGTGTCTCATATGATATGGGCCTCTACACATCCTCTGTCTCCAGATTCACTGAAGAGTACACAGATTATTTTGAGAGCACTTCCTTAGATTGATGGCCCCCATTGACAATTTCTAATTGCACCCATACCTCTAGAAGACATCACTACAGTGATTGCCAGCCTTTCTACTTGCAAGGTTGCAAGGGGTGAGGGGTCCCATCGATCCCTCCTTTACCCCAGATGTTCCTATCAGGCATTGCGAATAGGCTTCCTTCCCCAATCCCTTCGAGAGTCCATAGTGATTACTCTATAAATTCAGATAAACGACCTTTTTGTATGGAGTCTTACTGACCAGTTTCCCTTATAAACACAGATTAAAAAATATTGTTGAAAATCCTTGCAAATCGGCCCCTATTACTACTCCCAAAAATGTCCTACCGTCCCATGTGGGGTTGTCCCACAATCTCCATACGCTTTTTGGTCTGTCACATCAGCTTCAGCCAAATCTTGACACTGTAGCTGTTTCTTTGGACACCACAAACGCCTTCCACTCTTGGAAGTGGGGGTTTCTCTTTGAGGTTCTAGCCAGGCTAGTAATCCCAAAAAGATTTATGAATTAAATTTGACTGCTATACACGAGTCCTACCGACAGAATACGCCTAAATGGGATGCTCGCTGACCCCTTCCCCAACAAGAGGAGTATGCTCCAGGGCACCCATGCTTTATGCCTTGGCCTCAGAAGCCCTGGCTTGTGCTATTTGCCAGTTAAACAGCCATCATAGCCTCGCATTTACACCACAAAACATTGTGGTTTCCCTGTATGCCGACAACATAACCTTCTACTTACAGGAACTAGCCCAGAGCCTCAGCCCAATCATCAGGGAATTTACACTCTGTAAGGCATTGTCCAGCATTAGAATCAATTGGAACAAATCCACCATCTTCCAGCTGAAACTAGCCACACCCGCCAAGGAGCTGGATTTCCCCCTGCCCTGCAACACCACATCCCGAAGTACCTGCCTATCTGGGTGAGAAGAGATATATCTGCAGTACGGCTCAACAATTACAACGTGGTGATGGCCAAAACAGAAGACTGGGTCAGTAGATGGGAGAATATACCATTGTCCCTGATATGCAGGATAGCCCACATAAAGATTATTATACTCCCCAAACTATGCTACCTATTTAATAACATTCTTCTCCCACTATCCCAGCACTTCTTTAAGACACTCATATCTTGCCCGATGATGCTGGTGTGGGCTAGTAGTTAGCTGTGAATTAGCTGGAAAGTACTGACCTTGACTTAAGACAAAGGGGAACTGACAGCACCAGATATTGAATTAGACTATCATTTGGCCCAAGCCCACTAAGCCCATTTCTGGCTGCAGCCACCCGCATACATGGCCTATTTGGCCTATTTGGCGAAAGAACATTACCTGTGCACCGGGCCTCACTGCCCTCTTTAATTGGTTTGGTACTCCACTTTGCCTGCGTTGAGATCAGCTCCGTCTCTTGTGCACAACGAGCACAGAGGGCCTCCATCGACGACTTGCTCAAGCTATTCTGTAGGCTCCCGAGCAGCCCATCACTCACTATCCCATTGCATTTTTTCACAGAGGATAAAGCTGTCGTACAGCACTTGCCGGGCTGGGGCACATGGTCGACTTTCCCAGACTACGCATCAATCTCCACTTGGACAGTTCTCTGCCCTTAATGCGCTCACATATTACTGACTCGAGGCACTGTGCAGAAAGAAATATCCCAACTTTCCTCTACAGCCCCCCAGCTCCAAAACTCTGGCCCTGCTTTGCACCACCCCACTTCAAGGAACTTGGTGACTAGACTTTACATCACCATGCAATCTTAAGCCCCTGTCACAATTCCGCAGGCTAGAGCACAATGGGAAGCGGATCTTGGAGCCACATTTCAGGATAAGGAATAGGCATACTGTTACCCCAGGATCGATAAACTCTCCCCCATTGGCAGGCCCTGACGATCACACTTCAAATCCCGACACTGCATTTTCTACACCCTTCTTCACCTCCTAAAGAAAAACTAAGAACTTATTCCTGGTGCATCTGTGGCGCTGTACCGAAAACTGACTTTGCCAACATGGTCTGGCAATGTCCTCATATCCACATATTTTGGGAAGATGTGTTTCGCACACTATCGGATATGGTAGGAGTCCACTTACACCTTCCTGGTGCATGGCCTTTTTCAGGGGCAGGGGACACTCACCCGCCATGGGGCCATGGCTCAAACATATGATATATTGCAACAAACAGCTATAACCCTATTATGCCATGATGCAGGCCCTCCGTCATCACGAAATATCGGGCCCACTACAGGGCTGTGTACTTACTCCTGCGGTGACTTAACAGGGACCATCATTATTTTAGCTGCCGGAGGAGTGTGAAGGGGGGGGGGTCGTGATCGGGTCTGTGTTACCTGGTAATGCACGCACACAATCCTTGAATCCTCATGATGGCTTATGGTTGATATATGCCCAATAGTTGTATCGCACTGTTCACTCTGAGGGTTGGGGTAGGCACTCACAAACTTTCTGCACTATTGGCTCTGTGGGGTAGTATATACTGTACTGTGATCATACCAACAATTGAACTGCCTCATATCTCTTCTGTACATTGAGCGCTCTAGATGATTGTTTGTTGGGATATTTTCTGGAAATCAAATAAAAACATTAAAAAAGCACTGCATCTCAAATTTATAGTCTCGTCTTGGGGATCATTTAAGTGTTTTGCTAGAGCTGTTGTCTTTGCCAATGTGTTAAAGGTATGTTGTAGGGCAGTGTGGCTGCTGTCTAGAATGCTCGACATATCGTTTAAAAAAACAAGGGTACCTCAAGGGAGCAATAGGTCAGGGACCTTGGGTAGTTATGTATTTTCTAAAGACTGTGTTCCCTGGATAGTTCGAAATATTTTCAAAGAATAAATATAAACTAAATAGTTGCTATATTCTTTGTCCGGCCGGACAGTATTTAATGTTATGTAACAAAATTATTACAATAATTGTAGTGCAAATTCAAGTGGGACACCGCCAATGTCCAACTACCACACTTAAGACAATTCAGGCATGAGGGAAAGGGTTAGAGGCAAGGGGAAGAAGGTCTGTGGATCATACGAATTGACAGACAGAGATGCAATGAGTACACTATTGCTTCAAATCATACATTGTAATTATGGGGATATAGTGTAATATGGTCGACAACTTTTCGAACCCTACATTAGAATACAGAGTTCATCTTCAGGACATAGAATATATGCCTTCAATTATTGCAATCTAGTGACATACACCACAACTGTGGGATCGTGAATAACAATTAGCAATTAAAACACAAAATGGGGAAGGAAAGGGAGGGAAACAATGAAAATGAATTAGGAGGGGCAAGATAGAAATGCTGACATCATTACTTACTTAAGATAATTACTTTTGGTAGGCTCATACCTGGGTGGTTATGCCTGAATGCGCCTTCAAGATAGAGTGCGGGCTACCAGACGTTCGTATTTTCAATGTTTCCAATGAGTCAAAGTAGACTCTGTAGGAAGGGTAAAGGGTCAGTGCGGTGGCCGAAAAAACATTCAAAGTGAGATGAGAGAAGCGGTGTAGGGCTTACCAGGGTGAAAATAGATTGGGGATCATCACGGAAATGTTACCGTCCTGTACGTGGAAAAGAGTCAATTAGCCACGGGCCGTATGCGATCAATAACTGTGATTAAAACTACTAATTACCGGTTGCATGCACTTACCAGAGTGGATAATATGGTGGGGGTCGGAATGGGGTCCTTTCACGCGCTTGAGTCGATGCTCGTAGTAGGCGGAGAACTGGAAAGTGAAACTGCTAAATGTCTGGAGGAGGTCATGTTAGCAGATCATGTGATTCTAAGTCAGTCAATGACGGGATAGAGCTATCTAATGGGAAGTGGTGTCATGGGTGGCGGCCATCTTGAGAGGGAGTGAAGACGTGAATGAGATAAGGAGATAGTGTAAGTGAAGAGATAAGGACTGGGATAAAACATCCATATATACAAGTATCATGTCAGTTAGAGGAGGGCACTTTGAAAAGTCATGATTGGAAAGGGTTACACCATAAACATCTCAGTTAAGGTTGAGTAAACTCAGGCAGTTTTACAATAAGGATGTCCAGTCTTCGAGACGGTTGAGGCCATTGTGGATACTGCGGGTCTGTAAAATCCATTTGAGCTCCTCCTTGTTTAGGAGTTGATGGACATCTGCACCTCTCGGAGGGATTTTGATAATAGAGATAATAGTCCATTAGAAGTCCATTTCTGTGTGTCCCATTTCAAGAAAATGATCCACCAGAGGTGCATTTGGAGTGTTCCACCTTCAAATTCCACCGTCTTTTTTAATTCTGAATGCACGTAGCTTCCCCGCATGGTTTTTTATCATCCTTTGGATTGTCAATCTTCTATATATTCGCACTAAAAATAAACTTTGTTGCTCCACCTAGGTTACCCACTATGCTTAAGGATTCACATGATCTTGTCACCTCGTTATCTTAAGTGTGTAATGATGTCAGCATTTCTATTTTGTCTTCCTAATTAATTTTCTTTGTTTTCCCTCCCTTTTCTTCCCCATTTTGCATTTTATTTGTTAATTGTTATTTACTATCCCACAGTTGTGGGGTATGTCACTATATTGCAATAATTAAAGGCATGTATTCTATGTCCTGAAGATGAACTCTGCATTCTAATGTAGGGTTCGAAACATCGTCAATCATATTACACTATATGCTCATAATTACAATGTATGATTTGAAGCAATAGTGTACTCATTGCATCTCTGTCTGTCAATTCGTATGATCCACAGACCTTTTTCCCCTTGCCTCTAAACCTTTCCCTCATGTCTGGATTGTCTTAAGTGTGGTAGTTGGACACCGGCGGTGTCCCACTTGAATTTGCACTACAATTATTGTTATAATTTTGTTACATAACATTAAATACTGTCCGGCTGGACAAAGAATATAGCAACTATTTAGTTTACATTTATTCTTTGAAAATATTTCGAACTATCCAGGGACCACTGTCTTTAGAAAATACATAACTACCCAAGGTCCCTGACCTATTGCTCCTTTGGTTTACCCTTGTTTTTTGAAACAATATGTCGAGCATTCTAGACAGCAGCCACACTGCTCTACAACATACCTTTAACACATTGGCAAAGCCAACAGCTCTAGCAAAACACTTAAAATATCCCCAAGGCGAGACTATAAATTTGAGATGCAGTGCTTTTTTTAATGTTGTTTTTATTTGATTTCCAGAAAATATCAAACAAACAATCATCTAGAGCGCTCAATGTACAGAAGAGATATTAGGCAGTTCAATTGTTGGTATGATCACAGTACAGTATATACTACCCCACAGGGCCAATAGTGCAGAAAGTTTATCAGTGCCTACCCCAACCCTCTATATTTATTCTTTTAAAATATTTCGAACTATCTAGGGACCACTGTATTTAGAAAATCTAGAATGCTTGAGGCAGTACAAAAGGGCACGGTCTCTATGCACCTTTGGCAGCACTAATCTAAATTTCAACAACAATTAGCTCCTAATGCTTAGGGATTACACCTTAATAACACACAGCCCTCCTCCCTGTTGATTGGTGGGGATTAGTGGAATTCACAGCACGAAGGGGCATTTTTAGGTGAGGGCGGAATAAAATACAATCAGGAAAGCTTTGATAGTTGGATAGATTTAATACCGGTTTTAAATTGAAAAATAAACAAACAAGAATTGGCAATGCTTATACAAACTGAGACGTGGGCAAGCATGTAATTGTGCCCTAAAGGGATCCAGAAGTCTGTGATAGGGATAATCAACCTTTTAGCACAAGCTTTGAATGCCTTAGTATGTCTCCCTACAGAGGGGGGGTCGGGGATGGCAGACACGGATACTTTAACCCCTTGCATGCTGATGACGGCCCCCATCAGTCATGCAATACGGTGCTCGTGTGCTGATGACGGCAGGGGGCCGCCATGAACCCGCCCACTCACGATTTTGCCGCACAGGCGCAGAATCGCGTTAGCATGCAAGGGGTTAAGGGGAAGGCAACGATTTGTAAAGATTAAACAAGTGCAATGAGAAATCATATCTCCAAACAAAGCACAATTGAGCAACATAATAACCTAAACATGTGTTAATAGTTGGCAAGAGTGAAAGGCTGCTGGCTGACAAGGCAACGCTATAGCTAAAAACTAATACTGCTTTCGATTGTGGAAGACTGCTGGGACAGTTGATGGGCTACTGACGATCATGCATGGCTTCCACTACAGTGCACGGCTGCTGGCTACATTGTTGCTGGAATACTGCGAATAGCAGAAGGCTACTGTGCTTGTGGAAGGATATTGTTAATCATGCACTGATACTGGGGTCAGTGGCATGATGCTTGTGATGTTAAAGGGCTAGTGACAATAGAATGATGAGTGTGTCAGTGGAATCCTGTTGCAGATGGTGCCTGGTTACTGGCGATAAAGCTAAGTTAACAATAGTGGAAAGCTGCTGATGACAGTTGATGCTGCTGGGCTAGTGATGATGGAGTCAGTCTATCGGCAATAGTGAAACACTGTTGTTGATAGTGAAATGTTGCTGTCGATGTTGCCTTGCTACTGGCAATAAGGCATTATTGGAAGCCTCCCTCCATGTGATTTTGCAATGCTACTGGTGAATAATGCAAGACCACCAGCGAAAGGGAAAGTATTCTGTTATTGGAGCGGTTGCTGGGCTGCTGTGGTGGTGCAAGTCTGCCGACATTGGTTCAGGCTTGGACCTAACCCTCCATTGTCACGTTGTAAAGCTGCTGCCCTAAGCTTCCTCTCCGGCCCTCTAAATATGATGAACTGCTGTGCCAATTGACTCGGATGGGACAAGAGGGGAAACAGCCAGAAAGCTTCAAAATAGCAGTCCCAGTGTGAGCGGGGCTGAATTGGCAACAAGAAGCCAATACCTTTATTAATTAAAATATCAATACCCATCACAATCTAATAAATGCACATCACCTGCAAACGTAAATTTAATGTGGGTGAAGGTATATATTTTCAAGAGACAAGCATTAATGGCACCTAAGGACTTCAGTGATTTAAGTTATTGGGTGTTTTACTGTTCTGGCTCAATGATATAGATGGGATAAAAACACTACCAACATGCAAAAAACAACAAAACATCCATCACCGACAGCCACTGCGGAGCAAGGATCCTCTGTGAGGCGGAGGGGTCCGCTCCATGTACATCAGGCAGAGCTACAGATGTACTGCAACAGCCAGAACGTGTCAAAATAGCAGTACCAGTGTGAGAGGGGCTGAGAAAAGCCATGGCTTAAACCAGAACCAGCTGCTGAGTTCAGCAACCCAAACCACTGTGAACAATTTCCATCTCCTCGACTGGCCGCACTGTCACACGGAGGACCTTTAAAGCCATTACCAAATCACAGGCATGTGCTTACTAATCACTATGCACCTGTCCCCACAATCAATTCGAAAATCACTTGACTAGATGCATCATTTGTATTATGAGGAATTTCTTCGCTAATTATGCAGACAATATTTGTAGGTGGTATAGCTATTAACGGCCCCCAAGACTGGCCGGAGCTTGCCTTTGTGCGGCAGTTTCAATTTACAAAAAGGTTTAATGTTCTGCCTGAAATTACTACACTGACACGAGCTGGGTATAGGTGTGTCTTTATTAATCTCTTTACTTTCCCTGACTGGCGCTGCCCCTCCCCATCTGCTTGCGGACGATGCCTGACCCGGTAGTCCAGGACATGTTCAGGCATGGTGATGCAACATCTCCCCATTTTGTAAATTGGCATGTACCTTAAGTCATTATTCTTTACAGTTCTTCAATAAGTCGAACTGGAGGATGGTGTTCTCCGGGTTCATCTATGTTAGTTAACCAAAGGCGTTCTTCAAGGTTGTCCATTCCTTGGTCTGAGGTATATGTGTCTCTGTCCATTTCATCTTCTCGACTGTAAGCTGCCGGATTACACTTTTTGAAGTGTGATATGTTTCTCATGGTTCTTTTTGTTGTGGAAGCTGCTGTGATCATGGTTCCTTTCTTTTTCACTACTTGTAGCGGGTGGGCATGATATCAGCTATCCGCTTTAGTTTTCTGTTCCTGCTTTACTAGAACCAAATCTCCTTCTTTTATACTGAATGTTTTTGCATGGCGCTGATTGTCAGCGTAGTCTTTCATCTTTGCAAATAAACTAATTACAGCTTTTTCAAACATATTTCTTCAGTCACAAGATTGTTAACATTTATGCAAATGTGAGTTAATATTTGCACAAAAGACTATCGCTAGAGTAATCCCATGGCATTCTTAGGATGAGTATAATTAAATACAAGCACATATAAATGGAAGTCAACAATAGTCACTAAAGGGCTGCTCAGGTCATAAACAAAATAATTAACTTTTAATGCTCATTTATCACACATTAAAGAAGAAAAAACTCTTAAATACTTGCACAAAGTGAAGCTAACTGTTTCAATCACTTCATATTTGACATTCATGCCAGACCCAATTTACATCGCAAACATCTGCTCTTAAGGCAAAGAGCCCAACAAAATAGATACAGTAAAGTCGGAGAGAATTGTTGTCTATCTGTACTCACCAAAGGCCAGTGTTCTAATACACACTATGTTGTAATGTCCTGCCTTTAAAATCTTAAGGGGCAATATCTGAAACATCTATTCATTGTAAATGTGAATGTAAATGTATAGGCATTTATATAGCGCACTACTTACCCGGAGGGCCCCAAGGCGCTTCGACCGCTGCGAAACCCTTCCTGGCTTCCCTGAGAGATGGTCCCTTAATGGGTATCTCCAGGGTGAGACCAGGCATCCCCGGCAGTCTGGTGGGGCCGTTAGTGAAGATGAGGCAAGCTAATGCCCAGAGTTGCCGAGTGTGATCGCTGATCAGAGTGGGCACCGAGGCAAGAGAATTATCGAGTCCGCTGACCCTGGTCCAGAAACCTGCCGCGCCGGGAATCAAACCCTGGTCCCGGGCCATCCTCTGCTCTCGGGTCTGCCGCCTCTAACCAGTGAGCCACACTATTCATTGTGAATGACCTTTGTACAGTTGTTACTGTATTTACATTTTTAGTTAACCCGAATGCAGAAAGGACTTCAAAGCCCTCCTGCAAACATTTACGCATAAAGTAGCGGCTTTTGATTTGACTTTTACTTTTTATCTTAATAATTGGTTAGTCTGTGGATGCAATTTAAAGTGTTGCGTTTACAATCTGACTAATACAAGCGCCTCCAACATTTTCTATGGTAGAGCTACATCTGAGCAGTCAAAATCATTGTGAGCTACTGTATGCCTAGTTACTCTGCAGTGTCACCAGACACCCACATGCTAAGCTTCAATTACTTTAAGCCTTATGTCCACAGAGCCAGATACTATGTTTGAGCAAAATACTTTCACTCCTGGCACTTTGACAAAGCTGCCATGAGAGTCATTGAGAGGATGGTTTTTGGGGATATATGTGAATGGGTGAGTGAGACTAGTGTTGTATGTACTTTTGGTACAGGACGTACCTTTTGCCATAAGGGGCACCGTTACATTTGTACCATAAACAAACAACAATATTTTCGATAAGAGAAATGTAAAGTTCAAAAAAATGTTCTGCAAAAACGTTCATAATATAGAAAAAATCCCTGCACATTACATTTCTCCCACTTAAAAAAATGTGCTGTATTTGTCAGTTCTAAATATGACGCAGTGTCTACCAACCACTTGAAGCAAGATGCCTGCTGTGTGTAAATGTGACACTTTGAAATGGGAGAAAGGAAAACTAATGAGTTAACTTTGTTAATATGAATTCCCAAAAAATCATAATTAAATGTTTTACCCATTTCGAAGTGTTGCTTTTACAAACAGCAGGCATCTTGCATCCAGTGGTCTGTAGACACAATGCCATATTTATGACAGAAAAATAAAGCCATTTGTTTAAATGGGAGGAATTTAAAGTGAAGAAACATTCTTCAGAAAATATTAAGATGTAATTGGCTTAACTGAAAGTGGAGAAAAACTGACATGTATTTTAAATTTCTCCCATTTAACAAAAAATAACGGTCTTTTTCAGGTATAAATATTGCACAGTGTTTCTGGACACTGGGAACAAGATGTCTGTTGTTTGTAAATAAGACACTTGGAAATGCAAGAAAAACAAATTGAAGAGTTAACTCTTCATTATCTACCATTTAAAAGCATTCAGAAACCTCATTTTCTTCTCACACTCCAATATTGAGTTGACAAGGACTTTTATTGAAGATTTAAATACCTCAGTGCTTCAGTTTTTCACCTCTTTGCCCTGGGTCATAAATCTGACTCCAGCACTGCTCATTATCAGGCCTTGCTATCTGCAGCCTGACAATAATAATGTAAAAAACACAGCTTTCCCTTAACTTTAAAATGAAATGTGATCCTGTGCTTATTTAAAAATGCAACTAAAGGCTGTGAGCTCTGAAGGTGTTGGTGAGCTACTGGTAGAGACACCTAGACTAAAAACTAGGAAGTATATTACACTGAATGAACTTTGAACTGCATCTCATGGACTAAAACGTGATGCTACAATGTAGACAACACTGTACTTTTGTGTTCATAGGATCTGGAATACCATTCCTTACTGTTTCAAAGAACTGAAAACACTTGCTTTAAATACACAGTGTAAAAATTTCAAAGACAACTCTGGATGAAATTCCACACCCTCTTCTGCCCACCCACAGATTGGGAACACCCTTCCCTAAGCACACATTCCTTGTAATTCCAACCCAATCACCATTTTCCTCTCAATTGTGAACACTCACTATTGAAGCAACACACTTGCCTGTACAGACTCCCCTTTGCATGTATTATATACTGTAGAATTTTCACTGTCTACAGATTTTCATGGCTTTATAGCTATGACTGCACTATATAATTCACACACATATAAAATGCATACACAATGAGTGATGATTTATGTAGCATTCATTTAAGATATTGTCAGGCAAGTATATGTGATTGGCCTTTCCCCAATCCTTGAGTTTTCTATCTGTACATAATATCTTTATTTTGCACAATGAAAACCTATAGATTAAGATGAGCGAATTGCACTGTATGCCTTTACTGCGAAATATTGCACATATGATGTTGTTAGGGGAAGAAGTATCCCCCTTGGCGATTCTTTCTTTTTTGAAGATATAGTACCAAGACAAAATAGCCAATAGAAGTATTGTGACACATCAACTGCCAATATATTGTGAAAGTAAATGTATATAAATATTGTGGAGAAGTGTGGCTCACTGGTTAGAATCGGCAGACCTGGAAGCAGAGGTTGGCCCGGGACCAGTGTTCAATTCCCGACGCGGCAGGGTCTTGGGTCAAAATGTCTGCGGACTCGACAATTCTCGCCTCGTGCCTACTCTAACCATGGGTTCCACTCTGCAATTCTGGGCAATAGCTTGCTTAATCTCCACAATGGCCCCTTCAGCGCCGGGGATGCCTGGCTTCATCTTGGGGGTGCCCAGGAGGGACCATCTCACAGGGAAAGCCAGGAAGGGTTCCCAAGGGGTATATAGCGCCAGGACACTCCGAGATGGAGTCACAGTGCGCTTTACAAGTATAAACATTTATAAAGGTAAATATTGGTTTACTATACTAACTTCACATAATTGTACCTTGAAGAACAAGACCTCAGTTTATAAATACATTTTGTCAGTGAATTTATAGGGTTTATTATCATATCATATATATATATATATATACATATATATCCAGACAACGTGTTGCCTGCAGTGAGGGAGCCCACACAAGTATATTAATTCAGCAAACATCTTTAATGAAGGACAGCATTGGAAGCAGTCGCGGTATGGATTCACTTGTGGGGTCCATACAGGACTTGATAGTGTGCTTTCCGCACCACACTTCCCATAATGCACAGTCTCATTGGAGCCTCCCATCGGCGGGTGTGTCATGTGGAAATTGGAGAAGTGGGTCAGCGGGTGCGCACACCGCTTCCGTTAAAGACCCTGAAGAGAAGCAGATGGAGCTTCGAAACGTGTCGGGCAGATCCATTACGGAGCGGCATCTACAAGCGGATCCCCGTCCTCACCTACACATGAATCAAGCTGCTGCTCGTGTGCCACTCGAAGGAGGACAACCTTGGAGCGAGAATGTATGCGCGGCCGTCCAGACGCAGAGTAGGCACCACCCCGTCATCCTTGGGGGTCACGGAAGTGAAACAGCAGCCGTACACGGGATCGAGGACGGGCCCACTTGTGGGGTCCATACAGGACTTGATTTTCTGCTTTCCGCACCACACTCACCCATAATGCACAGTCTCATTGGAGCCTCCCATTGGCGGGTGTGTCATATGGAAATTGGAGAAGTGGGTCAGCGGGTGCGCACAACGCTTCCGTTAAAGCCCATGAAGAGAAGCAGATGGAGCTTCGAAACGCGTCGGCCAGATCCATTACGGAGCGGCATCTACAAGCGGATACCCGTCCTCACCTACACATGAATCAAGCTGCTGATCGTGTGCCACTCGAAGGAGGACAACCTTGGAGCGAGAATATTTATATATATATCAAAGCTCCTGCTTGGTTCGGTCAGTTTGAGGAGCACTCACACACCGGTACAGGGCTTCAAGCATAGCCCCAATAAACAGTACAGGATCGCCTTCCAGTCGATCTCCTTTCACAGTCCTGACAACATTTTCGCCGACGCGTTTCGAGATAACACTCTTCTTCAAAGGCTAATGATGGCAGGAAATCAGCACCGCCCAGGTAAAGTCTCCATTTATACGTCATGGCGCGCCCTCTGATGGGCTGATCTGTATGATGCTGCGCTGGGCATTATGGGAGTTGCAGTCTTGGGCAGAAATTTGAATAGTGCTTCAATAGACTGTTGGTACATTAAAAGCTCCCAGATGAGCCTCCGCTGGCATGCGTTCCTTTATCCAGTGACGATGTACCACGATAGGGGCTGTTGTATACACACCCCTGTGGCCCCCAGGTTCATGGGATGGTGCCCCTCGGCGGCCCGAACTCAGCCAATACATCAAATCTCCTGCTTGGTTCGGTCAGTTTGAGGAGCACTCACACACCGGCACAGGGCTTCAAGCATAGCCCCAATAAACAGTACAGGAACGCCTTCCAGTTGAAGCAGCACATTGTATGGGAGTTTTTTTCCATCCCAGAGGGCAAGAAGAAAGTGAATGCGCCAAAGGTGACTTGCCAAATCTGTGGCATTGAACTTTCAAGGGGGAACCCTAATAAAAAATATTCATTTGGTAATAACACCATGATTAGGCACATGCAGCGCAAGCATCCCAACAAGTATGCTGCTGCAGAGGTGAGAGAACTGGCCAGTAACCCTCCCCAATCTTCACCCAGCATCTCCAAAAGAAAGCAACCCACTCCATCGGGACCAGAGACAAGGGAGACGATCCCTTGCATACAACCACGGTTTGGTGAATTCAGGATCACATGTATTTTTTGTGGTAAGACCATCTCCTATGGTGAACAGAGCATAACGCTCATCCTCCTTGCTGGTGACAACCACAATTGCCCCCAAAAACCTTAATTTTTTCCTGATTTTTTTTGCTCTAGTTGAGCCATTTTCAATTCCCTGTTTTTCGTTTCTCCCCATAAAAATAACAAAAAAAATATAAAATAGTTCACAAAAGCCAAAAAAAGTAAAAAATGTTCAAAAAACATTAAAAAAATATAAAACAACAAAAAGAAGAAAAAAACCAGTTCTTTTTAGAACTACTTCCAAATGATAAAAAAGGCTACATTTTTTAAAAACTCTATCATTCTTTTTTCCCCATGGTACGCTCCCCGGTACGCTCCGCGGCAATCCAAATTTATTTTCTTCTTTTTTTGCCCTGCGGGGCCCTTTTATAGGGATCTATGACAGAATTTCGACAGACAGAATTTCGACCTACACAAATATCGGCGTAATTATATCGATAGCAAAAATATCGACGCCCTATGTACAACATGGTAAGTACCAAAATATCGAAAAAATAATATCGATGTTAAAAATATCGTTGTCAAATATATCGATTTTTTTTATTTAAAATAACATAAAAAATACTGTAAATAATACTTATTAATTACTTAAACATATTTAAATATATGTAATAATGGTAAAAAAAAATAATACATATTTAATTAAAATTATAATAAATAATAATTAAAAATGATATATAATATATACTTACTTAACAATAATTACTATTCCCACTCCAGTGGGTGCAACAGTAGGGAAAACTGACCCTGAACCCTAAAAATACCCCTTTACCCAAAAACCTAAAACTGACCCTGAACCCAAAAAATACCCCTTTACCCAAAAACTGAAAACTGACCCTGAACCCAAAAAACACCCCTTTACCCAAAAACTGAAAACTGACCAGGAACCCTAAAAATACCCCTTTACCCAAAAACTGAAAACTGACCTGAACCCTAAAAATACCCCTTTACCCAAAATTAATTAATATTACAATTAAATTACTTCCCACCCTATTCCCCTATAAACCCACAACCCGCTCCAGTAGTAAAACATATAATTTAGTTAAAAATATACATAAATTATCAATTAATTATTCTATTAATCAATTAAAATAATTCATTGCCAATTAATATTTAATAGCAAAATAAATTAATCATTAAAAAATAATTATTTAATCACAAATAAATTACTTCCCGCCCTATTCCCCTATAAACCCACAACCCGCTCCAGTAGTAAAACATATAATTTACTTAAAAATATACATAAATTATCAATTAATTAATCAATTAATCAATTAAAATAATTCATTGCCAATTAATATTTAATTGCAAAATAAATTAATCATTAAAAAATAATTATTTAATTACAAATAAATTACTTCCCACCCTATTCCCCTAAAAACCCACAACCCGCTCTGGTAGTAAAACATATTATTTACTTTTATATATTTTTTATTTATAAAAACATATTAAACACATATTATAACAATTAATTTAAATACTTAACTAAAATTTCTAACACATATTAGTAAATCAAAATTACTTACATCGATATATATGCTATTGATATAAGTAATTTCGATATTACTTACCTTAGGGTCGATATTCTGGCCATCGATATTCTGGACATCGATATTCTGTCCCATCGATATTAGCAACTCGATATAAGTGTAAGTCGAAATTAAAAATTCGATATTTTGACTGTTTACCCTTTTATAGCCCCCACATCAAACTTAGGGGGTCGGGGGGGGGGTCTACTCTGCCCCCTTATGGTCATTTCCCCCTTTGTTTTTGCCACCTCTTGTGTCTCGATCCTACCGAGACACAAGATGGCGGCCGCTCCGGACTGTTTGGAATGTGGACAGACACCCGAGAGCCAATCAGCTTTCCAAGCGCGAACTCGCGTAGCGCGCTGATTAGCGCCCCGGTGCGCATTACCGGGGAGCGCTTATAGATATATATATTATTTTTACCTAAATTACTCAAAAT
Source organism: Lissotriton vulgaris (assembly GCF_964263255.1). Lineage (NCBI taxonomy): Eukaryota > Metazoa > Chordata > Amphibia > Caudata > Salamandridae > Lissotriton > Lissotriton vulgaris. The sequence goes on along the minus strand of NC_141695.1, from coordinate 1,174,787,122 downwards.
CCACTGGAGCACATATCTTGAGATATAGCAAAGGCACATCGGGCTACCAGTCCCTACAATTTTGCCAAGTTTAGTGGAAATCCATTCAGCCGTTCGGGCTAAAAGTGAGGTCGACCGCCCTATGGAAATTAACCTGGGGAAAACACTTTTTGGGACCCCCCTTTTATCTCAGCCCCCGCTTGACAAATCCCCAACAAACTTTCAGGGAAGGACCGTGGCGCCGCGAGGCAAATTTGAGGACATTTTTAGGAAGATTCCTCAACCGGCGCCAAAGTTATTCACAATAGAACGTTGAGATTTTCTATTGAAAATAATCCTAACTATAACTACCTACTGGCGACAGTATATATATATATATCATGAGATGCCATTACTTTCTAAACATTATTTCAACATAATGGTTTACCAATATTGTTTTGGATGTGGTTATATTAGGATTTATCCTGTGATATATTATAACCCTATTAAGATTGATCTGTCTGTCGCTTAAAATTACAAGTCATAGTATTTCTTCACTTTTAATTTTTAATCACTAGAAGTGGGTGTGTACACGATCAAGCATATATAAAAAAACATGTATTTTGTGGCAATGTTACAGCGTGAACAAGGGCGTGTAGCCTGAAACGCGTAGCTGGTCTCTGTTTTGTTGCTGTAAATAAAACTACCTTGACTGATTCCTGCGGTCCGTCTCCCTCGTTTGCTGGCGCTGCGGCTGTGGTGCTGTGAGATTCTGAGGAGGAGCTTGTATTAGATATATATATACGTATATATATATATATTCTCTGAAAAAAACATTGGTTATAGACCATATATAGTTAGGGATTAGCATTTTCAAAACTTTAATTTACTCGCACAAAACCATAGAAATTTGCATATATAGTTAGTTGCAATAACTATATATCGCGCATCCGCAATCCACTGCTGATGATGTCACATATTACATCATTCATGACATGGTCAGTGACATCACTGATGACATCACTGATGACATCTCAAATGACATCACTGATGACATCACTGATGACAACATCCAGTGACTGTATGTTTCTGTAAAGTTAAAATATGTCTTACATATTGAAGAATGAGTGGATGTATAAGTGTCTGGATGAAGGATTTAGTAGGTGCATGACTGACAGTATGAGAGAATGATTAAATGTGTCTCACTGAGTGCATGGGTTAGTGACTAAACAGTCTTAATTTGTGCATCATTATATCTGTTGTTCTGTAAACTGCTGCATGTGTTGATCAGTAGCTATATGAGTAACTATATGGGTTATTGATTGGTTGCCCAAGTATTTGTATGGGAGAGTGAGTGTGTGTGGGGGTGGCTGGGAGGTGTGTGACTCTGTGCATAGATGTGTGAGCAGTTGATTCACTAGATGTATGTGTTCAAAAGTGCATGTGGAAACAGCTGTATGGGCGGTTGACTGTCTGCATGAGTGTATTGGTGAGTGATTGGATTTCTCAGTGCTACATGTCAAAGTAAATACATATGTAAAACACAGTACATGTAAGAGTTGACATATATAAATAACTGTGCATAAGAGCCAGTGAATGTGTGAGTGGCTGTATGGATCATTGTGAACTTGTATCAGTGATTGTATAAGAGAGTAAATATGTGTTAGTATATGTTTGATTAAGTAAGGTGTGTATAACTGTATAGTTGAGGAAATGGAGGTGTGATTGATTCTTTGCATGACTGACTAGGTGTGTGAGTAACTCCATGGATGAGTGACAGTCTGTGAGTGTCTGTTTACACTGATTGTATCTAAGGTTATATTAGAGTCTGAAGAGGTTCATCGTATTATCACATGAATGATATCATCAGTGATGTGATCAGTAATGTCAAATGAGATGTTATCAGTGATTTCATCAGTGATGTCATTTGAGATGTCATCAGTGATGTCATCAGTGATGTCATTTGAGGTGTCATCAGTGATGTCATTTGAGATGTCATCAGTGATGTCATCAGTGATGTCACTGACCATGTCATGAATGATGTAATATGTGACATCATCAGCAGTGGATTGCGGATGCGCGATATATAGTTATTGCAACTAACTATATATGCGAATTTCTATGGTTTTGTGCGAGTAAATTAAGGTTTTGAAAATGCTAATCCCTAACTATATATGGTCTATAACCAATGGTTTTTTCAGTGAATTTTCAAGGTTTTGTAAATGCAAATTCCTAACTATATATGGTCTATAACCTATGGTTTTTTCAGTGAATTTCATTGGTTTTTTAAAAGGTAATATCTATAGCTGTAAAATATATTCTTTATTACGTGACGTATCACGTAGCCACGTGAGACGCCTCATGACGTGTCACATAAACGTGACGTATCGTCTCTGCAGCGAAAACAAAACCCGAAACGTAAGCGCGCCAGAGCACGCTTACAGATATATATATATTTTTTTTAACCTTAATTAGACAAAACCCACACGTGCACATATCTTAAGGCCTTGCAAAGGCACATCAAACAAACAGTCCCCACAATTTTGCCAAGTTTATTGGAAATCTATTCCTTTAAATTTTATTTTACTGTTTCTCCAGGTTTTCCCCTTGTTACGCTTACCGGAACGCTACCCGGTACGCAAACCGGACGCTCCAAAAACACAAGATGTCGAACTCCTGTTACGCTACCGTTTAGCTGCCCGGTTGGCGTACCGGGAAGCGCCTCTACAGCGAAAAATCGCAATTTTTTTTTCTTTTTTCCTTTTGCCCTGCGGGGCACTTTAATATCCCCCTCATCAATCCTAGGGGGTCAGGAGGGGTCTATCTTGCCCCCTTTCCTTCATTTCCCCCTTTATTTTTCACCACCTCTTGACTCTCGATCCTACCGAGAGACAAGATGGCGGCCGCTCCGGACTGTTTACAAAGTTGACAGCCAATCAGCTTCTCCTCAGACTCCCGTTACGCTGCCGGTTAGCTGCCCAGTTAGCTGCCCGGTTCGCGTACCGGGACGCGCCTCTACGGCGAAAAATTGCAATTTTTTTTTTTTTTGCCCCGTGGGGCACTTTAATATCCCCCTCATCAATCCTAGGGGGTCAGGAGGGGTCTACCTTGCCCCCTTTCCTTCATTTCCCCCTTCGTTTTTCACCACCTCTTGTCTCTCGATCCTACCGAGAAACAAGATGGCGGCCGCTCCGGACTGTTTACAATGTTGACAGCCAATCAGCTTCTCCTCAGACTCCCGTTACGCTGCCGGTTAGCTGCCCGGTTAGCTGCCCGGTTCACGTACCGATTTGCGCCTCTACGACAAAAAATCGCAATTTTTTTTTTTGGGGCCCCGCGGGGCACTTTAATATCCCCCTCATCAATCCTAGGGGTTCAGAAGGGGTCTACCTTGCCCCCTTTTCTTCATTTCCCCCTACGTTTTGGCCTCCTCTTGTCTCTCGATCCTACCGAGAGACAAGATGGCGGCCGCTCCGGACTGTTTAGAATGTTGACAGACACCGGAGAGCCAATCAGCTTCGCTTCGCAAAGGTCCGTTACGCGAAAAGTACTCGAACCGGTTCGCTATCCGGGACGCTGTCACAGATATATCTGTTTTTTTAAACGTTAATTTCTCAAAATCCACTGGAGCACATATATTGAGACCCAGCAAAGGCACATCGGGCTAACAGTCCCTACAATTTTGCCAAGTTTCGTGCAAATCCATTCAGCCGTTCGAGCTAAAAGTGAGGCCAAACGCCCTATGGAAAAATGAATGGGAAAAACGCGTTTTGGGACCCCCCTTTTTTCTTGGCCCCCCCTTGACGGAACCCCCCAAATTTTCAGGGGCTGCTCAGAAACAAAATGTGCCATTTTCCTGAAAATTTTAGCCGATTCCGTCCACAAACGCCAAAGTTATTAGACATAGAATATCGCCAGAAGGTTATATATATATATATATATATATATATATATATATATATATATATATATATATATATATATATATATATATTCACTGAAAAATCCATAGGTTTCACACCAGTTATAGTTAGGAATTAGCATATTAAATTCACTAAAAAAAACATAGGTTTCACATCAGTTATAGTTAGCTGGAAATTTTACTGACATAAAACCATTGAAATTCCACGTTATAGTTAGTTGGACTCACTATAACTTGCGTGTGTAATGCACTGCTGATGACGTCACATATTACATCACTCATGACATGGTCAGTGACATCACTCATGACATCACTGATGACACCATCCAGTGAATGTGTGCCTTTCTGAAAAATAAATGTTTTATATATGTATATGTAAAGGTCGATGGAAGAATAAATGTTTAAACAAGTGTGTAAATGGATGTTTTAAAAAAAAAAATGATTGGTTAACTGGCTTATTAAGTGTATCTTAGTGAATACATATATTAACGAGTAATGTTTAAATATTTAAATATATATATCAGTGTTTCACTGTGTGTATAAATGGCTGCATGGGTTGGTGAGTAGTATATGGGTTATTAGATGTTTTTGTATCAGTATGAGTGTCTGTATGGTTTGGTGGGAGTGTTACTTAGCACATAGATGCATCAATGACTGACTCACTGTTTGTATGTGTTTTGAAGACTGCATATGTGCAGGACTGTATGGGTGGATGAGTGTGTGTATGCGTGTGTTAGTGAGTGAATGACTGTCTCATTAGTGTCTTTATCAGTAACTACTACACATGTTTTAATCTAGTATATGTGAGTATTGATGTATATGAGTGAGTATATTTGAGAGTGAGAGATTGAAAGAGTTCTTGTTTAAATAAGTATGTGTTTCTATAATCGATTGTTTAAGAGAGTAAGTATGTGTAAGTTTCCTTAGAAGTAAGGTGGTAGTGTGTGTATAGCTGTATATGCAAATAAATGGATGTTCAAAAGTTTATTTGCATGTGTGAGTATGTGTGTGAGTAACTTTTGGATGACTGTCGGAGTGTAACAGGATGTATGGAAAGGGGCGACCACTCGGTCCCCCCGAACGCATGGTAGGGGGCCCGGATCCCCCCGGGAAACCATTTTGGGCGGGGGGCGTGTCACGACTGGTATGCCCGAAGTGGCGTAGCCGGGGCACGCCTTTTTCCCGCCCAAGAGGGGTTGTCCTAGACACCTACATCATCGGCCACGCCCAGGAGGCGTACCGGAGGAGGGTACACGCCCTCCCGAAGAGGAATAAAGAGAGCGGGAATCCAAAGAAGCATCCTCTTGTTCCTGTGCTTGGAAGCTGCACCCACTCGTTGCAAGTGAGCCCTCGACGGAACAAGGAGCAATTTTGAGAACTTGTGATTCTTGTGTTTCTCTTTCAGTGACTTCGAGGCTCAGGGTCCAGAACCGCGTTGATCAACGTAGATCGGACACTCGATAATAATGCCTGGCCAGAAGGCAGGAAAGAAGTCCGGAACCGACCAGATGCTTCGCATGCTGGTAAGAGATATGGCGAACATGAAGAAGCAGATGGCTGCGATGAACAATCCGGGTAGACCGAAGAAGGTAATAGGCCCGGCTTTGCCGAAGGTTGTCCCCGAGGGTAGGGGGAAGCGGGTTAGGAATAGGGCGGCAGGGGGTGAGGTCCCGGTTCCCGAGTTACCCCCGGCAAGCCCGGTCATTCCAGTCGAGGCCCCGGTACCGATCCCAGACGCGGGTCAACCGATTCCGGTTGTTGTTACGCCCGCCAGCGAGGAGGACATGCCTCCGGAATTAGCCGCCCAGTTGGCTGCATGGCTTGGCAGAAAGACGGGGGGTGCTACGGCACCGGCAGACACGGCGGAAGAGGCCAAATTACTAATGCAGCAGTTGCGGCAGTCGCGAGAGGCCACGAAGGCGAATCTCCCTTTTGTTCCCCCACAGGTGATCACGGAAGGACCGGCAGCTGGTGTCGAAGCAGCAGCGGGAACAGCACCGGAGCCGGGTAAGCAAGCATTGCCGATGGCAAGGGAGGGGTCTTTGCCCTCAAGACGGGAGAAGGTGGTCCAACATATACCGTTGGCCACAAAAGAATTGATATGGGCTGATAAGTATGTGAACATGTTTTCCCTGCTGACTGACCATCGCGAGATGGAGTATGTTAAGGCACAGAAGGAGTTGTGGCACCCGAGTGTATGGCGAGCCAAAATGGCGGGATTCAGGGTGGATGAGACAATCTCGAATTGGGCCAGGGCCTTTGCAATGTTTTCTGCAAATATTGGGGAACGTAAGCCCGAGGTTTTGACCGAATTGTCCTGCTATCAGGCACGAATAATGGATTTTTATGATACATATGAGGGTGACGAATGGATGGGGTACGATATGAAGTTTCGTAAGGGCAAGGAGTACGATTCATCTCTGACGTGGGATTGTCTCGACTCAATCTCTTGGCAGAAGCAGCTCCTGCCGGGCGCAACGAAGTCGTCCTCGCTTGGCGGGAATGGGTCGGGGCCTTCCCGCCATCAGCCTGCGGCGCCCTTTCGAGCAGGCCCCGCGGGCGACCACCAACTAAGGAATGGTGGGAATGGGGGTAGGAAAGGGGTCTGTTGGAATTTTAACAGAGGCAATTGCACTAGGCCACAAGGGACATGTAAGTTCAGACATGTGTGTGCAGGTTGCGGAAACTCTTCACACCCCGAGAGCTCGTGCCGAGCCAAGAATGGTGATACAGGGGGTAGAGGAGGGGCCAAACAGGTCTGAGCGGGACCATTGGGTACTGCTACCTACCCCTGTAGATATCATGGCAATGATCCCCTGGCTAAACGAATACCCTGATCATGTCTCCGCTGGGGTGTTGAGGAACGGCTTCTTATATGGTTTCCACATCCCGGCGGGGGATTTTCGAGGGGAACCACTTTGTAGAAACCAACTGTCGGTTCAGCTTAATCCAGCGGTGGTTGAAAGGAAGATTGCAAAGGAGGTTGCCCTTGGCCGGGTAGTTGGCCCATATAGACACCCGCCAGTAACTAATTTCATCTGTTCCCCGTTGGGAGTGGTTCCCAAGAAGGACCCGGGGGAATTTAGGCTGATCCATAACTTGTCAGCTCCGAGGGGTCTTTCAGTGAATGATGCCATTGACCCAGGGGTTTGCTCGGTGCGGTACGCATCCTTCGATGATGCCGTCGCCATGTTGAATCGCTTGGGGCCCGGAGCGCTGATGGCAAAGTCAGATATTGAGTCAGCGTTCCGGTTGCTCCCGGTACACCCACGGGTTCAGCGTCTGTTAGGCTTTGTTTTCCAGGGCCAATACTACATGGATAGATGTATGCCAATGGGTTGCTCCATCTCTTGTGCTTATTTTGAGAAATTCAGTTGTTTTCTGGAATGGGCGTTCACCAAGGCCACTGGCCATGCCCAGGTTATGCATTACCTAGATGATTTTTTGTTTTTGGGGCCAGCCGGCGACACAAAATGTGCGCAGGCGTTACAGGAATTTTGCACTCTCATGAAGGGGTTCAGGGTGCCATTGGCACCGGGTAAGACGGTAGGACCATCTACTTCACTCGAGTTTCTGGGAATTGAGCTCGATTCTGTGGAGGGATGTTTCCGTCTGCCAGTGGAGAAAGTAACGAAGTTCAGGGCTTCCCTGGAACTGTGCATTAGCAAAGAGAAAGTTACCCTCCATCAGTTACAACAAGCAGTGGGCCAGCTTAACTTTGCCCTAAGAGTGATACCAAGGGCCCACCCCTTTTCCCGCTCTATTGCACAAGCCATGGTTGGTCTCAAGGAGGGACACCACCGCACGAGACTGTCTGCAGAGGTTCGCCAGGACATGCGCATTTGGTTGACATTTCTGGCGGATTTCAACGGTCGAGTGGTGTGGAACAAGCCACCTGCGTCCTCGGACGAGCTGGGTTTGTGGACCGACTCGGCTGGGAGCGTGGGATTTGGCGCCATCTTTGGTAACCGATGGTCGGCGCAAACATGGCCGACGTGGTGGCACACCAGCGGTCTCACAGGTAACATTGGGTTTCTCAAGTTGGTCCCCATTTTTGTGGCTCTGAAGGCATGGCCGGATGAGTTCCGAGATCGATCTGTTGTGTTTTGGTCCGACAATATGACTGTCGTTGAATGTATAAATAATCAGGCAGCACGCTGCAAGTGGATATTGAGATTACTGAAGGAAATTGTACTACTTTGCATGAGACTGAACGTACAATTCAGGGCGAAGCATGTGCCAGGTGTACTTAACCAGGCGGCTGATGCACTCTCTCGTTCACACATGTAGGCTTTCAGGGGTTATCTACCTTCCGCGGGCCTAGCGGCGGCACCATTTCCCGAAGCACTCTGGCTACTCGGTGCCCCGGATTACAAGACCTCGTGGCAGCAAGCTTAGCCCCCAGGACAAGGAAGGCATACGAAGGAGCGTTTCGTTCCTATTGTGCATTTTTGGGTCCGGCTGGGGGGGACAATTGGGTCGGGAGGATATGTCCTGAAGTTTCTAGTAGCACTGCACAGTGCAGGCCGATCAGTGGCAACGGCCAATAGACACCGGGCCGCCATTTCATTCATGGCACAGGCGCATGGTATCAAGGACCCGACATCGTCCTTTTTAGTGAGAAAAGCCCTTCGTGGTTGGCAACGCCTTGAGGGTCGTAGAGTAGACGAGAGGCGCCCGATTGGGTTAGAAAGGTTGTCCCTCCTGATAGCGATACTCCCCACGACATGCTCCTCCCAGTTCGAGGCAGTGCTGTTCCGGGCCGCTTTCGCATTAGCGTTCCATGGGGCTATGCGGGTTAGCGAGCTGGTTGCTAGAAATAAGAATGATGTGGAAGGAGGTCTGTGTCTGGACTACATTCTGATTAAGGGTGACTCAATGATGGTCACAATAACCAGGTCCAAGACCGACCAGAGTGCTATGGGAGACAGTATTGTTGTTCAGCGCATGCGAGGGTCCCCCGTGTGCCCGGTAAAGTGCGTTGAGGAATATTTGGCACGAAGAGGGGAAACATGGGGGGGAAGCTTGCTGAGACACATCGACGCCACCCCACTGACGAGGTTTCAGTTTCAGAGGGTGCAAACAATGGCAATCGCGGCAGCGGGCTTGGACCCGGGCGATTTCGGGACCCATTCCTTTAGGATAGGGGCTGCTACCGAGGCTACAGCCAGGGGTCAGAGTGTTGAGAAGGTGAAACAACTGGGACGATGGTCCTCGAACTGTTATAAAAGGTATGTGCGGTTGCACATGTTGTGAAGTCATTTTCATGCACTCACGCTTCTTGTCTTCTGTTTGGTTTACAGTTTCGCGAGCAGGCTATGCGGGGCGGACTGGGCAGTCGACTCGGCACCTGGGGAACAGCGGTCAGAGATCACCGGCTGAGGAAAAAGTGGTGTGGGTCGTAGGCCACTCATACGTGAGACGGGCGGGGACGTATTCAAAGCAGGTGACGTGACTCACGCAGCTGGGGAATACGGGTACAGGGTGACCTTCCACGGAAGGGGCGGGCTCTGTATTGACCAGTTTGAATCTTTTGTTGAGGGTCTGTTAGGGCGGCAGAGGTCACCGCCATCTGTAATCATAGTACACCTGGGGGGCAATGACTTGGTGACACTCGGGAGGCGAGTATTACTCGAGCGAGTTTTATCTACTGTTAGCTGGCTGGCGAGAAGAATCCCGGGGTGCACGATAGCATGGTCCCACATGATTCCCAGGAAGATGTGGCGGGGGGGCCTCTCTGTGTCAGCATTGAACCATTCAGTTAAAAAGGTCAATAATAAACTCGGTAGGTTGTTTCGCTCGGCGCAGTTGCACTGTATTCCGCACGGATGTATTCGGAGGGATCACATGTATCTCGACGATGGGGTCCATTTGTCCCGGGAGGGGAATGTCTTACTCATAGGAGACTTCGTAGCATGGCTAAAGGGTTTGGAAAAACATGACCTTTAGTAAGAGTTTGTGGGGGGGGGCCGGATAGCCGGTCAACTATCCGGCCTGTGGCGGTAAGGTCATGATCGGTGAGCAGTAATTTCAAGGTACCTAGAGGGGGGGTGCCACCCACTATGGATGGGAGCGCCCGGGGGGAGGCGGCCATTGGCCCCTCACACGGGGAGGCGGCACCCACTAAGTATGGGTCGCCTAAGGGAAGACGGTCATAGGCCTCTTCTAGGGGAGGAGGCGGCTAGATGCCCCTCCTACGAATTTCCCGGGGCCCGGATATCCGCGACGGCGGATGTGATAGACAGTGTGGGGTGGGAGGGGGGTCCACGCTACCTTCTTACAGACACCTCACACGAGTCCTCGGACGACCCTTAAGATGGCGTCGAGTTAAAATTGGGGGCCCCCGCAAGACAAGGGAAATTGGAGTTGGCACAGAGGTACAGTCCTCTGCGCGCCCGCCCTCACACCGTGAGGGGGAGAGTTCTGGTAGTAGGGATCTGACACCGGTTGCGACCTTGCCGTTGGCCCGTAATGTTAGGATGTACAATTTTAATTTAGAAAGTATGCATTTGCAGGATGTTAGACTCGGCTAGAAAATCCTCTGTACTAGAGATTTGTTAAGGTTAGCCAAAGAACATGTCTTCATCGAAATGTAATAAATGAAAATTGTACATGATATGAAACTGTTATTTTAATGTTTTAATTTTGTTTCATATTTTAATAAATACGGCCGGGAGGGTAACTCCCTCCCGCCTTCCAAAAGTTCAGAACTGCGTCCGTCTTCCCATCCTTGGGGATTGTGTTGGGAGGGGGTGACAGGCATCCCGGCCATATGGAAAGGGGCGACCACTCGGTCCCCCCGAACGTATGGTAGGGGGCCCGGATCCCCCCAGGAAACCATTTTGGGCGGGGGGCATGTCACGGCTGGTATGCCCGAAGTGGCGTAGCCGGGGCGCGCCTTTTTCCCGCCCAAGAGGGGTTGTCCTAGACACCTACATCGTCGGCCACGCCCAGGAGGCGTACCGGAGGAGGGTACACGCCCTCCCGAAGAGGAATAAAGAGAGCGGGAATCCGAAGAAGCATCCTCTTGTTCCTGTGCTTGGAAGCTGCACCCACTCGTTGCACGTGAGCCCTCGACGGAACAAGGAGCAATTTTGACCCACCCACCAGCCCCTTATGGCAACGTTAGTACTGCAATAAAGTGATTTGCTTTGACTGATACCATGACAATATTAGTTCTGCAATAAAGTGATTTTGTTTGATAACATTTTCTTACCTTGGTTTAGCAGATGATAACGGTCTAAGTTTATTGATGTGATTAATGTCTAGTAGTAGAGACAGATATTGCTATATACAGTGTAATTTTCTCCCTTAGTAGTTAAACAAATGTCGTATTTATTTTTTGGTCGGGCGATAAGGTCATGATCGGTGAGCAGTAATTTCAAGGTCCCTAGAGGGGAGGCGCCACCCACTATGGATGGGAGCGCCTGGGGGGAGGCGGCCATTGGCCCCTCACACGGGGAGGCGGCACCCACTAAGTATGGGTCGCCTAAGGGAAGACGGTCATAGGCCTCTTCCAGGGGAGGAGGCGGCTAGATGCCCCTCCTACGAATTTCCCGGGGCCCGGATATCCGCGACGGCGGATGTGATAGACAGTGTGAGGTGGGAGGGGGGTCCACGCTACCTTCTTACAGACACCTCACACGAGTCCTCGGACGACCCTTAAGATGGCGTCAAGTTAAAATAGGGGGCCCCCGCAAGACAAGGGAAATTGGAGTTGGCACAGAGGTACAGTCCTCTGCGCGCCCGCCCTCACACCGTGAGGGGGAGAGTTCTGGTAGTAGGGATCTGACACCGGTTGCGACCTTGCCGTTGGCCCGTAATGTTAGGATGTACAATTTTAATTTAGAAAGTATGCATTTGCAGGATGTTAGACTCGGCTAGGAAATCCTCTGTACTAGAGATTTGTTAAAGTTAGCCAAAGAACATGTCTTCATCGAAATGTAATAAATGAAAATTGTACATGATATGAAACTGTTATTTTAATGTTTTAATTTTGCATGTGTGAGTAACTTTTGGATGACTGTCGGTGTGTAACAGGATGTATAGGTGTATCACTACATATGATGAGTGAGTATATGCATGAGTGACTATATAGAACTGTTGGCGAATGAGTGAATGTGTATATAGATGGTGGAATTATTGAATTGGTTGTTGTAACTTGTATGGTATCTCCATTTTAATTATTTTTTTTTTTATATTTTTCAATATGTGTTTCATGGGTTACATTACAGTGAAAGGAGGTCTGTCACTCTGTCACAAGGATGATGTCATCAGTGATGTCATGAGTGATGTCACTAACCATGTCATGAGTGATGTAATATGTGACGTCATCAGCAGTGCATTACACGCGCAAGTTATAGTGAGTCCAACTAACTATAACGTGGAATTTCAATGGTTTTATGTCAGTAAAATTTCCAGCTAACTATAACTGATGTGAAACCTATGTTTTTTTTAGTGAATTTAATAGGTTTTTTAAATGCTAATTCCTAACTATAACTGGTGTGAAACCTATGGTTTTTTCAGTGGATTTCATAGGTTTTTTAAATGATAATTCCTAACTATAACTGTTCTGCAACCTATGTTTTTTTCAGTGAATTTCATAGGTTTTTGTAATGCTAATTCCTAACTATAAGTCTCACTTTATCAGTAAGACTGTTAGCGCTCTAGTTCTTCTTTAGAACACTCTGGTACATTCTGTCATTGGGCTACAGTTGGGATACATCTGGCTGATATTTGGGCTACATTTGCTTTTTTTGTCTCTTGTGGCCATCTTTGGGCTACATTGGGCTACATTGGGCTACATTGGGCTACATTGGGCTACATTTGGGCTTCATTTGGGCTCTAACATATATATAGCCCAATGTAGCACAATATATATTTTTTTCAAAGTAAATTTTTGTAAAAACCACTTGAGAATAGCAAAGGCACATTGGGCTACCAATCCCTACTACTTTTCCCAATTTCTTTAAAAAAAAAAAAATTTTTGTTGCTATGGAGCGCTCCCGGTGCGCGCCCCGGGGAGCGCCCCAAAAAGCGTACTTTTATAAAGCGCCCCGGGGCGTGCCGTCCCGTAAGCGCCCGGGGCGTGTCGCGTAAGTGCGTCGGGTCATGTGACCAGAAAATAACACTTTTCATTGGTTCATAACAGTTTTGGTTTCATAATGATGAAGCCCCTGCTCATGTGACCTGAAAATAACACTTTTCATTGGTTCAATAATTTTTTTTTCTAAATTTTGAGAAACCCACCCATTTCTCTCACTATTGATTTGCACTTGGAGAGAGCAAGAGGTGTTTTGTGAACTCTCTACTCATTAATTTTCCTGATCTACAGCAATGGCTGCAAGGGAGTCATCCAGCAGTGATTCAGATAGATTTGTGCAAGAGGACCCTCCTCACCAGAAAACAAAGAACCGCTTTATCTGGAAATTTTATGACATCCCTGAAGGACAAAAAAAAGTTAATGCAAGTAAAGTAACTTGTAAAATATGTGGCAGTATTTTATCCAGAGGCAATCCTCTAAAAAAATATAGCTTTGGAAATGCCAATTTAATTAGGCATGTCAAAAGAAGACACCCCAAAAATTATTCCAGGGAGATTGTCAGGGAGCTGGCAGAGAATGCACGAAGAGATGGCGACAGCACCTCCACTGGTGGAGCAACACCTTCAGGAAGAACACGTGCAAGAATGGTCCCTAACGTTCAGCCGGTCTTTGCAGGCATAACATTTTTATGCATGGACTGTGACGAACTACTTTGTTATGGAGAGCAGAGCATTGAACTCATTGCAATGAAGAGACAGGAACACCGATGCTCTCCCCGTCCATAAATTTTCTCATTTTTTTGCTCCTGTTGAGCAGTTTTTGAATCCCTGTTTTTGTTTTTCCCCTGTAAAAAATCCAAAAAAAATATAAAATCGTTTTAAAAAGTATAAAAAAAATATAAAACGTCAAAAACAAAAAAAAGTTCTTTTCAGAACTACCTCCAAGTTATAAAAAAAATCTATTTTTTTACAAAAAAGTGTCATTCTTTTTTCTCCATGGTCCGCTCCCCGGTGCGCGTACCGGGCGCTCCCCCCGCGCAAATCAAAAAAAAATGACCCCCACAACAAACCTAGGGGATCAGGAGGGGTGTACCCTGCCCCTTTTGCTCATTTCCCCTTTTGATTTTTCCACCTCAATCCTACCGAGGTACAATATGGCGGCCGCTGCGGACTGTTTCGAATGTTTACAGACACCCGAGAGCCAATCAGCTTTGAGCGCGCAAGTCGCGTGGCGCGCTTTGAGCGCTCCCCGGTGCGCGTACCGGGGCGCGGCTCTAGATATATATATTTTTTTGAACCTAAATTACTAAAAATCCACTGGAGCACATATCTTAAGACATAGCAAAGGCACATCGGGCTACCAGTCCCTACAATTTTGCCAACTTTGGTGGAAATCCATTCAGCCGTTCAGGCTAAAAGTGAAATCGACCGCCCTATGGAAATTAACATAGGGAAAACGCATTTTGGGACCCCCCTTTTTTCTCGGCCCCCGCTTGACACATCCCCCTCAAACTTTCAGGGAAGGACCGGAGCGCCGCGAGGCCATTTTGAGGAAATTTTCAGGCAGATTCGTCAACCGGCGCCAAAGTTATTCCAAATAGAATGTTGAGATTTAACATTGAAAAAAATCCTAACTATAACTACCTACTGGCGACCGCCAGTAGGTGATATATATATATATATATATATATATATATCACCTACTGGCGGTCGCCAGTAGGTATATATAGTTAGGATTTTTTCCCTATGGGATTTCTGAAAATTCTATGTCTAATAACTTTGGCGTTTGTGGACGGAATTGGCTGAAATTTTCTGGAAAATGGTACATTTTGTTTCTGAGCAGCTCCTGGGGGTGTTCGGCAAGGGGGGGCTGAGATAAAAGGGGGGTCCCAAAACGCGTTTTTCCCATGTTAATTTCCATAGGGCGGTTGGCCTCACTTTTAGCCCGAACGGCTGAATGGATTTCCACGAAACTTGGGAAAATTGTAGGGACTGTTAGCCCGATGTGCCTTTGCTAGGTCTCAATATATGTGCTTCAGTGGATTTTGAGAAATTAACGTTTAAAACAAGATATATATCTGTAACAGCGCTCCGGGCAGCGCTCCGGTTAGCGAACTTTCCGCGTATCGGAACTTTGCGATGCGAAGCTGATTGGCTCTCCGGTGTCTGTCAACATTCTAAACAGTCCGGAGCAGCCGCCATCTTGTCTCTCGGTAGGATCGAGAGACAAGAGGAGGCCAAAACAAAGGGGGAAATTACCATAAGGGGGCATAGTAGATCCTCGTTGACCCCCTAGGTTTTATGTGGAGGTTTTAAAAGGGCCCAGGAGGGTCAAAAAATTTTTTTTATTTTTTTTTGCGTGGTGAGCGCCAAGTTTGCGAACCTGAAAGCGTTCTGGGCAGCGTACTATAAGGATAAAAGAATGATAGACTTTTCTAATACTGTATGTTAATTGTTTGTTATTTGTTGTTTTTGTTCGTTTTTTTTTATTTATTTATTTATTTTGATTAAAAAAAATGTATGGGTCAGAATTTTCATAGTTCAATAAAACTTCCAGCATTACATCATCTGGAATCTCCTCAAACATGCATGTTTCTATGTCTTGTAAGCTTTCAATAAATTGTTCATCAAAAGATTCATCCATAAAATCTTCATCCAAAATTTCTTCAGTTAAAATCTCTTCTGTTGTAATGTCGAAGGAAACATTGATTTTTTCGTGCTCCCCTTCCATTTTTTTGCTGTAAATTGCATAAAAAAATAATTATATTAGAAGAGTTAGGGCACTGTTGGGTTTAAGTTCAGACAGGTAGTTCTGTTTTTTTAACAGTGAAGTTAAAGTAAGTAAATTCATAATTATAGCAGAGAAGTGTAAGTCAATCAATACATATAACAGAGGAGCCTATCTGTATATATAACTATAGCAGGGGGACAGTAAATAATTATCAAAAAACGTTTTTACAAATTAATTTAAAGTGCCACTTACAAATTATCAATTTACTTTACAGGGAGGTGAAAAGGCTCTTGAAATGTAGTTCAGGAAGTAGTAGTGAAAATGGCTGTGTTTCCTTCTCTTCTTTTATATATATTCAGGTACATAACCAATCAAATGTCAGGGAAAAAAAATTGAATATGAAAGTAAAATTTTCATTGGTTGTCAATTCCAATACTTCAGGTGTGTTTTGTGAAGTAATTTACCTCAGGGTATTTAGATAGGTCTACAGGCTAAATGGCTAAATGAAATTTCAATCAAATTTGTGAGAATGAAAGGGATTGTTATGTAGTATGAGCTAATCTATATTTGGTGAGAGTGTCTCTAGTCGTTTTTCTGTAAATTACTTTCCCACCTTTTTTTAGGACCGCTTTCCGGAAAGCGGCCCGGTTAGCGAACCTTAAGCGTCACGGGAGTCCACCATTTTGTGTTTCGGTCGCATTAAGATACAAGATGGAGGGCAAATAATGTTTAGAATGGGTAGAAGGGGTCATGGTAGACTTATCTTGACCCCCTAGGTTTTCTGAGGGTGGCTGAGGAGGCTTATATGTGCGGAAAAAAAACATTTTTTTTAAAAATTCCGCGAGGTTAGCTTTCCGGAAAGCGGCCCGGTTAGCGAACCTTAAGCGTCACGGGAGTCCACCATTTTGTGTTTTGGTCGCATTAAGATACAAGATGGAGGGCAAATAATGTTTAGAATGGGTAGAAGGGGTCATGGTAGACTTATCTTGACCCCCTAGGTTTTCTGAGGGTGGCTGAGGAGGCTTATATGTGCGGAAAAAAAAAAATTTTTTTAAAAATTCCGCGAGGTTAGCTTTCGGTTAGCGAACCGGGTAGCGGCCCGGGGAGCGTATTTTGTGGAAAATTAGTGAAAAAAGTTAGAGAAAAATAATAATTGTGAGTGATCAGATGTAGGGTAGCTCTGAGAAGAGCTTTTGGGTTTATGGTACATTTAGGTACTTATAAGTAGGTACCAATGCACAGTCTTAAATTCAGAATGAAAATTCTGTTGCCCTCATCTGAGAAGTGAACTCCATCTCCTCTGTAGATATCTTGCATGTAGTAACGCAAGTTATTGTTGTACAGGGAGCCCATTCCATGGTCTCTCATGAAAGCTGAAACAGATTTGTTTACATGCTTCCTCGCTTTCTCAATTTGTGGAGAAAATTGGTTGGACCACCTCCATTTCTGTCTTTGGCATATATTGGAATATACCAAGGCAGTTTGAGGTAAAAGTGCCATTAATTGCTCAAAGGTGTCCTTTAAAAGCATTTCCAGACCTACCCCTGTCAAAGTGCCCAAATCATTACCTCCACAGTGCACAATTAACAGGTCAGGTTTTGGCAAATGCATAAAGGTTTTCACCAATGGTATCAATTGGTGACATTTTAATCCTCTTTGGCCTAACCACTTAATTTCCACATCTTGTAAATTGAGGTTAGGTAAATTTCTGTTCTCAGCTTACCTTTGAGCCCAGTGGATGTAACTATGTCCAACAATCCAGACCTTAAACATGGTTGGAGAAGGTTGTGCTGCAGTCAGATGAAGTGTGGTAATGAAAGGGCAGTTGAAACAGTAGGAGTTTGTAAAGAAAAAAAACTGAGGATTTCCCATGCTAATGATTCATTAGCAGTGATTGGTGCATTTCCATTTCTGAAAACAGAAAGTTAGGGTGCATGGATGTGTTCTTTGAAAGATGTAATTTGAATGGTCAAGGAAGAAACATTTAATGAAAGATTGCACTGGATACGCAGGTGCACTGAGAGTTCAGAGTTCAATTGAAACATTGTTGTGTGAATTTGCAAACATGAGAGGTCTTCCAGGAGGTGGTTGCTATGGAAAAAAGGCAGAGAGGGCAGAGGGGGGAAGGGTTTTGATTTGAAAAAAGTGAGGGAAGAGTTATGATTGGCTAATATGAGAGATATGTGAAATGAATATCTGTATTTCTGTGCTTTCAATAGCTGCAGCCTCTGGAGTGCATCCTTTTTCTTCTGCTGAAGACAATTTGGTGTATTTCTGAGACTGTTTTCAAAACTCAAAAAGTATTTGCTAAGGTGAGAAAAGATTTATTTAATTTAGATAGAGAATAGTATGATTTAAGGAGAAAATGATGAAGAAAGCTGTGTTTTTAAAATGTGGCTTTGTCTCTAGTGATATACAAATAGATTTTGTTTCTTTGAGAAATTGTAATTGCATATTTGGTATAGCATTCTGGCATGCAGTAACACAAGTTTTTGTTGTACATGGAGCCCATTCCATGGTCTCTTATGTAAGCTGAAACAGATATGTTGTTTTTAAAAACGATTTTTGAAATCACTTACATTTCTGGATATGTACTGCTAGAGCTTCATAGGTTGTTTTGGGTCATATTTATAAGGCATTCGAGTGTCTTTGATGTTATTTTTTCCTTTTCAAATGGAAAGCATTTCACATGGGGCAAGTGTCTTGTAAATACGCTCCCACCTGCGCTTGGCAAATTTAGATTTTGATTATGGGAGTTACATAGCCATGTTAATAATGTCCAAAAAATGGTGCTAGGGCATTCCAGAAAACGCTTTCATGTGTCTCATGGACATTTTCAGTCATTTCCTCTTGAATGCAGATATACAATTGATTTATATGCAGTGTTTAAAAACGATTTTTTGAAATCAATTACATTTCTGGATATGTACTGCTAGAGCGTCATAGGTTGTTTTGGGTCATATTTATAAGGCATATGAGTGTCTATGATGTTATTTTTCCTTTTTAAATGGAAAGCGTTCTTCATGGTGCAAGTTTTTTGTAAATACGCTCCCTCTTGCGGTTGGCAAATTTAGATTTTGATTATGGGAGTTACATAGCCATGTTAATAATGTCAAAAAAATGGTGTTAGGGCATTCTAAAAAAACGCTTTCATGTGTCTCAAGGACATTTTCAGTCATTTCCTCTTGAATGCAGGTATACAATTGATTTATATGCTGTGTTTAAAAACGATTTTTTTGAAATCAATTACATTTCTGGATATGTACTGGTAGAGCTTCATAGCTTGTTTTGGGTCATATTTATAAGGCATTTGAGTGTCTTTGATGTTATTTTTTCCTTTTCAAATGGAAAGCATTCCTCATGGGGCAAGTGTCTTGTAAATACGCTCCCACCTGCGCTTGGCAAATTTAGATTTTGATTATGGGAATTACATAGCCATGTTAATAATGTCCAAAAAATGGTGCTAGGGCATTCCAGAAAACGCTTTCATGTCTCTCAAGGACATTTTCAGTCATTTCCTCTTGAAAGCACGTATACAATTGATTTATATGCTGTGTTTAAAAACGTTTTTTAGAAATCAATTACATTTCTGGATATGTACTGCTAGAGCTTCATAGGTTGTTTTGGGTCATATTTATAAGGCATTTGAGTGTCTTTGATGTTATTTTTTCCTTTTTAAATGGAAAGCGTTCCTCATGGGGCAAGTGTCTTGTAAATACGGTCCCATCTGTGCTTGGCAAATTTAGATTTTGATTATGGGAGTTACATAGCCATGTTAATAATGTCAAAAAAATGGTGCTAGGGCATTCCAGAAAACGCTTTCATGTCTCTCAAGGAGATTTTCAGTCATTTCCTCTTGAATGCAGGTATACAATTGATTTATATGTTGTGTTTAAAAACGATTTTTTGAAATCAATTACATTTCTGGATATGTACTGCTAGAGCTTCATAGGTTGTTTTGGGTCATATTTATAAGGCATATGAGTGTCTATGATGTTATTTTTCCTTTTTAAATGGAAAGCGTTCTTCATGGTGCAAGTGTCTTTTAAATACGGTCCCATCTGTGCTAAGCAAATTTAGATTTTGATTATGGGAGTTACATAGCCATGTTAATAATGTCCAAAAAATGGTGCTAGGGCATTCCAGAAAACGAAAATGTCCTTGAGACACATGAAAGCGTTTTCTTCAGTGAAAATCTTATCTGCAACCATGTGTTGGCCTCACCTCAAACAAACAAAACAGGTGATGGACCGAATGTGGATCAATGACACACATTCATCCCAGTTCAAAGATCTGGGCTTAAACAAACCTTTAGATAGGCCACACCTTATCGTCATCCTGAATTAATCATTTAAAATTTTAGGGAGAGATTTATGATTGTTTTATGCCTGTTTTGAACCACTGTGTGTCATTTTTGTGATGCAGTGCTGGTGCAAAAGATTTGCTATGTTAAATAATAAGTAGGGCATTAAGTTGTTGATGACTGTTATTCATTTACTGTTTGGTAATAGTGGTTTATAACATTTTTTATTATATTTTTCCACAGATTCAACTGCAGATCTTTTCCAAATTTGAAAAATGCCAACGAAAAATCGTATTAGAAAGGCTAGAAAACGTCAAAGACAGCAGGATGATCTTTTATTGCAGCAGTCCTCTTCCCCAAATACTTTTCAAAACACCAAGAAAGCTCCGGGTAAGAGCACAAAATCATTCTTAAGAAATATTTTTAGTAAAAAAAGTATTTATTCTAAAAATGTTTCAGTTCAGAAAAAGAAAAGCAATTTAAATGGAAAGGAAAGACCCATCAAAAATGTTACTGGTAGAGGAAGAGATAATTCTGTGCATGATAGTAGAAGGAAACAACAGTTTAGGGACATTCGAAAACGAATGTTCCGTAATAGGATAATAGTTAATTTATTAAAAAATATTAAGAAAGGCCAACAGAAAGCGGCATTTTATAAGAAGAAGAAAAATGTAGAGAAAATTATTGATCATGCTTTTGAAATTAAGCGAAAGTTGTTTATTTTGGTAATTAATAGAATTAGGAAACTAAGCAAGGTAATTTCTGATTTCAAAACAAAAAGTAGATGGAAGAGAGTAGTAAATCGTAGTAACTTTTGTGAAGTTTTTTCCGGAGAATGGATGCATAGTTCAAGTTGTGAGGCATTTTTTAATGAGGAGAGTTATTTTCAGGATAATGATTTGGTGTTTGCAGTTGACACCAGTGGTCGAGCTTATGAAGTGAAGGATGGTTGTCCAGTTGAAAAAGAAAAAGTTGTGACAACAGAGACAGAAGAGGCGCTAAGTGAGGAGGTTTTAGGAAGACGTCCTAAGGGTCCTGTGTACATTTGGAAGTGTAGTTCTATTTGCAGTGTGCGACAGGTTTCCATCAATTTGCTTTGTGATTTTATACGGACATTTAATAAGAAAAGTTTGAAGCAGAAAATGAAGTTGTTGCAAGATTTAGATCCTTGCAGAGTGAGACAAATAACAGGTTTACGTGGTCATTCACTGGCTTGTCTTTCCAGGAGAGTATGCCAGAGTGTTTTTCATCATTTCAGGATGCTAGCAGTGCATCATAATAAAGTGAGAAAATTAGTGAGAATGTTGTATTATGCTAAGAGTCCAGCAATTATGCTTAAACAATTATGTGCTGCTCTTTTGCATGGTTCTGAAATAGATGTCAAGAATATTTGTGAAGAAATTGAGTTTTGTTACTTTGGTAGTAAAGAAGAGAATGTTCAAATTGACCCAGAAGTAGAGGGTAATGTTGAAGATAATGTACAGGTTTCCAGTACAGATAATTTTCAGAAGGAAATTGCCACGTTTCAGATGAAATCAAGTGAGAGGCCTAATTTCACTTGTGTATGTTGTCGACGCACTTATTATAAGAATCAGACTAAGTTAGTGGATTTATATGCAAAAAGTGAAAGGGAAAATAATAGTGAATGGAAGGATTTTGCCACATACTTGATGGTAGAAAATTATTTAGATTTGGGATCGGATCAACGTGTGTGTACTTATTGTTGTAATAAATTAAACCAAAACCAGATGCCTGCTAGGGCAGTTCATAATAATCTGGAATTGGTTGAGATTCCTTCTGAATTGAAGGATTTAAATACTTATGAATCTATTTTGATTCAAAGTATCCATCCCTTTCAGGCTATTGTAAGAATGGAGCCAAAGACAGGGAAGTTGCCTCCAGCAGATTTACAGAGAGGATTAAAGGGAAGAGTTGTTTATTTGCCTCTAGATTTGAACAAAAACATTAACACAATTGGAGTAGAAAAAGTGGAAGAGGAACCTCTGGTTATCTTGGTTAATGGGGTTCCGACAAAGAATAAGAAAATATGGCAAGATTTAGTGGATGTTAGGAAAGTCAAAAAGGCAACATTGTATTTGAAGAAAAATAATAAGTACTATAAGAATGTATATGTTGCAGAAGAGGAAGTAAGTGATGAAGAGGATAGCGATTTGTGTGCTGGCCAAATTGAGAAAGTAGAGGCCTCTAAAAGTGAAGAAATATATGAACATTATAGTGTTCATCCTTTGCATTCCAAGGATGTCATGGGGAATGCTATTGAGTTGTTTCAAATGAAACAAGCCAAAGGGAGTCCCATTAGTGTTTGGGAGGAAAGTTTGGAAGCTCGGTGTTTCCCACAGCTATTTCCCACAGGTCGAGGAGGAAGATATGATGAGCGACCTCATCAAATTCCTGCGTCTGAATACCGGACTTTACGATTGTATGCAGAAGATCCTAGGTTTCGTCAATGCATTCCATATTTGTTTCATCTCCTGTTTGAAAGCGATCTATCTGGACTGTCATATGCAGTGAACCACATCTTAAAAAGTGGTATACAGATGCGAAACATCTCGGCAAGTGATTTTATGCATAAAGTCATTGTCCAAGACAGTATTTTGGATTCTCACTTAATTAATCTCATGGCGTGTCAGCGTGGTACTAATGAGTACTGGTACCGTCGTCATGGTGATTTAAAATGTATGCTGAGGAACTTAGGAACTCCGACATGGTTCCTCACTCTGAGCTGTGCCGAGTATGGCTGGGAAGACTTACTTGAATTTCTACGAGAGGCAAATGGAAATATTGAAAACATTGAATTCAAGACACCTGGAGAACTGTGTTCTTTGGATCCAGTGAATGTATGCAGGTACTTCAATCATAGATTTGAAGCTATGATGTCTTTCATCACAAATAAGAAGAATCCACCTCTTGGAGAGGTGTTGGATTTCTTCTGGAGAAAGGAGTACCAAGCAAGAGGTGCTCCTCATATACATATGTTGTTGTGGATCAAGGATGCACCTAAATTTGGAACAGATCCGGATGACTTAGTGATGAATTTCATAGAACAGTATTCTACGTGTGCTGTTCCAAACGCAACGGAGAAGAAAAGCCTAAGAGAACAAGATCTACGTTTCCAAAGCCATCGTTGTGGAAAGTACTGTCGTCGTAAATTCAGAAACAAGGACAAGTTCTACACCAAATGTCGTTTCAACTTTCCACGACCGGTGATTTCTAAAGGAAGAGTGAACAGTTTGATGTCTTCTCTGCGACATAATATGACGAGGAAATCACCCAAAAATACTTACAATTTGAAAAGGAACGAAGAGTCCAAGTACATCAACGACTACAACCCAGTGATTTTGTCCATGTGGAATGCTAACATGGATATACAGTTTGTGGCTGACAACTGTATGGCTGTGGCTCGGTATGTGACATCTTACATCACCAAAAAAGAAAAGACAGAACTGAAGGATATGTGGGAGGACATTTGCCATGAAAAGAGCCTTAGCAAGAAGTTGTACAGTTTCAGTCTGAAGATGTTGTCGCATCGAGAAATCGGAGCTTACGAATGTTCTGATCGATTGTCTTCAGCAAGTCTCTATGCCAAATCCAGGAGTATCGTTTGGGCGAGTCTTGGTCTTGCTGCAACGCGAAATCGAGTTCTAAAACCTGTCCGGGAAATTGAGTATTTGGCAGAAAAGGAACCAAACAGTACCGACATTTTGAAGACCAACATGTTGGATACATATTATCCAAATCGAAGCAGTCACCTTGAGAATGTTTGTCTATATGAGGTTCTACAAAATTATATATTCAAGAGGAACATCGAAGAAGATATTGAGAAAGGAGTGTATGCTGTAATTGGAAGTGAGGGATGCCTGGTCAAGCAAAGAAAATGCCAATTAGTAAACCATCGAAAATTGAGTGGCGAATCTCCAGAAAAAAAGGAGTTCTTCTATTTAGCACTTTTGCAACTTTTTAAGCCTTGGCGTGCAGAAGAGGAACTGCTTGGAGATTTCCTCTGTTACGAAGACTCTTTCACTGCTGCTAAGGAGACCATAGAATGTCCTGCTTTTCCCAAATATCAAGAAATGCTAACTTTGGAAATTGAGCAGGAAGCAACGATTGCAGCCGAGCTTGCCAGAGACAGTTCTCAGGACAGTCAGAGTTCTGTTTCATTGAGTCAAGATCCACTTGGAGGACCTATTATCGAAAATGAAGCTGCCACTGCTATGAATGAAGTGGAAAGAGCCATGGCACATGCTCAGGAGGATTCAGTTAACTTAGAAGACTTGGAAAAACAACTCAACGTTGAGCAGAGGAAAATATATGATGAAGTTACCAAGCAAATTGAGCATGGATTAAGTCATGAGAAGAAAGAGTGCTCATGTACATCGTTGAAGCCTGTCCGACTGTACGTGAGTGGAGAAGCGGGAACTGGAAAAAGTTTCCTCATTAAAGCAATTTCTTGTTATGTGCAGGAAAGGACTGAGTCATCGCTGTCTTGTGTTGTCACCGCTCCTACTGGACTGGCAGCACATAACATTAAAGGTATTACTTTGCATCGTCTACTGATGCTGCCAGTGGAGCATGACAACAAATTACAATACCACAAGTTATCTGGGGATGCTTGCTGTGAAGTTTCAAGAGTCTTGAGGAAAATGAAACTACTTATCATTGACTAAGTAAGCATGGTTTCCAATGTCATGCTTGCCTTTGTGCATTTGAGAATGCAAGAAGTACTTAAAACTGAATATGATGTGTTATTTGGTGGCAAACACATCATTGTTTTCGGAGATCTTCTGCAGCTGACACCAGTAAAAGGTCAACCTGTGTTCAAAATACTCACGCATGAAGATACCAGGAAGTGCCTAGGGAGCATTGGCAACGTCAATATATGGTTAAACTTCAATTATGCTGAACTGCATGAAAATATGCGTCAGGCGAAGGATGAAGATTACAAGAAAATTCTACAAGATATTAGAATTGGAAAAGTGACCGAGCATGGAAAAGAAGCTTTAAATGCACGATTACTTTCAAATTTATATCCCGAACAAGAGATTGTGCCTGAGAATATTTTTCAGAAAATTACTGAGAAGAAATCCGGAATATGTTTGATGCCAACTCTTGCAGAATGGGCCTTCTTCAACAACAAAATGTTGAATTTAGAAAAGCAAGAGATTGTGAAACTTGAAGCTATTGACAAAATAGAGCATATGGGATCAACAATTATTTTGTCAGAGAATTTGAAATCAAAATTGGATTCATTAGAGAAGACTATATCTAAAACAGCGGGTTTTGAAAAGACTTTGAATGTGTGTTTAAATTGCCGAATCATTTTGAGAAGGAATTTACATGTTGAAAGAGGTCTGGTAAATGGATCAATGGGTAATGTTGTTGATTATGAGAAATACAGAAATAGAGATGGAATAGAATTTTTAAAAATTAAATTTGATGGCATTGAGGAAGTACAGCTAATTGGTCGTTGTTCTGCTAGGTTTTTGCTTGTTAAAGACTTATATGTTCGCCGTAAACAGTTTCCTGTTTGCTTGGCATATGCGGGGACAATCCATAAATCGCAAGGTTTAAGTGTAGACAGTGCATTGGTGAATATTGGCAGTTCTGTGTTCAAGGAGGGTATGGCATATGTGGCATTGTCACGAGTTAGAACTTTATCAGGATTGTACTTGATTGACTGTGATGTCACAAACATTTGTGCGGATCTAGATTGTGTTAAGGAATACAATAGGTTAAGAAGAGAGTATGCGCCACATTTGCCTCAATATCCTTTGTTTGAGAAACGTGTGGTAGGCCGGAAACGTAGAAATATCAGTAATAGTAGGGAGGTTGTTGCAAAAAGACTAAAAGTCAATGAACCGAAAATTGTTAGCAGAAAGAAAGTGGATTCTGTTGAAGATGTTGTCGGTTTTCAATTTGAAAACAGTTCTGGTGTCAACTGCTATGCAAATGTAGTAGTTAATGTTCTCTTTTCACTAGAGAGTTTAAAAGAACAGATTCTGTTGAATTCAGAACAATTTTTATGCTGTTTGTTGAATTCTGTTTTCGAGAAATGTAGCACTGATCGAACAAAAGTAGAAAGTGTGTCTGAAGTTCGTTATCTGTTAGATGAATGTTCAGGTCAAACAGACTTCTCTGAAAATAATCAGCAAGATTGTCAGGAGTTTTTAATGTATATGCTTGATGTATTGCAAGATGAGGGTGTAGATGTAGATCACCTGTTTGGGCTTTCTTATCAATGGCAGCATGACTGCGAGAATTGTAGGGTATCAAGTACGACTCAGAAAGATTTATATATTTAACTTTGCCAGACAGTAAATCAGTCTCCTTTAATAAGCTAGTAAATGCAGCGGATCACAACATGGAGTGTAGCCAATGTAAATCTGAAATGATGTCAACATTATTTATACGTAGATATGGACAGTATGTCATTTTAATGATCCAACGATGTAGGCCTGATGGATCAAAATTGTCAACTTTAATAAAAAAATTTGTGGCTTCTCAGCTTTCAATATCAGGAAGGACTTTTGTAACTGTAGCAATTATCTATCACGATGGTCCTTCAACAACATCAGGACATTATACAGCTTATTTAAAGTCTCGAAACGGCTGGTCATTCTGCAATGATTCCGTTGTAACTTTCAAAAAAAAATTGCTGTTTGACCTTAAAAATTCTTACCTGGTGTTTTTAAAACCAAAATTTTAAAGAAAGAATCTCGGGATTTCCTGTGAAGAATTGCAAAAGGTTCATCAAGTTGAGGGAATGTAAGTCTGCAATGCTGTCTAGATTATTGGTCCAAAACTTTTAATTATAATGTCAATTTTTAAAATCCAACTATATAAACCTGATGCAAGTAAGTCTGCTTCATAGTAAGCAGTATCAGTGTCATAGGAAAAGGAGAACATGAGTGACAAAGAAGGGTAAGATATTAGTAGTCCAGGATTGTGAAAATAATCTTAAATGTTTTCTTTTTGAAAGTTGCGAAAATAGAAAATGACGGGATTTGATTGGAAGAATTACAAGACTTGTGAATCGCTGCAACATGATTTGGCCTAGTGGAAACATGTGGTAGAATGTGAGAAGTCTTTTCTTGTATGTAACATATTTTTTCTTTCAGAAAGTGGCGGGCTGACAATATTTATAGCACAACAGAGTGGACGCTGTTCATAGGACATCCTTCGACGTCATTGAAAGTAAGTTAATTTTAAGGAGTTTTGAATTCAGATTTCTTAGGTTGTATGGGTTTTTTAAACACAATCATTTTGATTGTGTTTTTTTTTCCCCGCTGTTACATGATGAATACCTTCAAGTCACTGATTTAAGTGAAATTTGATACATTCTGAGAACAGCAAAAATAAACCATTTAACATGTATAATTAATGTTTTGCTTTTTGTACTTATGATATACATTTAGAAATGTGAGGTAGATATGGAGAAACTGAGTCTTCTGTAAGTGTCAATTTTAATGCTTACAGTGCTGTACTTCTGGGTACTGTTTTTTTTAAAAAAAGGAATAGGCCTCACCTCAAAGAAAGCTCTTGAAAGCACACATCTTATTTGCATCCTGAAACAATCATTTAAAATATTAGACACAATTTTATGATGGCTTTACATCTTTTTTGCGCTGCTATTGCATCACTATTGTGAGACATCAGCAGTGCAAAAGAAGCACCATGTTCCAAAATAGGTCTCAGTTCATCAGCATGAAGATACTGTTTGTTTAAAATATATATCTTTAGGATTGTGTAGGGGACGTAGAGAAGCAGAGGCTTCTGTAAATGTCAAAGTTGTTGAAAAACTGTTTCTTCTTGAACCTTTTCCCTTTTCTTTTCTAATTTTTAAATACATGTTGTAATATTTTTGGAAATGTTTGTTCTCTCTTTTACAGATTGAAAGTATGAAAAAATATTTTAAAAAGGTAACAAGAATTATAAGGTAAATGTTTTCTACTCTTTTTACCCGCAATGCACTGCTGATGATGTCACTGACCATGTCATGAATGATGTAATAAGAGGACATGACTTACTTCATTGGTAGGCCTTCACATGCTTTATCTGCTCTGTATTCTTCAACAAGTGTAAAATTGATCTGTAACCCTGAGTAGGTCTCACCTTAAACAAACCTCAGGAGACATCACACCTTATCGTCATCCTGAATTAATAAATAGATTTATTAAACAGTATCTCTGGTTTACTCCCTATAGCTGTCTTTCTTTTAACATTACTCTCTGTTTACTTCCCTTATACTAACTCTTTTTTTTTTAAAACAAAATATTTTTTTGGTTCGCTTCAAGTTCGCGAACCGGGCAGCGAACTGGAAAGCGAACCAAAAGAAATAGAGCTTGCCAGAGTGCTAAACATTCTAGCAATTTTATTTGAAAGGGGAGGCAGTTCTGAAAAGAACTTTATTTATGTTTTTGTTGTTTTTTTTTTTTTTTTTTATCTGAACATTTTTTGTTTTTTTTGTATTTTAAGAACAGTTTTATGTTTTTTTTGTGTTTTTCATGGAGGGGAAACAACAAAAAAACAGGCATTGAAAAGGGCTCAACAGGAGCAAAAAAAAAATTACTGCTTGGGTGGGTTAGGGCAGTTATGGTTTTCAAACACCAAGCTGATTAAGTTCACGCTCATGTTGCCACATGAGAGCATAGCACCACAATGTATGCACGTAAACTTCATGTGCTTGAAGTTTGGCTGTATGTTTGGCACAGTTTCCTGTGCCTCTCTTGCAGTCAAAGATATACTTGATGTTGATCTGGCCACAGGAGTTGTCGGGGGATTATCTTGAAGGTCCCTTAACTCTGCCCGGCTGTAATTTAATGGATGCCACCTGGCCATATGGCGATGCATAGTATAGTTGCCCATACTATACTTTTTGTCTGTGCCTCGAGATAATCTGTATTTGCAGATTAGGCAGGTGGCATATTTGGCATTAACCTTCTTCTCCCCTCGAGGAATTGAGAAAAACTGCCATATAAAACTTGTTTTCCTTCGGGAAACACGGGGCAACTCCTGAATAAATTGAGGTTCATCTGTGTCCTCTTCTTCTAGGTCCTCCTCTTCCTCCTCTCTGTTGGAAATGAATTGTGATGGTGGTCCTCTCTTGTCATGAGGAGGTTGAGGTGGTGGTGGGGGTCCACCAGCTGAAGCAAGGATAGAAGCCATTGCAATCAAATTGGAAAATGGTCTTTCTCTCACCAAGATGAAAGTCAGAGTGAGGAAAGAAGGAGGGGTTTACATGATTTGGGAAAAGCAAAAGTTCTGAACCAATGAAAAGTGTTATTTTTAGGTCACATGACCTAGTCATACATCATTTGGAAACCAAAAGTGAAATGAACCAATGAAAAGTTTGATAAACAAGTCACATGACCTGTTCCGCTTTCGTTACGCGGTGCGCGCCGCGTCCCGGATCGCTTCCGGTTCGCGGTCCGGAGCACTTCCGGGAGCGCTAACGCGGCGCGTCATAAGACGCATTACGCGACAACGTGATACGTCGCGCTTCCGCGACGCGTCACAGTTCCGCTAACGAAACGTTTACCGGTTCGCGTACTAGATCGCGGAATCAAGATGAGCTAACGGAAAGCTTCCCGGTTCGCTTACCGGAAGCGAAGAAAAAAAATATTAAAAAAAAAATTATCAATAAACATCTAAAATATATTTTGGGTTTTAAAGAAGAATACATTTTACAGCTACAGATGTTAGCTTTTAAAAAAACAATGAAATTCACAGAAAAAACCATAGGTTATAGACCATATATAGTTAGGAATTTGCATTTACAAAACCTTGAAAATTCACTGAAAAAACCATAGGTTATAGACCATATATAGTTAGGGATTAGCATTTACAAAACCTTATTTTACTCGCATAAAACCATTGAAATTCCATATATAGTTAGTTGCGCTAACTATATATCGCGCACCCGCAATCCACTGCTGATGATGTCACATATTACATCATTCATGACATGGTCAGTGACATCACTCATGACATCACTGATGACATCTCAAATGACATCACTGATGACATATCAAATGACATCACTGATGACATCACTGATGATATCTCATTTGACATTACTGATCACATCACTGATGACATCATTCATGTGATAATACGATGAACCTCTTCAGACTCTAATATAACCTTAGATACACTCAGTGTAAACAGACACTCACAGACTGTCACTCATCCATGGAGTTACTCACACACCTAGTCAGTCATGCAAAGAATCAATCACACCTCCATTTCCTCAACTATACAGTTATACACACCTTACTTATTCAAACATATACTAACACATATTTACTCTCTTATACAATCCCTGATACAAGTTCACAATGATCCATACAGCCACTCACACATTCACTGGCTCTTATGCACAGTTATTTATATATGTCAACTCTCACATGTACTGTGTTTTACATATGTACTTACTTTGACATGTAGCACTGAGATATCCATTCACTCACCAATACACTCATGCACACAGTCAACCGCCCATACAGCTGTTTCCACATGCACTTTTGAAACCATACATCTAGTGAATCAACTGCTCACACATCTATGCACAGAGTCATACACCTCCCAGCCACCCACACACACACTCAGTCTCCCATACAAATACTTGGGCAACCAATCAATAACCCATATAGTTACTCATATAGCTACTGATCAACACATGCAGCAGTTCACAGAACAACAGACATAATGATGCACAAATTAAGACAGTTTAGTCA
The DNA here is from genome assembly GCF_964263255.1 of Lissotriton vulgaris. NCBI lineage: Eukaryota > Metazoa > Chordata > Amphibia > Caudata > Salamandridae > Lissotriton > Lissotriton vulgaris. The sequence goes on along the minus strand of NC_141695.1, from coordinate 1,174,756,412 downwards.
CTAACTCATGCACTCAGTGAGACACATTTAATCACTCACTCATACAGTCAGTCATGCACCTACTAAATCCTTCATCCAGACACTTATACATCCACTCATTCTTCAATATGTAAGACATATTTTAACTTTACAGAAACATACAGTCACTGGATAATGTCATCGGTGATGTCATCAGTGATGTCATTTGAGATGTCATCAGTGATGTCATGAGTGATGTCACTGACCATGTCATGAATGATGTAATATGTGACATCATCAGCAGTGGATTGCGGGTGCGCGATATATAGTTAGCGCAACTAACTATATATGGAATTTCAATGGTTTTATGCGAGTAAAATAAGGTTTTGTAAATGCTAATCCCTAACTATATATGGTCTATAACCTATGGTTTTTTCAGTGAATATATATATATATATATATGCAAAGAACGATCACTCCAACGAAGAGACCAGAGGACACAGCAGGGGAATTCAAACAGCGACCTTTAATTCACAGATGCAAGATGCAAGGCATAATGCATTTCGGCTCCTGCCTTCTTCGGATGCCTTCTTGCACTGGATGACACATGGTCCCTCCTTTATTCAGTCGTGACACTCCCATTGGCGGGAGTCTAGCAAGCTCCGCTTGGTGATTGCTTGCAGCTGCAGTTTGATGTAGAGACCTGCAAATCCCAGCCTGCATTTCTTCGGTGTGTGCCGGCAGCGGAGCTTCATTATGCTTCAATGCATGCTGATGTGCCTCGTTCAAAAACAAAGTTTCGTCAAGCAGAACGGCCTCCAGCTCCCCTGATGGCTGAATATTAACAGCACCTCCACTGGTGGAGCAACACCTTCAGGAAGAACACGTGCAAGAATGGTCCCTAACGTTCAGCTGGTCTTTGCAGGCATAACATTTTTATGCATGGACTGTGACGAACTACTTTGTTACGGAGAGCAGAGCATTGAACTCATTGCAATGAAGAGACAGGAACACCGATGCTCTCCCCGTCCATAAATTTTCTAATTTTTTTGCTCCTGTTGAGCAGTTTTTGAATCCCTGTTTTTGTTTTTCCCCTGTAAAAAATCCAAAAAAAATATAAAATCGTTTTAAAAAGTATAAAAAAATATAAAACGTCAAAAACAAAAAAAAGTTCTTTTCAGAACTACCTCCAATTTATAAAAAAAATCTATTTTTTTACAAAAAAGTGTCATTCTTTTTTCTCCATGGTCCACTCCCCGGTGCGCGTACCGGGCGCTCCCCCCGCGCAAATCAAAAAAAAAATGACCCCCACAACAAACCTAGGGGATCAGGAGGGGTGTACCCTGCCCCTTTTGCTCATTTCCCCTTTTGATTTTTTCCACCTCAATCCTACCGAGGTACAATATGGCGGCCGCTGCGGACTGTTTCGAATGTTTACAGACACCCGAGAGCCAATCAGCTTTGAGCGCGCAAGTCGCGTGGCGCGCTGTGAGCGCTCCCCGGTGCGCGTACCGGGGCGCGGCTCTAGATATATATATTTTTTTTAACCTAAATTACTAAAAATCCACTGGAGGACATATCTTAAGACATAGCAAAGGCACATCGGGCTACCAGTCCCTACAATTTTGCCAACTTTGGTGGAAATCCATTCAGCCGTTCAGGCTAAAAGTGAAATCGACCGCCCTATGGAAATTAACATGGGGAAAACGCATTTTGGCACCCCCCTTTTTTCTCGGCCCCCGCTTGACACATCCCCCTCAAACTTTCAGGGAAGGACCGGAGCGCCGCGAGGCCATTTTGACGAAATTTTCAGGCAGATTCGTCAACCGGCGCCAAAGTTATTCCAAATAGAATGTTGAGATTTAACATTGAAAAAAATCCTAACTATAACTACCTACTGGCGACCGCCAGTAGGTTATATATATATATATATATATATATATATATATATATATATATATAAATGGACATATTATTATTATTATTATTATATATTTCCCAAGCGTTAGGTGAAAAGCTGCTCTTTTATATGGAGCATTCTAAAATGCCACCATGACTCTAAAATGCACGCATGAAATGTCTGTTTGTTTTTCTACCTGCGTGTCCAAATAAAGGTTTCTACGGTATTTCCCCGCGTGGCCTCTTCCTACAGTTCGTCTGGAGGTTTCTGCATATATATATATATATATATATATATATATATATATGCAGAAACCTCCAGACGAACTGTAGGAAGAGGCCACGCGGGGAAATACCGTAGAAACCTTTATTTGGACACGCAGGTAGGCATAATGCATTTCGACACCATCGTCTTCTTCAGATGCCACTGCTGCACTGCTCACCAGTCACATAGCTCCGCTTTTAAATGCCTCTGCAGATCTCCCATTGTTGATAGGAAGCACCTCCCCTGTCATGTGACCGCTCACCTGCCGTAGTGCTGGTTGTCCTACAGCACCCAGAATGCATCATTTTCTGGGTAGGTGCTGCGTGGGGAATGATTAGTGGTAGTCCTTGTGGTTAATGTGCACTGCAGAACGGGGCTTGCTGGTGTAGGTGCACTGTCAGTCCTCAGGCTTCCCTGGGTCCCCGTAAACGTCAACACCTGCCACAGCGCAAGGTCCTCCAGTCTCAGGCTGGCACAATGTCCAAAACCTGTCCGTGCAGTCACGGACTGCCTTCTGGCAAGTAGCTCAAAATATATATATACAGAAAATCCAAACAACGACTCCAGCAGTCATCAACTGTTCGTCGAAAATGGACGCAGACCCAAAGTAAGTGCTTCAATGTCTTTTTATTCCTTGTCTAGTCAAGACGCGTTTCGCAGCAACAGCCGCTTGTTCACTCGACATAAAATGCTAACAGATGGGTGCTTTTAAAGTGCTAGTGCATGAATATCAAAGTAAACATGTGACCAGTAAAAGCAATAGAACTAGAAAACATCCTCGCCCTTCATACAATGTTTGTTGGTAAAAGCCATATGCATTTCATATATATATGGCTTAGGCTTTCATTTCTGTCTGACTTTACCACAGAGCGGGAACACACTGGCATTAGTGTAACCATGGCGCTTTACAAATGGACATATTATTATTATTATTATTATATATTTCCCAAGCGTTAGGTGAAAAGCTGCTCTTTTATATGGAGCATTCTAAAATGCCACCATGACTCTAAAATGCACGCATGAAATGTCTGTTTGTTTTTCTAGCAGAGTTTTTAAGCATAGGGTTAGTATAGTGTCATTCACATCGACCTAGAAAAGTGGCAAAGTCCTTTGGCATTTTTGCATCAAAGTCTTTAAGCATAGGATTACGCAATGCTATCTATGCTGAGCTGAAAAATGACAAAAACCTTTTACCACTCCAAGGACAGTATTTCAGCTTTGGATTGGCAAAGCCAGCCTGGAATGAATAAAAGCAATCCATGACACATCATTTGTTCTTATTAGTGCTCGTCAGAGAAACATAGCTTCATCTAGACACAAGGGAGAAGCCATTATAAGTCAAAGGAATACCCTTTGAGGCTTAGAGTGCCACATAAATTATGCAAAAAAGGAAATAGGGACTCTCCCTAGTTCCCAAGTTCTAGGGGGAGAGCTGCTCTTTTATATGGAGCACTCTACAATACCACCAAATTTGAGACTTTTTTGTAATTCCGTATTAATCTTTGATTTGGAATTATGGATAATTACGCAATTACTCCTACTCTCGTAATTTGGTGGGAAAAATACTACAGCAAGATCACATGTAGTGAGCACGAATGACCGCTCACTAATTGTGCTCTGCTGCATTTAGTGCTATTTCTTGAAGCAAAAATGCATCCTCACATCAATTTTGGACATGAGGGTGCATTTTGTGCTAAGAAATAGCGCTAAATGGCAGGAGTAAGTTGTGGAAAAATCCTACCCTAACAGCACATATAGTGAGCGTGAGTGGCCGCTCGTGTTTGCTATTCATATTCTGCTGCATTTAGCGCAATTTCTTAGTGCAAAAATACGTCCTCACTTCCATTTTGGATGTGTGGGGGCATTTTTGCGCTAAGGAATAGCACTTAGTGCTGGAATACTCTACTCGCCTAAGCTCAGGGAGTTCTTAGGTAATTGCACATGATTACGTTTGATAGCTCGGTTTTGGGGCCAAAATGAAATAATATTGTTTAATATTTCAATTACCACCAATTACAGGATTAAGTCTTGTTCCAGCGTTGCTTTATTCACGCCTTAGGTGACAGATCTTCGCCACCCTATTGTGATTCAAAGATGTATTTTGGCATCGCAAACTAAATTTCAAATACAATTCCAAGTTCAGTCAATGATGAGAGTTTGAATACTTTTTAAAAACTTTATCCTCATTAAGAGATTAGTAATTGTCTTTTTGTTCTTTTTATTCAAACTAGTCAATAAATCTTAGGTAAGTTATTGAAATCTCATAAAAAGATTTGGTTAGACCAGAAAGTCAGTTAATGGATCAAGTTTGTTCCATAAAGGAACAAACCCTATTCGAAAGAACAGGACCAGGATTTTAAAGTTAGTAGAACCCATGAAGAGTTCAAGTTCAATGGATAAGAGTGAGATGAAAGGAGCATAAAGCTGAAAGCCAAATTAAATAAGCAGAACTACCCATAAAGAATAGTTCATCAAACTCAGTCGACTCTCAGCAATAAAAGCAAATGATCATACAGTTACAGTAGTAGTCTGTAAAATAAAGGATTAAAATCAAGTAAGGATGAAGAGAAGCAGCAGAACCCACAACCAGAGGTCTAGGAAAAGAAGGTAGATAACAATAATCATTAAAAAACATTGAAATTGACCAGGAACACGCACTAATATAAAAGACTGAAATGCATGATGCAGACATTGCAGGGAGGCTTCTTCTTTTCTGGACCAATCGAATAACAGAACGGGTCTGTGAACAAGTTCAGCTCTTCCTATCCCAGGAAAATACATGCAGCTTTTAAAGCTTCATCACAAGTTAGTGACAGACATTATCACATAGTTAAATTCTGGAAACGTAAACCTAAGTTCCCATAGGTATCCAACGCAGGTAGGGCTTCAAAATATTAAATGTTTAACAACATATGCAATGAACTATGCTTACCAAAAGCAACATAATCTTGCAAATACTAATGATTACGAACAAGAAATATTTTTTTTAATGTACTACTATTCTATTCAAACATCTGAAATGCGTTAAGAGTTGGAAATTAATCTTTAAAAATAATAAATTGCTTAGTAAAATAATACATTAATTAAAACTGGAACATTCTGCAATTATGACGAACATTTCTAAGCATGTTACATTAAGGTCAGACTTCTAAATTATGTTTGTGCACATTTAATCAATAATCGGTTTACTTCTAGGTAAAAAAACTTGCTTTGTAGCATATCTATGGCTTATACAAATAGCTATGACTTGCTATTGCAGTTTGCACATTTTAAATGGATATCATTTCAGCTTTGAATTTTACTATAATCATTGCACATTTTAATTGCTAATCTAAATAATTTGTATTTTAATTAGTCAATTCTATCTCACCACTCTGAATTTCGCAAATTAACCCCACCCCTACGTATGCTTTAATGCACTTGTAATACAATGGATTTGTGTTCATCTTCTCTATGAGGCCTTACTCAATAACATTAAAGCTGTGCAAGCACAGATCACTGAATGAACAAATGATGAATGAAAGAATGAATGAATGAAGTGCAATTTTTAGAACGCAAATGGCTGTTTTAAATGAAGGACCCGGAGTTATGCTGGGATAGGAAGAAAACTGACCAAGTTACATTTCACAGAAGAGGAAAGTCTTCAAGTGAGCCATGATGAGGCTTTCCAGTGGAAATAGCTCAGAAGTAAGCAGCTAAAGAATTACATAGCCTAGGGGCAAGAACAGAAAATGATCGGACACCTGCTATCTTTTTGTGCACTTTAGGAAAACATAACAAATTTAAATTAGCAAAGTGCAGAACCCTCTGGGGAGAGACTCTGATAACTTTTTCTTGAATATAAAGTGGACCAACTCTGTGGAAGGCTCTATAAGTAAACAAAACGCGTATTCAATTCTCAAACCAACTAGCAGCCACAGGAGTTGTTTCAGGCCTTGTCGGATTGATTGTCTTTTGAGAATGTTCAATACCTGACGAGTTATTCTGAATAAACTGTAGACTATTTATCAACCTTTGTGGAGCTCCCAGGTAAAGAACATTGGCATAGCCTAGTCAGGATGTAACCAACGTGTGCACAATCTCTTTTCGGGTAATAGACAGGAGATATTTCAGAGTCTTCCAAAGAGGTTTAAGAAGGAGAAAACAAGTGGTAGAAGTCCCCTTTATGTGTGCATTAAAAGCAAGAGAGGTATCCAAATAATACCCCAGATTCTTAGCAATGGAGGAAGGTATAAAGGCAGCTTCAAATTCACTTAGCCACATTCTTTTAAGATCATGGGCAGAGGCTGTATCAACGACTAAAATGTCAGATCTTTACAAATGTAGCTTTAAACAGCTACTATGCATCCAGCTGGCAACAGCAGAGAGGCAGCCCTGAAAACTGTCAACTGTGGCATCATCCAGCTCTTCAAACAATAACATAAGCTGTGTATATTGTCTGCATAAGAGAAGATGCTAAAGCCCCAGCTTTGTGCAATGGAAGCAAGTGTGGCCATATAGATATTAATCAATGTAGGGCTTAAAGTCAAGCCTTGGGGGACCCCCCAACATATCTCTCTATACTGTGAGATGTAGGATGATAAGTGCACCGCTTGATGCCTTCCAGAAAGATACACCAGTTCAGGGCCTTATCTACAATTCCAGCTTGCTCAAGCATCTGCAAGAGTATTTTGTGGAACACCGTATCAAATGTGGCGTACAGATCTAACAAAATAAACACCACAGTTTTCCATAAGTCAAGTTTTAAACTCAGTGACCTCCAGAAGGGCTAAAAGTCTGCTGAATCAAGAATAAAAACCTGATTGAGAGGGGTGGAGTGTTTTGCTTCTTTAGATAAAGCTGGTGATCTGAACATTGACCAATGTTTCCAACGTTTTCCCCAAAATGAAAAGGAGTGAAATAGGCCTATAGTTGCTTAGAATGGAAGGATCAGCATTGTTTTGTCATGTTCTAATCTAGGACCCCGATCAATATTGTGACCTTATGCCCCTATACGGCTATACTCCATCCATACCCCAATAATGGCATAAACAATCAGAGCCATATTTCAGAAACTCGTCTCTGGCATAAATGATCAGAGCCATATTTCAGAACCTCGCCTCTGCAGCTCATTACAGTAGATGACACAGCAGAAGCCACTATCTTAGATTCCTAGATTACACTCCGAGTTCTTCAACAAGATAAAACCCCCAGCAACCTGGGAAAGCCCCGCTTGCTTTGTTTTTATTAGTATTAGAACTCTAATGACCACTGTAAGAACGACCAGTTCCGAGTGACATCATTGTTGACGTCTTATGTCCAAAAACTTACGTCAAACAAGGCACCTTTCAGGTATAAATATTACCAACATTGCCTTAGGCAAATGTGATGGTGTGGTGAATACAGGAGCAGAACAGCTGTCCCATGCAGAGCCCAGCAGATGCGAGAAGCCCACGGACGCTGCCCCTCCTCCTCCTTGACGTGCTGAGAAAGACGCTGTCTTTTCTCCTGCCGAGAAAATCCAGCTCCGGCGTTTCCAGCCTACCCTTGCGGGTGACTGGAATATCGAGTCCTGAAAGGAGATACCAGCCCTCCAACATTCTATTCCAGAGGTATGGTGTTGACTAAACCCTTAGAGAGAATTCTTGAAGCAAATCCTTGGCAAAACCAACTTAACTATACTGCTACTTACTTACTCCCTCCCAAGTATTAGGCTTAGGTCAGGTACACTGGGGTAGGCGTAGTTAGAAGCACCAGTTGAGTACGTTAGTCAAATGTATATATGAATGTATATATTTTATTCATTTTAACCGGATCACTGAAATATTATCGACGGTCACATTATCGACTTACCAAAATATCGTTGAAAAATTATCGACGACAAAAATATTGACTTTCTATACTTATTACACAAATTACAAAAATATCGAGTAAAAAATATCGAGTACTAACTATATCGAATACATAAATATCGCTTCAATAAATATCGACTACAAATATATCGTTGGACATGAAATTAGCCCTAACACTACAAAAATATCGACTACAAAAATATAGACTACCAAAATATCGTAAAAAAAAAATTAGCGAGTTCATGTTTGTACACTTTCATTTCTAAAATACCATCTTTATCATCAATAAAAGTCATTTCTCTATACAAAATACATTTCACATATAATACCTGTTACTTACATCAAATTACTATTAATCCACATTTGCTATACATTCTATTACATGCATTTTATCATTTTCTACATATTCTTTGCATTTAACTAACATTTTCATTACTTATTTTCACATAAAAATATATTTCATTTAAAAAAGAACCTGCTTTAATGCGGGAATCACCACATACCACCATTCTCACATCAACAAACACTCCAATTAACTAAAAAAAATTCAAACTAGCCTATACAATGCTTCCTTACATCCTCAAATCAAATCAAAGCACACATAATACATATACTATAAAAGGGATACATGCATTCTACCATTTGTTGCTGCTACCTCTCTGGAAAGTAGATGCCAACACTCTGAAGATTTTGTTGCAGAATAAACATCTTTAAAGATCCAGCTCACTAGCTAATTAATCAAGTAAGTAACACAGCATTTTTGTAGAAATCTAAATTAGAAGTGCACTATTTTCCTTACATCTCCTAAATCTTACACTTATTTTGTTTTCATCTCTTCCTACATTTCTGATAGAAACTACTCCAACACAATTCCTATTACATGGTCATATTTCTTCATGTGCAAAATCAGATAGTAAGTATATAATAATGCTCTGTTATACACCAACTGCTGTTTTTAAACACTAATTTACAAGAGTATTTAACTTTTTAAAAACATTATATTTACAGATATACTGAGATTGTCCTATTTCTACACCAAAAAGGATAAAACTACACTAATTACACATGTAAGTATAGATGTGTTTGTTATAAAACAGCCAATTTCATTATTGCACATTTCGAATCAACATATCTTGCTTTTTACATCTTCCCTATAGATCATTTGAAAGATCCAACATCAACTATACCAAAACACAAGAGTACCCTTCTGAAAAATGTAAGTATAATAGTAATTTGTCTAAAAGTGGGCACAAAAAACGCTAACTATATTCTTAACACCATGTTATATATTTTGAATTGCCTCTACAGATATTCTGAAAACATCATACATCTATTCTACATATCCTATGAAAACATCCAACACAAACTATACCAATATACAAGAATACCCTTGTAAAAAATGTAAGTATACTTGTCATTTCTCAAAAACTGCCGAAAATAACACAGACTATGTTCTTAACAACATGTTATCTATTTTATATTTCCTCTACAGATATTCTGAATACATCATACAGCTATTCTACCTACAACAAAGAAAACGACTTATTTAGAAGTTAGTATACTTTTAAATATTTTCCATTTCCAAATGGTTCAATATAAAAATTATAATATTTTGCATTTATTTCTTCTATCTACTCTACAGATCAGACCTGTACTAACTTGATGTACTCCAGCAATTACTACTACTCTACTATTTAAACAAGTAAGTATATGTAATGTTTACATCAAATGTACAAGTAAGCAAAAATGATAACTGCTTTTGAGTAGGAAATACGTTTGTTATGTGTAAACATTAACGTTGCTTTTTTATATTTTCATACCAACAGCAAATAAAGACATACATACAAGAACATCCTTCAAAAGACATTTCTGCTTCTGTGACTACTACTTTGATTAACTGTAAGTATAAATGCATCAATAATGATGTTAGCACCACAAAAGGAAAAAAATGTGTTCTGATTTTGTTTCTTTCTACTCTTTCCTAGAACAAGTAAATCAAAATGACTGAAGGTGCAGAATTTGTCATGTCTCAGAAAAATAAATTACTATTATGCTACATGGGTTATGTGTATAATCAGGAAAGACAAAGTGGTAGAAAAGTTTTTTGGAAGTGTACCAAATATTACTCCAACAAATGTTATGGGAGGGCCACTACTGAGGAAACTAATGTGCTATTTACTAGGGAACACAATCATCCCCCAAATGTCACAGAAATTGAAATTAGAGATGCTTTAGAAAGTATTAAAAGTGCTAGCACACAAAGTGACAAACCAACAACACAAATCCTTAAAGAAGAACTGGTAAAAGTCCCAGCCCATGCTTCAGGTCAACTACCCTCTATTGACTCCCTGAAACGCACAATTGCACGCACTAAACGACTCACTAGCACAACCCAACCCAACCCAACAACTTTTGAGGAAATTATTATTTCACCAGAAATGGCCATCACACACAATAAAGATAAATTTATTATTTTTGATAATGAAAGCAGTACAAACAGAATAATTATGTTTGCAACTGCAAGTAATTTACGAAAAATCCAACAGTGTCCCCAATGGATGATGGATGGAACATTTAAACCCTGCCCAAAACCTTTTTATTAACTGTATTCCATCCACGGTTTATACCATAATTCTAACATACCTTTCATTTACTGTTTGCTACCCAACAAACAGCAAACCACTTACAAAGAAATATTAAATGTTCTCAAAACGGAAATCAATAATTATTTTCCTGAAAAAATAATTATTGATTTCGAATTAGCTATGATTAATAGCATTTTGAGAACATTTCCCCACACAGCAATCCAGGGTTGCTATTATCATTTTAATCAGAGTATATGGAGGCATCTCCAAAAATCTACTTTAAGTATACTATACTCTACAGATAGCACCTTTGCCTATCAAGTTAAAAAGTTAATAGCCCTGGCCTACGTCCCTGTTACAGATGTAGCTGAACATTACAATTTATTAATTGACAGCGCATATTACAAAAGGAATGAGGATAAACTAACCCCATTACTGGACTATTTTGAAGACACTTGGGTGGGAAGGATGCACAGATCTGGACATCGACGCCAGCCCAAATTCCAAATCCCTTGGTGGAATGTCTATCTTAGTACTTTAAACTAAGAGGCTAAAACAAACAACAGTGTAGAAGGGTGGCATAATGCTTTCCAAGCAACTACAAACAGAGGCAAACCCACATTCCAAAACCTTCTAGAAGCTTTGAAAAAAGAACAAAGCTATCAGGAACTAAGAATGGAACAATCAGTGTCACAAATAGGTCCAAAACTCACTAAACAAACAAAACAAATGTTCCGACTACTTCAAAGTCAAGTCACACTATACCCTACAACTAGAGGATTAGAATACCTGGCAATAATAGCTAAAAGTCTACTATAAAAATGTCAACTAAATATACGAATGTCTTCTTACAATAATAGTAAAATTTAAATGTCATAAACATATATAATCAATTATAAATAATACATATTTGTTTGACAAACTTATTAAAATTTTGAAAAAAAATTCGTAACAAATATGCAATCTTTATAATTTATTCACACATACACATAACATTAAAAATCGACATTTCCCACCCAATCAAAATTGTAAATTAAATACTTACAATTTTTGGAGATGAGAGACGCAATCAAGGAAAAAGCAATCCATACAATCCAATCCAATATCTTACTATTCCAATATGGGAAACCCTCAAAAACCCGAAAATAAAGTGTAAAACGTAAAAAAACGCTCCAGGAAATCCCGAAAACAGTAGTGTGGACACTTTAGTATTTAAAGTGATATACACACAATTTTTAAAAAACGGTCACGCATATCAATGTATCAATCCGAATCGAAACCCTCAAAAAAACCCGAAAAAGGTTGAAAAAGTGTTAAAACCGCTCCTGGCAAACACGAAAAATAGGAGATAAATGTCAAAATATAAGCATAATAACTCAAACATTTGTTTCTCCGTAAAAAAACACGCTTCCTTCCATGTAGTTTTCATGCGAGGAACGGAAACCTGTAAAATAACATACATAACGAAACCCACCCACAAATACCCCCTTCACATTTGTAAATATACTAACAATTAACATTAACCATGTAAGAAGACATTTCCGAACACTTAAAATAAGACTTGAAGCAAAAAAAGCACGACACATCTATAACGGAGACTTTTCACCCAAACGCTACTTAAACTATTAATACATACACCAAAAAACACTACAAAGTTCGATTATACCCTCAAACATGACCACTTACTTATAATTTGTAGGTAAAAAGAACCTTACCTCTCTCCACGCGAAGCAACTCCCAACCGCGAGCTTCTCCAGTCCAGAATGGAGCGCAATAACCTTACGCGGTAAAAAAATAGTCCCCTTAACCCATTTGTGTAAAAGGATAATAGAAAATACAATGTAATATTTAAAAAATATAATACATACACATGTATAATGTAACAAATTAATACACTATACTCATTACAATTTTCCTTATTTAAGAAAAATACATATATTTAATATAAATTAATATATAATAATTATTATATATTAATAATATTAAAAAAATATGTAAGACTTTGAATAAAAGATGTAAATATTTGGTTATTGTGTATATTTATATGAATAAGTTTGTGTTTATTTTTAAGTAAACATTATAAATGTTTATGGTAATAATTAATAATGATAAATAATATAACTTATTTATTGTTATTAATATAACAATTTGAACTATTTACTATATAAACAATGGCCAGAAAAAAGTATTTATTTTATCTGTGAATGTATATAGTTTTGAAAATAATAAATGAATGTTTATGTTTATTAATTAATAATAATAATTAATAAAATAAATATTATTTTTATTAATTATTACAAAATGTTTTATAATAATTTCTAACTATAACAAAAGTATATAATAGCTTAACTAATATTTTGGCAATACCAGATATTATAATTAAACATATTGTTTCCCTATACAATTATAAACTTTACAACCGAATCGATTTCTATCTTTAATGTAAAAACAACATTTTCTGAAATATACACCAAGAAATATTTTATTTTGTATTTCAATTTCTTCTAACAAATGTAATAATAGTCATGTTACTTGTTAAAATAAAAAATGTTTTATATATATTTAATAATATTAATATTTAATATTAAAATTATTAAATATTAATGTAAGAAATGTATAACAAATCATTTTTTTATGTATTTCTATATAAATACTTGAAACTGTAAGTGACTGATGGGAATATGTAAAATTTACTGAAAGAATGTTGTAAACAAATTTATTTTTATTATTGACAACATGTATATAAATGTAAATATGTTATTCTCAGAATACTAAAAGTAATAAAAAAGTGATGTTATATTTGTTTGTGATTGTATTGTAGTACACAATAAAAATTTAAAAAATTGTTTAATAAAGTTTTTTGAAAACATCCATGTTGCATTATTTTTTAATATTAAAAGACAGTAATGAACAAATGTATGCAAATGTGCTGCACGCTGACCAATTTAATATGTCCTATTGCTACTCCAGTCAAGCTAATATCATAGAAGCTGCAGGACACTAGTTAAAAATTATTTACTATTCCTACTCCACTCAAGCTAATATCATAAAATGTGGTAGAGACTGACCAATGTTTATTTATTAATCCAACTCCAGTGTAGGTAATATCAGTGATGGTGCTGGACACTAACCAATTAATAATTTGAATTCCAACTCCACTCTAGCTACTGTCTGGAAACATGCTAATACATATATTTTTTAGATCAAAGTAAAACTTAATAATGTAAAGTTATATTATTTTGTATTTTCCTGTAATAGCTTTAATGTATAAGTGTTTTATGTTACACTATACACCTGCACTCTAAAATACCCAAAACTGTCCCTAAACACTAAAAATACCCCTTCACCCCAAAGCCCAAAACTGACCCAGAACCCTACAAATACCCCTTTATCCACAAACTTAAAACTGACCCTGAACCCTACAAATACCCCTTTACTCAGAAACTGAAAACTGACCCTCAACCCCAAAAATACCCCTTTACCCAAGAACAGAAAATTGACCCAGAGCCCCAAAAATACCCCTTTACCCACAAACTGAAAACTGACCCTGATCCCAAAAAATACACCTTTACCCAAGAACTGAAAACTGACCCTGACCCTTTAAAAAACTCCTTTACCCACAAACTGAAAACTGACCCTGAACCCTACAAATACCCCTTTACCCACAAACTAAAAACTGACCTCAACCCAAAAAATACCCCTTTACCCAAGAACTGAAAACTGACCCAGAACCCCAAAAATACCCCTTTACCCACAAACTGAAAACTGACCCTGATCCCAAAAAATACACCTTTACCCAAGAACAGAAAACTGACCATGAACCTTAAAAAACTCCTTTACCCACAAACTGAAAACTGACCCTGAACCCTACAAATACCCCTTTACCCACAAACTGAAAACTGACCCTCAATCCTAAAAATACCCCTTTACCCAAGAACTGAAAACTGACCCAGAAGCCCAAAAATACCCCTTTACCCACAAACTGAAAACTGACCCTGATCCCAAAAAATACACCTTTACCCAAGAACTGAAAACTGACCCTGAACCTTAAAAAAACTCCTTTACCCACAAACTGAAAACTGACCCTGAACCCTACAAATACCCCTTTACCCACAAACTGAAAACTGACCCTCAACCAAAAAAACCCTTTACCCAACACCTGAAAACTGACCCTGAACCCTACAAATACCCCTTTACCCACAAACTGAAAACTGACCCTCAACCCTAAAAATACCCCTTTACCCAAGAACTGAAAACTGACCCAGAAGCCCAAAAATACCCCTTTACCCACAAACTGAAAACTGACCCTGATCCCAAAAAATACACCTTAACCCAAGAACTGAAAACTGACCCTGAACCTTAAAAAAACTCCTTTACCCACAAACTGAAAACTGACCCTGAACCCTACAAATACCCCTTTACCCACAAACTGAAAACTGACCCTCAACCAAAAAAACCCTTTACCCAACACCTGAAAACTGACCCTGAACCCTATAAATACCACTTTACCCACAAACTGAAAACTGACCCTTAACCCTTTCAAAACCCCTTTACCCACAAACTAAAAAATGTCCCAAATCCCACTAAATACACCTTTACTCACGAACAGAAAAATGACCCTGAACCCTAAAAAATTACCCTATACCAAAAATTATTAAACTGACCCTGAACACTATAAATAATAATGAACACAACATTAAACATTAATATTTAATTAACAAAAAAATAATATTTAACAAAAACAAAAAGAAAATATATTATCACATTAGCTATAATAATAAATTTGATTAATTAATATTGTTTAACTCCAATTAATTAATTAACATGAACATACATTTATACATTACATTTAAATGTATCCAATTAATGTAATTAAGTCATTATTATAAATTAATTACCAATTAATTATTTTAAATAATATGCAAAATATTAATAAGATCATTAACTAATTATAATTAATTTGTTAGCAATTTATAAATTTCAATAATATGCTAATTCATGATAAAATAAATCACTAATTATTAATAATTAATAACCAATTTATCAATTACAATAATATACAAATCAATAAAAAAAACAATAATTAATAATAATTAATTAATCAATTAATCAATTAAATAATATGCTAAATACTTAATAAAACAATTAACTAATTAATATTAATTAATTACCAATTAAAATCTAATTAAAACAATTACCAAACATATATTGATTAATTAATTATTATTAAATTACTTCCCACCCTATTCCCCTATAAACCCACAACCCGCTCCTAAACATTAACTACTATTTATTTATATATTATATATATATATTTTTTTTAAACATTTTTTTCTACATATTCTCGATATTTTTTACTTTCACTATATTTCGATATTTTGTCTGGTCGATATTTTTGAGTCGATATATTTGTATTCGATATTTTTGGGTCATTTTTTCAGTCGATATTTTGTCCAACGATATTCCTATAGTCGATATTTAGTTAATGTCGATATTTTTCCGTCGATATTTTGTCCATTCGATAATATGTAGTCGATATTATGTCCAGTTACCATTTTAACCATTGTATGGCTAAGAAACCATATCAATACTTTTACAGTATTATTTCGCAATCCTCCTTTTACTGTACGCACTTTTTATAATAACAAGTCTTGCAATTGTGGCAATTCATTTCTCTTGCATGAGAAGAAAGACTGTTCAATAAATAATACCTTTTATTGAAAACGCCCGTCTCTCTATTCTCTGCATACTGGTGAAAGTAATCTGCATAACTGACTGAGTGAAATAGCTGTCTATTGTTTCACACGACTCTAGAGATTGACTCTTATTCTAAGGAGCAAAGTTGTCATGTTTACGCGGTTGTTGGAAAACTGAATCCCTTCTTGTCTGTGCCAGGGAAGCTGATCACTTCCTATTCAGTCAAGAAAGTTTCCAGTGACCTCTGAGCTAGTTGGTACAAACCCAATTAAGTTTAGCATAGTCAGTAGAGACCTGGAAGGCCGTACTTCTACGTCTACACTGCTGTTTATGTTATTCCAATGCGCAGGGCCTATAGGGAAAATAGGAACTACACTACATGGCGCCCAACGTTTGGTAAGGCGATAAAACTAACGCAAGACGTTAGAGTAACTCAGTCGTGCTTTTTCACACAGACCCTTTCTACCGTAAATACTCCAATAGACGTCCGAACTTAGTAGGAAGAGATTCCTATGTAAAGCTCTGGTTTATTCAACGTTGAAGGATACAGTGTTCCAAAATATTGTGCACCTAATCTTTGTTTCCTTGAAACCTGATCTGCAACAAAAGACCTTCCTGACAGTAAAATGCCAGGAGAAGGTGGGAACAACGGGACCGCTGAAGCTGCAGTAGATGCGAGTCAGCGGGACACCGGTGTTAATGAACCGGGTGCGATAATCATCCCGGTCAACATAAGAAAAACTATAACGTTAAAACTTATAGAAAATGGACTGACCACACAAGGTGGCACAGTCGTCTTCGTGATAGAGGCACACGAATATCGGCAGACAGAGGTATTCTATTCATGGATAAAATTTCCAGCGGCAAACACTGCAACAAACGAGTTCCACTATTACAAAATAGGGGAACCACCGGATGAGTACGCTCCTTTCGAGGAGATTGAAATCCCATTAAAATACCAAGAGCATCTGCTCTGGTTTAAAGGCGCCCTAAAACATAATGACCATATTACCAGGCTCGTTCCACTAGGTAGACCAGGAGCAACGTGGCCGGTTCTAGCCAGCTACACACCACATCCGTACATTGCAAAAATGTCGAAAGAAGAACTTTTGGCACAGCTAAAAACATTAATTAAAATACATAGACAGTTAGTCCAATATGTAATGTGGACTGCAACAGTCCAAACAGCTGTTAATGTCCCACAGCTGACCCCTCATCAGGGGAACACAAATAAAATTACACCACAGAACATACAATCATGTCTGGGTAAAACACCCATAAAACGGGAACAAATTTCTTTCTGGTTAGCGCAAAAATAGAGGCAGTATTTCCGAATACTACCCCTATTGAGAAACACAGAATCTTGACCATCTGCCTTCCAATGGGGGTCGGACCACACGTGGAGGACTGTGACACTTGGGGTACAGTCTTTGCTTCCATTTACACAAAAACACATGGTGTTCCATCCATGGCGGTAATACCAGATTCAGAATGAATACGGTCCAGAACCTGCTTTAACTCTTGGTATGAAATTACTGAAAGACTTCAAGCAGGTCTCGGCTATATTACTAGCCAATATAAAAGGAGAAGCAGCATCTGTGGCGATCCGCCAGAAGTTGAAGGAAACAGATATAACAGATGAACCAATTGAGCTTGCCAGAATTATAGAAAAATGTTATGAAGAATTAGGTAGAGACAGCTTGGGTGGGAAACCAGTGAAACCCCAACTACTCGAAAATCCTGAAAAAATTATTTATTAAAAATAATTCAAACACTCCGAAAAAGAGCTGGGATGGAAATAAACAATCCACTCCCAAGGAAAAAGTTTTCCAGTCCAGAGGAAGGTCTCCTCGACGGAGGGAAAGAACTCCGACTCAAGAACACCAGTCTCCCCAGAGGGAGCCCTCTGAGAAAAGATATAACCTTAGAAATAGGGATAACTTGAAGAAGCCTGATAGATATCAAAGTATTGATGCACGTCCCTCTCGATCTTTTTCGCAGAAATCGGAAAGAAAAGGACGGTCAGACCCAGGAGAGCACACCAAGTCCAAAGACAAGGAACCTGCTCAAAGTAAAAAGTTACAATTTCCAAAGAAGAAGGTAGCCAGTATTAGAGTAATCGAACATGCCGAGAATACTGAGGACACAGTTGAAAAACGGGGAGTGGGCACAGACAATGCTAGACAGTGCAGCAGAAATCACCATAGCTCGCAAGATCCTGATGAGTCATCTAGAGACAGTGGACACGAATGAACACATTCAAGTAGAAACTGCCGACACCAGAGTTAGCGAACCTCATAAGATATACGAAATAACACTGCGTATAGAGGGTGATAAGACCAGAAAAATAAGGGGTCTATTTTGGGATAACCTCTCAAAAGGCTATGACATCCTGTTAGCTGAAAAAGATTGGCCCTCGGAGTTTGTCAGGGAGTGCCCTCGTGGCGAAGAAATGATTATGCCTGCCTTCTAGAACCACATTCCGATTCACACAAAATATATATATGCAAGGAAATGGGCAGTGGCCCAGGCACCAGCATTATATAAAAATCATGTAGGATGGGATGAGGACTCTCCTCCTCACAAAATCCAGTTAAAAAGTCAACCGACTGCACAAAGGCAGTATCCAATTAAGCAAGAAGCTAAAAAACAAGTCAGGGAGATTTTAGATCAACTTGAATACCAGGGGGTGATTGAAACATGCACCTCTAAAATGAACAATCCTTTGTTTCCTGTCTCCAAACCAGACGATTCATATCCTCTAGTCTTGGACTACAGACACCTTAACGCATGTTGCAAAACATTTGCAGTACAAAATCCGCATAGTGCTGCACTAATGAATAACATAGTTCTAATGGTTTCTTTTGTCAAAATATTGCACCAGAAAGCAGATACTTGACCGCTTTCTCAGTAATGGGGTCTCAGAAAAATTTCTGTAGGCTCCCACAGGGGTTCAAGAACAGCCCAGGATTATTTTCAGCCAGAGTAACAGAGTTACTACAAATATATGATGATGAGGCATTATCTTACATCGATGACATCTATCTCACAGGCGACGACTTGGAGCCTCACTTGAAAAGGGTGAACACCATAATACTTGGGTTCGCAGCAGAGGGTTACAAATTCAACTTTAAAAAGTCTTGAATTGCCCATCTGACAGTATTATTTTTAGGATACGAATTATCAAGTGAAGGGAAAAGCCTAGCGGACAACTTCTTAGAAAAGTGCGCTGTACTCCAAGCACCAAAAACGCTGAAGAACTTACAATCGATTCTAGGTTTCCTGAATTTCGGAAGAACTTACATTCTAAATTATGCGGAGAGGGTTAAACCTCTCTACGAACTAATTAAACCGGATTTTAAACCAATCAACTGGACTCAAAAACACACAGAAATTTTGAGATCACTGCAAACAGACATGTTAGCAAAAAAAAATTAGACACACGTGACAATACACGCAACCTTGTAATCCGAGTCATCCCAGGAAGATGCGGATTCACGTACCTGACCTCTAATGAGGGAGAAACTGTACCAATAGCTTACAAATCTCACTTGTACACACAAGCAGAAAAAACATTCAGTCTCACAGAAAATACTGTGAAAGCAGTACAAATTGCAATAGCGAATGAACGAGAACTAGCACACAGCAAAAGGATCAATGTCCTCACAGCGGAATCCGCCTTCAAGGCGCTATTCAGCCCAGTAAACCTGCCTACAGTGTCACTGGATCCGAAATGGATACAGTGGGAAAATTCTCTTGCGGCGGAAGACGTGAAATACTATTTCGCCCCGCACATGAAAAAAATGAATGATTTGACTTATGAACAAGAATATCCTCTGTCAATCGAAATTCTTCCTCTACAACAGTACTCCTGTATAATCTACACAGACAGATTTGTACAGCATTACAACGTAGAATATAAATCCTACGGATGCAGCCTGCGCGATTGTTAAAGGTCGCTGGCTGTGCGGTAAATTCAGACCGAAAATAACAAAAACTGAATCAGTGAGAAACTGTTCGGCTCTACGAGCTGAAATCAGATCTTTAAAGATGGTGCTTGAAAATGCAGAACGTGAATTCCCGACACTAATCGTGTGCGATTCGCATTTTTGCGTCAACTCTTTCAAAAATAAGTTGCAGAGCTGGATTCAAAATGATTACAAAGATGACACAGGTGCCACAATCAAGCATAAAATGCTTTGGAAACAGGTAGTTCTTTTACAAAAAGAACTACAAAAGACTCATGTGATACACACTCTGAGTCATCAACGTGATGGCGTGCACGTTGCAGGGAATTCATTGGCTAATACAGCCATAGCGGAAGCAACTAAACCGGCTTCCGTAGCCACAAAAAAGCGTTCAGAAAAATACATAGATGAGGAAACCATGCTGGCAGTAAAAACGTCCTTAAAAGGCGGCTGTGCAGCACTACCCGTGAACTATCCACTCAATTATGCATACGTAATTGATGCAAACTCCGTTCCTTTTGCTCGAATCCCTGGAGTGGGGGATAGGGTAATTCCAAACATGAACCGGAGAAAGTTATTAATAGCAGACGCACACATGGGTGAAGGTCCAAGGCACATACAGATGATAGAATCTCTGACTGAATTACAATCAGTATACTGGTAGCCGGGGATGAGCGTGCAACATCAAATATATGTAAAGAACTGTCCCGACTGTGACAGGGATCGCAGTAATGAACCGGTCCTGCCTGTTGCCCAGTTACCGTTTATAGACAGGGTAATGCTGTCTATATACAAACCCGCGTCCTATTAAGTGTTTAAGACTACATTCACTTAGAAAATGTGGCCCCAGTGCTCGGCTGATGCCAAAACTGTTATAAAAGATCTGCGAGTCTTTATCGGCACATACGCAATTGCCATGTTCCATTCTGACCAGGGTCCTGCTTTCAGCTCTCGAGCTTATAAGGAGGCCATGGCCAGCATGGGGGTTGGGTTGCGATACTCTTGTCCATCACACCCTGAGGGGAACAGTGTAGTGGAAAGAAAAAACCGAGTCATAAAGCAATCTATAACAGCGAAGGTATTAGGTTCCGGTGAGGGGTGGGTCAAACATTTAATAAGTGTCCAACTTAGTCTAAATAGTTTGCCAAGAAATTCTCTAAAAGGTTTCAGCCCGTACGAACTATTGTTCGGAACTAGAATGCATGTTCAGGACCTTGATAGTCAGGCATCAGTGGTAAAAGATAAGAATAAAGACTTTGACATCAAAGATCGTTTGGCTGTTTTGCAGGACTTGAATGAAACAAGAAAATCCTTAAGCAACATAAAAATAAAGCAACAGCCAAGTACCACTGAAGAGGCACCACCAGCCCCAGCAAGACCTGTTTGGATTCCTAAGATTGGGGATCTAGTCAGAGAAAAAATAGCGGTGAAGAAGGAATTTGGGCCTTCGTACAGAAAAGCAGTACCTGTCTTAGCAATCAACGCTACAAGATCAGTAGTACTACCGCCCCTTGCTGGTAAAAAGGAGAACAGAGTTGTATCAATCGACCTGATAAAACCACAATCATGAATTGAATTGAATTGAATTGAATTGAATTGAAGATAATTTGTACCGCGCAACTAAAACCCTAAGGTGTCAAGGCGCCTATCAAAATAAATCAGAAAAAGATGGCAGATCAGACTATGCATATGCGAGCGCGAAGAGACGGGTCTTCAGGGCTTTTCTGAAAAGCTGCAGAGTGGGGAGGGACCTCAATTCCATGGGAAGACCGTTCCACCACTTGGGTGCAAGATTGGAGAAGGCTTTACCTCCCCATCGAGCTTTTCTGATACGCGGGACTGATAGAAGAGCCTGATTAGAGGAACGTAAGTTCCTGCAAGGACTATAGCAGGACAGAATAGATCCGATTCCTATAGAGCTATTTTTTGCTAAGGTCCTATAAATTAAGCACAGCGTTTTGAACAGAATGCGGTCCTCCATTGGGAGCCAATGGAGCCGTTTCCTGGCCAGTGTGGCCGAGGTGCCCCGAGGCAGATCCAGAGCGAACCTGGCCGCTGCATTCTGGACCACCTGCAAGCGCTGCAGAAGGCTTTTATTCAGTCCCGCGTACAGCGCATTGCAGAAGTCCTGACGAGAGCCCACTAGGGCCACTGCCAGTTGTTTCCTAGCCTGCTGTTAAAGGTAGTGCCTAATCTTCCTCAGTATGCGTAGAACGCCCCAGCAGGTGGCAATAGTCCTGTTTACCTGTTGACACATACTGAGGGAATCGATCCCCAGATTTTTAGCAGATGACGCAGGGACAGGACATGCTCCAAGTGAGTCCGGCCACCAGTCAGTTGACCATACCTCCTCCTTGCCTCCAAACACCATCACCTCACTCTTCTCCCCATTCAGTTTCAGTGAATTGTGAATCATCCACTGTCCAACCGCCTCCATACAAGATCTAAAATTGGAGGCAGTCGTAGTAACTGACCGGAGAGAGAGACGAGGATCTGGGTGTCATCCGCATAGGAAACTACCTCCATCCCAAAAGATCTAATAAGTCTGGCAAGGGGGGTCACATAGATGTTAAAAAGGGTCGGGCTAAGCGCCGACCCCTGAGCGACCCCACATTGCACAGACAGGGATGGAGATAGAAACCTACCCAGCTTCACTCTTTGCTCTCGCTTGTCGAGGAAAGTAGTGAGTAGAGCCAGTGCCTCCCCCTGAACCCCAATCTCCCTCAGGCGAGATGTTAGCACTGAGGGAGAGAGGGTATCGAAGGTGGCAGTAAGGTCTAAGAGGATCAGGAGGGAGGTCTGCCCCCCATCCACACACATGCGGATATTATCCAGTACTATGGTGAGGGCAGACTCTGTACTATGTTCCCTCCTGAATCCATGCTGGGAAGGGTCCAAACAG